>NW_003852402.1:4006621-4026327 GCF_000181295.1 Otolemur garnettii | reverse complement strand
GTCATTGTTGTTTGGCGGCCGGGCTGGATTTGAACCCGCCACCTTAGGTATATATGGCTGGCGCCTTAGCCACTTGAGCCACAGGTGCTGAGCCTGATTGGAAAATTCTTAAACTTGGTTCTTTTGACATAAGGGCAGTAAAGGCTTTAAGTTTGGGATCATAAAACATTGAAAGTGCTTACAAAGATCTGCGTGCCTTGTATAGTTGTAACATGGAGCTAGGTACCCTCCTAGACACAGTGGAACTAGATTAACCTTGAAGATGTTTGTGTATGACCAGCTGTAAGCTAAAGACTAGAGAATGTACAAGTTATCCATCAGCTAAATTACAAAGTGGGCTAATTTAAGATTTACTTATTTCCATGAATAAAAATAGAGGGCAATAGTCAGTTTGTTAACTAGAGCAGAGAGGAACTTAATGCTTATACCAAACTACCGGGCATCACACGCTGCTACAGATATTTTTTTTCTTTGAGACAGTCTTACTATGATACCCTCAGTAGAGTGCTATGGTGTCACAGCTCACAGCAACCTCCCAACTCCTGGGCTCAAGCGAGTCTCCTGCCTCAGCCTCCCAAATAGCTGGGACTACAGGTGCCTGCCACAGTGCCTGGCTAATTATTGTTGCAGTTGTCATTGCTGTTTAGCTGGCCCAGGCTGGGTTTGAACCTGCTGGCCTCTGCATGTGGCTGATGCTATAACCACAGTGCATCCAGCCTTTTTGTTTTTTTAAGACAGTTGCACTTTTTCACCCTTGGTTGATTGCTGTGGAGTCATAGGATTACAGGCATGAGCCACCATGCCTGGAAAATCTTAATGTTCTTTATTGTATTTTATTTATTTATTTATTTTTTCTTTCTACGTCACCCTGGGTAGAGTGCCGTGGCATCACAGGTAACAGCAACCTCAAAACCTTGGGCTTGAGTGATTCTCTTTCCTCAGCCTCCCAAGTAGCTAGGACTAACTTCAGTGCCCGCCACAACGCCTGGCTATTTTTTGTTGCAGTTGTCGTTGTTTAGCAGGCCCAGGCTGTGTATGTGGCTGGTGCCATAACCACTGTGCTATGGGTGCCAAGCCCTTGCTTTTATTTTTTAATAGCAGTATTCACTGCTACTAACTAGATGATTTTTTTAGGCAATGAGACAAACTCAGATGAATAACTGGCCTTGTTACTGCCCAGCACTGTGGAGCCGGGACTGGGACCTTCCTGACAGCAAAGCCAGCCTCCCCACATAAGTGTGTCCTGGGGCCAGTGCTCCCCCGACTATCCCCTTCCTTCCTCCACACGACTCCCCAGAAGACAGGGTCTAGTGTAAACTATGCTCAGACTCCTGGAATGTGTGACTGATGAGGCCCTTTTCCAGGCCTTGGGAGCTGTGTGGATTTGACAAGCTGCCTTCACTCAGACTTGTAGTCTGTCATGAAGGACATCCATGCTTGAATTCATGAAGCACCTCTCCTGATGGGAGAGCAGGCCCACTGACGGCATAAACTAGCCTTCATGCTCCCTACATGGCAGCCAGCTCCAGGTCCTTCACACAGTCAGCCAGTCCTCACATCTGTTAGCCCTTGGAGGTGGACAAGGAGGGCAGCAAGTAGGCAGGATGGGAGCCAGTGCTGCCCTTCCTCAGCGGCCCAAGGGGAGGGAGGGTGTGTGAAGTCTCCGTTCTGCTGATGGCTGTTCTTCCTTCCTCAGATGCTGATCGGGTGGACAGCACCACGTTATTGGGTAATGCAGCTCTTTACTTTTGCCAGGCTGTTTTTTGCCTACACATTCCTGTCACTAATTATAGAATCATAAGTGTTTCTTTCATTAAACAAGCCTGTATGGAAATAGCCCCATGGGATGATCACTAGCCCTGCCTTTAGTACAGTCCCTGTCACAGTGGATTAAAAATCATCACTCCGACAAAGACACACGCTGAACCCAACACGTGCTGTCTGGAGCCTGAGAGCTTCTATTTGTGTTATACCATTTGGTGGGGGATGTAGTAACGTAGCATGACCTATTCCTTCTGCAGTTTCAATTGTAGGTTTCGTACACATTTTTCTATTTAATACTCATTTGAAATGTTCTTGTCTGGACTCAGTCCTGTTTAAATTTTTTTGTTTGTTTTGGGTTTTTTTGAGACAGTCTTACTTTGTCGCCCTCAGAGTGCTGTGGTGTCATAGCTCACAGCAACCTCAGACTTTTGGGCTCAAGTGATCCTCTTGCCTCAGCCTCCTAAGTAGGTGGAACTACAGGTACCTGCCACAAGGCCAGTCTAGTTTTTCTAGTTTTAGTGGAGACGGGGTCTTGCTCAGGCTGGTCTTACACTTGTGAGCTGAGGCTCTGCCTTGGCCTCCCAGAGTGTTGGGACTATAGGCGTGAGCCACCACACCTGGCCTCAGTCCTGTTTACAAGTGAACAGCATCCTCTTCTGTGAATAGGGTCCCAGGTGTGTCTACTTTGAGTCAGTTGGGTAAAGGGGGTCTGGTCAGTAGAGGCCTCTGTGCAGCTGTTTTTTCTGCCTGCTTGGCCCAGCCTGTCCACAGACAGGATGATGTATACAGGTGTGGGCACTGCTGACATCAGCGCTGGTGGTGGATGTGTTCACCTCAGCATTTATAAAATTATTGCACTCAGTATTCCATTTCCACCCTATTTCCATGTGAAAGGACATAGTTATTAAAGTTTCTTACATAGTTAAAAGAACCGTTTTGTTTTCGAAGGAGCATTAACTGGATTGATAAAGTCTGTAGTATATAGCAGGAATCATTTGGCCAATGGCTTCAGTAAGATAAGATATATAAATTGGTCCTTGGAGGGTGGATTCTAGAATAAATATGCTTTTTAATAAGTTTTCATCTTTCAGGTAATGCATGTCAGGACTGTGCAAAGAGGAAGTTAGAAGAGAATGGAATTGAAGTGTCAAAGAAACTCAGACAATCGGATACTGGTATTGTTTCTTTTTGTGGGGAGCTGTCTCTCACTTGCCTGTGGGTCGGTGTTGTCAGTTATAGTACTTTGGTCTAATGCTCTTGGTGAGAAGAAGATGTACACTGTCACAGTCAGCACAGGGGTTCAGACGGAGCTGGACCTCTCACACCACCCCCATTCCAACTGCCCAGAGGTATTCCCTTTTAAAAATTTCTGTTCACAGGCCAGGCGAAGTGCTCACGCCTGTAATCCCAGCACTCTGGGAGGTGGGTGGATTGCTTGAGCTTAAGAGTTTGAGACCAGCCTGAGCAAGAGTGAGACCCTGTCTCTAAAAAAGTATCTGGGCATTGTGGTGGACACCTATAGTCCCAGCTACTCGGGAGGCTGAAGCAAGGGAATCACTTGAGCCCAAGAGTTTGAGGTTCCTGTGAGCTATGATACCACGGCATTCAACCCCAGGGTGACTGAGTGAGATTCTGCCTCCAAAAAAAAAATTCTGTTAAGTAAACATGTTGAAGAAAAATACACTGAGGCTGCTCAAATTATGAGGTCACCTCACTAGGTGATTTCTTTTTTTTTTTTGAGACAGAGCCTCAAGCTGTTGCCCTAGGTAGAGTGCTGTGGCATCACAGCTCACAGCAACCTCCAACTCCTGGGCTCAAGCGAGTCTCCTGCCTCCGCCTCCCAAGTAGCTGGGACCACAGGCGCCCGCCACAACGCCTGGCTGTTTTTGGGTTGCAGCTGTCATTGTTGTTTGGCGGGTCCGGGCTGGGGATTCGAACCCGCCAGCTCAGGTGTATGTGGCTGGCACCTTAGCTACTTGAGCCACAGGCGCCAAGCCTCACTAGGTGATTTTCACAGAGTGGAAACATCCACCTGATCACACCCAGCTCAGGGAATAGCGTGGCTGAGACCCCCTTCACCACGCTCCTATCACTCCCCCAGCGCCCAAAGTGACCACTTTATTTCTCTAGAGAAAACCACTTCAGAACATTTTTGCTTTTTTACTTCTATCAGTAAGATTTATTTAAACCAGCGGTGCCCAACCTTTTTGGCACCAAGGACTGGTTTCATGGGGTTGAGGTGGATGGGATAGGAGGAGGTGGAGCTCAGGTGGATGGGGAGTGGCCATAAATACAGGTGAAACTTTGCTCCCTCAGCCACACCTCTAGCTGTGATGTAGCTGAGTTCCTAGGCATGGACCAGAACCTTCTTGGCATCAGGGACTGGTTTCATGGAAGACAGTTTTTCTGTGGATGGGGGGAAATGGGGACCTGGCCTCTCAACATCATCGCCTGAGCTCTGCCTCCTAACAGGCCACTGACTGGTACTGGTCCGTGGCCTGGGGGCTGGAAACCACAGGCTTACATGCATGAATGTTTCTTTAAACCACGTAAGAGTATTGCTATTGATGCTAGGAAAAGTGATCTAGCTTAACTCATGCTGGCCTTTCCTGTACTTTCCTCCTCATCCTTGCCCCAGGTTTTGATAGTGTATTATTTCTTGTTCTTCAGCTTAAATATTATGTCCTTAAACCTGACTTCCCATTATGAAGCCTGGTCTGTGTGGAACACCATGGTTATAGCACAGAAAGGAAATGAGACCTCTAGTCTGTCTATAGGTAGATTCTAAAAGTTGGCAAACAGAAGCATTTACTTTATTAAAAACAAGTGTATTCCCTCCTGGTTAGTGTGATGGTGCTGGGTCCACTACCATGACTCCTGGCCATTGTAGGACATGTTCTCAATATCAAGGTCCAGTTTGTTTTTTTTACATTCATCTTCCAGTTCTGATTACTTTAGGAGGGAACCTTAAAACATTTGTTTTTTCTTTTTTTTTTGAGACAGAGTTCAAACTGTCACCCTGGGTAGAGTGCGGTGGCATCACAGCTCACAGCAACCTCCATCTCCTGGGCTCAAGCGAGTCTCCTGCCTCCGCCTCCCAAGTAGCTGGGACCACAGGCGCCCGCCACAATGCCTGGCTATTTTTTGGTTGCAGCCATCATTGTTGTTTGGCGGGCCGGGCTGGATTCGAACCCGCCACCTTAGGGGTATGTGGCTGGCGCCTTAGCCACTTGAGCCGAGGCAAGGCACCGAGCCAAGACATTTGTTATTGCTTTTTATTTTTTGAGAAGTTTTAGATTCCTTTTGTGCAAAAATAACACGTTTCACAGTATTCTTAAATTTGTACATGCTCTTAACTAGGTGTTCTCAAATTGCGGCCCGCCTAGGACATTTATCCTGCCTGCCGAGTGTTTTTGCCACTGCTGCTTGTCCTGCTGAGCAGCCGACTCATCCCAGGGCTTGCAGTCCGGCCCTCCAGCGGTCTGAGGGACAGTGAACTGGCCCTGTGTTTAAAAAGTTTGAGGACCCCTGCTCTTAACCATACCACCCCTCATGACAGACACCTGCATACTTGCCACCCTCGAACTGCCCTTCCTCTCTTAGATCGGTGCCTGGGTCTTCCTTGTTCTTATTCTCCATCTATTCTGCTAGCACCTCGTGAGGCTTCTGCAGACCCCAGGTGTGGAGGGTCACTCTCCAGGGGCTGTGTGTGCAGCTGGCTTTCTGTGGTCCTCATGCTCATTGATCACTGGAGTGTAGGACTCCATGATTCCCCCGGAGCTTCACTGTCCTGAATGCCAGATTTAGTCCTTCCCAGTAACTTATAGAGGATAAGGATGTATTTAAGTGAAAGTCTTTATTCACCTCACTCCGTTTTCCTCCCACGTTTCGCTACTTCTGGAGTAGTCTGTGATTTCCTTGATTATTTCTTTCCATCTTCTCTGTTCTCTTAGAACTCAGAAGTGTTGGGAGCTTCTGGACAGATGTCCTGTGTCCTTTACATTTTCTCTAATGTCTTGATTTTCATTTTTTATATCCATTTGTTTCAAAAGCTTCCTGGGGTTACATTTTTATTTTGACAGTGTGAATTTAAATTTCTGAGAGCTCTTATTTTCTGATTTATCCTTCTACATAGCATCTGTTATTCTAGGATTTTCAGATCTCTGGAGACACTTGAGGTCTCCCTGGTTGTCTGACTTGATTGTATTCCTGAAAACATTAGGCTAGAGAATTTTCAGAGTTTATATTTTATTACTTTATATACGAACATGTCAGTAAAACACTCTTAAATACTTATATAATCCCCCAAAATTTGAGGGATGAAGCATTTGACACAATTACCTATTCATTTAACATCTGAATTCCTCAGTGGGTATGCTTGAGTCATACTATGATCCTGCATTTTCCTTCAGTGCCACAAAACATGTCCTTTTGGAGTAACCTATTGTAGGTAACAAAGATTCATAATGAATGCAAATAAAACTTAGTCAAATAAAACAATTTTAAAATAGTTACCTCCAGAGAACTGTTGCCCAAGTTAGGATCAATGACAGGAGGAGCCAGGGTGATAGTGTCTTGCCATCTACTGGGGACGAGAGTGAGCTGGTGGTCCTTTTGGGAGAGCAGCTGAGGGATTCTGCATCCTCGCTTAGACGTTTGTAACTGTAGTGTGTGGTTGGTGGTACATTGTTAGAGAATTCAGTTTTGATAGATTTTGGATGAAATTCTTGGAGGTCTTAGCACATATCTGGATTGTGAGTTCAGTTAGTAGGGACATCTGTAACTAAAATCCAAAAATCTGAACTGGTGTTCTTTCAGTTGTTTCCTCTGGAGTAAGTGGTTCTTTGATGTTACTTGTTTTTCTCATTTCTGAGTAGCAACTGAGAGGGCAGGTCTTGGTAGACAGTGTGCTCTATCTTGGTGTTGCTGCTCTCGTATGTATATAGCTTTTTTTTTTTTTTTTGAGCCAGACCCTCAAGCTATCCCCCTGGGTAGAGTGCCGTGGCATTACAGCTCACAGCAACCTCCAACTCCTGGGCTCAAGCGAGTCTCCTGCCTCCGCCTCCCAAGTAGCTGGGACCACAGGCGCCCGCCACAACGCCCGACTATTTTTTGGTTGCAGCCGTCATTGTTGTTTGGCGGGTCCGGGCTGGGGATTCGAACCCGCCACCTTAGGTGTACATGGCTGGCGCCTTAGCTGGTTGAGCTATAGGCGTCGAGCCTATATAGCTTTTTTGTTTTTACCTGCAGTAGTCTCGCTCTGTTGCTGAGCTAGAATGTAGTGGTGGTGTCATAGCTCACTGTAGCTTTAAACTTCCAGGCCCTAGCAGTCCTCTTGCCTCAGCCTTCCAAGTATTTGGAACTATAAGCACATGCTGCATGTCTGACTCTCACCCCGCCCCCCCCCCCCCCCCACCGTAGAGAATGGGGTCTTGCTATGTTGCTCAGGCTTGCCTTGAGCTCCCGGCCTCAAACAATCCTGCCTTGACCTCTCAAAGTGCTGGGATTAGGCTTGAGTCACTGCACCCAGCCATGTCCAGAGGGTTTATCTCTGTGGCCTGCCTCTGAGTGGTGGTGTGACTGTCCAGTGGCAAAGCCGATTGCCTAGTAGACTCTGCCGTAGAGCAGTACATAGGGATCCATTTTGATGCCTGAGAGTGCTTTGCTCTGGATGCCATCACCTGCACCGGTACCACTGCCTCTTCAGGCTGTTGTGTCAACTTGGGGACAAGCTCCTGGTCTCTGTTGTGCAGCTGGCCTTGGCTTGTTCTGTATGTGGATAAGAGAGGCCAAGAGTCATCTTCATTGTCCTGCTGGCTATAGTGGCAGCCTGGAATTGACAGCTTCCATGCATGTACACTGAGCCTTCATCTCCACATTTCTAATAGGCTCCCACTGGGTGGGTTGAAAAACTGCCCTGTCCTCAGTCCACTAAGAATGAACAGTATCCATGTTTATGGGTTGAGATTTCCACACATCTTTGCAAATCTAGTGTCATAATTTTCTTGATTCTCTGATGGTGTTTATATCTTCACAAGGCCATTTCTAGACAGCCTCTACAGTTTTCCATTATGGAGCGATTTTCAAAGAGTTCAGCATGTAAGAATAATCATAAAGCAGTGCTGAAATAGAAATTACTTACAAATAACTTAATGCTGAACTTTTCACACTTTGGCATTCCTTTCTTTTTCTTAAACAGATGATGCTGGAGGGTCTTGAAATACCTAAACCCAGTAAACCTGCAACTTGAAAACCAGCCTTCTGTAGCCACAGTGCCATGCCCAAACAATGAAGAATGTACGGAGAACTCCACACGGATCTCAATTCTAAGCTGTCACGTACCCTAAGAGAGCCTTGTGGGCGTGTGGCCCTCAAGGCTGGGTGAAAGAGTTCCCTCTGTGGGTGTTTAAGTGTGCAGGAGGTGACACGAACACACTTCAGGTGTGCTTTGTAAGGATTGATGGACAGCTGCTTCAGGGACCAAAATCGTTGGGAAGGGAGATGGACCTGGTATTCCCGATTCCCATTCAGCCTGCTTTCTGGCATCAAGGTGATGTTTTCCCTAATAAAATGGGGAGAGTAAAGACTGTCCAGGCAATGGTTGTTGCCAAAGAGAACTAGATACATTTGTGTGATTTTCATGTGGGAACATCTGTTAACTGTAGAAAACATCTTGAAGGTATGTTATACTATTCTAGTAAAGAACTGGTGGGTGCTCTGAACCCACACTAAATCCACTAGTGAAAACTGAGTGGTTTTTAAAAACAATTAGATCAAAAAAGCTTCTTTGGAATTACATCATTTTGGTAACTTGTGTTCCAAAGAAATGGAAGGTCAAAAGGCCTTTTGAAAACCACAGTTTAGCGTCATGCAGCACCGCTAGGGGGCTGATAACTGAGGAAGTACAGGGAGGCGCAAGACCAAGTTTTAACCTTTTAGCTAGGTTATAAATTCCAAGCTTTCCAAGTCTTCTCTGGATTAAGGTCCAAGCTTTCTGTTCTTATTTCTTAATATGGGGTGTGAAGAGATTTTTGAGGGTCTTACACCACTTTAAACATTTCCAGGATTTGCACAGGTAGAAATAGCCACGTGGGGGCACTGCTGTGCCCAGGGAGTGTCCTATTGTGACTGTGGCACAGGCTCTCCTGATGGACAGTGTAGTCTCAAAATGAAGGGTTCTCTTTGGAAATAAGCCCTCCTTGGTTTCAGCTTGAGGCTGCTCATTTTTGATGTGAGATTTCTTGCCAAGCCCTGTGACATTCCCTATTAATGGCACAGCAGCTGCCGCAGGTGTAAGAAACCATAGGTTGGGGGTATAAGGAGTGAGAAGCCCGAGACCTGCTGAAGACTTTCTCTTTTTGAAGCATGAAAAAAATTTTATGCCATTCTGGTCATAAATAAAAATTTAACTTCTACCCTGTTGTGATCAAGGTTTCTTATCACAAGGCTTGCTGTGATGTATTTAATGAGAACTTTTAGCTTGAGTTGCCGTTTTGGGCTTATGTGATTCTCTTGCCTCAGCCTCCCAAGTAGCTGGGACTATAGGTGCCCACCACAATGCCTGGCTAGTTTTTGGTTGCAGTTGCCTTTGTTGTTTAGCAGGCCAGGGCCAGGTTCGAACTCGCCAGCCTTAGTGTATGTGGCTGGCGCCCTATGCCAAGCCTGTATTGCAAAATTTTGAGCAGAGGGTTCTGTGGAATAAACTGGAAAAGTTAGAGCCCATTTTATGTAGAGTGTTAAATGTTGCACTGTAGGACCCAGGCTGCACTGGGACAGCGAGCATACCTGTCAGTTCTCTTGCTTGATGGCTTTAATATTCAAGTTTGTTTCAGCATTTGATTCACAAAATAGAAACACCTTGAGCATATTTCTGTATATAATTGTCAGAAACATTAGCTCAAGGGAAGACAAACTGTGGCCTATTGGCTTGCTTTTTAGAGCTAGAGTAGTTACATTTTTTAATGATTTTGTTTAAAATAGTTCTAGAAGTACCTACTTAAAAGCTTCCTTACTAATCTTTACTTCACCAAGGCCAGAAATATTTATGGTGGCCCTTAACGAAGTTCTCTGGTCCTGGATGCACCAGGTGAATAGGGTAAGCTGCACCTGGCAGGTGGCGCTGCAGGCTAGAGACTCATTCCTGCCCTGCCCTGTCCACCCCTGCCCACCAGTGCCTGCCCCTTTCCTGAGCTCATCATGTGGGCGAGGAGCCGCTGCCTTCCACAGCAGGTGTAAGCTTCAGATAGCCCTCCTTCCTCTGCCCCCCATAGCCACTTCCACAAATGGAAGTTTTTTCAAGATAAAATGCTATATTTTTATTTAACTATTTAGTGTATGTAAAATCAACTATTTTTATTTAGGTTCTATCTTAAGTATCTGTAGTCCTATGATTTCTGTTGTTTCTATGGTTTTATGCTTTTGTGTAGCATGTTGGTTTTCAGGAATGTGGACATGTTGCATTGTAACTGAAGTGACTGTACTTGGTAGTGCTCTGACAATTTGAGTTATGGAAGAGAGAAACACCGGGTGTTAAGAAGGACACAGAGTTCATGTGACGTTTAAAGGAACATTTCATTGTTAGAGCTGATGTCTTTCAAGGTAGAGGAAAAAGCAGGGAATTTAGGTGGTAGTGCCAGTACTAAACAGGTGAGACTCAGCTTCTTAGATACAGAGTACATTCTGTTACATGACACAATGAATTGTTGAAAACTAACTCCCATTACTTCAGGAGGCTACTCCTTGGCAGCACTTGGGCCCAGAGCAGTCTTTTTTTTTTTTTTTTTTTGTGGTGGGTGAGCAATTTCGTTTCACTGAAGCCATCTTAAAGAGGTCACTTCAAAATTTTCTTCCATTTTGAATGGAAATATACTGAGAAGTGCTTTCTCTCCTATACATATGTATTTAGTGAAAGGAAATATTGAATATGAGCTTTCTCAATAGAAATTAGAAAAACTCAGATTATGGCAAAGCAGACAGAATTCAATTTCACCATTAAAACACTAGAGACATTTGAAATTAGATTTTTAATTGACTTGCAAAATTGACAGTTTGAAACAATTTCCTTAAAAGCCAGGTTCAAGTTATTAACCATTCTCTAACTAGTATATTTAAAAGCCCAGAGCTTTCCTTAAAGATGTAAAGCAAGACCATATTGAAGATAGAGAAATCAAGATTTTTCTGACTAGTTTCAAAATGGAAGTTTTATGGTATAAAATTGTACTTTTTTCCCCAACTGATTTACCACCAACTGGGAGAACTTTCCCTACTGGAATGGGGACGGAAGGGAGCTATGGCCTCTGGCTAAAACAACTTAAATGGCTGGTCCTGCTTGTTCCTGAAGTCTGCTGGTCAGGAGTTGTTTGAATACCAGCCAGAACTGAACAGTGATTAACCAGATCACTGTGTCGGAATTGCTCTTAGCTCTTATGGCTTCCAGTTGCTCAAGGTCACACTAGTTCCTAAGAGGACTCTCGGTGTCTTCTGATATTTTCTTGGCCTTCAGTGTCTGGATACTGAGAAAGATCTAGAGTCAAAACTCTGCTGAACATGCAGTCATCATGCTGAAATGGAGAGAAGACAGTTAAAGTTGTCCTAATTAGGAAAAAGTATTAAATACAAGGGCCTGGATTTGTATTAAATGCCCAAAGGGTATCAATTATCTACATTTATATCAGATTTTTTTCTTTGTATTAAGCTGGTATGAGAATTTCTACTTCTCATGCAGCTTGTTTCCACGTGGTCCCTAACCTCCTGTTAGGAAGATATCTTTGCTTAAAGGAGACCTAAGGAAGTAAAAATTGTCTATATTGAATGACTTGAATTAGTTGCTCTATTCCCTTAGCTCAGGTAAGTATTTTGAATGTTAAGAAAGTTTTGTTCAAATTTTAAAATTTATTCTTGAAACTTCTAGTGAATTCATGTTTTCCTGATATTTTAGAAGATAAATGGTTCCTTGTTTTACCAGTGTATTTCTTTTTATTTAAACATTCAAACATTACAAAAACACAAAGTACTAACAATTTACTCTAAGTTAATACACACTATTTTACAAAACTACCACTGCTCTGTAACTTTGAATTGCTTCTTTCACTTAAATGATTTTTTTTAATCAAGATATTCTAAGGGTAACGCCTATAGCTCACTGGGTAGGGCACTGGCCACATATACTGGAGCTGGCAGGTTCAAACCTGGCTGGCCAGCTAAAACAACGACAACTGCAACAAAAAAAAAATAGCTGGGCATTGTGATGGGCACCTGTAGTCCCAGCTGCTTGGGAGGCAAAGGCAAGAGAGTCGCTTGAGCCCTGGAGTTTGAGTTTGCTATGAGCTGTGACACTATGGCACTCTACCCAGGGCAACAGCTTAAGACTCTGTCTCAAAAAAAAAAAAAAATTCATTTAAGCCTCAGTCTTTATTTGAAAGTTTAATTATAAAAGACAGCGACCTGTCAGTGTGCTAAGGGGAGTTTACAGTGACTGTACCTCTCCCCTTGGAATTTATTTTTACCTCTGGATAGATGCCTATCAGTGCATCAGCTCTGGAATAGAATTCTTCTTTTAGGGAAATGATTATCATCTGAAACTGTTCTTGAGTCTGTTCTTTGATGTAACTCGACACCTGGGAGGAAATTAGCATATATGTCACTAGTAAGGAAGGCTTTGCCTGGGCTCTGGAGACAGTAACTTTTGCATTGTCTCTGCCCATTTTAGGTCACAAGGACTTAACTTGCCTTTCTGGCAATTCAGTAAATCCACAACTGCAAACACATCAATAGCTTAGAGTAAGAAAATATGAACTTCATTAAATATGATTAAACCTTTAAGAACATTTTAAAGACTAAAGCTCCAATTTAAGATACTATGATGTGAACATGCAATCAGCCTTTATAACAAAAACTCCACCACTCAAGATATTTTTTGAGGGTGAAAAAAGGCTGGTGTTTAAATGTCCAGCTTCCTATTTTGCCAACTCAAAGCCTGTAGAGGAGATGGCAATTAGTATGGATTCATAATTAATTCACTTAGTGGTGAATTCCAGCTCTTTTTGAAGGAAATGAGAATAAGCAAAACAGATTCAGTAGAAATGAGTCCTGGTGAGCAAACTACTCAGAACTTTAAGTTCTTCATTCTCCAACTATCTTTAGTCTTAGGAAATACTTACCGACTCCCTAGATCTCCTGTGTATTAGTCCTGACTGCCCCTCCCCCCACTACCCACACAAACTTTAGAAGCAGGGATGGCAGTTTCAGTTAAATGAGTCACTAAAGTGAATGATGAGAAGAAGGAAATTGCCCTTGGCTAAGAGGCTGAATTCACAGGTGGAGCTCCAGCATTTGAGGTAATGGGGATAGTCACAGGGAAAGGGGACAGTTGGCTTGGTGCCCGTAGCTCAGTGGTTAGGGTGCTGGCCACATACACCAGGGCTAGCCGGTTCAAACCTGGCCTGGGCCTGCTGAACAATGACAACTACAACAAAATAGCCGGGCATTGTGGTGGGTGCCTATAGTTCCAGCTACTTGGGCGGCTGAGATAAGAGAATGGCTTAAGCCCAAGATTTTGAGATTGCTATGAGCTGGGATGCTACAGCACTCTTCTGAGGGCGACATAATGAAACTTGTCTCAAGGAAACAGTTTGCAAAGCATGTGGCATGCATTTTGCATGAGTTACCCATTACAAGTGTTGGCATCCTGGTCACAAACTGATTAATTTCATAGTTCTTCATACTACATAACTGCTTCTGTTCAGTTCAGAAATGGAGTCTCAGGAATGTAAATTTCAAGGATAATGAAAAGAGGTGGTAATACATAGGATGGGCCCTTAATAGTTAAGACCCAGTACCTGGAGATGTCATCAATATCTAATTAGATGTTGCAAACATCTAGTAACAGGTATCACATCTAGAAGTTACTGATACCTTAAGTGCAACCGAGACAAGCGCTATCCACAGTAAGGCTTTTCCTCCCTACAAAATATGGGACACAAAGTGCACAAAATTAGCCACTGAAGGGGCGATTTCTTCCAAATGAGTCAGGCCATTGAATCCAGTCAGCTGATGTAGATGGCTGGTATTCAAGAGCGATGTTCAAGATGTTCTATTTTCTTCCTCTGGTTACCATAATTTGGATTAATTTGGGAAACGCTAAAACACTAGGCTGACACCATTACAAGGTACCCTAAGGCTGTAGCTCTCAGTGTTCCTTGACTCCAGGCATTTCACATGCAACTTAGCAGAGGTCAGCTTCAGAGGTGTAGGACCCTATGACTGAAACCCTTTCTCAGGGTGCACTTATTAACCAAGCTCACAAGATTACAGACCAGAATGTCAATTTACAAATAAATGACATATCTGTCAGTATGGTTAGAGTAGCCTCCCTCAAGCAGCCATAAATGCATAAGCCCAGTCATTTCTGGAAGTTGGATGGGCCTGAAATTAGAACCAGGAGCGTTTAATTCCTCTATTGCCAAAAATGGATGGCCCCAGCAGTAGTTCCATGATATCAGGACTCTGTAGGTGGGAGCTTCCCCTCCCCTTAGCAGTTTACCTCTTATTTTTCCATGTTCCCTGGCTGACCACATTCCTCATGTTCAAAATTTAGTCACAGTCAAGATGTGTGGTTTCAGTACCCACTGACCTTTGAGGGAGGACTAGAATTTAATTTTTTGAGAGAGTTTTAACTGTTGTCCTGGATAAAGCACTGTGGCATAACTCACAGCAACCTCAAACTCTTGGGATCAAGGGATCCTCTTGCCTCAGCCTTCGGAGTAGCTGGGACTATAGGTGCCTGTCACAATGCCCATCTAGCTTTTTTTTCTATTTTTAGTTGAGATGGGATCTTGCTCAGGTTGGTCTCAAAGTCCTGAGCTCAAGCAATGCACCTGCCTTGGCCTCCCAGAGTGCTGGAATTATAGGTGTGAGTCTAGGGCTGACTAGAACTTAACTCTCAAGAGTGAAACTTCCCTTAGTTTTCATTGTCCCAAAGACTGAAAATAAGATCATGTGCAAGTACAGTAATTGGGTAAATTTTGATAAAATTGGGAGGTAGAATTTAAACTGTAATTCTGTAATTCCTTTGAAATGTTATCTAGAGGTTTTTTTTTTGTTTGTTTGTTTTTTTGACATAGTCTTACTATGTGCCCTCGGTAGGGTGCCGGGGCATCATGGCTCATGGCAACCTCAAACTCTTGGGCTTAAGCGATTCTCTTGCTTCAGCCTCCCACAATGCCCAACTATTTTTTTGTTGTAGTTGTTGTTTGGCAGGCCCGGGCCGGGTTTGAACTTACCAGCCCTGGTGTATGTGGCTGGTGCCCTAGCTGCTAAGTTACAGGCGCCAAGCCTCTAGAGATATTTTTAAACAACTAATTTGATCCATGAGACCAAATAGACCTGTTTGCCACAAAGCATGCTATTAGCAACCTTCTAATTTCCAGTATCTAGATTGGGAAGAAGCAAATTATGCCAGTAGCTGTTTGGTAATGTAGTAATCTTTATTTGACCCCTCTGTTGATTCCCCATCAATTATTGAGGGTCCGTTAAACCTTGAATGAAAACTCTGATTAGGTAAGTTTAGATTTTAAAAGTACTGATTTTTAGTCAGTGATTTTCATTGCTTGCCCCACAGTCCTCTTTGTTTGGGATAAAACTGTCTTCTGACTACATCACGATCCTTGAATTGCAGATGTCCCATGGAAAATTAAAAGCAGAAAGAAACTTACTTTGCCAATGTTAGTATTGTCCAGGGCTGCGTCCACTTCATCTAAAACAAAGAATGGAGCAGGCCGAAAACTAGAAAAAAATTACAATCAAGTAAGTTACAATTTTCAATTTGTTTTACAAAGTCTTAGGGGAAAGGATTAGTAGTATTCAGAATAAATATTCTTTTGGATACTTCAGTGTAGTAAATAATCACATTCCCTAAATCCAACACCAATTATGTGACCTGTGTATCCTATGTATCCTTATGTATCCTGTGTGACCTGAGTGAAGAGTATCTGGGGTTGGTCACTTCATCCTAGAAACACTGCTCTGTGACTTGCAGGGTAGCAGTCTACTTCTACCCACCTGCTGCTCCTTCTGAGTCTTCTTTTTTTTTTTTTTTTTTTTTTTTTTGAGACAGAGCCTCAAGCTGTCCCCCTGGGTAGAGTGCCGTGGCATTACAGCTCACAGCAACCTCCAACTCCTGGGCTCAAGCGAGTCTCCTGCCTCAGCCTCCCAAGTAGCTGGGACCACAGGTGCCCGCCACAGCGCCCGGCTATTTTTTTTTTTTTTTGGTTGCAGCCATCATTGTTGTTTTGGCGGGTCCGGGCTGGGGATTCGAACCCGCCACCTTAGGTGTACATGGCTGGCGCCTTAGCCAGTTGAGCTATAGGCGCCGAGCCCCTTCTGAGTCTTCTAATAACTCCTCTCCAACTCTTCAACACTGTAGTGCCCTCAGGAGTGTGTGTATTTACAGCTCTATGTGATCTAATCAACTATCTTGGTGACAGCATCTGGTCTCACAGTTTTAAATACCATCTAATCAATGTAGGTGGCCCCCACACTTCTATCAGTCAGTAGTTCTGAACTCTTGTGTCAGTGTCCACCTGCTTACTCAATTTCGTGTGGCCGTCTAATGTACATCTCAAACTCTCCCAAAGCCAATCTCGCCTGCCCCTCCAAACCAATTCCCTTTGTGGTCTTCTCCATTTTAGTTAATGAAAGTTCTTAACATTCTAGTTGATTAGACCCAAACCTATGGAGTCATCTCTGCCTTCTTCATACCCTACAACCTGTCTGTTAGCAAACTGTTCGCTCAACCTTCCATGTACCATTATTCACCTTGTTAGAATAGCCCTGGGCCTGCCACTGCTGCCTATGGTCTATTCTTTACACACTTCAGGCTCACTTTGGTCTCAGGGCCTTTACACTTGCCTTTCTTTGTAAGAATATTCTTTTTTTTTTTTTTTGAGACAGAGCCTCAAGCTGTCCGCCTGGGTAGAGTGCTATAGCATCACAGCTCACAGCAACCTCCAACTCCTGGGCTTAAGCAAGTCTCCTGCCTCCGCCTCCCAAGTAGCTGGGACCACAGGTGCCTGCCACAATGCCCGACTATTTTTTGGTTGCAGCCATCACTGTTGTTTGGTGGGCCCGGGCTGGATTCGAACCTGCCAGCTCAGGTGTACGTGTCTGGTGCCTTAGCTGCTTGAGCCACAGGTGCCGAGCTGTAAGAATATTCTTGCTTTAGCTATCCTTGTGAGTTGCTCCCCTACTTCCTTCAAATCTTTGCTCAAATAGGCCTTTCCTAATGACTCTAATACTGTAAACCCTTCCGTGCCACTTATTACATTCCCTGCCCCCTCATTTTATTCTCTATATTGGAGAATCAGTTTGCTAATTTACCTTATTATCTGTCTTCTCCAATTTAAGTGAAGTGTCTTTAAAATTTTTTGAGACAGAGTCTCACTCTGTTGCTCTGGGTAGAGCCACTCTTAGGGTCAAGTGATCCTCCTGCCTCAGCCTCCCAAGTAGCTGGGACTACATGTGCCTGGCTAGTTTTTCTATTTTTAGGGGTCTATCTCTTGCTCAGGGTGGTCTCCAAGTTCCTGAGCTCAAGCGATCCACCTGCCTCAGTGTTTCAGTGCTAGGCTTATAGGTGTGTGCTACCACACCTGGCCTAAGTGATATCTTTGAGACAAATGTTTTGTTTTGTTCATAGCTACTCTCCAGTGCCTGGAACAGCACCTGTCACACAGTAAATACTTAGTATCTGTTGAATAAATGGATGGGGTGCCACCTAGTGACTATCCTCTTTTGCTCAGATTACTTATTCAGACCTGGCTTCCTGCTTTCCCAGACTTCCCCTGCCACACAGTCATTCCTTTTTCATTTCCTGTGGTGGCCTATTCTCCTTCCTTTTTGAGACCAGTAACAACACAACTATCAAACTCTTGTATGGTTATATTCCTAGTTGTGGAAATAGAAAGCCACTGTCATCTTTTACCTTAGATCTTCATTTACTGCTGTTAATTGGCTTAATTTTAGTTAACTTTTTGCTTTTACAAAGAAACAGTGCCACCATCATCAGTGGAAATAAGGTTATTTTTTTAGAAAAAAATACTTTAATAGTCTTTACTACATAGAAGATCTCTGAATATAAATAAAGAAAATAATATACAAGTTGTTGTCAGCCTAAAACCTAAACTGAATTGCCTGGCTGAAGAAAATAGTTTTATATCAATTTGCTTAATTTTTTTTTTTTTTTTGAGACAGAGTCTCAAGCTATCCCCCTGGGTAGAGTGCCATGGCATCACAGCTCACAGCAACCTCCCACTCCTGGGCTCAAGCGAGTCTCCTGCCTCAGCCTCCCAAGTAGCTGGGACCACAGACGCCCATCACAATACCCAGCTATTTTTTGGTTGCAGCCCTCGTTGTTGTTTGGTGGGCTGGGCTGGATTCGAACCCCTCCAGCTCAGGTGTATGTGGCTGGTGCCTTAGCTGCTTGAGCCACAGGCGCCGAGCCAATTTGCTAGATGTTTTTTTTTCCTTTTTTTTGAGACAGAGCCTCAAACTGTCCCCTTGGGTAGAGTGCCATGGCATCACAGCTCACAGCAACCTCCCACTCCTGGGCTCAAGCGAGTCTCCTGCCTCAGCCTCCCAAGTAGCTGGGACTACAGGCGCCTGCCACAACGCCCAGCTATTTTTAGGTTACAGCCGTCATTGTTGTTTTGGCGGCCCAGGCTGGATTTGAACCTGCCACCTTAGGTGTATGTGGCTGGCGCCTTAGCCACTTGAGCCACAGGCACCAAGCCAATTTGCTAAAGGTTAACAAAGACAGAGTAAAGATCTGTAGGAAGATCCACTGGCCTCTGCCCTGACACAAACTGAGTAGGTTGTTGTGATTTTACCTGTGCACAGCAAATAGGAGCGCCAAGGCTGCCACACACTTTTCTCCTCCTGACAAATTGTCCATTGGCATAAACCGTTTGCCTGGGGCCACACAGTTATAGCTAATTCCTTCTAAGTAAGGTTCTTCGGGGTTCTCTGGGCTAAGAAATGCCTGAAACACATATTTATTTAGAAAGATCAGAAAACCAACCAGTAAATTTCAACTTAGGGTTGCAACTGAGTATAACTGCAAAATAGCCTATTGCTTAGGTTTTCTTCAGTTTTTTATCAAATCATAGCTATGTACATTAATGCAACCATGGGGTACAATGTGCTGGTTTTATATACAATTTGACATACTTTCATCAAACTGGTTCACATAGGCATTTTCTTAGTTATTGTGTTAAAACATTTATATTCTACATTTAGTAAATTTCACATGTACCCTTGTAAGATGCACTGTAGGTGTGGTCCCACCAATTACCCTCTTTCCACCCATCCCCCCCTTTCCCCATGAAAGCTATAAATTGGTTTCATAGTAGGGCTGAGTACATTGGATACTTTGCTGAGAATAATATGTTCCAGCTCCATCCATGTAAACATGAAAGAGGAAAGTCTCCATCTTTCTTTAAGGCTGCATAATATTCCATGGTGTACATATACCACAATTTATTAATCCATTTGTGGGTTGATGGGCACTTGGGCTTCTTCCATGATTTAGGAATTATGAATTGGGTTACAATAAACATTCTGGTATAAATATCTTTGTTATAATGTGATTTTTGGTCTTCTGGATATATACCTAGTAGAGGAATGGTAGGATCGAATGGCAGGTCTATTTTCAGATGCTTAAGTGTTCTTCGAACATCTTTCCAGGCTTGGCACCTGTGGCTCAAGTGGCTAAGGCATCAGCCACATACCCCTAAGGTGGTGGGTTCGAATCCAGCCTCTGCCTGCCAAAACAACAACGGCTGCAACCAAAAAATAGCTGGGCATTGTGGTGGGCGCCTGTGGTCCCAGCTACTTGGGAGGCTGAGGCAGGATACTGGCTTGAGCCCAGGAGTTGAAGGTTGCTGTGAGCT
>NW_003852402.1:4000819-4006533 GCF_000181295.1 Otolemur garnettii | reverse complement strand
AAAGGAACATATTAGTTTGCATTCCCACCAGCAGTGTAGAAGTGTTCCCTTTTCTCCACATCCATGCCAACATCTCTGGTTTTGGGATTTTGTGATGTGGGCTATTCTTACTGGAGTTAGATGATATCTCAAAGTAGTTTTGATTTGCATTTCTCTGATGATTAGGGATAATAAGCATTTTTTCATATGTCTGTAGGCCATGTGCGTCTTCTTCAGAGAAGTCTTTAAGTCCCTTGCCCACCCTGAGATGGATCACTTGTTCTATTCTTGTGAATATGTTTGAGTTCTCTGTAGATTCTGGTTATTAAACCTTTGTCGGAAACATAACCTGCAAATATCTTCTCCCAGTCTGAGGGCTGTCTGCTTGCTTTACTGTGTTCTTGGCTATGCAGAAGCTTTTTAGTTTGATCAGGTCCCAGTAATGTATTTTTGGTGTTGCTTCAATTGCCTGAGGCGTCCTCATAAAATATTCGCCCAGGCTGATTTCTTCAAGTGTTTTCCCTCACTTTCTTCTAGTATTTTTCTTTTTTAATTTATTGTTGGAAATTCCTTGAAGGTATAAGAAACCAGGTTACACTGATTGCATTTGTTAGGTCAAGTCCCTCTTACAATCATGTCTTGCCCCCAAAAGGTGTGGCACCCACCAAGACCCCACCCCCATCCCTCCTTCTTTTCCTCTCTACTTTCCCCTTCCACCCCCACTGTGTCATTAAGTATCATTAATTGTCCTCATATCAAAATTCAATACATTGGATTCATGCTTTTCCATTCTTGTGATGCTTTACTAAGAACAGTGTGTTCCACTTCCATCCACCTTAATATGAAGGCTGTAAAGTCTCCATTTTTTTAATGGCTGAATAGGATTCCATGGTATACATACACCACAGCTTGTTAATCCGTTCCTGGGTTGTTGGGCATTAAGGCTGTTTCCACATTTTGGTGATTGTAAATTGAGCTGTAATAAACAGTCTCTTGCAAGTGTCCTTATGATAAAAGGATTTTTTTCCTTCTGGGTAGATGCCCAGTAATGGGAGGTCTAGCTAAAGTTCTTTGAGGGTTCTCTGTACTTCCTTCCAAAAAGGTTGTATTAGTTTGCAGTCCCACCAGCAGTGTAAAAGTATTCCCTTCTCTCCACATCTACACCAGCATCTGCAGTTTTGAGATTTTGTGATGTGGGCCATTCTTGCCGGGGTTAGATGGTACTTCAGGATGGTTTTGATTTGCATTTCTCTAATAATTACAGATGATGAGCATTTTTTCATATGTTTGTTAGCCATTTGTCTGTCTTCTTTAGACAAAGTTCTATTCATGTCTCTTGCCCATTGATATATGGGATTGTTGGCTTTTTTCATGTGGATTGGATTCATTTGAGTTCTCTATAGATCCTAGTTATCAAGCGTTTGATTCAAAATAGGCAAATATCCTTTCCCATTATGTAGGTTGTCTATTTTCTTTGGTTGTTGTTCTAGTATTTTTATAGTCTTATGTCTTAAGTTTAAATCTTTAATCCAGTGAGAGTCTATCTTAGTTAATGATGAAAGGTGTGGGTTCAGTTTCAGTCTTCTACAGGTCTCCAGCCAGTTCACCCAGCACCATTTGTTAAATAGGGAATCTTTTCCCCATTGAATGTTTTTAATTGGCTTGTCAAAGATCAAATAACGGTAAGTAGCTGGGTTCATCTCTTGGTTCTCTATTCTATTCCATACATCTACCTGTTTTTGTGCCAGTACCATATTGTTTTGATCACTATTGATTTACAGTATAGTCTGAAGTCTGGTAGCATGATTCCTCCTGTTTTGTTTTTATTTGAGTAATGTCTTGAGTAAAGGCTACTTGAGGTTTTTTCTGATTCCATATAAAATATAAAACGAAGTATTATTTTTTCAAGATCTCTTAAAGTATGACAGTGGTGCTTTAATAGGGATTGCATTAAAATTGTATATTGCTTTGGGTAGTATGGACATTTTAACAATGTTGATTCTTCCCAGCCAAGAGCATGGTATGTTTTTCCATTTGTTAACATCTCCAGCTATTTCTTTTCTTAGAATTTCATAGTTCTCTTTATGAGACCTTTCACATCCTTTGTTAGGTAAGCTTTGAAATATTTCATCTTTTTTTTTTTTAGCATGCCTATCATTGGTATATATAAAGGCTACAGATTTATGAGTGTTGATTTTGTAACCTGAGGTGCTGCCGTATTCCTTGATCACTTCTAGGAGTTTTATAGTAGAATCCCTGGTGTTTTCCAGATACACAGTCATATCATCTGTGAAGAGTGAAAGTTTGATCTCTTCTGACCCTGTGTGGATACCCTTGATCGCCTTTTCATGCCTAATTGCAATGGCTAAGACTTCCATTACAATATTAAAAAGCAGTGGAGACAATGGGCAACTTTGCCTGGTTCCTGATCTGAGTGGAAATGATTTCAGTTTAACTCCATTCAATATGATACTGGCTGTGGGTTTGCTGTAGATGGCCTCTATCATTTTAAGAAATATCCCTTCTGGGCAGTGACTGTCACTCAGTCAGTAGGGCGCCAGCCCCATATACTGAGGGTGGTGGGTTCAAACCCAGCCCTGGCCAAACTGCAACAAAAAAATAGCAGAGTATTGTGGTGGGCATCTGTAGTCCCAGCTACTCAGGAGGCTGGGGCAAGAGAATCGCCTAAGCCAAGGAGTTGGAGGTTGCTGTGTGATGCCACAGCATTCTACTGAGGGTGATGCCAAAAAAAAAAAAAAAAAAAGAAAAAGAAAAAAGAAATGTCCCTTCTATACCCATTTTCTTAAGTGTTCTGATCATGAAAGGATGCTAGATATTATCAAGTTACTTTTGCATCAATTGAGAGAATCATATGGTCTTTTTTAAAAATTTTATTTATGTGATGAATTATATTTATAGATTTACATATATTGAACCAGCCCTGAGACCCTGGGATAAAACCCAGTTGGTCATGGTGTATAATTTGTTTGATGTGTTGCTGGATTCTGTTTGCTAGGATCTTGTTGAATATTTTTGCATCAATATTCATTAGTGGTATTGGTCTATGATTTTCTTTTCTTGTTGGATCTTTTCCTGGTTTGGGGATCAAGGTGATTTTTGCTTCATAGAATGTGTTGGGTAGTATTCCTTCCTATATTTTGAAAAAGGTTGAGTAATATAGGTACTAGTTTCTCTTTAAAGGTATGGTAGAATTCTGATGTGAAGCCATCTGGTCCTGTGCTTTTCTTTTTAGGGAGATTTTGTATAGTGGATGCTATTTCAGAACTAGTGATATAGGTCTATTCCAACATTTCCACTCATTCTGGCTAAGTCTAGGAAGGTGTTGTGCTCCCAAGTATTGGAAATATTGGTCTATTTCCTTCAGATTTTCATATTTCTGAGAATAGAGTTTCTTGTAATATTCATTAGGATTTTTTGAATTTCTGAGGAGTCTGTTGTTATTTCGTCTTTACCATTTCTGATTGATGAAATTAGAGATTTTACTTTTTTTTTCCTGGTTAGGTGTATCTATTTTATTGACCTTTTCAAAACACCAACTTTTTGATTTATTGATCTGTTGTATAATCCTTCTGTTTTCAATGTCTTTAATTCTGCTCTAATTTTGGTTATTTCATTTCTTCTGCTGGGTTTGGGATTGGAATGTTCTTCCTTTTCCAGTTGCTTGAGATGTCACATTAAGTTGTTTATGTCCTCTCTTTCTGTTCTCTTAAGGCTTGGAGTGCTATAAATTTCCCTCTTAGGACTACGTTTGTGGTATCCCAGAGGTTTTGATAATTCACGTGTTCATTGTTGTTTTGTTCCAAAAATTTGGTAATTGCCTTCTTAATCTCACCTATGACCCAGTTATTATTATTCAGCATAAGGTTAGTTTCTATGTTTTTGTGTGAGTATGCAGATTCCTGTTGTTATTGAGTTCAACTTTTATTCCAAGATGGTCCGAGAAGATGCAAGGAATAATGTCTATTCTTTTAAATTTGCTGAAGTTAGACTTGTGACCTAAGATGTGATCAATTTTAGAGTATGTTCCATGGGCTGATGAGAAGAATGTGTATTCAATTTTGTTAGGATTAAATGTTCTGTACATGTCTGTTAAATCCAATTGTTGAATGGTTAAGTTTAAGTCTAAAATCTCTTTGCTTAGCTTTTTTTTTTTTGGAAGATCTATCCAATACTGCCAAAGGAGTGTTAAAATCTTCGACTATTATTGTGCCGGGGCAAATCAAGTGGCTTATGTCAATCTCTCTTATGAATTGAGGTGAATTCTGTTTGGGTGCATAAATGTTAATAATTGAAATCTCATCATGTTGAGTGTTACACCCTTAACAAATATGAAGTGACTATCCTTATCTTTCCTTACTTTTGTTGGTTTAAAGCCTATTATATCTGAGAATAAAATTGCAACACCTGCTTTTTTCTGATTTCCACTTGCCTGAAATACAGATCACCGTCCTTTCACCCTGAGTCTATATTTTATCTTTTAAGGTAAGATGAGATTCTTGTATGCAGCAGATATCTGGCCTGAGTTTTTCTATCCAGTCAACTAACCTGTGCCTCTTTAGAGAGCAATTTAAGCCATTCACATTAATTATAAATATTGATAAAGACTGGTAGAATTTTGGGTATCGAGTTTTTCAAAGGTGCAGTAGACATTTTCATTTTTAAACCTTTTGCCACTGTGGAAGTTGGAATTTGATCAAAAGTTTCTGAGTTTACTTTTTTTTTAGACACAGCCTCAAGCTGTCACCCGGGGTAGAGTGCTATGGCATCACAGCTCATGGCAACCTCCAACTCTTGGGCTCAAGTGATTCTCCTACCTCTGCCTCCCCAAGTAGGGGGGACTATAAGCACCCGCCACAACATCCAGCTCTTTTTTTGGTTGCAGCCGTCATTGTTGTTTGATGGGCCCAGGCTGGATTTGAACCTGCCAGCTCAGGTGTATGTGGCTGGTGCCTTAGCTGCTTGAGCCACAGGTGCCGAGCCAAGTGAGTTTACTTTTGTGGTGGAGGATTACACTGTTCATTATGGAGGATAGGTCTAAGACTATCCTGGATAGCTGGTTTAGTTATGGTGAATTTCTTCAACATGTGAATGTCACTGAAGTATTTAATTTCTCCATCATAAATGAAACTCATTTTCGCTGGATACAGGATCCTGGGTTGAAAGTTATTTTGTTTTAGGAGACTAAAAGTCGATGACCACCCTCTTCTAGCTTGAACGGTTTCAGTAGAGATGTCTGCAGTTATTCTAATAGTCTTCCCTTTGTAGGTTATGGTTTTCTTCTGGCTGCTTGCAGAATTTTCTCATTCATTTTAACTTTGGCAAAGTTAATTATAATGTGCCTAGGAGATGTCTTATTCGGGTTGAGTCATGCTGGGGGGTTCTGAAACTGCTATCTGAATTTCAAAATCTCTTGGCATGTCTGGAAAGTTTTCCTTCATTATTTTATGAAGAAGAGCTTCTGTGGGTTGGTGCCTGTGGCTCAAAGGAGTAAGGAGCTGGCCCCATATGCCAGAGGTAGCGGGTTCAAACCCACCCCTTTCCTAAAAAAAAAAAAAAAAAAAACTTAGTAAATTATTCCTGTCCTACCACAGGCATGCATCAAAACTCAGGTAATCATATTCCCTTCTGAATTTGCCCTTTCTCTCCCGTTTGTAGCACCCACCATTTACCTAGACCAATCCCCTGATATTTTAGGTTTGTCAAACTATAAAACT
>NW_003852402.1:3985932-4000258 GCF_000181295.1 Otolemur garnettii | reverse complement strand
CTGAATTTGATTTCTGACATCTCAGCCATCTGTTTATGAATGGGATCTTCAGTTGTGTCCATCATATTGTTCCCTGGGGGAGTTGATCTCCTCTGGTTATTCATGTTACCGGAGTATTTCCGCTGATTCCGCTCTGTCATTATTTTACACCGTTGGGCTAGATGAGCAGATAAGGTGAAGTTGGGTTGGGGGCTCCTGGAGTAGTGATTAACCAGCTTTGCCAAGGACCCATACAGTGCTAAGTCCTAAGACACTGGGGACCTGCTTGGTGTAATGGGGCTAAGTGGCTCTGTCTTGTTTTCAGCCAGTCTGTGTTCTACCCTAGTGATCAGTTACTCTGGGTTGAAGTCTCAGGGGGCCTGTGTTTCTGTCCCAGATCTGTTCTGCCAGTGACTGCCATGGGAGAAGATGCCTGGCTTCCTCTGGTTGCCCCAGTTTTCTTCAATTTTGACGGAAAAATACCAATGCCTGTATATAATGTATTTTAGTTCTACATGTAATCACAGACAACTAGCTGGGTAGAGAGCAAAGGAAAGCGTTCTGACACACCTGAGGATCAGGCCTTTCCACCAGATTGCTACTCAAACCTCAGCAAGGCATACCATGGTCTTAGAAAAAGTCTTTTTTTTTTTTTATTTTTGAGAGAAAGTCTCACCACTATGTCACCCTCAGTAGAGTGCAATGGCATCACAGCTCACAGCAACTTCAAACTCCTAGGCTTAAGCAATTCTCTTGCCTCAGCCTCCAGAGTAGCTGGGACCACAGGCACCCACCACAACGCCTGGTTATTTTTTTGTTGCAGTTGTCACTGTTGTTTAGCTGGTCCAGGCTGATTTCGAACCCATCAACCTCAGTGTATGTGGCTGGTGCTGTAACCACTGTGCTATGGCTGCTGAGCCTAGGAAAAGTCTTTGTTCAATTCACTCACTGGTCCATTCATCAAACACTTATTAAAAACCCATTATGGGCTAGGTACTGGGATGAATCCTATTTTTAATTTTTTTTTGGATATAGGACCTTGCTCTGTCACCCTGGGTAGAATGGTGTGGCATCATCATACAGCAACCTTGAACTCTTAGGCTCAAGTGATTCTCTGGCCTTAGCCTCCCAAGTAGCTAGGACTACAGGCTCCTGCCATGGTGCCTAGCAGATTATTTTTTTCTATTCTTAGTGGAGACGGGATCTCACTCTTGCTTAGGCGGAACTCCTGAGATCAATCCACCCTCCTCAGCCTCCCAGAGTAACTAGGATTACAGCCATCAGCCACTATGCCCAGCTTAATCCTACTCTCTGTGAGTTAATACACTTATTTTAGTCTTATTTTACTGAAAATAATTAAACTGGGGATTTTTTTTTTTTAAAAAAACAATTTTTTTTTTTGAGACAGAGTTTCACTATGTTGCCCTCAGTAGAGTACTGTGGCATCACAGCTCACAACAACCTCCAACTCTTGGGCTTAAGCGAATCTCTTGCCTAAGCCTCCCAAGTAGCTGGGACTACTGGCGCCTGCCACAATATCTGGCTTTTTTTTTCGGTAGAGATGGGGGGGTCTCACTCTGGCTCGGGCTGGTCTCAAACCTCTGAGCTCAGAGCAATCCACCCACCTCAGCCTCCCAGAGTGTTAGGATTACAGGCATGAACCACCACACTCAGCCTAAATTATGGATATTGATAATGGAATGGAGGTGGTTATGGCAAAGGGACTATCATATCTGGATTTGAATCCTGACTTGAATTCTTTCCCTCTACTTTGTTACTCTGGTCAACACCACAGACAAATCCTCCCAAGATCCTCAACATTATTTGTCCTTTACCAAAGAGCCCCACAATTCTATAAAACTAAATTAGTACCAGAAAGCAGAATTTCACAATTGAAGGGAACTTGGAAACCAAATGAAATGATCTACTAATTTTTCAGATGAAAAAATAAGCATAGAGAGGTTTAGAGTTGTTCAGGCTAGCCAATTCAGAATGAATGGGATCTAGAAAATAGGTCATTAGATAACCAATCTTCATAACCTGTCGTTGCCCCATAAGTGAGTCACTTAAATAATGTGGCTATAGTTATTTATTTCCCACCAGAAAATAATGAAAACACCAATAATAAAATCACCACGAGTATTTGGGAGTGAAACATACATACTTGGGCACTGTTGTTTCTGCAGAGCTTCTTGTAGATTTGATCAATTGAGATTGAGACATGCTCAAAACACTGGCTGAAAAGATCGTATCTCCTTTTTTTCACCTGTTCAAACTCTTGCCTACATATTCTGGCTTCCTTTCTGCTGGCCTCAAAAGCTACAAGAGAATCAATCAATGTTCTTTATTTAGAGACCATTGAGAGAGTTTTTATTTAAACTTCAAAGCATGAACAATTTTTAAATTAGATTTTGAATTTGATTGTATTGAGTAAATCTACCTTCAAAATACCTCAACTATTATTAGCTCCTAGAGCACTGGTTTTTTTTTTTTTAAGACATAGCCTGAAGCTGTTGCCCTGGCATCACAGCTCACAGAAACCTCCAACTTTTGGGCTGAAGCAATTCTCTTGCCTCAGCTTCCCAAGTAGCTGGGACTACAGGTGCCTGCCACAACGCCCGGCTACTTTTTGGTTGTAGTTGTCGTCGTTTGGCAGGCCCCGGCTGGATTGGAACGTGCCAGTTCTGATGTATATGGCTGGTGCTTTAGCTGCTTGAGCTATAGGCGCCAAGCTTCAAGAGCACTGTTCTTAGAATAAATGAGTTCTTTTTATAGTAGGGCTCATTTCTAAATAATATTGAAAAGTTGGCTTGGTGCCTGTGGCTCAAGTGGCTAAGGCGCCAGCGACACACACTCAAGGTGGTGGGTTCAAATCCAGCCTGGGCCTGCCAAACAACAATGAAGGCTGCAACGAAAAAATAGCTGGGTGTTGTGGCGGGTGCCTGTGGTCCCAGCTACTCAGGAGGCTGAAGTAGGAGACTTGTTTGAGCCTAGGAGTTGGAGGTTGCTGTGAGCTGTGATGTCATGGCACTCTACCCAGGGAGACAGCTTAAGGCTCCTATCTGAAAAAAAAAAAGAAAAGTTATGGCAGAATATTTAATCTGTCTATTTTTCTGGCATGAAAAAATATATATATTTTCTAAAACAACCTATAAATCTGTTCTATTGTTTTGTTTTTGAGACAGGGTTTTACTCTGTTGCCCAGGATGCAATGTAGTGGCATGATTGTAGCTGATAGCAACCTTAAACTCTTGGGCTCAATCCTCCCATCTAAGTCTCCCAAGTATCTGGTACTACCTACCAGTGTGTGTCACTATGCCTGGCTAATTTTTAAATTTTTTTTGTACGGACAAGCTCTTGCCCAGGCTGGTCTCAAATTTCTGGGCTCAAGCAATCTTTCTACCTCAGTCTCCCAAAGCGCTGAGGCCATAGGTATGAGACGCCCATGGCAGTCAATAAGTCTGTTTTAAAGTAGCATACTTTTCAAAATGGGAGCAGTGATGTAGTATTAAAACATAAGACAATAGAGGAAAAATACATAATTCAAAAAAGTACAACTGAGGGGGACTGATTGCCAAGTGTTAAAAAAAATCAAAGCTCTCACAAATATAATCTTGTTAACAATTCAATTTTACCATCTGTGGATTCTTGGAACTTGTCTCTGACAGTCTTTAAGTTTTCCAGTGCTCGCAGGTTTGGGGCTGCTGTCTTCAACAGAACATCTTCTTGGGATGCTACTTGCTGCAATAAAAGGCTAAGTTGGGCCTCGACTTCTTTATCAGACTGTAGAACCTATTGAGGGCAAAGAACAACACTGACTGGCATGCTATCACATCCAAACTGCTAGGGTAAGGTAGCTCAGCAAGATTAGTTCATATCATAAATTCCCAAAATGCACATGCTGGGCTTGGCGCCCGTAGCTCAAGCAGCTAAGGCGCCAGCCACATACACCTAAGGTGGTGGGTTCAAATCCAGCCTGGGCCTGCCAAAAATACAATGACAGCTGCAACCAAAAAATAGCCAGGCGTTGTGGTGGGTGGTCCCAGCTACTTGGGAGGCTGAGGCAGGAGACTGGCTTGAGCCCAGGAGTTGGAGGTTGTTGTGAGCTGTGATGCCATGGCACTCTACCCAGGGGGACATCTTGAGGCTCTGTCTCAAAAAAAACCAAAAAAAAAAAAAAAAACAAAAAAAACACACGTTGGTGTGGATGTGGAGAAAAGGGAACACTTATACACTGCTGGTAAGACTTTAAACTAATACAGCTTTTTTGGAGAGAAGTATGGAGAATCCTCAAAGATCCTGGCTTGGTGACTGCAGCTCAGTGCCTAGGGTGCCAGCCATATATACCAGAGCTGGCGGTTTCGAATCCAACCTGGGCCTGCCAAATGACAATGACAACTACAACCAAAAAAACAGCCGGGCCTTGTGGTGGGAGCCAATAGTCCCAGCTACTTGGGAGGGTGAGGCAAGAGAATTGCTTAAGCACAGGAGTTTAAGGTTGCTGTGAACTGTAACGTCACGGCACTCTACCCAAAGTGACATACTGAGACTCTGTCTTAAAAAAAAAAGATGGAGACTTTACATCTTTTACATTTACCTGGATAGAGGTGAAATACATTCTTACTAAAGTATCACAAGAATGGAAAGATAAATATCCAATGTACTCCATACTAATGTGAAATCAATATATAAACAGTTACATGCTCATATGAACAATAAAACACAAATACAGTCTAGTATGGGTGTAGAAGAAGGTGGGAGCATGATTGTGTGAGGGGGTCTTTTACAACTGGAACTTTACCCTAGAGGTGAGAACAATGTAACCTAAAAATTTGTGCACTCATATTAATTTGAAATTTAGAACAAAACAAAACAGCTGCTAGGGTGAGGGACAGACAGTCTTCACTGTCAGCCCCAGAGGCTCCTTCCACATCCCTACCTGCTCTCCCCAGGCGCTGGCTGAGCCTGCAGGTGCATTACTCTGCAGCATCGGCAGCTTCCTGAGTGGCCTATGCTCTCTTCTGGCTTCAGCACTGTACTTGCTGTTCATTCTCCTGCAACATGTTTCAACTAAGGACTTTTTAATCTGGCTAAAAAGCAATAATTCATATGATCACCCTTATTTACTTATTAAAAAATATCAATCATCTACCATGTATTATACTGAGGATTCAATGTTGGAAATTAGTCTTTGCCTTTAAAGAGCTCACAGGGAAGTCAGCCGTATAAACTGGCTTTTACAATAGGGTAAAAAGACTTCTAACAGGGCAGGCATAGGTACTTCAGAGAAGATAAGGGGATCTAATCCAACTAGAGGGGGTAACAGTCTGAGACCTGAATGATGAGCAGAACTAACTCGAGTGAGAAGGAAAGAGAAAATGTGTTGCAGGCATGCTCTTCCAGGAAAACTTTTTTTTTTTTACTTCCAAGATGGGGACTAATTAATGTATGATAAAGGTCACATTTTAATTCATTGGGAGAATTTTTAAAATATTACTGAGTAAACTGGTTAACCTGGGTGCCTTTTCAAAAACAGATTCTTACTGTTATGTCTAGGCTAGAAAAATACCAGTTAACTCCTGACAAATTCCTGGGCTGCAAGCCCTCAACAAAATGGAGTTAAGTCTGGTTTATTCCCAAGATAGATGGGAAAGTACTCACTAACTTCTTGCTTGACTAACTCCTGGGCCTGGGAAACACTGATGATCCCCAGACTGACTTTAAACAATGCCAGGTGGAGAGAATACTGAAAGATGCATGGAGGAAAAGTACTGAAGCTAAAATGTATGGGAAAACATTAAAACAAAGATGTATGACATATGGCTAACTAACTGCAAAATTCTGCTTCTGTATAATGCTTGCTTGCTACCACCCCCAAATGCACCTGGATAGCCTATGTGCCAACCGGAATGCAGACCAAGCCTTAAAAACTTGACTCCTTAAGCACTTGGGGCTCTCTCAGAAACCACATATTGGGACACTGAGGCAGTCACCAGCTGGCTCTTCAATAAAAGGACTCTGCTGTAAATTTGGCTTGTTTGGCAATGTGGTCTTTGTGGAACTCCTGGGCACTATATTACCTCATACCATATACTAAAATGTATTTCAGATGAATTGAACAGGTAAATGAAAACAAAACTATAAACAGGAAAAAATATTTATAATTTTTTACTGGCAATGAGGTGGGAAAGTACTTTCTAAATATAAAAAGGCAAAGGGAGAAAACTGCAAACAGAAGACTATGGATAAGGTTTTTGATTGCCAAAAGATGCTACAAATACAATCAAGAGTCCACCAAATTAACAAAATAATAAACACAAGAAACTAAAAGATGTGGTGGCTATGGATACTCATCCTCCATTAGTTTTTTCCTTTTTCTTTTTTTTGAGACAGAGTCTCACTTTGTCACCCTCAGTAGAGTTTTGTGGCATCAAAGCTCACAGCAACCTCAAACTCTTGGGCTCAAGTAATTCTTTTGCTTCAGCCTCCCAAGTAGCTGGGACTACAGTTGCCTGCCACAACGCCTGGTTATTTGTAGAGGCAGGGTCTTCCTCTTGCTCAGGCTGGTCTTGAAATATGTGAGTCGAGGCAATCTACTCCCTTGGCCTCCCAGAATGCTAGAATTACAGGTGTGAGCCACCACGCCCAGATGTTTTTTTTTCCTTTCTAACACAGCACATGTCTTTGCCTATGCAGATCCATGTCCTTAGTGGGTGGGCCTGCTTTATGCTTGCTCTAAAGCTAAATCCACCATCCTCATCCCCAAACAGTTACTGGTTCAGAAATGAACGTGTGACCCTGTGAACTGAAATAAAATCTTAAGGTTCCCCCTCCAGCAGCTGACTGGACCCCATCTTGGCCAAGGGGATCCCCTAAAACTGAGCTACTAGCCATGAGGAGATCAGACATGCTTCAGCATGCCCCCCTCCCTTTTGTAGAGATGCCCTGTGTGACTCTTTAACAGGTCTAGGGCCATGCAAGATAGACGTGCAGTTCCTCACTATATACACCAAACCACTGGGATCTGGGCAAGTGTTGGTAGTTTGTCTCTGATTAACAGACCCTTATCTTAACTCAAGCATTCCTTTTCATTGACTCCTGGTCTAATAGACAAAAAGCCTAATCATTTCAGCCAGTTATCAACTGAAGAATCTTTAAACCCATCTATAACCTATGGACCCCCAATTTGAAACATCCCATCTTTCTGGATCAAACCAATGTATGCTTTCCATATACTGATTTATGACTTTACCTATAATTCCTGTGTCCCTGAAATGTATAAAAACAAACTGTAGCCCCACCATGAGTCCACTTGCTCAAGGTTTCTTGGGCGTGGCTCCAGGTCTTAGTCCTCAAATTTGGCTGAAAGTAAACTTCTTCAAATTATTTTACAGAGTATGGCTTCTTTTCCATCAACAACCCCATTTAGGCCACTGTGATGAGGGGACAGTTGCTGGGAATTTATAGAAAAAACCATTCTTCAATTTTATTTTATTTAGAAACAGAGCCTCACTTTGTCACTCTCGGTAGAGTGCCGTGGCGTCATAGCTTATAGCAACATCCAGCTCCTGAGCCTAGACGATTCTCTTGCCTCAGCCTCCCAAGTAGCTGGGACTATAGGTGCCCGCCACAACACCCAGCTATTTTTTTGCTGCAGTTTGGCCAAGGCCGGGCTTGAACCTGCCACCCTCAGTATACAGGGCTGGCGCCCTACTCACTGAGCCATAGGTGCTGCCCTGTTCTTCAATTTTAGAGCACTACAAAAGGCAGCCTCTCTCCTCAGAAGGGTATGGCTGTGTGGCTGGAAAGCCAGGAACAGCAGTAGTCTCCTCATTCTCAGGAGAGAAGCAGCTTCAATGAAGCCAACATACAGAGAAATGTAGATACAAGGACAACTGAGAAACAGAACCAGAGGTGCTCAATTAAAGGAACCAAATTAAATTCAATTGAATTAAGTTGAAGTTGTATCTGAGGTCTATGCTTGGCAGCTGTAAGGGGTTTGGCACAACATCGCCCATGGTATTCTGGGAGAGGGTGCCGGCTAAGGTGACTGCACCGTGAGATACTGACAGGGTGAACCGAGGATGCTGGAGTTGTGGGTTACTTTTGTTTATTGTAGGACTCCTCAGAGACTTTAACATTCCTTGTGAATCTCCAAAATGAAAATAGACTTTATCAAAAAGTAGCTGACCACGGAGAATTTTCTTTTGTAAAGGAAAATACAAATCTTGAGTCCTCCCCCTCCAAGGTCAAGCCTGCAGGCTGAGTCACCAACACCCCCTTCCAGGGGAAGAGCTGCTGCTAACACTAAATGTTAGACAGATCCCAGAGGCCACACAAAGGAAAAAGGGCTCTCCCCAGAGATCATTCATAAGAAAATTCCTTGCTGACCTCCCACAAACAAAGACATGCCAATTATAACTTTAGGTCTGCAGGCTTAGTCTAGTTCCTAAAATTGAAGTCTGTCAGATTACATACTAATAATGTTGATCACAAGTTTATCTTACCAGGTGGAGAAGAGAGACAAGAGAAGATCCGTCATTCTCCCCCTAGGGACATCTGCGTAATTGATGCTTCATTCTCTCCCTTTTTCTCTCCAAACATCCACCTTATCTAATATAAAATGTATATTCCTAGACACTAACTCAAGTCTCACAAGAATGTAACAATTTATCTCACTGTCCACCCCTCTCCTCCTTTTTCTTTTTGGATGCCTCCTCCCCTTAAATACTGAGTTCCTAAAATCCCTTTTCAGATAGCACAGGTTACTGATGCTTCCTCAGCTTTGTCCTCAAACTTTGGCTTAATAAACCTCCCTGGATTGATATCTTTCTCTCACTTAACCTGGGTTGTCACTTCTTTGGCTAGAAATTTTGTGGTACTAGTATTTTACAGAACACTGTTAAAAATGCTCCTATAAACACTTTAAAAAGTAACCTATTTACTGCTCTTTTGTGATACTGTGATATTGTAATACATTTTATTTGGTTTTTGTCCCTGGTTCCTGGCACAGAGCTCCTAAAACTTCTGGAATGTCTTGAATGGTAGGGGTGAGAGGAGCATCATTTGTTATTCATAAGACCCTTTCAACCATACCTGAGTTTATGCTACTGAGCTCTTAATGGATGGGGACTGGTTGCCAGTGGAACCAACCATGTGATTGGGGGCTGGGAACTTTCAGCATCCCTCTTCTGGGGTTGGTTGGGGAGAGGCTGAAAATCAGATACAATCACCAATGGCCCATGATTTAATCAATCATGCCTTTGTAAAGAAGCCTGCATTAAAATCCCTAAATAGTAGGTTTAAAGAACATCCAAGTTGGTGGCCACACAAAGAAGAATGGTACCCTGAAATGGTATGAGAGAGTCCAAGAGCCCTTCTTCATACCTGGCCCTACGAATCTTTTCCATTTGGCTATTCCATGAGTCATATCCTTTATAATAAACTGGGGAATGTAAATAAAGAATTCCCCTCAGTTCTGTGAGCCATTCTAGCAAATAATCAAATCCAAGCAGGGGGCTGTGGGAACTCCCAATTTAAAGCCAGTTGGCCAGAAGTTACAAGGAGGCTTGGACTTGTGATTAGCATCTGAAGAGTGGGCAGTAAATGGGACTGATGGGTCTTAACTTGTGGGGTCTGATGCTAACTTCCGGTAGATAGAATTCAATTGAATTATAGGATTCCTAATAGGTGTTTAAAAAATTGGAGAACTGCTTGGTGTAGAAGAGACTTTTTTTTTTCCCCTTGGTAGAGTACTGTGGCATCACAGCTCATAGCAACCTTAAACTCTTGGGCTTAAGCAATTTTCTTGCCACAGCCTCCTAAGTAGCTGGGAATACATGTGCCTGCCACTACACCCGGCTGTTTTTTTTAAGAGATGAGGTCTCGGTCTTGCTCTTGCTCACGCTAGTCTTGAACCTGTGAGCTCAGGCAGTGCACCCACCTCAGCCTCCCAAGTGCTGGGATTACAGGTGTGAGCCACCGAGCCCAGCCAAAAGAGACATATTTAATGTCAGAAGTTTTTCCTTTGTATATTTCTTCAAAAACCATTAGGAAATCTACTTAAAAATATTTACATTCTGTCATCTAAAAATGATTCTGCAGTATTTAAATAGTCAATACTATTGTGAGTTAGTCATAACAGAAATCTTTCAATTACCTTCAAATCCTCTCGTAGAGAACTATAGTCTATTTCAATGGCTTCTTCTTTTTCATAGATATCAATTGTTGCCTGGGTACTTTCTGCTTCAGTTCCCATCTGAAAAATATGAATACATACAACATTTATCAACTAAATCTTCTGAGAACTTCAACACAGTTGCTGGTGAGGGTGCAGAGCAGGATCCCTATAAAGAGTGCAGGGAGCTGCTCCTGCTGGCAGGTGATTTGCATTCTGCCGGGATTCACTGTGCAAAATGTTTTAATTCCAACAGCTTTAATTCTCTGAATTCTCTTAGGTATCTAATACATAGGTAAGAAACACTGGTTCATCCTGTGGACCTAAAGAAATATGGATTAATAAAGAGATATGAAAATTGCATGAAATGCCTAGTCCTCTGGAATGATAGTTACTTTGTCTTTTTTCCCTCTTAGAAAGACAAGGTGTTTTCCCTGCCCCAAAGACTGTCCCCCTAGGTAGAGTGCTGTGGCATCACAGCTCACAGCAACCTCCAACTCCTGGGCTCAAGTGAGTCTCCTGCTTCAGCCTCCCAAGTAGCTGGGACCACAGGCACCCACCACAATGCCCAGCTATTTTTTGGTTGCAGCTGTCATTGTTGTTTGGTGGGCCCGGGCTGGATTTGAACCCTTTACCTTAGGTGTATGTGGCTGGCGCCTTAGCCGCTTGAGCCACAGGCGCTGAGCCAACAGTACATATTTTAAAATTTGCTGGAATACCTCTACATCAATGATCTGATCCAGTGACCCCAGCAAAAAAATTATTTCAATATCTTGAACTTTGCAATCAAGCAGCATGTTATGCTTCTCCAAACGTTTCTGTTCCAGAGATGTCTGAATGGTGACAACTTGTTTTTGCAGCTTTCCCACTTCTCTATAAATACACAGAGAGGACAAAGTTACTCATTATATAACATTGTATCAAGAAAGAAAAATGTTACATGTTATAAACTTATATGAAAAAAAGTTATTTTTTTCCAATGAGTGCTATAAATTCTACAGTTCTCTCACTGATGCTAATGTAAATTGTTAACATTCCTAAGAAAGGCTATGAATGTCATTAGTTAATCTAAGGGAGCATTTTTCACTAATAAACATTATTGCTATAATCAGGACTAGCAAAGACATAGTACTTCCTGGTTATTTTATTTTTAAATCTGTCAATTTTTTAAGCTGCATATTTATCTCTCAAATTTAAGCTCTGTATTTTAGAACCTCAAACCAAAAGAAAGTCTCTTAGCAACAGACATGTCTTGCCAAGAAAGTCATTACAATCTAATAATCTAAAGTTTACCACCACCACTAATGTAATGCCTTCTACCTCAAGATGAAGTTTTGGAGTTTTACTAGTTGAAATGGTATGGAATTTTAAAGCACACCTAGAATGAGGACTCCCCCTCCCCCCCCCAAAAAAAGAAAGAAGAAATTAAGAACTACATAGTTTTCAAGGATATAAAGGAGGAAAGATTTCTTTTTAAATACAAGAGTAAAAAAAATCCACTCAAAAATCTTAGACAAATTTGTGCCTATTATCTGGAAACACTGATGAGTTTTGGACAGTGAGGAAAATTGTGAAATGCCAAGAGGCTGAGCAAAAACAAAGACCTCATATCGTCTGATTACTTATAGTTATATAAATGATGCATGACAAGAAAGTGTCATTTTGGTACAAGCCAGTGATTCAAAGTGTCGTCATCATCATCATCATCATGTATGTGTGATAAGCATGGCACACATACATGCTTGTCTTGCCAGGTACTATTCTAAGTGCCATATAAATATTAATTCACTTTAACCCTACTACTATCTGCATTACTGCTGTGGAAATTAAGGTATGATATATAAGGAGCAGAGCTGGGACATGAAACCAGGCAGCATGGCTCCAGATTCTACCCTTACCCTCTCCTCTATGCTCTGTAGCACAGACTGGAGGGAATCTCTGTATAACAGAAAGGTAACAGTTTCCAAGGAGATTAAGGATAAGGTACTAAACACACTCATGTTTCCATCTACTGAAAAGAACTATTTGCTGTCAACAACTACCACCTCTCTTGGTTTTCCCCCAGATGAGAATGTTTGAAAGGTGTGACGTGGACCAAGAGCAACAAAGGGCACATATTTAAAAAAACGTCATATAATAGATTTCGAATTGATGATACACGTTTTTAAAACTCTGAGTAGGTATTTCAAACTGATTTCTTTTTTTTTTTTTTTTTTTTTTGAGACAGAGCCTCAAGCTGTCCCCCTAGGCAGAGTGCCGTGGCATTACAGCTCACAGCAACCTCCAACTCCTGGGCTCAAGCGAGTCTCCTGCCTCCGCCTCCCAAGTAGCTGGGACCACAGGCGCCCGCCACAACGCCCGGCCATTTTTTGGTTGCAGCCGTCATTGTTGTTTGGCGGGTCCAGGCTGGGGATTCGAACCCGCCACCTTAGGTGTATGTGGCTGGCGCCTTAGCCGGTTGAGCTACTGGCGCCGAGCCTCAAACTGATTTCTTTCTTTGAGACAGAATCTCACTTGTCACCTGGGCTAGAGTATAGTGGCATTGTCATAGCTCACAGCAACCTCAAACTTGATCTTCCTGCCTCAGCCTCCTGAGTAGCTGGACTACAGGGACCCACCACAATGTGCAACTGATTTTTCTATTTTTAGTAGAGACAGGGTCTTTCTCTTGCTCAGTCTCCTCTCAAACCCGTGAGCTCAGGCAATCCACCTGTCTCCGCCTCCCAAGTGCTAGGATATAGGTGTGAACCACCATACCCGGCCCGAATGAATTCTTAGTTACCTATCAACAGCCAAAAATTTTCTTCGTTCCTCTTCAATTTGAGTTTGAACTTTCTCAATGTTGGAGTTCTGGGTGACAAATACATCTTTAAGCTGCTGCCGCTTTGCCATGAGTTCATCCACGATTTGAAGACAGTTTTCCTCAGCCTGAACAGAGAGGGTTTGCACTGTAGATTTATCATCTTTTATATTAATACAGTCAATAAGTTACTTTATAATCAATAAAACCATACCAGTCATTCCAAGATAAACCTTCTAATCCTGTATGCTACTTGTACCTTGAAGCTCCATCATAGGTTGTGGCCCACTCTCATTCTACTCTTTTTAGAAACTGGTAATCACTACCTTCCTTTATCCTTCATTTTGGATTAATTCCTCAGCTCACTGCCATCTGACTTCTACTTCCATTGTCCAGTGAAAGTGTTCTTGCTGTTATGAGCTCTAACTGGCAATAAAGAGACATTTTCCAGACTTTACCTTTTTGACAGTTTTCATTCCTTCCTCCTTCCTAAAACCCTGGGGTTTCTGTATCACCTCTCTGGCTTTCATCCTAAAGTGACTGACTACCTTCCAGAATCTCATCACTGCTCCACTCCTCTTCACTAGCTGCCTATCTACTGGGGAGTCACAACTATTCTCATTTGGTTTCAATTTACTCTCATTAACCAGCCACTCCCAAATCTAAATCTCCAGCCTAGAATTCTTTTATCTACATACTTTTTAATGGCCTCCTGGAAACTGCCATCTAGACATCATGTTGGCAACTCCACAGGTCCAGAAATTTCTCTCCTTAACCTGCTGCTACGATTCACCAATCACACAAGTTAGAACTCAGAGTCATCCATGGCACCCCTTCCATATACTTCAAATACTTAAAATAGTTCTTAAATCCGTACCCCCTCCCCAGGATCCTTCAGAAGTTCAACAAAGGTTTATTCAATGAAGGAAGCCAATTTCAACGAAGAGGCACTTCAGTCACCCATGATTAATTACCTTCTTTAGATTATCAATGTCTTCTCTACCTTTCTGGATTGTTTCTTTTAATGAGTTGATCTTACTTAGTTTCTTCTTCAGCTGATTTCGGCAATACTCGAGTTGAATATTAAGCCGAGTTTTTTGTTTTTCAAATTCTAATCTAGTATAATAAAGTCAAACATATAAGTGGTACGCAGAGTGCTTTAGAATTTTTTTCTTATGGGAAATTTCACACAAATATAAAAGTAAAGGGAATACTATAATAAGCCCCCGTATATATTTCACTCAACTTTAACAATTACCAATTCACGGTCATTCTTGTTGCAGCTATAATCCCACTCATCACCCCTCCCCACCACTGGATTATCTGAAGCAAATTTCAGACATGTAATTTCTTTCTTTTTTTTTTTTTTT
>NW_003852402.1:3980486-3985758 GCF_000181295.1 Otolemur garnettii | reverse complement strand
GGTTGCAGCCATCATTGTTGTTTGGCGGGTCTGGACTGGATTTGAACCTGCCAACTCAGGTGTATGTGGCTGGCGCCTTAGCTGCTTGAGTCACAGGTGCCAAGCTGACTGTTTTGTTTTTTTCTTTTTATTGCCCTCGGTAAAGTGCTGTGGTGTCGCAGCTCACAGCAACCTCCAACTCCTGGGCTTAGGCAATTCTCTTGACTCAGGCTCCTGAGTAGCTGGGACTACAGGTGCTCGCCACAACGCCTGGCTATTTTTTTTTTGTTGCAGTTCTGCTGGGGCCAGGTTTGAACCCACCACCTTCGGTATATGGGGCTGGCACCCTACTCCCTGAGCCACAAGCACCGCCCAGACATGTAATTTCATCTGAAAATATTATGTATCTCTAAAAGTGAAGCAACTTTTAATTCAAAACCATAAACTATTATAGGTAAAAATGATTAAGTTAGTATCACGTTGCTATCACTGCCAAATTTCCTCATTATATTAAAAAATTAACTGGTGGATAGAATCAGGATCTATGTCTTACAAATGGGTGATATGTTTCTTAGATCTTTTATAATCCACAAGGTTCCTCCCCTATTTTTCTCTGAGTTACAATTTATGTGCTTTTTTCTTAGTCTTTTTCAAATGGCTATTCAGACATAAACTGCAAACTTGGAAATTTGAGAACATGTTTCTTCCTCATGCACTTTACTACTTTGCCAGTTTCATAAACTCTAAGAATTCCAATGTCAACTAAGGCTTATCCTTTCTACCCTCTTTCCTTCACATACACTGCTAACAAAATCATTTGTTCAAGAAATATTCTCAGCACTAACTCTATCAGATATTGCACTAGATACTAATACAAAACCAACCATAATAATAAAAACAAAAGAGTAGTAGTATTTAATGAGAGGTTACTATACGCCTGACGCTGTTATAAAAGCTCTTACATGAACTACCTCACTTAACTTGTTAAACTCTATAAGGTCAGCAATGCTATTATTTACCAGATTAGGAGATCAAGGCACAGAGAGGTAAGTAACTTGCCCAACTCTACCCACTGAGGATGTGGTAGAGCCAGGAATGACACACTCCAACAGTGGGGCAACATAATCCCTGCTCTTAACTTTGACCACATTGCCTGTTGGAGAGGTTAAGAATCAATCATTAAGGAATTTATTTCTGCTGGAGAAGGTAGACATATGGACTATGTATATGAAACACTTCTTCACTTGGCTCTAGGACACCACACTACTCTGGCTTTCTTCTCCCCTCACTAGCTGCTCCTTTAATGGTTCTTTCTCATCTCAACTTGTCAGCATCTCATGGGATCACTTCTCTTTTCTATCTACATTCATTCCCTTGATGCTATTACCTAGACACATGATTTTAAGTACCAACTATATACTACAATCCTCAAATTTTTATCTCCAGCCTGGCCCTCTCCCTTGAACTCCTAACCTATATGTGTATTCAACAACTTATTCTTTACCTCCAATTATATTATCACAGACACCACCTTAGACTTAATATTGAGAATACACAATGGACAGGCTACTAGAAGAAATAAATGGGTTTAGCAAAATTATCAGATGTTAGATCTATCTAAAATTTGAGATCATTTTATACACCAGTAGAAGCCAACTAGAAAAATACTATAAAAATAGATACTATTCACAAAAAAAGCCCTATAAAATACCTAGAAATGAATAAGAACACATAGATCTCTACAGAAAAAACTTTAAAATTCTAATAAAGGATACAAGTGATTAGAATAAATGAGAGATGTTCTATGTTCTTAGATGGGATGATGATATTCTGAAGACACTACTTCTCCCCAAATAAATCTATCAATCCAATACAATCTTGATTAGAATTCTAGTTAGATTTTTTTTTTTTTTGAGACAGAGTTTCATTATGTTGTCCTTAGTAGAGTGCGTGGCGTCACAGCTCATAGCAACCTTAAACTCTTGGGCTTACGCAATTCTCTTGCCTCAGCCTCCCAAATAGCTGGGACTACAGGCACCTGCCACAATGCCTGGCTATTTTGTTGTTGTAGTTGTCATTGTTGTTTGGCAGGACTGGGCAGGGTTCGAACCTGCCACCTTCGGTGTACGTGGCTGGCGCCCTAGCCGCTGAGCTGCAGGCGCCGAGCCATTGCCATGCAATTTAAAAAAAATAATTGATACATAATAGATGGGTACATTTTGGAGGTACATGGATATTTTGGAAATATTGTATATGGAAATATGGTATATGGAAATATTCATATAATATGTAATAATCAAATCAGGCTAATTAGAATATATACCATGTGTGTCACTCTAAACATTCATCTTTTCTTTATGCTAGCAACATTCAAATTATTCTCTACTAGCTATTTTGAAATATACAATAGATTACTGTTTACTAGTTACTTTTCTGATTTATCTAACACTAGGTCTTACTTCTTTTAACTGTATTTTTTTATCCATTAATCAACCTCTCTTTCTGCTATTACCTAGCCTCTGGTAACCACCAATCTTCTGTTATAGTAAGATCTAATTTCTTACCTCCCTCATACAAATGAGAACATGCAATTTTGTTGTCCTTCCTGTGCATGGCTTATTTAACATAACCTCCAGTTCCATCCATGGGCACAGATGGCCATCCATATTTTGGCTACTATGAATAGTGCTGTGAAAAACATGGGATTGCAGATACCTCTTCTGTATATTCACTTCCTTTCTTCTGGCTATATACCTAGTATAACAGTTTTTTTGTTTTGTTTTGTTTTGTTTTTTGAGACAGAGTCTCACTCTATCGCCTTTGGTACAGTGCCGTGGCCTCGGCATATGGGGCTGGCACCCTACCCAATGAGCTACAGGTGCCGCCCATGTTTTCCATAGTTGCTGCACTACCTTTACATTCCCACCAGCAATGGTGAGGGTTCTCCTCTTCCACATATTTACCTGCATCTGTTCTCTTTTTTTGATAAAAGCCATTTCAATAGAAGTGATATAGCTCATTGTGGTTTTCATTTTATATTTCTCTGATGATAGTGAAATTGACCATTTTTTTCTTATACCTGTTGGCCTTTTATATGTCTTCTTTTGAGGAATGTGTATTCAGATCTTCCACTTTTTATTTATTTTGAGACAGAGTCTCACTTTGTTGTGCTGGGAAGAATGCCATGGCATCATATTTCACAGCAACCTCAAACACTTGGGCTCAAGCAATCCTCTTGCCTCAGCCTCCCGAGTAGCTGGGACTACAAGCAATCAAGTTATTTTCAGAGATGGGGCGGGTCTCACTCTTGCTCAGGCTTTTCACTCACTTTTTAAATTAGATTTATTTTGTTTTTGAGTCCCCTTTTAACAAAATTATTTGAAGATATAAGAGTAAAAATGTTCTTGGTTGCATGTCAATTTTGTTTTGCTTGAGTCAGGGTTATAAGTATGTCATCATGCAGTTAGTGTTTATTGTTCCCATTAGGTAGGTTTTCACCCATCCTGTCCTCCATGTGTCCTGAGTTCCTTATATATTCAAGTTATTAATCCTTTGAAAGAAGGATAGTTTGAAAACATTTTCTTCAATTCTGTGTTGTCTCCAATTTGTTGTTTTCTTTTCTTTCTTTTTTTTTTTTTTTTTTTGAGACAGAGCCTTAAGCTGCTGCCCTGGGTAGAGTGCCATGGCATTAATTCACAGCAACCTCCAACTCCTAGGCTCAAGCAATTTTCTTTCCTCCTCCTCCCAAGTAGCTGGGACTATAGGCACCCTCCACAACGCCCCGCTATTTTTTGGTTCCAGCCGTTATTGTTTGGAGGGCCTGGGCTGGATTCCAACCCGCCAGCTCTGGTGTATGTGGCTGGCATCGTAGCCTCTTGAGCCCGGCTATTTTTTTTTTTTGGTTACAGCCGTTATTGTTTGGAGGGCCTGGGCTGGATTCAAACCTGCCAGCTCAAGTGTATGTGGTGGCGCCTTAGCCACTTGAGCTACAGGCGCTGAGCCCAATTTGTTAATTGTTGTACAGAAGCTTTTTAGCTTGATGCAATCCACTTATATATTTTTTCTCTTGTTGCCTGTACATTTTTATTTTTTTGAGACAGGTCTCCCTATGTTGCCTAGGCTGGAGTGTGGTGGTGTCATCATAGCTCATTGCCACCTTGAACTCCTGGCCTCAGGTGATCCTTCCTCCTCAACCTCCTGAGTAGCTAGGACTACAGGAACACACTACCACGCCTGATTGATTTTTAAATTTTTTGTAGAGATAGAGTCTCACCATTTTGCCCAGGGTAGTATTGAACTCCTGTCCTTGAGTGATCCTCCCACCTTGGCTACTCAAAGAGCTAGAATACAAGCCTAAACCACTTTGTCTAGACTCTAGTCTTTGGATGTAGACATTTATTGCTATAATCCTTAGAATCAATCATGTGATTTTTCTCCTTTTACCTTTAATATGGTGATTTACAGCAACAGATTTCCTAACACTGAACCATCACTATGTTTCTTTTTTTTTTAAATTTCTTTTTAAATTATGTTTCTTATATAAGGTTCACTAGAGAATAATATTACATAAGGTGTCCGTAAAGTTCATGTGCAACTATTTTAAATTGCACATGAACTTTATGGACACCCTATATATTATTTTGTTGTCATACTGTAGGCTTGTATTTAACCTTGTTTTATTGAGTTATTTACAGATGGGATTTATTTATAGTTTTGTTAATGCATAATTTTGGATTTGGGTATCAGTATTATGTTCATTTTAATAAAAAGATTAATTTCTTCCTCTTTTGCACTCTAAAAACAGTTAAATATTGAACATTTGTTTAAATATTAGACAGTGAAGTTACCTGTGTCTTTAAAGTTTTCTGGGATAATTCCCTGTATTTTCCTAGTGCATAAGAAGCGTTTTTACATTCTTTTTCTATGGTAACTGGCCTCCTTAGGTTTTTCTATCTCATTTGGGGCAATTTTTGGTAGTGTATTATTTCTTAAAAATTATTAATTTTATTCATGTATATGAATATTTATAGATAATTAAGCAAATCAGTATCTTCTTATTCTTACAATAACCAGAGTAGGTATCATTATGTTCTATTCTTCGATTTTGTGTATTTGTGCTTTCTCTCTTTAAAATATTAGGAAATAGGCTCGGTGCCTATGGCTCAAGTGGCTAAGGCATCAGCCACATACAACTAAGGTGGCAGGTTCAAATCCAGCCCGGGCCCACCAAACAACAATGATGGCTGCAACCAAAAAAAAAAAAAATAGCCAGGCATTGTGGCAGGCACTTGTG
>NW_003852402.1:3977967-3979726 GCF_000181295.1 Otolemur garnettii | reverse complement strand
ACTTACTTTAGACACATCAAAATACAACATTTTAAATAAATAAATATTCTTTAAATGTGAATAATACTATAGTGTGTGTTGATAAACAACAGAGCATTCAGAAGATGGTTACCAGAGCTGGTCTTAAATCTATGGTAATATAAAGTGATTAAAGAAATTAGAGATATTTAACCTGGAAAAGAGATAATTGAGGAGCAACCTGAGTGTGGTTTCAAACCATGCAATAAAAGCAATGAGTGAAATTAATACGGCGGTGGTATAACAAATAACTTTCTAAGGATTTGAGATACCTAATAGTAGAATGGATTAAATCAGAAAGCTCCTCTCACTTTATAAGCAGAGGCTCGATGACCACATCTTTAATGTCTTAGAGCCAAATTTAGTAGATATTTAAAAAGATAACTATTGGCTCGGCACCCATAGCACAGGGGTTATGGTGCCAGCCTCATACATCAAGGCTGGTGGGTTCGAACCCAGCCCAGGCCAGCTAAACAATGACAAATGCAACAAAAGAAAAATAGCTGGACATTGTGGTGGGCACCTGTAGTCCCAGCTACTTGGCAGGCTGAAGCAAGAGAATTGCTTAAGCCCAAGAGTTAGAGTTGCTGTGAGCTGTGACGCCATGGCACTCTACCCAGGGCAACATAGTGAGACTGTCTCAAAAAAAAAAAAAAAAAGATAACTACTGAGTGAATAAGTAACCTCAAAAGATAACTTGAATGACAATTCTTTTCCTCTTGATGTTAAGGAAGTAAGAGAAAAGAAAAAAGCTGTAATTTTTACAGTGGGCAAGGAGAGGTTATAAACAAGACAGTGTGCACAAGTCACCATCTCTTGAGATCAGCAATAGTGATTCTCAAAAGATACAAGAAAATTAATTTGGCAAACCAATAAAACTTTAAGTTTATGCAGTGTTTTTGATAGGGCAGGCGCTGTTACCTATCAACCCTTGCTTTAGCCCATATTCAAGAAGCCCTAAACCTGGAATCTAGTCTAGAATTATATATGCCATTCAGTAATAAATACAACATTCATGACCTTATCTATTGTTTTCTGAAATTCTTCAATTCTCTGTTGTCGGCCTTTGATTCCTTCACTCAACATAGTACACTGAGAGTCAATATTTAGTAGTTCACTTTGTAGCTGAGATTGTTCCTAATAACAAAAGAAAATTTTCTTTTTAATATGGCTTATTTAGCTTTATATAGTGAAGTAGAAAAATATGACAGGTGTCTTTTAGAGTAAAAGAGGAAACCATGAGATAAAGATGAATTCAGTTGGGTAGCAAAAAGATAATTAAAGGACCATAATATAATCTCAATCATAGGGAAAAGTATATAAAGATTACATGGTGCTATTCAAATATAATTCCTGAAATTTTATGTTCTGGTTCTAATTTCCATCAAATTTTTTGTAAGTCTGGATTACCCTGGAAAAAGCAGCAAGGTGCTTCTTTTTAATCATGTCTAATTCACTTTGTGAATATTTGAGTCGGGTATTAGTTCCTTGTACTAGAGTCTGTATTTGTTTCAAATCTGTTTCCTTGCGAAGTGTCTTCATTAAATCCTAAAAAGAAAGAAAAATATGAGGGCATTTTATAATAGAAAAGCACTTGCACTTTTCAAAGTGCTTTCATATGTAATAATTCTCTAATTTTTACATATAACCACACTCACATCTTACTTCCCTTTCTTCTTTTTTTTTTTTTTTTTGAGACGGAGCCTCAAGCTATCCCCCTGGGTAGAGTGCCATGGCATCA
>NW_003852402.1:3968695-3977494 GCF_000181295.1 Otolemur garnettii | reverse complement strand
GAGGCAGGACACTCACTTGAGCCCAGGAGCTGGAGGTTGCTGTGAGCTGTGATGCCACAGCACTCTACCCAGGGGGACAGCTTGAGGCTCTGTCTCAAAAAAAACCCCAAAAAACAAAAAACACACTGCCTAACAGAAAAGAATTAGGCAGGAAAAATGAGGAATGAGGAGGGTGTGTTCCACCTGCTGTGCATTGTCAGCATGAATGGGATTGTGATACACATTGCCTTGCTTTCATTACATTCTTGTGTTTTTGCTTGCCTCCTCCATTCCCTTCTTCCTTTGCATACCTTATTACTTAACTAAATTAACTCCCTAGTTTATGTTCTTCTGTATTCTCACTTTAAGTCCATATGACACACAAACATATGTGTATATGAGGTCAGATAATTGAGCTTGTGAACTCACCCCAGAAAAGGTGCTACATGCCTCACTGCTGAATATCACTATGGCTACCGCCAAGATACTCCACTCCCTTTGGGAAGCTATATACCATCATCAGCACCTAGTCCACTCTTCAAAGCAATAGTGGAACTCCTTTCCTGGATTGGCCAATGGAGCTTTCATTGAATGAGTTCCTGAACTCATCCTAGAAAAAGTGCTACGTACATCACTGCTGAATATCACTAGCGTCACCTTCAATATACTGCCCTTGGCCATCTGGTGACTGCACTGATATTCAATAATGCAGATGAGTTTGTGAACTTAATTGCCCAACTTAATGTATATTCCTTTATGCTTGTTGACTTTATCAGGGTTTTTATGCAAATTTAAATCATATGGAATATGCTTTTCTGCATCTTGCTATTCTCATTTGGTCACCTATAGAAGTCAATCAATAAAGCTCTAAATTTATCCTTTTAATGGCTGCATAGTATTCCAGAGTCTGACTTATCAAAATTAATCAACTATTCTCTTAATAATGGTGTTGTTTTCAGGTGTTTGCTACCATAAACAATGCTACAACATACCTGCATGCATTCTCCCAATTTCTAGTGTTTTTTTTTATTTGCATGCAACAGATTCTCCAGATGGGTCAAAAGTACTCATATTTTTATTTTAATAACTGATATAGATTGTTTCCCAAAAGTTGTAACAATTCCCATTTCTATAAATAATGTACAAATATTCTTTCCCTTATATCTCCACCAGCAGTAAGCATTACATATATTTATTTTCCAAGTCTTACTGATAGGCATAAAGTAATCTTAATATGTATTACCCCAAGTACTATATTCTATATCAAGCATTTCCTCATGTTTACTAGCCATATCAACGTTTTCTTTTAGTAAACTATCTGATCCCATCCTTTGCTTAGTTGATGTCTTTTTCATGTCAACTTGTAAAAGAATTCTTTAGTACAGAACCTATTGTCCTCTTTTAAAACTTCTTTTAAGAATGTATACAATGGCTTTTATCTTCATTTAAGAATTATTTTACAGTATATTTAAGTTCCTCATCCATATGGGATTTATTTTTTTTGGCATTTTTTTGGGTGGGCTGGGGCTGGATTTGAACCTACCACCTCTGGCATATGGGGCCGGTGCCCTACTCTTTTGAGCCACAGGCACCACTACATATGGGATTTATTTTAACCTAAGTCAAATGAGGGGGTACAAAATTAATTTCTGCACATGTGCCAATACCACTTATTAAAGAAATCTGTCATTTTCCCAGTGAACTGTATTATCTTTGTTGAATACTAAATGTCAAATACACTGGGCTCTATTTCTAGAATTCCTATTATTTCACTAATTTATCCATTCCCATACCAATACTATATCAACTTGACTATAATGACTTTTCAGAGTATTCTTCATGCTGGCAGGGAAAAATCTTACTTCTTTTTTGTCACTTTTTTTTGACTAGTCCCAGGAAATCTTCATTTGTAAAAATTAGAAGATTATTTTTCCAATTGAATAATCCTTTATAAAATGAACAGAAAAGTTTCTTTCTGTATGATGGAGCATGGGTTAAATCAGGGGTATATAACCTTTTTTTCCTGTCACACATTGGGAGAAAGAGTTGTCTTGGGCTACACATTAACTACACAAATGTCAGTACAACTTTAATACCCCTTATGAGTATAAATGCATAATTTCTAAATAAAATGTCTTAATATATAGAAAATTCAGCAATGCAGTAAGAAAATACATCTGACTGGAAAAAATTTGTTTCACAAATGCATGGGCGCTTCAATTAATTGATCAACATAATCTGTTAATTAATGAGTTAATGGCAGGAGAAAAGTCAGATGACTGTATATAAAAGGCATTTGATAAAATTCAGCAACTAATTTACTCACATAAATAACTCAAAATAGGTAACAAAATAAACAACCTATTAGAAGAATATGTGCAGAAAATTAGTTTACAGAAGAAAAAATTGCAAAGAACCAATAAATACATGAAGAAATGCTCAACCTTAGTTAACTTAAGAAATACATATCAAACAATTGAGTTATACTTTTTTACCAATTAGAATGGCAAAGATTAATATATTGGCTAATTGGTATATGTGTGTTAATATCCAGTGTTAAAATCTAAGGACACACAGACTCTATTACAGGTTTTCTTTTGATGAGAATTTAACAGTATCTTTCAACATTTTAAATACACATTATTATTAGATGCAGAAATTCCACTTATTAGAATTTATCTTAGAGATATGTTTATAACAAATATGTAATAATAACAAACATTTATATAGTTATTTATATGCCAGAAATTGATTTAAGTATTTTATCTGTATTATTTCATTTAATCCTTACAACTTTAAAAGGAAAGTACCCTTACTGTTCCCATTTTACAGATGAGGAAAGTAAAGGGGTTAGGTAATTTGTCAAGATCATACCACTAGTAAATGACACAGCCAGAAGTTAAACCCAGGCAGCTTGGCAATAGAATTTATACTCTTAGGTACTATGTTATTCTCCTTTTCTAAAGAATGTTGAATGCTGTACCATTTGTAACAGCAAAAAACAAAATGTCCTTTAGTAGGAGACTAAATAGTCTGGAGGCTGTGTATCAAATTCTGTTTAGCAAATACCACTGATACATAAGAAGGATAAGAAAATAATTTTTCTTGTTAAACTTTATTCCATTCTCCATTATTTGAATTGTTTCAACTATAGGCATGGCACCTCTTTTTTTTTTCTTTTTTTGGCCAGATCTGGGTTTGAACCCACCACCTCTGGCATATGGGGCCAGCGCCCTACTCCTTTGAGCCACAGGCACTGCCCAGGCATGGCACTTTCATTACCAAACCCCTCCAAAATTATTCTACTTAGTATTTATAACTTTCACGCCATGAATTTACCTTTAGCTCTTGGATTAGCTGGCTTCTTCTGTCTCTTAGATTCTTTAACTCTTTCTCATCCCAGCATCTAGCCTTGTATTTTAAGTCACTTGATCCTCCAGAGATCACCCCAGATTTTAAAAATAATGTTCCATCAAGAGCTACTGTCTGTAAAATTAAAAATATTTTCCCGTAGATATACAGAAAGATAAAATTCAGAACATAATGTGGCAATTGTTACTGCTGATAATTCATAAATTAAAACACTTACTGAACTTTACTAATAAAATACCTAGTTTATGAAGGGACATCAACCAATAAACAAACCCCAAATACAAAATGCATTTTACTAAGGCTCAGAGCACTTCTAGGCAACAAATTAGCAGCAATCACAAAGGTTCAAAGTAAGTTGCACACTAGTTCCAAACATACTCAATTATTGAGAACCCAAAACTAAGACAGAAATGCAATATTTAATATCAGTAGTCTGCAGGCTGAGGCAAGAGAATCATTTAAGCCCAGGAGTTTGAGGTTGCTGTGAGCTGTGACGCCATGGCACTCTACCGAGGGCGACATAATTAGACTCTGTCTTTAAAAAAAAAAAAAAAGACAAACAAATAAAACATCTAAAGTGGTATGGAGGCAGGATCTCTCTCTCAGAATATTTTCATCTCATGCTGCTTTTGTCTGGCCAAAGCATACCTCTCTATAGAATAAAAACTGAGAAATAACTCCACTACTTCTAAGTTATTCTCAATAAAGCTTACTTTATATCTACACTGTGTATCACTAGTGATATGTGTATATATGTGTCAGTCCCTCTCATATGGCAACCTTCAAAGTCACTGTTACAGTCCATTCCAGATGAATTCAATGCTTCAGCCATTCCATCTGTATTTCAAGAAAGAAAAGGGAAAAGAGTAAAAGACCCTATTAAGAAACTTTCCTAACAGGCCCATCAGTGACTGTCATTTACATCCAATGGCCACTCCTAGGCTGTCATAATAAAATCAAGGTTCTGTTACTAAGAAGAGGAGAAGGATATTAAGTAGGCATTTATAGTCTTTGACACAGAAAGGTAGGAAGAGCCAGGAAAAGGGCAGTGACAGAATGCCAATGAAAATATTTTTTTTTTTTTTTTTGAGACAGAGCCTCAAGCTATCCCCCTGGGTAGAGTGCCGTGGCATCACACTCACAGCAACCTCCAACTCCTGGGCTCAAGCGAGTCTCCTGCCTCAGCCTCCCAAGTAGCTGGGACTACAGGCGCCCGCCACAACGCCTGGCCATTTTTTGGTTGCAGCCATCATTGTTGTTTGGCGGGTCCGGGCTGGGGATTCGAACCCGCCACCTTAGGTGTATGTGGCTGGCGCCTTAGCCGGTTGAGCCACAGGCGCCGAGCCCAATGAAAATATTTTTAATGCCAATACCTAAAACAGATTGTGTGAGTGTGCATGTGTCATAGGGATAGGAAGGGGAAAGGAGGAGCATAGAAGTGTTTAGAATTTCTTGAAGAGTTAATGACTAACTGAGATGAGGCCAGATAATGGGGCTCTCCATAAGCCATCAAAGAAAGAATGTGGATGGAACCCTACTGAAGACTGGTAAACTTATAGAGAGGGTTGAACAGGATTGGTACAGAATATTCTGACACCAAACAGAAGTCAACAATTCTTTTTTTTTTTTTTTTGAGACAGAGTCTCACTTTGTCACCCATGATAGAGTGCAGTGGCATCATAGTTCACAGCAACCTCAAACTCTTGGGCTCAAGTGCTTCTCAGGCATCTGCCATATCACCTAGCTATTTTTAGAGATGGGGTCTCACTCTGACTTAGGCTGGCCTCAAACCCCTGAGCTCAGGCAATCCACCTGCCTCTGCTTTCCAGAATGCTAGGATTACAGGCACAAGACACGGTGCCTGGCCAGAAGTCAACAATTTTTAAGAGTGGAACTTAAGATAAACCATTATGGCAATTATTTGAAAACAAATTGGTACAAACAAAGACAAGATGATAGTATGAATTTAGCCAATAAGGAATAAAGAAGAAAGAAAAGGAAGAATGATTTGAGAAATATTTAGGATATGTTATCAGGAAAACCTCTGTATTGTTTGGATGTAGAAGTCAGTAAAGAATCCTTGGGAAAACAATAGAATTTCATGTGGCCGGAAGGGTGATACTAAGAATTGAGTTGAAGAATACAGGTGAGAGATCAAGATTTAGAAAAAAGAATATGAATTTAGTTTTATACACATTGACTTTATAGTGCTTGTGGGCTAGTGTTTTACTTACTTACAATGTGTACCTTGGCTATATTCTAAAGAAATTTAATTCTATAGATTATAATAAAAATTATAATAAACATTACGTATAAAAAATAAAGAGATATACTAAGGGAATTAGAGATAGGAAATTGTGCTAGGTGAAAAGGGTGTAATTAAAAATTTACACTATCGGGCAGCACCTGTGGCTCAAGGAGTAGAGCACCGGACCCATATACCGGAGGTGGTGGGTTCAAACCCAACCCTGGCCAAAAACTGCCAAAAAAAATTTTTTTAGACTATTACATGATTAATCACTTAACTAAATAAGGAAATAATAAATTATTCAATATATAACACTGAGACAAGTAATTCATCATTTGGGGAAAAAGTCAATACCTACATCTAATAATATACATAAAAATTTCAGACAGATTAAAATATAAAAAGTGAAACCACTGAAGAAAGTGGAGAAAATTTAAATATATATCTGAACTCACAGTAAAGACCCAATTATGCATATAAAAACAATACTTAAAAGGTTGAATGATATAGTTGATTACAAAATATATAATAGATACCGTAATATTCACTGTAGTTCTTCTGGAGTATAGTTGTCAAATTTGACAAATAAAAATACAGGATGCCCCATTAATTGTAAATTTCAGATGAACACCAAAATTTTTTTGCGTAAGTATGTCCAAATGCTTTACTTGACAACTCTATTTTAGGGGATGAGTTAAGTTTGGTTTTGAGAGTCTCACTCTGCTGCCCCTAGTGTGGCATACTGTGTTGTCAGCCTCCCTCACAGCAACCTCAGACTCCTGGGTTCAAGCTATCTTCCTGTCTCAGACCCTCAAGGAGGGTCCTAACACCCTCCTAACACCTGGCTAAATTTTCTATTTTTAGTAGAGAGAGGGTCTCTCTCTTGCTAAGGCAGGTGGAACTCCTTAGCTCAAGGGAACCTTCTAGGAAGCTAGGATTACAGGTGTGCACCACCACACTCAGCCAAGTTGGAATAGTTTTGATTTTCTTTTTGGGCTTCTATTTTCCAAAATTTTTTAAAGTGAACATGTATCTTTTTTTTTTTTTAAGAGACAGACTCTCACTTTAGCACCCTTGGTAGAGTGCCGTGGCGTCACAGCTTACTGCAACCTCCAACTCCTAGGTTTAGGCGATTCTCTTGCCTTAGCCTCTCGAGTAGCTAGGACGACAGGTGCTTGCCACAATGTCTGGCTAATTTTTTTGCTGTTGCAGTTTGGCAGGGGCTGGGTTCGAACCCACTACCCTTGGTATATGGGGCTGGTACCCCACCCACTGAGCCACAGGTACCACCCTTAAAGTGAACATGTATTAACATGAACATAAAAAATGTTTTTTTTCTGATGCATACAAAACAAATATAATACAAAAGGAAAAATTCATGAGGGCTAGTTTGGAGAAAAGAGGGAAAACGATATCAAAAACTCTGGGCTAAGGGCAGTCATGGTGGCTCATTCCTGCAATCCCAACATTCTCAGAGGCCAAGGCAGGTGGATTGCCTGAACTCAGGAGTTTGAGACCAGCCTGGGAAAGAGTGAGACCCCATCTCTACTAATAATAGAAAAATTAGCCGAGTATTGTGGCAAGTGCCTGTATCCCAGCTACTCAGGGAGGCTGAGGCAAGAGAAACTCTCAAGCCCAAGAATTTGAGGTTGCTGTGAGCTATGACACCATAGCACTTTAGCCTGGATGACAAAGTGAGACTGTCCAAAAAAAGTTGGGCTGGGCACGGTGGCTCACACCTATAATCCAAGCACTCTGGGAGGCTGAGGTGGGTGGATTGCCTGAGCTCACAGGTTTGAGATTAGCTTGAGCAAGAGCAAGATCCCATGTCTAAAAATAGACAGGTATTCTGGTGGGCACCTACAGTCCCAGCTATTCGGGAGGGGCCCAAGAGTTTGAGGTTGCTGTGAGCTATAACGCCATAGCACTCTACTAAGGGTAATAAAGTGAGACTCTGTCTCAAAAATAAATAAATAAATAAAGAGTTGGAGAAATTTTTTAATAGTAGTAAATAAAAGTTCCAGAAGGATAAACCTGCAAAAATAATAAATTCTTTATCATTAAAAACCTGTTCTGCTTAGCCAGGCATGGTGATGGGCACCTGTGGTCCCAGCTACTGGGGAGGCTTAGGCAAGAGAATTGCCTAAGCCCAAGAGCTGGAGGTTGCTGTGAGATGTGATGCCACAGTACTCTACCAAGGGTGACAAAGTCAGACTGTCTCTAAAAAAAAAAAAACAACCCACATATAAGGGTTGCAGATAACCAATTGCTCACCCGAATCAACCTCAACTGTTCTAATAAATAGTTTCAAAGTTATAAATTGGTAGATTCTCCTGTAGTTTTTGTGTTATGCAGACTGTAAATATTTTCTGTTGCCTTTCAATGGTATAAAAATACTTTAATATTTTCTTTTATTTCTGAATATGTAAGATATTCACATGGTTCAAAATTCAAAAGGTACAAAAGAGTATAGAGTGAAAAATTTCCCTGGCATTCCTGTCTCCCTCCCTCCAGTTACCCTTCTCAGAAGCAATCAGTGCTATTAATTTCTTGTGCATTATCTCAGAAATATTCTTGCACATACAAATACATGTATGCATCTCTTCTGTCCTTATTTTTTACACAAATTATAACACACTGTATTTTTCTTATGGTAGTTTTTGCCATGCAGAAACTCTATGTTATATTATTTTTTAACTGAGTATGTTCCAATTTTTGCTGTAATACACAATGGTTCAGTGAATAAAACTTATATACACATCATACAAATGTAAGTTTATTTATGCATGTATGCTGTTTCTAAAAAAGGTACAACTCATAAACTGCCCATCATAGTCACAGCAGTGAATGGAATGGTCTCTTTCCCCATAAAGTGTGATCAAACTTTTTGATGTTGGTCAATCTGGCAAGGGAAAATAATACCACAAGGTAGTATTAATAGGCATTTCCCATATTACAAGAGAGAGATTGAGTTTTCATGTTTAAGAACTATTGCATTTCCTTTCATAAAAAAAGTTTGTCATAATTTTTGTCCATTTTTCCACTGTATTATTTGTTCTTTTGCTTACTAATTATAGGAAAACTTGTTCTTTACTATGAGTTGCAAATATTTTCCCAAATATGCCATTGTTCTTTTTTTTTTTTTTTTTTTTTTGAGACAGGAGCCTCAAGCTGTCCCCCTGGGTAGAGTGCCATGGCAT
>NW_003852402.1:3965578-3968116 GCF_000181295.1 Otolemur garnettii | reverse complement strand
CCACCTTAGGTGTATGTGGCTGGCGCCTTAGCCACTTGAGCCACAGGCGCCGAACCTCTCATAATTTTTCTTATGGTGGTTTTCAACCTTCCTAATGGGGCAACCCTTTAATACAGTTCCTCATGTTGTGGTGACCCCTAACCATAAAATTATTTTCATTGTTACTTCATAACTCTAATTTTGCTACAGTTATGAATCATAATGTAAATATCTGATATGCAGGAGACCCCCCCAAAGGGGTCACAACCCACAGGTTGAGAACACTGTCTTAGAACTTTATGGTTTTACTTTTTATATTTACATTTGTAATCCATCTAGAATTAATTCTAATGTATATTATGGTTTAGATTCAACTATACTTTATTCTACATGGCACCCAGGAACGTGGTACCCTGTACTTGTATTCACCCTTGTTTAATAAATGTAATTTTAGAAAAAATGATCTTTTTACAAATTATCCAGCTACTTTATGATATTTTCTGGTTTTCTTGCTCTACTATATTAAAAGGGCAGAGAATACGTAGATCTTTCTATATATGTTTTAGAGTGACAACCAAATAGTCTATAGGAAAAGAAAGCAAATAATGGTTATAACTCTGGATAAAGAGAATGGATAGAATAATTACATGTATGTAAAGAGATTCCAGATTTTAAATTTCTGGTACATAATTTTTTTTTTTTTTTTGAGACAGAGCCTCAAGCTATCTCCCTGGGCAGAGTGCCGTGGTATCACAGCTCACAGCAACCTCCAACTCCTGGGCTCAAGCCAGTCTCCTGCCTCAGCCTCCTAAGTAGCTGGGGCCACAGGCGCCCATCACAACGCCCAGCTATTTTTTGGTTGCAGCCATCATTGTTGTTTTGGCGGGCCTGGGCTGGATTCAAACCTGCCACCTTAGGTGTATGTGGCTGGCACCTTTGCCCTGAGCCACAGGAACTGAGCCTGGTACATAAGTTTTTATTATTATTATTATTATTTTTAAGACAGAGTTTCAATATGTCACCCTCAGTAGAGTGCTGTGGCATCACAGCTCACAGCTACCTCAAACTCTTGAGCTTAAGTGATTCTCTTTCCTCAGCCTCCCAAGTAGCTGGGACCACAGGCACCTGGCACAACACCTGGCTATTTTTGTTGTTGTTGTAGTTGTCTTTGTTGTTTGGCAGGCCCTGGGTCAGGTTTGAACCTGCCAGCCGTGGTGTATGTGGCAGGTGCTCTAGCTGCTGAGCTACAGGTGCCGAGCCCGTAGTTTTGTTTTTTTTTGTAGAGACAGAGTCTCACTTTATCTCCCTGGGTAGAGCAACCTCCAACTCCTGGGCTTAGGCGATTCTCCTGCCTCAGCTATTTTTTCAGTGCAGTTTGGCTGGGCCGGGCTTAAACCTGCCACCCTCGATACATGGGGCCGGCACTCCACCCACTGAGCCACAGGTGCCACCCAAGCCCATAAATTTTCAAAGTATGTAAAAACTGAGTTGTCACAAAAATATGGTGACCAAACTATAGCTAGCAAAATTACTGTGATTTATATTATGTAGTTTATAGATACATTTACATATGATATATAAGTAAACCAAAACATTTTGTAATGTCATTTACAGTGTTTGAATAAAAAAAAAATTCTAAAGCATGGTATTAAGTCTATGGAAAACTAAAAGCCAAGCTGTGGACATTGGATGGTTTCTGCGAAAATATGACACCTACCCAATTATTTTATCCAACCTAAAACATAGAGAAAATTCTTTAAAAGTCTCTGAGATATAGTCAAGACACATATAAGGCAAAGCTGATTAAAATTCTGAAATACTGCTAAGAAACAGCCTAAAGAGGTAAAGTATATTATTTATGAAAAAGATAGAAACCATAAATACTTGTTAAATGAAGGAATAAGTCTTATCTTCATGTGACTTCCTTAAATTGACTACACAAATCTTAAATCAATTTTAAAATTATACAAATGTCTATGTCAGATAATTTGAGGAGTTTAACATTGCTCAACTAAATATAAACTCTATTTGAGTGAGAGTAAAGCAATATTTAATTTTAAAGCCAAAATTATTCCCTTGAGAGACTAGTATTCAGTAATTTCATTTCAATGATGTTTTCTATAAACTCAAATTTGTTAAATCTAGAATGTATATATAAAAAAAAAACAAACCCATTAGTATATCCATTATGCTGCAGAAGAATTAACCCAGAAAGTAAGCACCTGAAATCTTTTCTAGTATTCAAAAACACATACACTATAGCCAATGTTCCATATAAAGAAGAATAACAAAAAATTAACTGTTTTATGGGTGTTGCCCATAGCTCAGTGAGTAGGGCGCTGGCCACATACACCAAGGCTGGTGGGTTTGAACCCAGCCTGGGCCAGCTAAAACAACAATGACAATTGCAACAACAACAACAAAATAGCCAGGCCTTGTGGTGGGTGCCTGTAGTCCCCACTACTTGGGAGACTGAGGCAAGAGAATCGCTTAAGCCCAAAGTTTGAGGTTGCTGTAAGCTGTGATGCCACGGTATTCTACCCAGGGCAACAGCTTGAG
>NW_003852402.1:3963457-3964924 GCF_000181295.1 Otolemur garnettii | reverse complement strand
CGCCACCTTAGGTGTATGTGGCTGGCGCCTTAGCCGGTTGAGCTATAGGCGCCGAGCCCTAAAGTTAATTTTTTAAAACCTCAAATGAACATTATATGAACTATTAAAGCAATAACCACCTTAGGTTCTATGTTGGTTTTTCTTATAAAAAAGGACATGAAAGCATATAAAAATGTGAATGTGTCTGTGTAATGTGTTAGTCTCATTTACTGCTTCAGCTTATCCAAAAGTACAATCCAAGCCTCTTTTCTTACTTTCCGTCTTTCAGGTCCATTGAATGCAATATGCCTTGCTTCTTCCACAGTTTCGCAAACAAGGCCATTTCCACACACAAACTGAATCACTTTCTTCAGCTGAGGAAATTGAGTCTTTATGACATCAATCACCATTTTACAGCCTTTAATCTCCCTTAATCTTTCATTAATTGGCTTGATCTAAAAGGTTTAAAAGAAGACTTAACATTAGATATACTAAAATAAAAACCAAATGTTCATTACATTCTTTCTCACAAAACATGTAAAACACTGGCAGCAAAAAAGCAACAATATATATTCATATGCAATGAAAGTTTGACAAGAGCATGATGAACTATCCCACCATAGGATCATGTACTATTTTAAAAAGAAAATTTCATCAAAGGTGAGAATACATAATTTCCAGATAAACTCTGTCACTAACTACTTGGGACAAAGCAATGCATGAGAAGTGCCCATGCTTTCAAAAATCATAAAACCTAGTGGAAAATAATGCCTATTTAGGTATGTGTCACAAGAGCAGCACAACGCTATGGAACTTTAAAAAAAAAAAATTTTTTTTTTTTTTTTGAGACAGAGCCTCAAGCTGTCCTCCTGGGTAGAGTGCGGTGACATAACAGCTCACAGCAACCTCCAACTCCTGGGCTCAAGTGAGTCTCCTGCCTCAGCCTCCCACATAGCTGGGACCACAGGAGCCCACCACAACGCCCAGCTATTTTTTTGGTTGCACCTGTCGTTGTTTGGCGGGTCCTGGGCTGGATTTGAACCTGCCACCTTAGGTGTATGTGGCTGGCGTCTTAGCCACTTGAGCCACAGGCGCCGAGCCAAAAAAAAACACTTTAAGCTTAAATCATCAGGAAAGCCTTACATATGACTTTTAAGTTGGGTCTACAAATAGATCCAAAAAGTATACGCAATGTATTACTAAAAATCAGCAAGTAGGATCTTCACTTTGTAAAACAAAACAAAGCAAAAGCTTCTATACAACCATACACAGATATATTTGAGAATATAAATTTATATAAATTGAGTATATGGAAACAATCTGAAGTAGTTACAAAAGATTCAAACAAGGAGGTAGGGTAATATTCCCTTTATATTAGATACACTTTTGCATGATATTTTATAAAAAAATGAGTTTGCCTTGAAAAAAGTCTCAAGTGGGCGGCACCTATGGCTCAGTGAGTAGGGCCGGGGCCCCATATACTGAGGG
>NW_003852402.1:3939335-3962154 GCF_000181295.1 Otolemur garnettii | reverse complement strand
GGTGCCCGCCACAACGCCTGGCTATTTTTTTTGATTGCAGGCTTCATTGTTGTTTGGTGGGCCCAGGCTGGATTTGAACCTGTATGTGGCTGGTGCCTTAAGCCACTTGAGCCACTGGCGCCAAGCCTATGTTTTTTTTGTTGCAGTTTGGCTGGGGCTAGGTTTGAACACACCACCCTCGGTATATGGGGCTGACACCCTACTCACTGAGGCACAGACGCCGCCCCATATAATGATTCTTGCAATACAATCCCAGAAGGTAAGGACTAATTCCTTCACTTCACAGATGAAAAAGCTGAAGCTTAGAAAAATTAAGAACAAATCAGTTTTATAAATTATTATAATTTATTAATTATAAGCTAACTAGAACTAGGGCTGAGGTTCAAACTCAAGGGCCGTCCAACATAAAGCACGTGTGCTCTTTATCAGTATTCATGATGCTTGGAATGCAGGGTCTTAACTGCTAGACCAATTGGTAATAGAACATTTTAGAATATTAGAACATTTAGAATAGTAGGCAAGTATAAACGCTAGAACATTTAGAATAGTAGGCAAACGGGGAGGAGGGAAGGAGAGGGGAGGGGGGATGCGTAGAGGGGAGAGGGATTGGAGGGATCACTTCTGTGGTTTATCTTACAAGGGTACAACTGAATCTTTCTAAGAGTAGAATATGAACATTTTAACACAATAACTAAGAAAATGACATGGAGGCTATGTTAACCAGTTTGATGGAAGTGTTTTGGATTGTGTGTGAAAACACCACACTGTACCCCAGAAGTGCATTAATGTACATAGTTACCATTCAATAAAAAAGAAAAAAAAAAAAGAATAGTAGGCAAGTAAAAAATCACTGAAGGAATCCCTGCTCCAGAAATTTAGACTTGAGCTCAAAATTTCGCCTTCTCCACAAAGAGCTAACACTCTGGATCAAACATTTACAATACAGACTGAGTTGACATTTTACTAACACACTACACATCTAAACATCTCCCATACTTTACTACAGAACAAGATATATTGCTGGTTAGTAGGCAGACTGGTTACACTGGTAGAACAATAGCATCAAATTTACCAAGGTAGAATAGAATTATGGCCACACTAGATTAGGAAGAAATGATATGGCCACACTAGATTAGGAAGAAATGATATGTCAAAAAAGACAGTAGTCTCTTGATAGCATTCTTTGCCTGCCAATACATTTAATACCAGCCATGAATGACTGGCTAACTGGCATCCAAGCTATGACTTTTTTCAATCTCTACCATACTTTCAGGTAATAAAGACATACTTTATCAGATGAGATTTTTGTCATACTAAATATAATATCAAATTTCTTACATCAAGGTAATCTAGAGCAAGGAACATCTCAGGTTCAGCTCTTTCCTCCTTCAGAAATCGAATACAATCTCTTGCTATCTTTTCAGAGGTTACAACAATGGCAACCATGTATCGACCAAAAAGCTTAGTAACGGCCAGCTGGTATTTCTTATGGATAGGATGACACAGGTCAAGTAATCTTCCAAACTTAAGGAGAGAAAAACAAATACATTAGTGAGGAACATATAATGCATTGTTTTCTAATGTAATAAAGTAAAATAGACAAAAACTAATTTTATACAATTATATCCATTGTAATTTAATAGAGTCTCATTCAAATAGACCTAAGTTTCATTATGAAATGTCCATTTAGCTGTTATGCTTCCTTTAGGAAAACAGTAATGAAGAGGGACTAGCCTTACCAAAGTATTAAAATATTTTACAAAACTACAGTAATTAAGTTATATTCATTAGTTCTCTTCTCTATTAAGAATCTATACAATATCTACTATGTACAGGTACCTACTATGTGCTAGACACTTGTATAAACATTACTGAACAAAACAGATACTCTCTGACCTTATATAATATTTGGTCTACCAAGGAAGAAATAAATAATAGAATGACACGTATGTACAAAATAGTTAGACAGTGTGACAAAGTACAGAGTGCACTCAAGAGTACACAACAGGGACCAGGTTGCCCTAACAAGGGAAGTCAGGGAAGGGTTCCCACCAAATGTTACTTGAGCTAAAACCTGAAGAATGGTCAAGAAATAGACTGAAGTTAAAAACTTTACTACAAAATGTCTGAATGTCAACCACATCTTTGGACTCTTTCATCTATTGTCAGGTTCCACTTGAGTTATATAATTTCCTTATTTGTCTTTCATCTTATCTTTGCTCTAATTATTCAAATCTCTCTTTCCCTTTGATCCTTGTGATTGTCTCAAGCCTTTCTTCTAGATCAATAATTTGATTTTCTGCTATCTAACCCATTCCTTCCTATTTCTAATTTATTAGTATTTATTGCCACTTCTAATTTATTAAATGTACTATTATTAATTATATGCTAATTATTCAGCAATGTTTGTTCTTGATTTGTTTTCTTATCTCTACATTTCCCTTTTCATTTTATTGTTTAACCTCATAGTTGAATCCAGTTTTATAAATTCAAACTCTTACTAAATTTTCATGGCACAAACACTTAGGGAGGATTTTGTTCTGTAACCTAGACTGGACCCTTTGACTTCTAAATTTTTTTAAATACTTTAATATTATTATCATAGCTGCCAAAGTGATTCTTTTTACCTTGCTAATATTTAATACCATTCAGACTCTTTGGCTGCTGTGATGGATAATGTTTTCCTGATTCTCTTGCCTGTAGAACTGAGATGGTTATCTCTAAGCAGCAATTTATAAAATAAGTATTTCTGGTTCTATCCACTTTCCTATCTCCTAAGGATCTGTATGTCACGAGAGATCAGCAGACTTTTTAAGAATATGCTTTATGGCTAGGTGCAGTGACCACACCTGTAATCCTAGCATTATGGGAGGCCCAGGGAGGTAGGTTGCTTGAGCTCAGAAGTTTGAGACCAGCCTGATCAAGAGTGAGGCCCTGTCTCTATTAAAACTGGAAAAATCAGGGCGGTGTTATGGTGAGTGCCTATAGTCCCACCTACATGGGAAGCTGAGGCATGAGAATCACTTGAACTCAAAGAGTTTGAGGTTTCTGTGAGCTGTGATGACATCATAGCACTCAATCCCAGGGTGACAGAGTGAGACTATCTTAAAAAAGAAAAAAGAATGTGCTTTGAATTTGAATACCTGGGTTCTCTTCTGAGTTTTCAATTAACATCCTATACCATGGTTCTTCTACCTTGAGGGAGGTAGAAAAATCTCATTTTGGCAAGAGGGATTAAAAATGGCTGAGCAATTTAATTAGGACCCCCTGGAGTCTTTACTCCCATGAGAAAACATGAGAGGGTCATGTTCCCTGATTCATCAGTTTTTTCATTTAACTCCCTTCAGTTAGAAGAAGACAAAAGAAAACAAATACACGAGTTTCCTTCTTACTAAAGACTACTAGGTGAGAGTTCTCAGGAATTAGATAATTTATCAGTTCAGTTTCTGCAGTTACAAGCAAGCAATGCTATACTTTTCAAGGTTTTTTTTTTTAAATCCTGCACTATCACAGCTTTCTGCAGGTTATGTCATTCAGTTGGTTGTTGTTGAACTAGTTTTTCTTTTTTCTTTACTAGTTTTTATCATTTTGATACTAATTAGGGGAATGAGATTCTGTGATTCAGCCTTACTCCTTCATCATTATCCAAAAGTCAAAAACAACATTTAAGAGTCAGAAAGTCAAAACAGATGCTGTAAAGGAGATGAAGATGGTTGACCAGAGCAGTAGGAGAAAAACCATGAGTGTGGTATCATGAAGGCCAATGGCAGTAGTTTTAAAATAGAGCAAGTAGTTAGCTGTGTCAAATGCTGAAAACAGGCCACTATAAAATAAAGACTGCACAAGGTAGAGTTAGGTAGTGACAAGAAAGTCAGATGCCAGACCCTTGATACCAAAGGAATCCTGTGAGGCTGCCATCCCAAGCAAATGGGTGCTTATATTTTGCCTAAAGGAATACTGGGTGCACAGTCAGACTCAGAGAATAAAAATATGCCAATAATACCTGTTAAAAATATATTTTCTAAAAATATTGAAACCATAAAAATCATGAGGTTTGAAGCTACATGTCTGGGGAGCTCAGACTACTTCATGGCACCCAGGTCTTTTGAGGGTACTGGCTACAACTTGGACTTTCTGGTATTATGTTCCTGTCAATGCTTCTCCCCAATAATGACTTATCTATAGGCACTCTTGGAAGTTATTTACATTTTACCCTAATTATTTACCTTTTGTATTTTATTTTTTTGCGGGGAGGACTCAGACCCAGGAATCTTGGACATGAGCTCTGACTACTGTTATATTTTAAATAGTATAAAACACAAAATATTTCTGAAATAATTTTTCTTAATATTGGTAATATTTCTAATCCCAAATAAGAAGATATTGTTTTCACTAAACTAGAATGCTTTGCATTTTTGTCTTAATCAACTTTATTCTAATTACCACAGACTCGGGGTATAGCCTCTTAAGGTGCTCAAGGACCTCTGCTCTCTTTTGCTCACGTTTTCCCTCATGGTTATCAATTCCAGCATTCTGCAATTCACTTCTAATAAGATTTAATTCTTCATTAACTTCAGACATTCTTGATTTTGTTTTTTCAATTTCACCCATTAAGGCTTCCTCCTGCTGTTTTTTCTCTTTCAAGCAATCCCTACATAATAACAAAATTATATAGCAAAAAAAGAAAAAAATCAAAACTTAGTAATCTCAAATATAACATACTCTTTTTTTTTTTTTTTTTTTGAGATAAAGTCTCACTATGTCACCCTTGGTAGAGTGCCGTGGCGTCACAGCTCATAGCAACCTCAAACTCTTGGGCTTAAGCCATTCTCTTGCCTTAGCCTCCCAAGTAGCTGGGACTACAGGCGCCTGCCACATGCCCAGCTATTTTTTGTTGCAGTTGTCATTTTGTTTTTAGCTGGCCTGGGCCAGATTTGAACCAACCAGCCTCAGTATATGTGGCTGGTGCCATAACTACTGTGCTACGGGTACTGAGCCAACATACTCTTTCTTAGCCTGGCACTGCTGAGGAATGAAGTAGTGCTTTATCAATTTTAAAAGGATTAAAAAATACAATGCAATAAACCTAACATCAATATTGGCAAAAGAGATTTTGAAGCTCAGCATATGTGGCTCAGTGGCTAGGGTGCCAGCCACATACACCAGGGCTGGTGGGTTCAAACTTGGCCTGAGCTGGGCTCCAACCCGCCAGCCCCAGTGTATGTGGCTGGTGACATAACCACTGAGGTATGGGCGCCAAGCCATGAGCTTCATTTTCTAATAAGGAAATTCCAATTTAAAAGAAATCTTTAGTGGCAGAATACTTAAGTTAGCTTCAGTTTTCTGACTTAACTCATTACTTCCATTATATATTAATACCACAAGGTAGTTTAAGTTTCACTGCTGTTACACATTAATATTTTCAAGTGTTAAATAATTTAGTATGCAGTTAAGTTTAATCTTTAGCAATATACAGTGAAATGGAAAATAATGAAGGAGAACATTATAACATAGTGAGAACATTCACTTGACGTTCAGAGATATATCAGATGTTTGAGATATAAGAAAGTTGCCTGGGGCAGTGCCTGTGGCTCACAGGAGTAGGGCACAAGCCCCGTATACCAGAGGCAGTAGGTTCAAACCTGGCCCCAGTCAAAAAAAAAAAAACTGCCAAAAAAAAATGAAGAAAGTTTCTTGGATTTTTTTACTCTACATACATGCATGTCTTTGTATATTCCTCCAACTTCTCTATTCGTTTTTTATGATCTTCTATTTGTTCTTTTACTTGTTTTAGATTTCCCTAAAAGAGAAAATGAAAACTAAAATCAATTTCGGCAATTCCAAACCACCAAAATTATATGCCTAGAACTTAGTATAATATCATAAGTCGTTATAATTTGAAATGTATTAAACATAACTACTAGTAAATGAAAATATCTATAAGAACAAATTTTAATTTTCAAAAGGCAGTCTGGTATAGAGTATTAAAGTTATACAAATCAGGCAGGGTTCCTGACTCCACCATTTGCTAGATACAGTAGAATCTCTACAAGTTCACCCAAGGGCCTGTAACAAATTGGTGAACATATGATGGAGGTAGTCAACATAAAGAACTAGGCCTAAGGTACCGATATGTACATGTGGTGCCCATCCAGTCTATGAAAATTAGGTCAACTTTAAGGAGGTGGTCAGTATAGGGAGGTGGCCAACTATGGAGGTTCTATTATATTTGATCTCTAATGATTTGACTTTGGTAACTTCAAGCTCCAAAGGGATTATTTTCAATTATCTATATTAATCTTTTATGTCCCTTAAACTAATTCATTCAATAAAATTGGCTAGCTCAGCACCTGTAGCTCAGAGGCTAGGGCGCCGGCCACATACACTGGGGCTGGAGGATTTGAACCCAGCCCAGGCCTGCGAAAACAACAATAACAACTACAACAACAAAAATAGCTGGGCATTGTGGCAGGTGCCTGTAGTCCCAGCTACCTGGGAGGAAGAAGTAAGAGAATCACTTAAGCCCAAGAGTTTGAGGTTGCTGTAAGCTGTGACGCTACAGTACTCTACCCAGGGTGACAGCTTGAGACTCTGTCTCAAAAAAAAAAAAAAAAATTCCATTCATAGAGAAAGAAACAAGATCAGTTTGAGGAGGAGCACCAAGCTCAGCTAACTGGGAACACCTGCCTCTGTGCCTTTACTCTGGCCTAGGCATGTCAGGCCTGGGTGCTCACATGGACACATGTGAGATAATTAGACTACCTTGGTACCAGGCATACTGGATTTGAGATGCTGGCTGATCATGCTGATTGTCTGGGAAAACTAACCACTGCCCAGTGTCAAAGATCTTAGGAACTACATCAAGTTACAGATTCTTTAGTCTGTGCAAGGATCCATCAGTCTGGTAAAAAACTGAGTTTGGATACAGGTCTTCTCCATCTTTCTCTACCCTGACATGTTATTGCTTCTTCATTTTTGTACTCAAAAGATAATAGCAATTCAACTAAGACTTACATCTTGTAAATGCATAGTTTACAATGGATACCATTAGAATCCTGTCTTTAAGAAGTTTCCAATCTAATTAAGCTGCACCAATTAACTACATGTATTAACCGTATGCTATTCGATAAAAGCCCTTAGAAAGATACAGATTAAAAACAATGGGTAATTATATGAGGAGCAAATTATTTTTTTGGAGATGAGGTAGGAAAAAAAGAAAGCCCAAGGAAGGCTTTGTAGTGTAGGTAACTACAGCATTTAACATGTAAAGATGAGCAGATTATTCCAAAAAGAAATCAGCATGCACAAAGGCAAAAATGGGCAATTTGTATTTCAGAAGTCAGTGCATTATTTTATAGAAAAAAACCTTTTTTTTTTGAGACAGAGTCTCACTCAGTCACCCTGGTAGCCAGTAGAGTGCCATGGCACTCACAGCAACCTCAGACTCTTGGGGTCAAGCAATTCTCTTGCCTCAGCCTCCCAAACAGCTGCAACTATAGGTGCCCACCATAATACCCGGATATATATATATATATATATATTTTTTTTTTTTTGAGACAGAATCTCACTATGTCACCCTTGGTAGAGTGCTATGGCATCACAGCTCACAGCAACCACAAACTCTTGGGCTTAAGTGATTCTCTTGCCTCAGCCTCCCAAGCAGCTGGGACTATAGGTGCCTGCCACAATGCCCAGCTATTTTTGTTGTTGTTGTTGTAGTTGTCATTGTTGATTAGCTAGCCTAGGCCAGGTCTGAACCTGCCAGCCTTAGGGTATGTGGCCAGCGCCCTAACCACTAAGCTACGGGTGCTGCTAACACCTGGCTATTTTTTAGACAGGGTCTTGCTTTAGCTCAGGCTGGTCTCGAACTTGTGAACTTAGACTATCCGCCTACCTTGGTCTCCCAGAGTGCTGGGATTATAGGAGTGAGCCGCTGTACCTGGCCTTACAGAAATGTTTTAAAAGTAATTCCTGCTCTGTTACTACCTTTGCTTTTTTCCTTACACAAAATGCTTTCTCTTCAAAGAACTATCATACACTATGACTTTCATAATTTTTTTGTATTTTCATTTGCCAAATTAACAAAATAACTAAAATGAGACAACACAATACAAAGATTAAAGAGATTCATTCTGGAGATACAGTGTTTGAAACCAAATCTCAGTTCTTCCAATTATAGTACTAGCTAAGCTAAGTTAACCCAATCATCTTGTGCTTAAAACCTTTATCTAAGAAATACATTAGTTTGACAAATATTTATTGACTATCTGCTCTGGATAAAAAACTATTCTAGGCTTCTTGGGATGGACCAGTGAACAAAAACATATCCTTACTCTTGTGACATTTTACATTTTAGAGAAGGCATGTAGACAAATATAAGTAAATTAAATATTAATGGTATATCAAGAGATTGATGTTATGGGAAAAACAGAGCCAGGAAAAAGAGAGCAAAAGTGCTATGGAGACTAAAATTTTAAGTAGGATGGTCAGGCTAGGCCTCACTGAGAAGGCAATATTTGAATAAAGACTTGCAGAAAGACAGAAATGTACAAAAAACATGTTCCAGGCAAAGGAATACCCAGTATAAAGGCCCTCAGGTAGAAACATATCTGGTATGTTTTAGGAGGCCACTACAGCCAGATCAGAGAGAAGAAACAAAAAGAGCAGGTTTGGAAAGCCAGTGCATGTACAATGCTCCATAGATTTAGTTAATAAAGCAACAACAGGGTTTGAGAGGATTGACCCCAATTTTGAAAGAAGTTCTGCTGTGGGCAAAATGCTATCAAATAGCATGGCATGCTACAAAGAAATATTTTGTGAAAAGAAGAGTCACTTAATGAAAAAAATTTCACTACTGTCCTTATTTTAAGAAATTGCCACATCTACCCCAATCTTTGGCAATCACCACCCTAATTAATCAACAAGCAGCCATTATCATAAAGGCAAGATCCTCCACCAGCAAAAAAATTATAGCTCACTGAAGTCTCAGATGATCATTAGCATTTTTTTTTTAGCAATAAGGCATTTTTAAATTAAGGTATGTACCTTTTTTTTAGACGTAATGCTATTGTGCACTTAACAGACTATAGTGTAAACATAAACTTCATATGCATTTGGAAAACAAAATTTACATAACGTGCTTTATTTTGATATTCTCTTTATTGTAATGGTTTGGAACAGAACCTGCAATAACTTCAAGATATACCTGTAAAAAACCTCATAAGGTTGTTTGAAGATTAAGAAGTGCTTGGTACATGTTATATACAAATAAATACAATTGATACATGTATTATAGCATTATCATTGTTATTCCTGAAAAATGTCAGACCAATTTCTTCTTTTATCCACTATAGCAAATATGTAACTCTACAGTATTGTTGTGAGATAAAGGAGTTAATGAATGTAAAGTGCCTAGCAAACTACAGGTAACCAATAAATGCTTTTTCTTCTAACTAGAAATTTTAGTTATAAATCAAATATATATAATTCTGAATGATTTCCCCACTATAGTTCTTATTATAAATAATGGCTCCTTAAGATGGCCCATATACTCCATAATAATAATTATTATTGCTGAATATGCCATAATAAATTTCATAGTCCGAATCCTCAGTCTTTAGAAAAGGTCATGAGGCTAAGAGGGAGATTTATGTGTATGTGTACATATACATACATATATATATATATTTTTTATTTTTATTTTTATTTTTTTTGCAATAGTCTCATTCTGTTGCTCTAGGCTAGAGAGCTGTGGCATCAGCCTATCTCATAGCAACCTCAAACTCCTGGATTCAACCTGCCTCAGCCTCCCTAGTAGCTGGGACTGCAGGTGCCTACCATGATGCTTAGCTCATTTTTCTATTTTTTGTAGAGACAGGGTTTCACCCTTGTTCAGGCTGGTCTCAAACCCCTGAGTTCAAGGGATCCTCCCACCTGGGCCTCCCAGAGTGTTAAGATTATAGGTGTGAGCCACTATGCCTAGCTATAGATGCTTGGTATACACATATTATCACACTCACTTTCATTTTGAAAGTCAATCTGCCCATCACTCTAAGGTAGGCATACCTATTCTCTTTTTTTGCATGTGTGTGAGACAGAGTTTCACTTTGTCACCCTCAATAGAGCGCTATGGCATCATAGCTCACAGCAACCTCAAACTCTTGGGCCTAAGTGATTATCTTGCCTCAGCCGCCTGAGTAGCTGGGACTACAGGTGCCTACCACAACAACTGGCTATTTTTTTAGAGGCAGGGTCTTGTTTTTGCTCAGGCAATCCACCCACCTCAGCCTCCCAGAATGCTAGTATTACAGGCATGAGCCACTGTGCCTGGTCTAGACATACCTATTCTCATTGTACAGTGAAGAAATGAAAGCCCAAAGGAGTTAAATAATTTAGTTATTTACTGATAATACACACCTTAAGTGAAGAACAAGACTCTGAGGCAGAACAACATAATGCTGTCTTGATGATTACTCCCAATGTAGACTAATTAGCACTTCTTGGGCAATATGTCCTTGATGTTTTCAAATGACTTTGCATTTACCTCTATTATAATATTTATCTATTTATGTCTGTATCTATCCTCTTTCTAACTCTTCTGGATTAAAATACACATAAAGAACAGAGACAGAGCTCTCTCCTGCCTTCCTCTGTCCTCTGCCTTCCTCCTCTTCCCCCACGCTCTTCTCTACTCTCTCTCTTCTCTTCCCCACTCTGTCCCCTCTTCAGTGCTGCTCTGAAGCCTCCCTCCCCCCACCAATAAAGACCTTTTGTACCAAAAAAAAAAGAACAGAGACAGCATCTTCTGACCATGCCTATAACTATACAGATGCACAGAAAATGTTTACTGAGTACATGAGTATTCATTCAGTAATGTCTATCCTTATTTTAAGCATAAAAGAACACCTAAATATTCCTAAACAGCATAACAGGCAGTTCAGAAACTTAAACATTGTAATTTGATAAAAGTCCATTTATACAAAGTTCATTAAAAAGGAATAAAATTTTACTGAGAATAATTCTAAATCATTACTGCACAACCAGAGGTACCTGAACTTCTCCATGCCTCCTCTTTTCAAATGCTAGTCTTTCTTCCTCTGCCTTCTGTTCCCACTGCAGTTTTTCCAGTTGTTGAGTCATTATAGCTACTTTTTTTCTTACTTGTTCCTTAAGTTCTTTGTAACGATCAAGCTGTATAAACAGTATTGAAAAAAATGCTAACTCACATAAAGAAGCCTAAGAGGAAATTCTTTGTATGATATTCTGTACTAGCAGATAATTAATCTTATCTAAAGTTTGTTTCATATAAATTAAATCATAATTGGCCATATTTTCCATGTAAAATAATGTAAATATAATGTAAAAGCCTTCTTTTAAAAAACTATTTAGAGCAACAGAGTCTTCAAGAAAACCTCTATAATAAAGTCCTTATCCAAAAGTCTCAAGAAGAGGAGAAAATCCAGGGGAAAATAATATATTTTTGCCTATTTATATAGTCAAAATTAATTTGGTATACATACTGATATAAGATTATTATAAAATTGATAAAAGAGATAAATGATAAAATTTAGTTGAGAGAATATTTGAAAATTCTCAATTATATCTGTTTGAATATCTACTATTAATTTATTATCATTAAGTTTTAGGTACTAAATTGGAGATTACTTAATCACTGAACATTTTTTTTTGAGCCAGAGTCTTACTTTGTCACCCTCGATAGAGTGCTATGGCATCATAGCTCACAGCAACCTCAAACTCTTGGGCTCAAGCGATTCTCTTGCCTCAGCCTCCTGAGTAGCTGGGACTACAGGTGCCTGTCACAATGTCCACTGCTTTTTTCAGAGATGGCATCTTGCTCTTGCTCTGGCTGGTCTTGAACCCCTGAGCTTAAGCAATCCACCTGCCTTGGCCTCCCAGAATGCTAGGATTATAGGCATGAACGACCATGCCTGGCCTAATCACTTAACATTTTAAAGTATCTTAAGTAATCAATTTCCCTCCCATCCAATAAAGTTACCATATCTCTTCAAATACACATGTATCTGTTAAGTATTTATAAGGCAAAAATTGTTATCTTAAGAATAACTTAATTACTTACTTTTATTACAAAATAACACCATGTAATCTTGTTCAAGTAGTTTCTAGGATTTTCACTCAGAAATGTTATAATGCCATCTAATCTTATAAAAGAAAGATACCTTAGTCTAAAGATTAAAAGTAGATTCTGTGTTTAAGCTAAAAATATAAATCTCCATAATTTATATTCTGAGGATAATATCTTAAAATATAAGAAAGAGAGGTCATCCTTTAAATTTTCCTAATTAAAAGGAGAAGTTGGAACAACAAAAACAAAAGACTTCCACATATTGACTTTTTCACCTGACTGGCTTCCAGTTCAATGTCTCGCCCTTTATGTAAGATCTCTTCTGCAATCTGCTTTTCAAAACTTTTCCAAGCACCATCTAAATCAACCAGCTCCGTCTCTAGGGCTCTTATGTCATCTTCCTGTTTAGAACACTGTTTTTCACTGTCTTTTATTGATTTCTTAGCTGCATCTAATTTCTTGAGGTGGTGAGCAGTGTTTTCTTTGGCTTTGATATACTGAGGCCTTTTCTGATTTAAAAGGGCTTCAAGAGATCTAAAAAAAAGAAGAGTTTGCTTTAAAGGAAATTAAAAAGAAGTTCTTTTGACCAAATGACAATAAAACATAAATCAACTTTCAGAGACCGTAAGCAGATCAGTGGTTGCTAAAGACTGAGCAAGGTTAAGGGGATGGTTGAGTAGATGAAACAAAGGGCATCTTTTACATGCAAATTACTGTGTGATACTACAATGGTGGACACATGACTTGCTATAAATTTGTCAAAATCTATAGAACTTTATAGCACCAAGAATGAAACTTAATGTATATATATTTCAAAAATCACTTAGCAGGCTGAAGGATTATAGATGGAATGTAGACTGTGACAAAAGAATCTAACTTTATTATAATTCACAAAGTAATCTTACAGAAGGGGTGAGAGGAAAATGTGCTGGCCTAAATAATTTTAGAAATGAGTAGTGTTTGTAAGACTAAAAGCAAAAGGAACTGTATATAAGCACTGTACTCTAGTTATAAAGTTGCTTCCCACTGGGGTATGGGTTAACAATTCTGATACTGCTATATATCATTACTAGAACTGAACAATTAAGCAAATATATGGCAGATGGTGGAAGTCTGATTTTTCACTGTTGAAGTGGGAGGTTATACATAAGCAAGAAAGGGTAGAATAATTCATGTGGGAGACAGCAATATGAACTCATGTTTAGCTTAATAGATATAGATGTCTACATATGGAAGTACTTACAGATATGTATGTATACAAGGGTTAATATACACATATATTTTCTTGTTCTATCAGTTAAGAAAGTCTAGAAGCAAAGATACCACAGTAGCAATGAGCATACTTAGCACCTCGGTGATGGTTCCTAATACAATTCTTCAACAAAAGGAACCAGAGGTCCTTGGAAAAATGACCAATTATAGGCCTGGGGCAGGCTTCATACAAGCTGGGGTGGGCTGATGCTAGGAGTGGCTCCTATAAGATGAACCTGGAACATCTTGTAGTGCCAGAAAGTAAGGAAATGCTCCCCCCCAAATCACAATAATAGAATATTTCAGAGATACAGAGCTAACTCAAAGAGTTCTCAATGGCTGTATTTTGAACTAAGTAACAAGAAAAAATAATGTACTATTGGATAATTCTGAATGGTCTGATACAAGACCATTTTATGGTCTTATTCTCCCACACCTATGACCCCAGCATAATAATTATGACAAAACTATTACACAAATTCCAACTGAGGGACATTCTACAAAAAACCCTGCCTAATATTCTTCAAAACTGTCAAGCTCAACAATAGCAAGGAAAGTCTGAGAAACTGTCACAACCAAAAGAAGCCTAAGGAGACAAATAACTAAATGTAATATATTCTAGATCAGAAAAGTACATTAGAAAATATGAATAAAGTAGGGACTTCAGTTAGTAATAACATATCAATATTGGTTTACCAATTCTGACAAAGGTATCATACTAACTTAAGATGTTAATAATTAGAGAAAGTGTGGGGAATAGGGGAATGCTCTGTATACTTACAATCTTTCTGTATATCTGAAGGTATTCCAAAGTAAAAAGCTTATTTCTTAAATTAACTTTCAAAGTGCCACTTATATTTTTCTCTGTCAATCTACATAAAACACAATTGTTAATACCTATTTTTAAAAACTCACTTTAATTCTTTTTCTGTTTGTTGTAGTTGTCTAGTCAATATCCCATGCTCCTTTTTCTTGGCTTTAACTATATTTTCATGATGAGAAAAAGACTCTTTTGTGATACTCAAATCCCTATTCACATGCTCTAGTTCAGTCTTCAGAAAATGAAGTTTTTTCTCATTATGGTAAAGCTGGAAAAGCTGCAGTTGTATCTTGTTTATTTTCAGTTCTTCAAGGAGACTCTGGTAACGTTCTGCCTGTGAAAGACCACAATTCAACAGTAGCTAAAAAGAGGGTGTATAGAAGGTGACCTTTCATAAACTCAACTATTGTACCAACAAGATGATCTCTAATGAATTTTTGTTTGTGCCATTAAGTAACAGTATTCTTGCCCAAAGTAGCATTATTTGGATATACTTTTAAAATAAGCCAATAAACCAGTAAATGACTTTGTGTTCATGCACTTAGTGGTTATGATGGTAAGGACAGAGTGGCACCCACTAACCTGGGTCTTAATCCCATTTCTATCTTGACCTGTGAATTTGGCAAATCCATTAACATATCTGGCATCAGTTTCCTCATTTGTAAACTGAAGGAAAAGTTTTATGTAATTTATAATGTCCCTGGAAACTTAAAATTTAATGATTCCAGGTAAAAGTCGTACTGAAGGGAATAATTTCTACTATATAGTTCTACTGATAGAACTAATAGGACTATTATGGTTCTAAATTATATAAGAAAAGGAAGTCTTTATTTAACACTGGTACTATTAATAAACAAATAAAGAGGCTGCTGTGAGAGGAGAGCTCCTAATCAATATTGGAAATATTCCAAGTAACAGGTAAATAGCCATCTGCCAGGATGTTATAAAAGATAATTAGAAAGCTGGATTATTCTAATTGTCCTTATAATGTTTAAATTCTGCAATTCTGTAAGCTATTTGTGTGTGTGTGTGTGTGTGTGTGTGTCTGTGTGTGTGTATACACAGAGTCTCAAGCTGTTGCCCTGGGTAGAGTGCCGTGGCATCACAGCTTACAGCAACCTCCAACTCTTTGGCTTAAATGATCCTCTTGCCTCAGCCTCCCAAGTAGCTGGGACTACAGGCACCTGCCACAATGCCTGGCTATTTTTTGGTTATAGTTGTCATTGTTGTTTGGCAGGCCCAGGCTAGATTCGAACCCACCAGCTCCGGTTATGTGGTTGCCACCCTAGATGCTGAAACTATTTTAGTATATTGTGAGTGTCAGTCTGAGTTTTACTGATGTCACTCCTTTCCACTAACAAAACCAAGGACATGTACACATATTCAAAAATATTAAGACACAGAGAAACATCACCAATAAGAAACACATCTACCTTTCACTTACTTCATTAAATATTTACTGAGTGTCTACTATGTGCCAGGCCCTGATCTATGCACCGGGAGTATACTCGAGAACAAAACAGATTGTCTCAATTCTTACAAAGCTTATATTTCAGCCATTTTAACTGGGGAGAAGGAGGAAAAGTAGTCAGAAGAAACAAGCAAACAAGTAATAAATAATTTCATACAGCAATAAATGCTACAAAAGAAACAAAACAGGGTAATGTGATAGTACAAGGGAGGGAGTGCTAATTTAGATTGGGGGCATGGACGGCAAATGCTTGCCTAAGAAAATGGTTTTTTTATAAAAATTTGAATGAGAGAGTATCAACTATGCAAAAACCAGGCATATAGCTATCTAGGTAGAGAAAATAGCAAAATGTGGTGTGTTCAATAAATAATAAAGGTCACTGTGATAGCAAAGTGGAGGAAGTTAAGGCTCAAGAGGTGAACAGTAGGGGTAAGATCAGTAGGCTGTATCAGAGACTAGATTCGCAGTGCAGAAAGCAGCACTGAACTGGAAGGTTTATATAAGGGAAAAAACAGGATTGATTTGCATATGAAAAAGAACACTTTAAATACAAACCATGATCAACTGTAGCTAAGGTACTTAATATACTAGGCATTGGGAAGGGACTGAGAAATTCCATAGAACTCTTCACTTAGAGCCTCTATAGTTTCTGTACGGTCCCTAAGACGCTTTTAGGGAGTCCCTGAAGGCAAAAACTATTTTCATAATAATACTAAGACTTTATTTGACACTTTTAGTGTCTTGACACTTGCATTACTGGTACAAAAGCCAATGGTGGGTAAAACCTCTAGGCCATAGCACAAATAAGATTTAATACAGAAGTACTTATAAGAGTCCAGCTGTTTGTCTTCTAAGCTAGTCATTAGATTATAAAAATACAAAAACAATGTCTCTCTTCTAATTAATTTGTTTTGGGAAATATAGTTATCTTTCATAAAATGTTATTTATGTTAACATATAATGAGCTTATTGCTATTTTTACATGGATCACCAAAAATATTATTTAAATTTTTAACTTTAATTTCAAATATAATAAATATTGTTAGATATAACCCATATCAAAAACCCATAACAAAATCTTCTGGGGTCCTCAGTAATATTTAAGAATGTAAAGAAGTCAAGATCTAAAAGTTTAAGAGTCTCTGCCACACAAAATATAAACCTCTCAAAGTTGTTTTCAGGTGTAAAAAAATCAGACTCTTTTTTGAGACAGCATCTTATTCTGTTGCCCAGGCTAGAGTGCCACGGCATCAGCACAGATCACAGAAACCTCTAACTCCTGGGTTTAAGCAATCCGTCTGCCTCAGCCTCCTAAGTAGCTGGGACTACGGGCACCCACCACTACACCGGCTAATTTTTCTATTTTTAATAGGGACAGGGTCTTGCTCTTGCTCAGACTGGAATTGAACTCCTGAGCTCAAGGGATCCTCCCTCAGCCTCTAAGAGTGCTAGAATTATAGGCATCACTGTGCCTGGACAAAATAAGATATTGTTACATACAGTTTAGCTATCCTGTCCATCAAGAAAGAAAAATCCAAACAGTGGAAGATATATCAAAAAGTTTATTTTTAATGAATATTGGCTGTTATTTGTCTTATGTTAGTAGAGAAAGTTTCTTGCTAACCCAAGTCCATATTTAGTGATTCCAACAGGAAGTTTTGTATTGAACACTTAATGGTTATATCTTCTTGACACCTTACCTCTTCCTTCTCTAATTTTGCATGTCTGCGCTCTGCTGCTACATTTTTTTTCTTATTAAAATTAAACTGAGCATCCTCTTCAGCTTTTTGTAATTTTCTTTTCTTCTCTTCATATTCTTTTATGAGCTCTCCTGACGTGCTGATTTCCTCAAAAAACTGTGTTCTTTCTTTGGGTTTTTTCATTGAAATCGACTCTACAGTTCCCTTTTAAAAACAGTAAAGCACAACAGTATGTAAAGCACAACAGTATATAAAATATAGTGATGTATTTTTAAAGCTATGAATCAAATAAATTACTATATTTACCTGAAAAACTAAACAGTTTCGTGCTTTGACTATTATGCCTATCTTTTCCAACTCTGCTATGTAAACGGAACGATTCACAGGATTATCATCAAAATGGAATTCCGAACAACTGCCTAAAATCAAATAAAAACTGTTATAGAAAATATAAATATTGAATAGAAATATTTTTCTTATTGAAATGGCCAGTTATTCAATAATACAGTGGTTATAAATACATTGTCAACAAATATTGAATATAATCATTCCTGGCATCTTGGCTAAGATCAAGTATAGTAACAAATATTGTCTATCCAAGGACTATGTTATAGCAAGGAAGAAAACAGACAAAAGTCTCTGATCTCAGAAAGTTTATATCCTAGTCAAAAAGACAACAAAACTAAGATATGCAAGTAAAATAAATAGTATGTTAGAAAGTAGTAGCTAGGCATGGTGCTACACCCCTGTAGTCTCAGCTACTTGGAAGGCTGAGGCAGGAAGACGGCTCAACCCTGGAGTTTGAGGTTGCTGTGAGCTAGGCTGAGGACCTGTCATTCTATCCCCAAAGAAAAACAAAGAAAGTGGTAAATGCTAAGGAACAAAGACGAGATGGGAAGGAGAAACAGAAGTTTTTATGTAGGAGAAACAGGCATTAAAATTTTATGTTATTTTATTATTTTAGTTCTAAGGGCAAGGGGTTTTCTCTGCCACCCAGCTGGGATGTAGTGGTGTGATCATAGATCACTGCAGTCTCAAACTCCTGGGCTCAAGTGATCCTCTTACTTCAGCTTCCCAAGTAGTTAGAATTATCGGCATTCACTATTATGCACGGCTAGCTAAAAAAAGTTTTTTTTTAAAAATATCTGTAGAGACAGCCTCTTTGCTCTGTTGCTGGAGCTAGTCTTAAAACTCCTGGGCTTAAGCAATCCTACTGCCTCAGCCTCCCACTGCAACCAGCTGACATTGCAATTTTAAATGGATACCTAAGTGAATCCTTACTGAGATGGAGACTATTGAGTTAAAGATCCAAAGAAAATGAGAAAACTAGCCAATATACCCAATTGATAATGTGGTAAAATACACATTTAAGTATATAATAAATATTTCTAAAATCATTTGTCATTGAATTTGGGGGAGGTTAGTAAGACAGTATTTCTCATTAGAAATGTTCTAATGGATGAGAATAAAAACAATAACCAAAACACTTAAACATTGAAGCTCTGTAAAATCCCAGCATAGGATAATATATATGTATGTATATATATATTTATATATACACAAAAACAACTTTTGATCTTGTTTATTCAGGAAACATAGGGAATTTATGAATAAATCACAAATTACAAATTCAAAGCATTATCCATTCAAACTTTTCACTCAATTTGCTTTTTGGTGGTAGAAAAAACTGTCTACACAAGCCTAAAATATGCATATAATTATCACAGTTCACCATTAAATAAACCTGATAAACATGAAGAATCTCAAGAAGAACTTGATTTCTCTGTCTTTAAGGTAGGCTCTCTCCTCTTCATCTTAACCAATTATCCAGATATAAAAATTTTATTTAACATTAGGGGGATTTGAATAAATGTCTGCTTAGTGAAGAATTAAACAGGTTCCATTACTTGCTTCTGATATTTGCTGTCTAAGAGAAAAACAAGAACCTTTATTCACTATGCCAATGCAATAATAAGTCACACCCTCATAGAAAGAAAAAATGGGCAAGCTTAACTCTTGAAAAATCAAATGACTCGCCAGGTGCAGTGGATCACGCCTATAATTTTAGCATTCTGGGAGGCTGAGGTGGTAGACTGCTTGAGCTCATGAGTTCAAGACCAGCCTGAGCAAGAGTGAGACCTCCGTCTCTACTAAAAGTAGAAGAAAAAAAAACTAAAGCAAGAGGATCACTTGAGCCCAAGAGTTGGAGGTTGCTGTGAGCTATGATGATGCCATGGCACCTCTACCCAGAGCAACAGCTTGAGACTTTGTCTCCAAAACAAACAGCAGCAACAACAAAAAAAAATCAAATGACTCATAAGCAAGTATCTATGAAAAATACCTCGGATGATCCTTGCAAATGTTTTCTCTTCCCCACTTTCTTCCACATATACAATTTTTACACTTGCAGAAGAAGAAACAGGTTTTCCAATATGTGCACCATGTATAAGTTCTTGAATACTTTTCACTCTTAAATTAGCTGTTTTCTCTCCCATTACAAAACTAAGTGCATCCATTACATTAGATTTTCCTGGGGGAAGAAAAGAGATAAAGCATTATTCATTCTTTATGATAAAACATCTTGCCCAGAACTGATGCCAGGCTACCAATGGAAGTTCAAAATGCATGTAACTGAGAAATTTAACATAGATCATTTGTTTTTTCTATGCAGTGATGGTAATGCATTAAGAGGTCTAAATTTAAGGATCTGAATACATACATCTAAATCAGCTTTCTCTCATGATTAGATATCACACCATGGCAAATCATTTAATTTCCCTGAACTTTAGTTATCTTCATTTAAATAATATGGAAACTATCACCTAAACCAATAGTGCATCACCAAACCCTCACATCTACTAAAATAAAATAAAATAAAATAAAATAAAATAAAATAAATCAGGGCTCAGCACCCATAGCACAGTGGTTATGGCACCAGCCACCTACACCAAGGCTGGCAGGTTCGAACCCAGCCCAGGCCAGCTAAACAACAATGACAACTGCAACAGAAAAATAGCCAGGCATTATGGCGGGTGCCTATAGTCCCAGCTACTTGGGAGGCTGAGGCAAGAGAATCGCTTATGCCCAAGAGTTTGAGGCTGCTGTGAGCTATGAAGTTACAGCACTCTACCAAGGGTGACATAGTGAGAATCTGGCTCCAAAAAAAAAAAAAAAAAAGTTAAATTACTGAAGTTATGGCTATCCCAATTACCCTGATTAATTCATATGTTATCTATATCAAAATGATCACATGTACCCTCCCTATAAAGATATACAACTACTATGTACCCATAATAATTAAAAATTAGAAAAAACCTATTACTCTCTAACATTCTATACAGAAGGTGCCAAAAAAGTATAAACATTGTAAGGAAAAAACTGTACCATATTTCCCTGAAAATAAGACCTACCCCCAAAATAAGCCCTAGCAGGATTTCTATGCATTTGTTAAATATAAGCCCTATCCCGATAATAAGACCTACTGATGGGAGTGGCTATGCAGCATATCTGCATTGCCATGCCATGCATTTCGTCACGGAGATGAAGACATCACCTGAAAATAAGCCCTAGTGTGTCTTCTTGAGAAAAAATAAATATAAGACAGTGTCTTATTTTTGGGGAAAAATGGTATTAAAATCGTAGTATTCCGCATATATCAATAACAAAAAATGAATACAAATATCAAATACAAGAATCGACTTTTGCAATTACAAAAGGTGCTCAAAGTGGTTACCATCAACCTCCAGACACTTCTGATTATGATGAAATACTGGGTGAGCAACACTGACCAAAGCGTCTACTTGTACTATCACTGCGCACATCGTTTTAGTTTCTTCCTGAAGTACCATCAATGTATCTGGCTTTCTACCCAGTTTTCTAAGGTACACCATACCCTTCAAGGTCTCCCAGAAATCAGGGGGTGTTAAGTCAGGAGAACATGGGGGAAACTCAACCACACCTCTTTGTTCTATCCATTGTTATGGCAAATTTTCATCAAGGTAAGCCCTCTCGTCTCAGTGCAGGTACTGATGTGTTCCTGGGATGAACTTTCCATTTTGCTCTTTTAAAACATCATATGTTTGTTCTGCTAATTCCTGTCTCACGTGCACATTGTTTGGTAGACTTCTGTGGCAAGTGTGCAAACTATTCCAGCAAAACAGCAGAAGCAGGTCTAGCTGTATGAGGCCTCTCAGATCTTTCCTTGAGCACATCACACACAATACCATGCATCTCAAACTTGAATGCATGCAAATGATACACATACTGGAGGTTCTGCTGCATGCTCACATCTCCATTGTTGTTGTACCTCCACAATGGTCTCAAATTTCAAATATTTCAGAAGGGGCTTATTGTGCTCCTCGAAAGACAACTGACAACTATGCTTCTACCATTTTCTTTAACGGTTCTGGCTGCATGGTGATGCTAGCATTCATTTGATTAACATCATCTTTTGAGTGAATGTCACATATTGCTACTATAATTCAATTCGACTTCTAAAAACAATACATAGGCTCGGCGCCTGTGCCTTGAGTGGCTAAGGCAGCAGCCACATACACCTGAGCTGGAGGATTCGAATCCAGAAGAGAAAGATGATAGTTAACAACAGCAAATATTCAAGAGGAGATAGGATTCACAGTACAAGTAGACAGAATGGCTCTATACTCAGGCACAGTTCTAGTATTTCCTTACTAAAAATACTTCAAAGTCTTTTTTTCCCAGAAAGTTAAATACAAAGTCCTCATCAGCCTTACAGCCCATTGCTACCCTAAATATGCACCACATTTTGGCTAACTTGGCCTGTTGGTTGTCCCCTAAATAGACCTTCCCAAATCCCTGAGAAAATATTCTATTCTTTAACCCAGATCAAATGGCATCTCTTCTAGAAAACCTTTCCCAGTCTATTTCTCTCCCAGTTATATGTCCCTAAATCATGTTTTATTTTCATTAAGTTTCATAAAGTATTATTTGACCTTCTATTTAATTAACGTTATTTTCTTATTATCCCTGTACTCTTGGAACAGAAATTATCTTATTCTGCATGTTGTCTTCTGCTCCCAACACTCTATATGGAACAACTATTTGCTGAATCTAACAATGGAAAACATGAAGACCAAGATTAAAATTGAAATTTTTCCTCTACCAGCAAAAAAATTAAATCTACTAAAAACAAATGAGAACTTGTAAAGTTGTGGCTGATGGTGACAATAGAAAATTATTATAAAAAAGAATACTAGGTTGGGCATGATGGCTAATACCTGTAATCCCAGCACTTCGAGTGGCTGAGGCAGAAGGATCACTTGAGGCCAGGAGTTTGACAGCAACCTGGGCAAAATGACAAGATCCCATGTCTACAAAAAAATTCACCAGGTATGGTGGTATGTGCCTCTAGTCCTAGCTACTCAGGAGGCCAAGGCAGGAGGATTACATGAGCCCAGGAGTCTGAGGCTACAATGAGCTCCAAAAAAAAAAAAAAA
>NW_003852402.1:3937906-3939315 GCF_000181295.1 Otolemur garnettii | reverse complement strand
AAAAAAAAAAAAAAAGAGAGAGAGAGAGAAAAGAAAGAAAAGAAAAAGACTAACTAATTATGAATTATAGTATTTAACAGAAAAGGATCAGTTGGCTTAATAAAATCTATTTGAATGTGCCAGTAATTCTGTGACATTAAAAAAAAAATCTACTAACAAGAGTCTGAAATAGGTCAGGCACGGTGGCTTATGCCTGTAATCTTAGCACTCTGGAAGGCCAAGGCAGGTGGGTTGCTTGAGCTCACAAGTTCAAGATCAGCGTGAGCAAAAGCAAGACCCTGCCTCTACTAAAAATAGAAAAACTCAGGCAAGAGGATCTCTTAAGCCCAAGGTCGAGGTTACTGTGAGCTATGATGCCATGGCACTTTATCCAGGGTGATAGCTTGAGACTCTGTCTCAAAAAAATTTAGAAAAGTTCAAAAAAAAAAAGAAAAGAAAGAGTTCAAAACAATATAAATAAAATACCACACATTAAATTAGTCATAGATAAGTACTGAGTTCTCAACTTCACGTAACAAAGAAGAATGTGAACAGCCTAGACAAAATACAATAATAAGCCAAAAATTTTTGTTAGGGAGAAATGTATTCAAGGCAAAGCCGAAATAAGCAATTATTGGCTTTATGTGGCTACAGATGTAGTCTCTAGGCTACCAATGATTCTCAACAGAGTGTGCAGCTTCCAGAGTACATGGGCTCAGGGAGGGGCAAAAGGAATTTGTAAAAGGATTTCCACAATCATCTTAAGATATGTTTGCTTGTTTTTTAGTGTTCCTTCTGAAAATAACCTTAAGATATGTTTTAAATCACAATATATATTTTTAAATTAAGAGAAGACATTTTAAAATAAGTTTGGCACTAGTTTGAAGTTCAAAACATCATTTTAACAGGATTTGGCTAGTAATGGGCATGTTGTGTATAGTTTAAGGTGACTGAAGTCCAAAAGACAGTCTCACCTTGTCGTCCTTGATTGAGTGTGGTGGCATCATAGCTCACAACAGCTTCAAACTCAGCCTCCCAAGTACTTGGGACATTATAGGCAGCCACCACCATGCCTGGCTAGTTTTTCTATTTTTAGTAAAGACAAGGTGTTATTCTTACTCAAGCTGGTCTTGAACTACGGAGCTCAAGCAACCCATCTACCTTGGCCTCCCATAGTGTGAAGTTTAAGACTTTGTGTAGGTACTCATTCTAAACATCCCACTATTAGATTTACAAAATAATAATCACCAGTTAACGGGCTCGGCGCCTGTGGCTCAAGTAGCTAAGGTGCCAGCCACATACACCTAAGGTGGTGGGTTCGAATCCAGCCCGGGCCCACCAAAACAACGACAGCTGCAACCAAAAAATAGCTGGGCGTTGTGGCCGGTGCCTGTGGTCCCAGCTACTTGGGAGGCTGAGGCAGGAGACTC
>NW_003852402.1:3880616-3937786 GCF_000181295.1 Otolemur garnettii | reverse complement strand
AAAAAAAAAAAAAAAGAAAATCACCAGTTAAAAGGTGAAAATTAACTGATGATGGGCCCAGGGACCTGATAAATGAGTGAAAACAGTTAGGGTAAGAACACAAGTATATTTAATCATCTTTTTGATAAAGTTTAAATCAGGAAATACACTGGTCCCAAGAGTAAAGAAACCTTCAAATATGTGACTTTTTCTAAGCTCAGGTATTCTTTTATATGTATCAAATGCAAAAGAAAATATGAAACAGCATTTACTTTTTTATAAAGCAACAAATTTCACATCAGTTCTACAAAAAATATACTCCAAATTTCAAGTACCAAGACAGCATATATTTAAGTGTTCTATTCTGATCTGTCAAATAAATTAGTTTATTGAAGCAACTTTGAACTCAAATCTGCTGTCTGGGCTAAGAAAGGATAGAGAGAGAACCAAAAGAAGAGGCACATGTTAGGAACGACCAGAGGTACCAGCCACTTCAGAACCTTGCTCCTTGGTGGTGCAGCACAACGTGACCCGGCCTGCTGGGCTGGACCCAAGTCATCTGGCCTCTTTGGACCTCAGTTTCCTCGATTATAAAATGGGGGTGGGGGGAATACCCATCTGTTAAGAGTTAAACAAAAACAGAGTGCCAGGAACTTTGTAAAAGCTCAATAAATGGGGCCCAATATTCCTGGGTCAAAGGTTCCCTGGATCCGAATCACTGACCGCCTGGAATTTCCCTCTCAATCTGGTTGAGAAATGGACCGGACGGAGAGGAGGACTGACCCAGACTGAGGCCAAGAGAGGATGCCCCCAAAGCAGGAGGGGCGAGGAAAAGAAGAGAGCCCAGGGTGGAAAAGGGGGCAGGGTGAAGCTTGCGAGCTTCAGAGTGGAGGGCGAGGGTGGGGGTCCTGGGAGCGGGGGGAGGGGGGGCAGGTAAGGGCTAGGGGGTGGGAGACAGGGTGGGGCTGGGGAGAGTGGTAAGAGAGTAGGGGCTAATGAGTGTTGTAGGGCAAGGGGGACAGGGAGGTGGGGGCTGGGGACGGAGGCGGAGGAGGGTCGGGAGAAGGTGGGGGCCGGGTGTAGACAGGGCAGGGGCCGAGGCGGGTTGGGAGAAGGTGGGGGCCGGGTGTGGACAGGGTGGGGGGCCGAGGCGGGTCGGGAGAAGGTGGGGGCCGGGTGTGGACAGGGTGGGGGCCTGAGGCATTTGGGGCCGACGAGGCTGGGGGCGGCGGCGGGTTGGGGCAGGGAGGCCGCGGCGTGTGGGAATGGTGGGGGGCGAGGCACAGCGCCGGGGTGCCGTGAGAGTTCGCGGGCCCGCTCCAGGCCTGGGCCGCGTGGCCGGGCTGGCCCCCGCACGGCCGCCCGGGTCCAGGCCGCGTGCCCAGCCTCACATACGACCCCTCAGGCCGAGTGTGCCCTGCGACGGTGGAGGCGTCGGGTCCCGTCCCGGGGCGCTCAGTTACCGGAGCCGTTGGGGCCGATGATGCAGGTGAACTTCCTGAAGGGGCCGATAACCTGGCGGCCCCGCCACGACTTGAAGTTCTCCACGAGCAGCAGCTCCAAGCGGCCCATGGCTGTGCCCTCCGCGCCTCAGCTCGGTCCTCACACGCCGGCGAGAAAAAGCGCGGGAAGCGCCCGCCAGGTCTCGCGAGAGCAGCGCCGCCCGCGGCCCGCCGCGCCGTTCCTTAGCAACCGAGTTGTCTGCGTTCCCGAGGTGGCTGGACTCTGCAGCCCCGGCGACGCCGGGAAAGCCCGACCGAGAGCCGCGCTGTAAACAGATTTCCCTCCGGCCCAGCCTCCGAGGGCGCCAGCCTCTTCTGGGACACAGCCCGCTTTACTTTCGCTGTCTCTTCTTATTATCTTGCGTGTTCTAAAAAGTCTGTAGAATTTCCCGTCGATTCCCAAAGCCATGGCAGTGGCGCTGCCCAAGGACCTGGAGCAGCACGCCAGCGAGGCCAGAAAGAGACACGCGGAGCTGTGGAGGCAAGAACGGATCTTCAACGCCAGGAACAGGATCATCGGGGTGAGGCCCTCGGCCGGGAGGGAAGGGGCGCGGGCGGGCGGAGCTGGCGAAACGGGGTTCCCGCAACGCTGGGGGTTCCACCAGGCCTTTACGGGGAGGGGCTGCGGGGTCGCGGGAGAAACGGATCGATGTACTGACTTTGCCCTAGATGGGAGAGACCTCAACGGGAGAACAAGGCACTCTCTCACTTGACAGATGGGCAGCTTGCCTGGAGTTAGGGCTACACTGCAGCTCCCCTCCCTCTGAGCCAGATTCTCTACCTTACCAGCGCCTCCTTCCAGTCCATTCATTTGACAAGAGCCCGGGAATTCCTGTTTTGTGCCAAACCTGAACTAGGTGTAAGGCACCCCCTGACTTTGCGGAGCTCATGGCCCAGTGGATGAGGCAGGCGTTAAAACATGAAAATTATATTAAAATGCAGAGTACGTTAAAATCATATCAGAATGCAGCGGAATCGGGTCTGTGAGCGAGGGGAGTACTGGTGTGGTACCTGAGCAAAGACTGGGACTGAAGGCTGGAGGAGAATCCGAGATGGCTTTCCCAGAGGAGGTGATGCCTAAGGAATGCTTTGAGGATGAGTATCTGTTAACTAAGCGAGAAGGGGAAGGAAATTCTGGTTAAAGTTGAGAGGAAAGACCAAAGAATAACTATAAACCAAAGCATCCCACTATGAAAGGCCTGATATGTATGTAGCTGAGATGACTCCTTTATGGTGGGGCAAGGCTAAGAAGATAAGAGGACTGTTACCTACTGCACAAAATTATCTGGCTCTAACCCTTCTTCCCTGGTTTTACATTCCCAGGGAGACACAGAAGCCTGGAATGTTCAGGTTCGTGACCAGAAGATAAAAGAAGCAACTGAAAAAGCTAGACATGAATCATTTGGTGAGCATTTCCTGAGTGCTTTCCTGTTGGTCTAAGGCTGTGTGCCTTTAGACTCTAGTCCTTATTTCTTCACGTATGTATAAAATTGTTATTTTCATGCTCTTCCCCCTTTTAAAATTTCTTGTGCTCAATTTATTTAATGTACTAGTTCTTCTTCTCTTGAAAGAAAAACAGCTATTTTTTTTTTTTTCTGAGACAGAGTCTCACTCTGTTGCCCTGGGTAGATTGCTTGGCGTCATAGCTGACAGCAACCTCAAACTCTTGGGCTTAAGCAATTTTCTTTTTTTTTTTTTTTTTTTTTTTTTTTTGAGACAGAGCCTCAGTTATCCCCCTGGGTAGAGTGCTGTGGCATCACAGCAACCTCCATCTCCTGGGCTCAAGCAAGTCTCCTGTCTCAGCTTCCCAAGTAGCTGGGACCACAGGCGCCTGCCACAACGCCCAGCTATTTTTTGGTTGCAGCCGTCATTGTTGTTTTGTCAGGCTGGGGCTGGATTCGAACCCACCACCTTAGGTGTATGTGGCTGGTGCCTTAGCCACTTGAGCCACAGGTGCCGAGCCTTAAGCAATTTTCTTGCCTCAGCCTCCCAAGTAGCTGGGATTACAGGTGCTTGCCACAACACCAGGCTAGTTTTTGATTATAGTTGTCGTCATTTAGCAGGTTAGGGCTGGGCTCAAACCCGCTGGCCTCAGTGTATGTGGCCAGTGCCCTACTCACTGAGCTATGGGTGCTGAGCCTCTTTTCAGTGTTTTATTTTTGAAATTAGTCTGATCTACATACAGAGAGTATTCATTTACATTGCTTTATAGCATTTTGTTATATGAATTAGCCACAATTTCTTTACCCATTCCCGTAATGATGCTGGTTTAGATATTTTACTTGTTTTTTTTTTTTTTTTTTATCACTGTGAACCCTGCTGAGATGACTGTCCATTCATTAGGTCCCTGGCACACATGTGAGAGTGATTACAGGTGGAACTGGTAGGTTGTAGGTAGGCATGTTTTCAGTTCTATGGATGTTTCCAGATTCTTTGTTGTAAGTATATCAAGTTATGCTTTCACAAGCAGTAATGGGAGATCTTATTTTCTCACATCCTTCTAATATGTGCTGTTGTTAGCATTTTAAATATTTTGCCTCTTAGTCATTGGATTTTTCTGTCTGGTAAGTTGGTCACTGTTTCACAAGTTTATTGAGCCCTCAGGTTTCTTTATAGTGATTTGTCTATTTCTATCTTTTACCTATGTTTTGGGTTTTTTTCTTTTGAGACAGAGTCTCACTCTATTGCCCAGGCTAGAGCACCATTGTGTCATCCTAGCTTACAACTACCTCACACTCTCCTAGGTTCAAATGGTCCTCCTGCCTAGGTGCCCACCATGACACCTACTTTTAGTAGAGACAAGGTCTCACTCTGGTTTGTGCTTGTCTTTAAGTCCTGACCTTAAGGGACTCCACAGTCTCCCAGAGTGCTAGAATTACACGCCTGACCTCAATGGGTTTTTAAAATTAATTTGTAGATATTCTTTGTATATTCAAGATACTGATCCTTTAATGGTTATGTTATTTTTTTGGAGAGTTGTATTACTTTTACAATCACTAAAAATTGGTTTTTGAAGTGGATTCAGATTTATTTTTTCCTCTGAACCTTAAACTTATAGATATGCTATGTCTCTTCCAGGTGCTGAAATGAGGCGAAATGACAAAATCATGTGTATATTAGAAGACCGGGAAAGGAAAGATAGGAAAACTCTCTGTAGAGTGATTAATGACTTCCAACAGAGCTTTCAGAAGCCAGAAACTCGCCGTGAATTTGATCTGTCTGACCCTCTAGCCCTTAAGAAAGATATTCCAGCCCGACAGTCAGATAATGATATTCGGAATACAGTATCAGGTATGCAGAAATTCATGGGAGAAGATTTAAACTTCTATGAGAGGAAGAAATTCCAACAGGAGCAAAACAGAGAGTGGTCCTTACAACAGCAAAGGGAGTGGAAGCGTGCCCGTGCTGAGCAGAAATGTGCAGGTAATGAGGCAGGAGAGACAGATTGTCTCAGTTCTCTTCAGCTAACCAACCCCTGGTTTTTGTGGATTTGTCTTTAAGTCATACAAATGTGCACAGCCACATGCTGCTTTGGCCATGTGGGGAAAGAAAAATCAGTGCCTATACCACCTGAGGGAAGTAGCTCCAGTCCTGTGCCATTCATGCAGGAAATACTTTCTGAGCATGTCCCTGTTTTCAGGGCCCTAGTTAGGTGCTGGAGCATGGAGGTAACTCAGAATGGGTCCCTGCCCACAGTGTTCACAGTCTGCTGGGAAGATGAATGGGAAATAATGGGTCCCCCCAAGTCTTCTGGCTGCTGTGGGAGAAGTTCCCACAGGGTGCTATGGGGGCATAGGCACAGGCATGGTGGTCACATGCCCTCATCAGGACTCTCCAGGCCCAGGGAACCTCTTGGGCAAAGGCTCTGAGGCATGAAACAGCCTATCTCTGTGAGGGAACTGCAAAAAAAAAAAAAACCACTCTCACTAAAGCCACTGGTATCCTGCCCGGCCAGTTCCTCTTAGTGGACATACTCTCAGTGCATTTGATCCCTGTTCTCAGGGGGTCATCAGTAGGTGGCAAAATGATGACGAGCTGAGATGAAGACAAAGGGAGCTGCCAGGGAGTGAGGCACTCTGCCCCTTGGTCCCTTCCTTTCTGCTGGTTAATTTGTAGTCTCCCTAGTCAGCTCATCCTCCTCCCAGACTCTTCTCTCATTCTACTCTCCATGAAGGACATCTCCCCAAATCATCTTCTCCCATTTTCTCTGAACCACCCCTACCAGACTTCTGCAGTCCTTCCTCCACTGGAACTATCCTGGCTAACCTCACAGTCACCTCCATGTCACCCAGTGCATGGTCAGTTTTTGATCTTCATCTGGATCTATCAACAGCATGAGACATGGTCATCTTCTCCTTGAGATGGTCATGTGGTTTGGCTTTCAGGACACCATTCTCATGCTGATTCTCTTCCTCCCCAGTCCTTGTTGTTTTCTCCCTATCTTCTGCACTTCCAGATGTTGTTGTGTACCAGTGGGCCTCTCCTCTATCAGCCAAACTCACCCCTAAGTGATCTCATCTAGGCACATTATTGACCGAGTATGTATTTCCAGCCTGGACTCTTCCCTGAATCTAGACTCATAAATCCGACTAATTGCTCGTGGTGCCTGATATACATGTCAAAGTCAGTACTAGTCCAGTAACATCCTGCTTATCCCCCTAGACCTAACCTTCCATCTGTGTCAACAGCAGCTTTCTTTTTCTAATTGCCCAGGCCCCAGTGCAAGTCATCTTGACTCATTCTTTTCTTTCAAATGCTGTATCCAGACCACCAGCAAATCAGCTCAAATTTCACTACTTTTTGCTGTCACCTTCATTCTCACTCTGGACTAAGTTGTCAGTGTCTCTCAGCTGGCCTCAGTGCATCTGTCTTTAGCAGCCAGGATGATCCAAGTAAAAGTTAAATTAGATCCTTTGTTCAAAACCCTCCAGTAGCTTCCCACTTCACTCAGAGTAAAAGCCAATTTTTTTCAAGGAATATAAGGTCTTCATGGTTTGGGTTTATCCTCTACTAGTCTGCCCTCCTCTCCCTCCATTCCCACTTCTGCCTCAGGGCCTCTGCATCTGCTATTCCATCTGTCTGGAAAGATCTTTCCTCACATATCTATCTGTAAGGTGTTTACCTCTCTTCCTTCAAGTCTTTATTCAAATGTCATGTTAACAGTGAGGCCTCCCCTGCCCCCCTATTTTAAGCCTTGTGTCTCCTCCAGCTCCACATTGCCTGTCCCTTTCCTTGTTTTACTTTTCTCCAGCCCTGATCACGGGACACGTTGTATGGTTTATGTATTTTCTGTCTTCCTCTTTTGAGTCACATCCCAAACTCAATGAAGACAGAGGATATGTCTGTTTTATTCACAACCATAGCCTTAGATCCTGGCATATAGGTAAATATTTGTTAAAATAATATACACACAGGGCTTTAAAAATCTCACCCATCTCCCAAGTGCTCCAAATTTCCAACTCTGGCTGAAAATCTTTGTCTCAGCCTGGGACCTAGTCCTGCATCAGCCTCATCAACATCTCACCACACATTGGAAACTGAATTCTACCTCTGAATCCTCTTCCATATTTCTCCTCTTACCAACTGACACCTCCTTCCTTTAATTAAATCAGAAAGTTGGGGATCATCCTCAGTTGCCCTCCTTATTTCCAGGCCATCTTCAACTCTCATCTCTTCTACCTCCTGCATTTATTTTGAACTGTCCACCCATCTTCTTCCTTTTTTCATCATTATGCAAACTGCTGAGAGAGTATATCTAGGAGACCCTAAGGATACACCTGCAAGGTCCTCCCCGTGTTGCTCAGCTCTTAGGAATTTGTGTAATCTTAACTTCCTGGGACCTGGAAACTTGCTTGTTTCCACACTTCTGGAAAAGCCAGAGCCAGCTTCTCTGGCTTGATTCAAACTGACAATGAGATAGGTACCCATAGGCCAGAACTTTTTGACTGGGGATAAAAAGGAAATGACTGAGCCATTGGGGCATGTGGCCATTTTGAATTCTGTGCTGTTGATTCAACAGCTGAAATAAAGCTCTTCCTCTTTTAAACACAGAGTTTGGGTGTTCGTTCTCTCCACTGGGCCTCATCTTCCTGCAACACTGCCACTTCTCACATGGATGGACCACTGCCAGTAGCTTTTTTACTTTCTTACACTTCCTTTCTTCTTTCTGGTCAGTTCCCAACAAAGTAGAGTGATACTTTTAAAACAATGTCAAGGGCAGGGTCTGTGGCTCAGTAGGTAGGGTGCCGGCCCCATCTACCAAGGGTGGCAGGTTCAAACCTGGCCCTGGCAGAACTGCAACAAAAAAATAGCTGGGTGTTATGGTGGATACCTGTGGTCCCAGCTACTTGGGAGGCTGAGGCAGGAGAATTGCCTAAGCCCAAGAGTTGGAGGTTGCTGTGAGCTGTGACACCATGGCACTGTACCCAGGGTGACAGCTTGAGTCTCTGTCTCAAAAAAAAAAAAAAAGTCAAGTTGGACAGTGTCCCCCAACCCCCTCTATCTTAGCTTAAACCCCTCTAATGGCTTCCCAAGGTCCATGGAACAAAATGCAAAATCCTCCTGGAGCCCAGAGGCTCTGCACCTGGGCCTCTGCCTCCCTTTGATACTGGCTTACACGCCCACCCAACTCAGTACATTCTGGCCATTTCAGCTCTTTCTAGATCCTGCCAAATCCTTTCCCACCTCAGAAGCTCTGTACTGCTTCTAACCAACTTTTATCGTTCAGATCTCAATATAATGTCACTTCCTCCCAGAGAAATGATCCCTTACTCCGTACCCCACAACTACCTAAGTCAGGTGTCCCTACCTTTTTTGCTCTGAGTCTCCTTTCTTCTATGGAACTATCACAGTTTAACACATTTATTTTGGGTTTCATGTATTTGCTTTTATCTCATCCTCTAGAGAGCAAGTTCCAGGAAGGCAGGGCAAATTCTTTACATTTGATGTATTGTCTCTAAGTACTGTGTTCCCAGTAAAGTGGGTGGCCCATGCTAGACTCTAGATGGCTGTATGTTGAATGAATGAATTAATTAATGAACAAATGAAGGATGAGAGGTAAGGCTGACAGCACACAAAGGCCAGAAATTCAAGGCTAAAGAGTTTGTTTGGTCTTTGTTGCTGGAGACAGTGAGGAGACCCACAGAGCACAAATACCACTGAAGAAACTTCTGATCAATGCCTTTTGTTTTTTCTTTTTTTTGAAACAGAGCCTCACTTTGTTGCCCTTGGTAGAGTGCTGAGGCATCATAGCTCACAGCAACCTCAAACTCTTTTGGGCTTAAGTGATTCTCTTGCCTCAGTCCCAACTAGCTGGGACTACAGGCACCCGCCACAATGCCTGGCTATTTTTAGAGATGAGTTCCCGCTTTGGCTGGTCTAAAACCTATGAGCTCAGGCTATCCACCAATCTCGGCCCCTCACAGTGCTGGGATTACAGGAGTAAGCCACCACACCCCGCCAAGCTGTTACATTTTTTAAAAAGGCATTGATGGGCCAGGCATGGTGGCTCACTCCTAGCATTCTGGGAAGTTGAGGTGGGTGGGTTGCCTGAGTTCACAGGTTCAAGACCAGCCTGAGCCAGAGCAAGACCCCGTCTCTAAAAATAACTGGGCATTGTGGTGGGCGCCTGTAGTCCCAGCTACTTGAGAGGCTGAGGCATGAGAATCATTTGAGCACAAGAGTTTGAGGTTGCTGTGAGCTATGACACCATGGCATTCTACCAAGGGCAACAAAGTAAGACTCAAAAATAATAATGATAATAATAAAATAAATAAAATAAAAATCTCTCCACAAGGTCAGGGAGGCTCAGATAGATTAATAAATATTTGAGATTAACAAAGCTGGGAAATGGCCGGGATTTGAACCTGCTCACTTTGACTTCAGATCTTTACATTTGGCTGTTTGGACCTTCCACTTGATGACAACTCTTCCTCCTCCTCTCCCTACACCCCTGTGTCATGCCACAAATATCTGTTAGATGGTGCCCCTTCCTCTGTGGAGTTCTGTCTGGTTTCTGCAGCCCCTTTTTCTGGGCTCACCTGTTCCTTGCCTACTGTAAGAGCGTAGCTGCCTTCTGAGAGAGCAATCATAGCATGAGACACAACCATCAGCCTGCCCTGGGATCACAGCTGACATCACCAACCCATAGTCCTGAGCACCAGCACAGACTGAGCGCCAGGCGTGCCCTTGACTTTGCTCATCCAACTCTCCCTGTGGCCTTCCCAGGTAGGTCCTTTAGTCATTATTCCCATCCTTGTTTTCATGGCTGAGGACAGGCCAAGAGGTGAAGGCAGAGCAAGCACACCACGGCGCTCTGCACACCAGGGAGGCGCTACTGCAGGGTGAGTCTATCTGAGTCTTATCTCCTTTCAGAGAACCTCTACTTGGACACAAGGCTGCAGTTTGATGAGACAGCCAGACAAATACAGAAGCTGGAAAGTACTACCAGAAAGGCTATCTGTGCAGCTGTGAAAGAGTTCAACAGGAACCAGGTGAGTGTGCTTCCAACTCTGTCTGCAGGGAAGAGGAGCACACAGCAGCATCCTGGGGCTCCCCACCCTCCCTGGAATCCCATCTCAGCTCTCACTTGCTACAGAGCCCAGTAGGAGCTGCCGTTGAGAGAGGATGAGATCCAGTCCCCATCCTTAATTGTGAATCTAGGAGCCATGCAACCTGGGAAAGTCACCTCACTGTCCTAAACCTCAGTTTCTTCTTCTATAACATGAGAACAGTAGCATCTACCTAGGCCAATATCATCTAGCACCATTGTGATGCCTGGTACCGCCTCTCAGGGTTCCTCTTTACCAACTTCAGGGACACAGCCACCCATTAGTGGGAGCAATGATGAAGATGATGTGGCTTAGCTCAGACTTTGGTGTCTGCTGACAGCTCCCTCCTCCTGGCCCACACACTCCCTACCTTTCCCCTCTAACCGTGCTGAAGTTGCTTTAATTTAATTAGACCACACCCCTCAAGGTTTTCTTTTCAAATGCAATTATATTTCCTGGGTGGGTAGGGGCTTGGCCTGGGTTTTTTTGTTTGTTTGTTTGTTTTTATCAGATAAGCATGTTCAGGCTCAGTGCCCATAGCTCAGCACTCAGGGCACCAGCCACATATACCGGGGTGGCAGGTTCAAACCTGGCCCAGCCAGCTAAACAACAATGACAACTATAACAACAACAAAAAAAATAACCGGGCATTGTGGCAGGTGCCTGTAGTAATAGCTGCTTAGAGACTGAGGCAAGAGAATCGCTTAAGTCCAAGAGTTTGAGGTTGCTGTGAGCTATGACACCAATTCTACCAAGGGTGATGTAGTAAAACTCTGTCTCAAAAAAAAAAAAATAGATTAGCTTGTCCACTAGGACTACAGCCCCAAAGAAGGCTGGCTGTGTAAGGTAACCCACTGGAGAGCAGAAGAAGATATTAGAACCTCGCTGCACATTTATTTTTAACCTCCTCACTTTTGATTCCTGTGTTTGCATATACTTCGTAAAGTACCACATGGTAAACCATATATAAAGCTCAAAAATCCTGGAGGCTGAACCAGAGACCAGAGAATGAAGTTTTCAGCAGCAGAGAGGAAAGAGGGAGGCAAACTGCCAGTGATGGCAAGGCCAAAGGGCAAGGCAAGACCCCCAGGGTCCGAGCTCACCAACTAGCAACCTGTGCAGGGTCAGAGAGATCACTGATCTTTGCCCCTCATTTTACAGAGGAAGCCCAGAGAGAGGAGGCTGTTCACTCCAGATCTCACAGCTGATTGTGGCAGAATGGGGCTCTTTACAATTAGCCCAGTACTGCCTGGGCATCCATCCTTCATTTATGGAAGCAATCAAGATAATGATGGTAATTGGTCATTTATCAATTCAACAGTTGTTTATTGAGCCCCTCTTGCTGGCACTGGTGTGGTTTTTACTAAACCTTGTTCGTCATTCATTGGTTTATTCATTTGCTCCATACAATGAGCACCTACAGTGTGTACTGTCAGACCCCCAGCTCCTCACGTAGGTGCCATGAGGCAGCGCCATCACAAATGCCCCTGCACTAGGGAAATTGCCCTTTGGCTTTTGAAGCTCTGTTCCTGATTCAGTTTGAGCTTTTGTTAGTCAGTCTGGGATATGAACACAAGAGTCTAACTAAATAAGTTACCTTCATAAGACAATTCCAAGTGATTCTGTCCAGTTCAGCAGGGGAGTTCACACACTTGAGGGCTTCCGGTTCTCTGTGTGGATGCTCATTCCATCATGAGGTATTGTAGTGTCAGGGTTTATCATGCAGGGCCTAGAGTCTGACCACATCAATGCAGGTCTTCTCTGCAGCCTTGGGCAAACCACTCCATGCCTCAGTTTCCTCATCTGCAGAAGGAGGATACTGACAACAGCCACTCATATCAGTCAGAATGTGCTAACTCTTGCCGAAGTAAGAAATGCTCCCCAAATCTCAGCAGTGTAAAACATGCAGTAGAAGTTCCATTCACATTGCTTGTCTACTATAGGTTAGTTGGGAGCTCTCTTCATTATCCTCAATGTGGAACCCAGGTCTTGGGACAGAGCAGCTGCCAGCCAGAGGAACCTAGTAGCACAAGAGAAGAGGAACATGACCAGCCCCACCCTGGGGACTTCTCCAAAGCAGCACTACTACCTTTGTGCACATGGCTGGCCAGAGCGAGCCGTGAGGCCACACTCTGAGGGGCAGGAAAAACAATTCTAAGTGTCCGGAAAGAACGCCAGCTTATGAGGCAGTTGTAAGGTTTAAACTCAGCAGTGCTGTGACATGTCAGAACAGTTATCAGGACTCAGTAAATAATAAGCATTATTTTGTTTTGAGACAAAGTCTTACTCTGTTACCCCTGGGAAGAGTGCTGTGGCATCATAGGTCACAGCCCCTGGGTAGAGTGCTGTGGCATCATCAAAGCTCATAGGTCAGAACAACATCAAACTTCTGGGCTCAAGTGATCCCCATGCCTCAGCTTCCCTGGTAGTTGGGCCTATAGGCACTCACCACAATCCCTGGCTAGTTTTTCTATTTTTAGTAGAGACAGAGTCTTGCTCTTGCTTAGGCTTGTCTCAAACTTTTGAACTCAAGCAATACACCGGCCTTGGCCTCCCGAAGTACTAGGATTACAGGCGTGAGCCACCACGCCTGGTCAGATAGACATTATTTTTAATTTTAGCAGCAATTAGCTGTTGGTTTTAGTCGCTGTGTTCAATAGCCCTACTGGAGAGGCATGATTAACCCAGTTTAACTGATAAAGAAACAAGCTTGGAGGGATGAGCTGAATTTCTTAGCTATACCCAAGTATTAAATGGCAAGTCCAATATTTGAATTTGAGCTAATGTGGCTCCAAATGTGCTGTGTGACCCAATTAAGCCAGCCTTGCATGAGCCCCTATGGTGCCAGCACCCTGCAAACTGCTCCCTCTGTTTGTACTGAAGAGAACTGTTAATCCTGATTCTACAGAGAAAGGACTGCAGCTCAGGTGGGGGCAGGGGAGGGGGTTGACTTGCCACAGGGCACACAGCCAGGGCCCCTAAGGGAACTGAACATTAGTTCAACCTGAAATTTACTTGTACTGGGGCCTGTGGCTGGAGCCATCAGGACCTGAGGTGACAGTGCATTTTCCACATTTTAGAAGTCACCACAGCTGTGAATCTGCTGAGTATTCTCTGTGGCCCACAGATATCCAGGTGTTGCCAGGGCCCCACCCAGGTCAGGGAGCTGGCTGATGTGGGCAATAGCTTAACCCTGGGTGGCAGCTCCTTGCCTTGCACCCTGGGACAAAGACTCAGAGCTCTGATGCACACACCCAGCAAGCCACAGTGATCCCTGTCCAGCAGTGCTCACATAGCTAGGGGTCCACAGACATTCCTGCAACCACGCCTGACAAGTCTGACCCCACCCCCAAAGTCCTGCAGCCTTTAGCTCATTCTCCCCTCAAGGTCCCCACTGAGATCTGCTGGCTTAGTCCCTCAGAATCCCCCTGGACTCACGGGAGTACCTTCTTAATGTTTTCCCCTGCTTAGGCCATGGAGTCAGCAGAAAAGAAAAAGCAAGAGAAAAATCAAGAACAAGAGGACAACCTGGCTGAAATCTCCAACCTCCTGCATGGGGACCTGCTCTCTGAGAACCCACATCAGGCAGCTAGCTCCTTCGGGCCCCACCGTGTGGTCCCTGACCGCTGGAAGGGCATGACCCAGGAGCAGCTGGAACAGATCCGTCTGGTTCAGAAACAGCAAATGCAGGAGAAGCTGGTGCTTGTCCCACCCCTCCTAACAGAGCCCTCAGCTGGCTTCTGTGCTGCTCTTGCCTTCCAGCACAGCTCTAGTTAGAGCAGCTGTTGCACTCTGACCCAGCAGCTGCTCTTCAGGAGTTTCCATTCTACCTGGGGGGTGGAGAACAAGATCCAGACAATCCATAAGCTAAGCCTCTATGCTAAGTCAGGAGGTAGGAGGACTGGGTAAAGGCGGCAGGGGGATGGAGAATGCTCAGTGTGAGGAGAGTGGTGGGGGCTGAGAGGTGACATCAAACAAAGACCCAAAGGAGAGGAGGGAACCAGGAGCAGGCAAGGTGAACTACAAGAGCAAAGGCACTGAGGCAGGGCTGTGCATACTGGTTCAGAGAAGAATGAGGGGCCTGGGCTAGAGCAGAGGGAAGGAAGGGCAGGAGCCAAGGGAGGTTCAGGGTCAGGCCCTGGGGAAGGCTTTTTCTTTTCTTTAACTGAGACTGTAGCTCTGGAGGGTTTTGCACAGAGGAGTGATGAGACCTGACATAGATTTAACGGGATCCCTAACAAAACCCCACTATGGTAGACTAGTGGGGGAGGTGAGAGATGGTGCTGGCTGGGACCACAGTGCCGGCAGCAGTGGGGCTGAGGAGTGATCACATTCACAGGATTGGTGAAAGGATTTGATGTGGCATGTGAAAGAAACAAGAGTGAAGGGTGACTCCAAGCTTTTTGGTCTGGGCAGCTATAAGGATGGAATTGGCATTTACAGAGATGGGGAAGATGGGAGTAGCAGGCTGATAGAGTAGTGTAAATCACAAGTATAGTTTTGGATATGTTAGAATGTCCATTCAATATCTGTATCTGTTTGGATTAAGTTTTCTGGAAAATGGCAGAACGCCACAAATAACAGCATCTTAAATAAAATAGAACTTCATCTCTTGCATGTAAACTAAATCCTTAGGGAAGAAGCCTAGGGCTGGCCTGGAAGCTCTCTGGTCATTGACTGATGTCCTGCCATCTTTGGCACTTGGCTTTCACCTCTTAGTGCCATATGTCTGCTTGAGTGCCAACCATCAGATGCATATGCCAGCTTCTAGGAAGGAGAACGGGCCCGAAGGAGCTAGCTGCCTGATGTGGGTTCTCAGAGAGCAGGTCCCCATGTAGGAGGTTGGAGATTTCGGCCAGGTTGTCCTCTTGTTCTTGATTTTTCTCTTGCTTTTTCTTTTCTGCTGACTCCATGGCCTAAGCAGGGGAAGACATTAAGGAAGGTACTCCCATGAGTACCCTTCTAGGAAGGGGACAACATTTAACGTGAATTCTACTTACATTTCACTGGACAACATGTAATCACAAGGTTACCCCAACTGTAAAGAAGGCCAGAAAACATAGTACTTATTCCCTAAGTGCTGGAGATTCTTTTGTTAAGGAAAACGGAAAAAATGGTGACTGGAGGACAAGTAGTAATTTCTACCACAATCTCCAAGTAAGCCCGTAGGCAGCTGGATGTGTAATGTGAGGTTTGGAAAAAGGTCTGGGAGGGAGAATGTTTAAAGCCATAGGCCTGAGTGAGATCATGCAGGGTATGAGTGTAGGCAGAGTGGGGAGATCTGAGGACTGAATTTATAAAGAGCAAAGGGGTCTGAGAAGGAGCATGGGACAGACACAAGCTGTGTGTCCTGAGGACCCAGTGAGGAGACTTGTTCCAGAAGGAAGGCAAGGAAAACCCCTGGGTCAAATGCCGCTGCCAGGCTGCAGGTACCATGGCAGTTACCGAGGACCCTATCAGGAGCATCTTTGGCAGGGAATGCAGCTAACAGCCTGTCCAGTGAGCTCGAGGGAGAACAGACAGGAAAGGAGAAGAGATGACAGATGGAGACAACACTTCCAAGGAACCTACTGTACAGAGTACAGAGAAATGGGGCATAACTGGTAGGGCAGATGGAGTCAAGGGAAAGATCTTGTTTGTGTTTTGATTATAGAAATAACAGCATACTTGTCATCCAGTGATGTCAGAGGAGAGACTTTGCTGGAGCCATTTTCCTGGGGTGGGAGGAGAGCAAGGGCCATGGAGCCCAGCTGGGGGCTTGGCATGACAGGAGCTCAGAGCCACCATCAGGGGCCAGGCAGGGGGCGGCATGAGCATGGTCACAGGCAGGGGAGTCCGTAGGAGCTTGTGGAGCTTATCTGGAGTCCATGTTCCCTAGTGAAAAGCAGAACCAAGGGCCGAATGGTCATCTCAGACAGCTGGAATGGGAATGACCCAAAGGAAGGGGCAGGATGACTGGGCAGTGCCAGGGTACTGGGGCTCGTAGTCATAACTTGGAAGTGATCCCCAGTTAGCACTGTCAGGAGTGTTCCATGGCCATACTCACTTGAAAAGGGGGAGTTGGGATTCACCAAGGTCAGGGCTTGCCTGGTAAGTCTGACCAAATGAGAGGCTCAAGTTGCCAAGGATGTCAGCTGGGACAGAGTGACAGCTGTGGACGCTGGGCTGAGGACACAGGGAGGGAGAGGAAAAATGAGTAGTCAGGGTCCCTGAGGGATGGTATAATCATTGGCATCAGGGTCCTAGAGAGAGCAGAAGACGCAGGTAGAATGGTGACACTTGGAGTGAGACTAGGGAGGGATGGCATTATTAGTGATGACAAATGAGGGCAGTGGTCCTAAAGGTGGGGGGCTGTCCAGACCAGCAGCACTAGCTGAGACTACAGTCTGTGGTTCAGCAGGCCACAGGGGCTTCTCAGATTTGAGAGCCACTGGTAGGGAGCCCAGGGCAGTGAGAAGATGAAGAGTCAGGGATCTGTCTTTGGAGAGGAGGTGGGAGAGCTAAGGATCCAGGGACAGGAGAGAGCCTTGTGCATGCTGAAGTCACTGGGAATCCTGGCAGCAGAGTTGGGAGAAGTTTTTAAACCTGCCAAGAGGCTCAGCGCCTATAGCTCAACCGGCTAAGGCACCAGCCACGTACACCTAAGGTGGTGGGTTCGAATCCCCAGTCCGGACCCGCCAAACAACAATGACGGCTGCAACCAAAAAATAGCCGGGCGTTGTGGCAGGCGCCTGTGGTCCCAGCTACTTGGGAGGCAGAGGCAAGAGACGCGCTTGAGCCCAGGAGTTGGAGGTTGCTGTGAGCTGTGATGCCATGGCACTCTACCCAGGGGGACAGCTTGAGGCTCTGTCTCAAAAAAAAAAAAAACCTGCCAAGAATGCTCAGTGACTGCCAGGCTGGATTCGAGGGTACCATAGCTGGTTTGAGCTTCTAAGCTGATGGGGAGGAGGAAGGATACTGGCAATGGCCTTGACCAGGGTGTGAGAAGCAAGGGGGACAGCTTGCTCTCCTGCTTACCTCCAGGCCAGAGATACAAGGCTGGGAGAGAAAACAGCTGTCCTTGAGCTGGGCCTGGGAAGACAGGGGCATGTGGCTCAGAAGTAGCTGGAGGTGGAAAGAGCTGAGTCTGGAATCTCGTCTCATTCTGTATTCATGATCAATGCACTGCATGCACCCTCACTGGACAGGTGGGACACTGAGGCTCACAGGAGCCAGGTGACCTGCCTCACAGGCAGCACAGCCAGCCACCAGCCTGCCTTTCAGTCCTAAGTAGAGGTGGATCCAGGCTGGGGTGGAGGAGCCACTGGCCACTCTACTCCTCCTCATCTGGTGGGAGGAGGCTCTACCCCCAACCAACCTCCCCCTGGAAGTGGGGAGAGGGGACTCATCTTCAGTCCTGGTCCACTAAGCCTGCTGCTTTTTGCTCATTGAGGGTGGGGCAGAGAGGATGAGGGGCAACTCCCTCCCTCTGGGCTAATCCAACTTGTTCTTCTAGAGCTCTGTGATTTCCACAGAGCCACCAGGAGGGCGAGGGGGAATGAGCTGAAATGCAGAAATTCAGGGCCCAGGTGTCCCTACCCCCAGAATTGTGACCTTATTGGTTGGGCTATTGCATCAGCAAGTTCTAGAAACTCCCCAGGTGATCCCAGTGCCCAGCCAGTGAAGCAGCATGGGGTGCTCCTGGAGCAAGTGCCTGGCTGCCAGCCAAGCTTAGGACCCTTCCTGAGGCTCCAAGGAGGGAAGACCCAGGGCTCAGGCCTGCACATTGGTACCTGGGACTGGGGCTCCTGTTGGAATTGAGTCCCACTGTCTCTTCAGGAGTAAGAGGAGGACCCACAGCTGTAAGGGTGGATAACAGCTGGGCCACATGGAATGAGGGCTTCCGGCATGACACTGGTCATCTACGCATTCCTTCTCTAAGCCTCAGTTTCCCCATCTTTAAAATGAGAGACGCAGCTCCATAACTTGGGGAAAGTTGAGTCACCTCTCCTCCCTCCAGAGGCTCCAGGAGGAAGAGCACCAGCGAGACATGGACTGGGACCGGCGGAGGATCCAGGCTGCCCGCGCCGCCCTGCTGTTTGAGCGTCAGCAGCAGCGTGAGCAGCGCGGCCTGCGCAGGTCCTTGGATAGCAGCAACCTCAGCCTGGCCTGTGAGCAGCATTTGCAGTGAGTTCCGGGTGGGGTGACAGTCTGTGCTCTGGGGACCTCAAGAGGGCTCGGATAGGGTTGATACTGTCACTGCTACACCCACTGGTGTGCCGATGGAGGGTACAGAGGACACCAGAAGCTCAGGAAAGGTCCCTGAGTCGCAGTGGAGTTGGCCTGGGGTAGTTGGCCTTGCGTCCCAAAGCTTCCTGGAGGAAGCTGAGACTGGAGCCGGTTGGCGCTGCCCACTACAGGGAGGGCTGTCTGGAGAAGGGGGCTCCAGGGCTGCCCTGAACATGCCTGGAGTCTACCAGGTTACAGACAGGACCCCAAGAGTAGTTCAGAGTTCCAAGTACAGGAAACTGTCAGATAAGCAGGTGAGGTTGCAACTGAAAACAATTTTTACTGACCTTTTCCCCAAGCTCTTGGCTTGAACTCAGAAGGAAACTGGAGTTACCATCTCCAATCTTCTGATGACCTGTGGGTGCACCTGTTGTCCTTGTGTCTTTTGGGAGCCTAGGAGTGCTAAACAAATGGGATGAGCAAAGCATCTTCACAGTCAAACCCATGGAGGTTTAATTTTAAGATATTCCCAAGTTTCACTGGGGCCAGCCCCTCTTCTAACTACACTGTGATTATAAAATGACCCTCACTGCTGAGGAGCAGTTGAGGTGAATCTTTTCTTTTTTTTTTTTTGCTCATTAGAATTGTAATACATTCTGTATCTTGGGGATAAAATGCTAATAAAAAGTTTGCAGGCTTTTTCTAAGAAAACAAAAAAAGTAGAATATTTTAAAAGTACAATATTTGCTAAACTTTTTTTTCTCCTTTTGTTTTATCAGGAAAAAACATGTGAATGAAGTTTATATAAATCAGCCCACAGGAGATTATTTCTCACAATTTAATAGAGAAAGTCGATAATGAAAAGGACACCCTTAATTCTACTCATTTATGTATAAAGTATGACAACCTTGAAGAGTCACATTTATTTTTTGAAGGGGGTATACTCCTTTGTCCAGAAGTATGCCTTAACTTTAATTGTATATTGTGGACAAAACGTTTATCAAACCTCTCCCTTGGGTTTCTGTGAGGTGATGAGCATTAGTTTCTGTCCAACTCATCTCAGCAAAGGTCTCAAGTACAGCTCTTGGAGCTGTGCATATAGAAGGAGCAGGCCTGGGGTTGCTCAGAAACATTCTAGACAGAGATGGTATTTGAGGTGGGTTTGTGTATTACTTGGACTTTAGGTTCAGCTGCGGTAACACCTACTGTTTACATATCTTAACTATGTACAAGGCATTGTTCCAAACGCTTTGCATAGAATTAACTAAATCGATCCCTGTGACAGCTGGTGGTTTGTATTTTTACTACTCACATTTCCTAGTTGAAGAACCTGAGCACTGGAGTATTTAGCTCTATATCACATAATGTATAGCTCTACATCACTTAATGTACATACACATTAAGTGACTTGGCAAGGTCACACTGCTAGAAAGTGGTAGAGCTTAGGGTTGAACTCAGGAAACTGCATTCTCTCAGCCACTTCACTTGAACGGCTCCTGGTAATATACCCAAACAACAGTGTTTTCAACAAAGTGGAGGTTTATTTCTTTTTTTGGTAAAAGCTCAAGTTGATACAGTTGCTCTGCTGAGCAGTGCTGTAGGGCCCAGGCTCCCTCCAACTTGTTGCTCTGCCCTCCCTATCTCTACATGTGGCTCCCATCCTGTGGTCCAGGATGCCAATTCCCGTCATGCCACACTCTGGCCAGAAGGAAGGGGGAAGGAGGGGAGCAATGGCATGCTACTTCTCTTTAAGTACATGGTATCAAACTATACATTTCACCTCGGCTTATATCCTATAGTCCAGAATTTAGTCATGTGACCATACCTAGTCAAATGGAGAGTGGGAAACTTAGCTGGTTTACCCTGTGACCATTCAAGCCAGTCGTTCTATAATGGTATAAAAAATGGAAAAATAGAGAACAACTGTCTGCCACAGCCTTGAGTAACTTGGAATTTGCCAGATGGAAAGTGAGGGGAGGCATTTTACACTGAGAGTGGGGACTAAGTCTAACAGTAGTGGAAGTCAATAACTCCAGGACCCAGGAATGACTGGATTCTGCCCAATTACCCCTTCCTTCTCCACATGGGTTTCTTGTTTTCTTTTTTTTTTTTTTTTTTTTGAATGGTAACTATGTACATTAATGTACTTCTGGGGTACAGTGTGGGGTTTTCACATGCAATCTGAAATACTTCCATCAAACTGCTCAATGTTTTCTTTTTTTTCTTTTCTCACTTCGTCACCCTCGGTAGAGTGCTGTGGCATCATAGCTCACAGCAACCTCAAACTCTTGGGTTCAAGTGATTTTCTTGCCTCAGCCTCCCAAGTAACTGGGACTATCAGCGCCCAGGACAACACCCAGCTATTTTTAGAGACAAGGTCTCGCTATGACTTAGGCTGGTCTTGAAGCAGTGAGCTCAGGCAGTCCACCTGCCTTGGCCTCTCAGAATGCTAGTATTACAGGCATGAGCCACGGCACCCTACCTTCCACATGGGTTTCTTGAGGAGCCATATACCCAGGACCAGTGCTAGCAGCTATTGGTACTTTATCATTGCCTGATATAGAGCTAGAAACTCCAGGCAGCTTGGTTCACCTTCCTCTTCCTGGTTTTTCCCATGCTCTTTGTCTAATGTTTAACTTGAGCCTGAGAAATAGTAAGGGTTTCCCAGGTGGATAAATTGGGCTGGACTCACTTGCAGGTATAAGAAAGGCACTGGGGTATACGAGAGAGGACAAGTCAGGAGGATGTTATCTATTATGGTCCATGTATAGAGGGCCTAGGGGACAGGTAGGGAGAGGAGAGGCCTCTGGCCAAAGCTTGAGAAGCAGTCAGGGCTGGGCAAAGGAGGCCAGAGGCAAAGGGAAGCTTGGAGAGAGCATCCACCAGGCAGAGACAGGGCTAGGTATGCATGTTTCAGAAAGATGGGTCCAGCAGCCAGTGGGCTCAGGTCCAAACAGAGGCAGGCTTTGAAGACGGACTTTCCTGCCTTCTCTGGATCCTGGCCTCCACAGGCTCCCAGGATCAAACTGGAGGACAGGACCCAAATCCAGAGTTAAAGAACTACTACCGGCTCGGCGCCTGTGGCGGCTAAGGCGCCAGCCACATACACCTAAGGTGGCGGGTTCAAATCCCCAGCCCAGGCCCGCCAAACAACAATGATGGCTGCAACCAAAAAATGGCCGGGCATCGTAGTGGGCGCCTGTAGTCCCAGCTACTTGGGAGGTTGAGGCAGGAGACTCGCTTGAGCCCAGGAGTTGGAGGTTGCTGTGAACATGATGCCATGGCACTCTACTCAGGTGGATAGCTTGAGGCTCCATCTCAAAAAAAAAGAACTACTACCACCCCAGGCTGCTGTGGGATGGGGGGACACAGGGCATGGGGCACATCCTCAGGTGCTATAGCTGAAATATGGATTGTAAGGGAACCACAGGGAGAGCAGGCAGGTGGGCTTATTAGCACCTGCTGTGTGCCAGGCTCTCACTAGGGTGCAGATAGTTTCACTGGCCACCACACCTCTGTAGAACAGGGGTTTGTCCTCATTTTATGGCTAAAAAAACAAGGGACCACACTACTCTGATTGTACCTTGTAGGACTAGGTGGACACCAGGGTCTTGGGACTCTCAGCTAGCCTTTCACCCCTTGTTCCTGGAGCAGGAGCTGCCTATTCCTAGAGTTACTGGCAGTGACAAGAACGCTTGCTTTAGGGAGAGGGGCCGGGGAAAGTTTCATTTCTCAGGGGTGCCGCAACAAAACGCTAACACTGAGTGGCTTAACCAATAGAAATTTGTTCCTCACGGTTTTGGAGCCTGTCCCAGATTCTGAGGCTGTGAGGGAGGATCTGCTGTGTTCCCTTCCCAGCTCCTGGTGTTTTTTGGTGGTGGATATGTGGCATTCCTGGATAGATTTGCCACCGGCCTGCGCCTGCATGCATGTGTCCAAATCTCCCCTTTTTATAAGGATATCAGTCATGTTGGCTTAGGGCCCACCCTGATTACCTCATGTTAGCTAATTACATCTACACTGACCCTATTTCCAAATAAGGTTCTCAGATGCTAAGGATTAGGATGCCAACATATCTTTTGCGGGGTACAAAATTCAACCCACAATGGGAGTGCATGCTGAGAGGCACCCAGTTTCACCCCTCCCGTGATAATCCCATCTGTGCCCAGGTTGAACAAGCCAGGCTCTGGGGACGATATCTGTGATGGATGATTTGGGCCAGTAAGGATGAGTAATTCTCCCACTTCTGAGTTGTAGGGGGATAAAATGACAAACAGAAGGTAATGCCAGTCCATTAGTGAGCCCAGCACTCTTCAAGTCCTAGGTGTTGGGCCAGGCCCTGTGCCAGGGTCTCCCCAAGTCTAACCGGAGTTACAGATAAGAGAAGCAGATCCTTACAAAGGAGCTGGAGGTGGCCAAACCTGGAGCCCATGGCATAGATAAAAAGGGAGACTGTGGCTCAGAGCCTGTAGCACAGTGGTTTTAGTGCTGGCCACATACACCAAGGCTCGCGGGTTTGAACCCAGCCTGGGCCAGTTAAACAACTATGACAACTGCAACAAAAAAAAAAAATAGCCAGGCGTTGTGGTAGGTACCTGTAGTCCCAGCTACTTGGGAGGCTGAGGCAAGAGAATCACTTAAGCCCAAGAGTTGGAGGTTGCTGTGAGCTGGGATGGCAGACACGAAGGCGACATAGTGAGACTGTCTCAAAAAAAAAAAACAAAAAAAAAACAAAGGGAGACAGCACCAGGAGGCCACTGCAGCCATCAATAAAGTGCTGTATGTCTGGAATCACCCAACACGGAGAGGCTTGGCTAGGTCTGACTTTTGCATTGTTTTAAAAAAAAAAAAAAAAACTCCGAAGGCAAAGCTAGGGCTGAAAACTTGGGACTTGTGCTGCTGTCGGTACGCCCTCTGCTGGTTACTAGCAGCACAACCCATTCCCTGTGGTTTGGGAAACTACAGGGCCCCAAGCCTTGTGCGGGCAGATTTTTGCAACACCCGATGGCACCAATGATGACACCCACATCGCTGGGTGCTCTGATCCCAGTGCTGCCAGGAGAAAACAGAGTGAAAGAGGCTTCGTGATTTACCCCTTACCTGAAGGGGGAGCCAAAGGCCATATGTGGGTCCTTCCCCATTGCTCCCCTCTGAGTGGCCTATTAGGATTTTACACACATTCCAGAGGGGGATTTTGTTTATATTTTTTATTTTATTTTATTTCATTTTTTGAGACAGAGTCTCACTGTCACCCTTGGTAGAGTACCATGGCGTCACAGCTCACAGCAACTTCAAACTCTTGTGCTTAAGTGATTCTCTTGCCTCAGCCTCCCAAGTCACTGGGACTACAGGAGGCCGCCACAATGCCTGGCTATGTTTATTGGTTTTTTAAACACCCCCTACATTATATAGTGAAAATTTCAAATACAGAAAACCTAAAAGAATTGTACAGCACACACCCATATACACGCTCAATTCCTATTTTGCTGTCTTTGCTTCACCATCTATCTCTCTACAGCTGGCTTTAAAAACTTTACTTTCCAGGCCAGGCACTGTGGCTTATGCCTGTAAGCCCAGCACTCTGGGAGGCTGAGGCAGGTGGATCACCTGAGCTCACCAGTTTGAGACCAGGCTGAGTAAGAGCAGGACCCTGTCTCTAAAAATAGCTGGGCATTGTGGTGGCACCTATAGTCCCAGCAACTTGGGAGGCTGAAGCAAGAGAATCACTTGAGCCCAAGAGTTTGAGGTTGCTGTGAGTGTCAGCTGTGACACCATGGCATTCTACTGAGGATGACAAAGTGAGACTCTGTCTCAAAAAACAAACAAAAAAACACTTTAAATTTCATGCTGTTGACAAAAGACACACCTAAAACAAAAAGTGCAAACAAGTTAAAAATAATAGCATTCAAAAGTCATTTGAATTTACATGTCTCCACAAAAACTTGTATGTGGATTTTGACAACAACTTTATCATAATTGCCAAGACATGGAACCAAACAGTGTTCTTCAGTAGGTGAGTGGATAAACAACTATTGTACCTAGATGATGGAATACTATTCAGTGACAAAAAGCACAGAGCTTCCAAGTCACAAGAAAACAGGGAAGAACCTCTCCTTAGTAAAGTGTCATAAGAATGGAAAACCAAATAGCCTCAATACTATTATGAAGCCAGTAGATGGCCTAACACACACCTACACAAGAGAAAAACTCAATTCAAGCTGGGGCGAAGGAGGGGAGGGGATGGGTGTGATCCCACTTAAAGGGCACAATGTCAGGGTACATGGCACACCTTTTGGGTGCAGGACACACCTACAAGAGGGACTCTACCTAACAAACACAAATACTGTAACCGAGTTGTTTGTACCCTCCCATTAACCTGAAATTAAAAAAAAAAAATAGAAGAAAACAGAGAAGAACTGTAAGTGCACATCGCATGGTGAGAAAAGCCAGTCTAAAACGGCTGCGTACTGAATGGTTCCAGTGATAAGACATTCAGGCAAAGCCAAAACTAGGGAGACAATAAAGGGATCAGCAATTGCTAGGGTCTGGGGAAGGGGTGAAAAGGCAAAGCACAGAGATTTTCAGGGCAGTGATGGGTCCGTGTCTTGCACGTTTGTCAAAGCCCACAGACTGCACAGGACCAAGGCTGAGCTTACCGTGAACTACGGACTCTGGGTGGTAACGGTGTGTCTGTGTGGGCTCACCTGGTGTAGCAAATGGACCGCACTAATTAGAGACGGTGACAGTGGTGTGTGTGGGAAGGGAGCGACTGGGAACTCTCTGTACTTTGTACTCAATTTTTCTGTAAACCTAAAACTGCTCTAAAAATAGTCTATTTAGTCAAAACATGAAGCCATAAAATAGGAAGAATAAAAAGTCACTGCATATGCTTCTTTATCTTTATTCTGGGTTCAAGTTCTCATATTCAGAATAATGGGGAAGACCTCAAAAACAAAGGATTAGCTCTGCTGATCCCGAGATGGTCAAATGGCATGGTCTGTGAGGCCGGGATGGGGTGCCGCCCAGTGAGGTCCGAGGACCATAAGTTGGCGGGTGCGCCCCTGTGCAGCCTCATACCCACCTTCCTCTCCCGGTCGACCCGTGAGGTCGCTCTGGGAGATGTATTGCCAGCTTGCTGGATGCGGGAGGCTGTGGTGGAGGCCACAGGTTCGACTGCACTGCGGGGCCGGTTGGCGGTGGCTCCTGTGCAGGCGGCAGGGTCAGGGCCCAGGTCGGGAACCCCCACAGCTGCCCCATCCTCTCCTCGTGCTCGCGTTCTCACGGCCCCCCGGTCCACGTCCTCGGGGTTCCGGGATACATCAAATTTGAGCATGTTGTAGTTGTAGGAGAAGCCCTGCCGGTGGAAGAGGCTGCGGAAGAGCTGGCGCAGGTAAGACTGGTCAGGCTTGTCGTCGAACCACAGGGAACGGCACACGTTGAGCTATGTGGAGAACGCGGAGGAGGGGTAGTCTTTGTAGAGGACCTCGATGGGCGTTGACATCTTTTTGTCGCTGATTCGCTCACTTGTACTTCTGGCGCTTGGTGGCTGCTTTGAGGCCCTGCCAGGGCAGGGAGCCCAGGTTGAAGTACACGAGCATGTAGCCCAGACTCTCCAGGTCCTCTCCACGGCTTTGCTCCATGCCCAGGTGGGTATTGACGGCGGCATAGCGGGCAGTGCCTGTCAGGTTCTTGTTTTCCTGGTAGGGGAAGTGCTGGTGGTGTTGGCATAGGCCAAAGTGGATGATGTAGACCAGGTTGCCCTTCTTCCCTACCCCCAAGAGGGAGTTGTCCAGCTTGGCGTCCCGGTGAATGAAGTTCTTGGAGTGGATGTGCTCTATACAACTGATCATTTGGTCGGCCAGGAGCAGCACAAGGAAATTGCTTGAGCTCAAGAGTGTGAGGTTGCTATGAGCCATGATGCCACGGCTCTTTATTGAGGGTGACAAAGTAAGAATCTGTCTTAAAAAAAAATTTAGAATCAGCAAAACTATTCTATCAGTGTTTGATGGAAATGTACCCGAACCCTATTCACTGCCCCTCACCCACATTAGGACTGCAAAGGGAGGGCCGCTGACAGACCTGGTGCCCTCTGGGCGTGGAGTGAGACCCTGAGCTCCATGACTTCCCACCTGCACAATGTCCACCAGCAGGTGGCATTTTTGTCTTGCATGTTCCTAGCAGAGCCCCTGGCCCGCTGGTTTTCACACCACCTCTGGTCTCTCTTGGTGGGTGGATGAGGTTGGCACAGAGCCTGCTATCATAAGCTGCTGCAGTGACCACTTTGGAGAGTTGGTGCAGTGAGGAGATGACCCTGAACTCCTTGGCAGGCCAAGCAGAGTCCTGAGCCTGGTCACAGGTGGAAACCTGGTATGTGGGGTGAGGAATGAGGGAACAGGGAATTCCAATACTTTTTTTTTTTTCTTTTTTTGAGACAGAGCCTCAAGCTTTCACCCTGGGTGGAATGCTGTGGCATCACGGCTCACAGCCATCACGGCTCACAGCAACCTTCAACTCCTGGGCTTAAGCGATTCTCCTGCCTCCACCTCCCAAGTAGCTGGGACGACAGGCACCCGCCACAACACCCGGCTATTTTTTGGTTGCAGCCGTCATTGTTGTTTGGCAGGCCCGGGCTGGATTCAAACCTGCCAGTTCAGGTGTATGTGGCTGGCGCCTTAGCCGCTTGAGCCATAGGCGCCGAGCCCCCGATACATTTTCTAAAGAGGCATCTTATCGACTGTGCAGGGTGTCGCCCATGATATTAAGACAGTGATGAAAAAAAGTAGAGAAAGCTGAGGGAGAGCAAGGCTGTGAGCTGCATGGAGCAGCTCATCATGGGGTGGGGCTTCCTCTGTGCCTGCTGCCCCAACCGAGCAAAGGCTCCTCCCCCACCCACTGCCTTGTCCTGCTCACCCCCAGATTCAGGGCTCTCCCATCTTGGAAGCTCCCTTTCCCTCTGCCCACCACCAGCAAAGGCAGTTTTGTCCTCTGTGTCTGTGCCTTCCTTCTCTTTTCACCAAATCAAGGACAAATCCGTAGTCCCAAGGGCCAGCCCCTGGCATGGCCCCAAAAGTGGACATGGATGGGAACCTAGGCAGATGGAATGCCTAGGAGTCAGTGAGTCTTTCTTTTTGCCAGACATTCCAGAAAGCTTTCCAAACACTATTGTTCTAAGAGTGCCAGAAAAGACTCCAACCCTTTTGTCCACAATTGAGAGGGACAGAACATTCCAAGCCTATTGGAGAAAGAAGCATCCAGGCCATCATCTGCTCCACACCAGGCTGAGCTATGAGTTAATCACCCCTGAAGGTTCCAATGGGGGATCTGGAGCTCAAAAACGTGCCTTTGTTGACTGGATGTCCAGTGGGACTTGACAGGGCCTGAGGACAGGACTGGCAGCCATGAAAGCCTGCTGGGGATGAGGATAGGAGCCAGACAGCCACCAGTGAGGCTCTCACCCAAGGTCACCTGGTGTCCTTGGCTTGCTCATCTGGTGCACGGCCCAGAATGGCCTTTTAGCTCCAGGCCCAGTCTCTTCATTCCCAACTCGAATTCATGGCCAAAGAGTCTCATTAGACAGGTCATCTCTTCAGAGAGGAAATCCATAGGTCAGGGCTCTTCCCTGGCCCCATCCTCCCAGAGGAAGGATCTTGTGGCTCAGAGTGTAAGCAGAGGCAAAAAGGGCAGGGGACTTGCAGCAACATAAACCTGTCCAGCAGAACATGCTAACGGTATTTATGGCCACTGCCCGGAACCCCATCACATGCTGACACAGAAGTTTCATATCCCAGATAAGGAACTAAGGCTTGGAGAGGTCAGCTCACTTTCCCAAGGCCCCAGAGCCAGTTCAAAGTGGATCCAGGCATTAGGCCTGTGTCTGACACCCAAGTCCTGCTGCCTCTGATAAGTGCCCACAAGGCAATGGTCAGCAGAGCCCTGGGTGGTGAAGACAGGCGACACTCCCTAAAGTATCTCTGTCACATGACCTCTGTCCTGAATGCCAGGCTCAGTGTCCAGATGTCTACTGGACAGTTCCACTTGGATGTCTGATAGACGCTCATCATTAGTGTGTCCAACCAGAACCGGTTTCCCTCCACCCCACCCAGTCACTGCAGACTCTTCCCCATCTCGGTCAATGGCAACCCCCTCCTTCCAATTGCTCACGCCTTTAAGTCTGGACTCACCACTGGCTGATTAGTTTGTTTTTCTCTTTCTCATGCATCTAATCCATCAGCAATTCCTCTTGGCAAGACTTGATGTTTCACACATCTGATCAGTTGCTACCACCTTTATAGTTACTGAAGCTATGTTTTTTTGTTGTTGTTGCAGTTTGGCCAGGGCCACCCTCAGTCTATGGGGCCAGCGCCCTACTCACTGAGCCACAGACACCACCCACCTTCACAGCTACCACCAGGCCAGGCCACTGCCTTCCACCTGGATCAGTGCATGAGTGTTCTTGCTGGTGTCTTTGCTTCTCCACTTTCCACTCACATTCTTTCTCAACACAGTGGCCACAGAGTCAAGCTGCAAGTCAGACTATCTGTCTTTTCACTCAGAGGCTCCAGCTCCTGTGTCCGGCTGCCTGTTTCTCTGGCTGCTGTTCCTACTGCCCTCTGCTCATTGCTGCAGCCGCACTCTCTGCCTTGCCGTTCAATAAGCTGCCAAGCATGTTCCTGCCTCAGGACCTCTGCACTTGCCATTCTCGCTGCTTAAAATGCTCTTGCTCCAGAAATCCAAGTGGCCAAAGCTCTCAGTGAGACCCTTCCGTGACCCCACATGAAATGGCCACACTCCTCATCCACGGATCCCTTCCTACTCTGTTTTATTTTTCTCCATGGCACTTACTGACTGACACTACACCAGGGAAGCTTCAGCAAGAAGGAAATGTTTACATACGAACCTAAAGGGTGAAGGCTGAGGGAATAGCAGGTACAAAGGCCCTGAGGAGGCAGGACACTCGGGTGCTGGAAGAAGAGTGGAGAGGCTGGTGTGGCTGGAGCTGAGTGAGTGAGGGGTCAGGAGGAGGGACGCCAGTGGGCAGGGGTGGTGACAGCCCTTGTAAGGACTTCAGCTTTTACTGGGAGTTTGATTGGTCCCTTTGGAGGGTTTTGAGCAAGGAACAATTTGACTTTCATGTTGAAATGAGACCAGAGGGGACCAGACCATGGGAATTTTTTAGGTAGGAAACAGTGGTGGCTCAGACCCAGACTAAGCCACGGACGTGATGGGAAGTGACCTGCTCCTGGACGGATTTAACTCATTAACTGGAACATGAGTTATGAACTATTCTTCAAGCTTTCACATGACTTTTTACTTTACTAATTTTCAAGTTTTTATATTAGTTTTTATTGACGTACATGTTAGGATCATTTTGTTTTCAAAAGTTTTTATTCTAGTTTTGTAATAAAACTCCATGGCACCAAGGAAAATTCTTCTATTTCTTTCTTTCTTTTGGCAGGGGGGAGGGGGACAGTCAATAAGTTAAAGATGGAGCAGACAGACTCACTGACAGATGAGATGTGGGGTGTCAAGGGTGACTCCAAGGTTTGGGACTCAGCAGTTGTTTGGATGGAGTTGCTGTATCTTCTAAAAGATCTATTGGGCTGAGCCCACTGGTCAGGGCCTGCACTGGACCTTCTCCAGCCCTAGTCCCTGACCTCTCATGGAGGAGATACAGGCAGCAGGTGGCTGTGAGAACAGAGAGACTTCATACAGGTGAGCAGAGGAAACAGACTTATCACCCAGCTGAGGCCTTATTTTTTCCTCTGAGACAAATATTTTAGGAAGGGCATTGACAAACTGACACATTAAACAAGACCCAGTGACAAGTCTAATAACTACTCTAATTTTGAAGTAGGGATGGCCATACTGATGAAACAGCCACAGGTGCTGCCAATACTCCTCCGGAATGTTCTGTGCCTTCGTCATGGAAGGGAATGCTACAGTTAGGCTGTTGAAATAAATAAGCCATTTCTCCCACTGTATTTCATGAGCCCCTCCCCCTCAGTCTTCTCCGTGGATTTCTTGGGACTCTGCCAGCCTAGGTTACCAGCTACTGTGTTATACCCATTTTACTGACGAGAAGAACAAATAAATTGAGGCTTACATTGTCTAGGGGATTTGCTTAAAATCAAGTAGTGCTGAACCAGGATGGGAATCCAGGCTGTGTAGCCTCCAAACCCACTTCAAATTCCTGCCTTCCATGTGTAAATTGCAGATAAAACTGCTCGCTGGGCTGGGCTGCTAGGAGAATCTGGTGCAATGTGTATGCAAAGGCCCAGTCTGTGGTGGTGGTGGAGGCTCCATAAACAGCCATCCCCAGAGTCCGTTATCACTTGGAAGAGGTGGGGCAGGCCTGGTGCATTGGCTCACACCTGTAATCCTAGCACTCTGGGAGTCTGAGATGGGCAGATTGCTTGAACTCAGGAGTTCAAGATGAGCCTGAGCAACAGCAAGACCCCACCCTCCAGAAAAAAAGGTAGAAAAATTAGCTGAGTGTAGTGGCAGCTTTTGTTGTCCCAGCTACTCAGGAGGCTGAGGCAAGAGGATCACTTGAACCTAAGAGTTTGAGGTTGCTGTGAGCTATGATGATGCCACAGCACTCTACTGAGGATGACAGAGTGAGACTCTACCTCAAAAAAAAAAAAAAAAAAGAAGATGAAGTGGAGGGTGGCAGACAGCACATGGGCTCTGAGCACTTGCCCTAACACTGTTGGTGTCCAGCGTGGTGTGAGGCTGTTTTCAGGAGGCCAGCCCTCTCTCGGGCTGCAAGTTGGCAAGTTGAGTGCTGGGTCCAGCTGGTGGCCCCAGGCCCAGCAGGGTGGGGCAGAACTGACTGGTCACTCAGTGAGGAGGAAGATAGAGGTATTCTCAACCTTGACTCAAACAGGGGTTGGAGGGTGGCTTCACCTCAGTGGAGGAAAAGAATTGAGTCAATCTCTTGGTTCCTCTCCTGTGGTGGGTGCTCAAGGTGCGGGGGACTCCGAAGTGAGGTGTCAGCCCTTGCAGCTTTGGGCCACATTAGCTGCCTCCTTTCTGGGCTTCTCTGAGCTGTGCCTGGGGAGCCAGGATCGCACTGAGGCCCAGGAGGCCTCAGATGCCCTGAGGGGATCTGGGGAAGCTGTGTAGTCCTGTGCCATGGTGGTGGGGGAGGAATGGGGGCTGCAGAGAAGGAACCATGTTCTGGGGCACCGGGGGAGACTGAGGAGCCGCAGAGCCTGCCAGATTCAGACTCCTCTGCTTCGGGTGACTCAGACATATCACTTAACCTCTGTGAGGCTCAGGTTCTCCAGCTGTGAAATGGGGATCTAAACATTGACCTACCTCTCAGGGTTACCAAGAGGAGTAAGTAGACAAATGTACCAATGGCCTCCCCAGCAGCCGGGGCCACTGCTGGCACTCATGGGGACTCAGGGTTATGGGCTCAAACATCTGCTCTGCCTCTCACTGGCTTTGTGCTCTTGGAAAAAGGACTTGCATTTCTCAAAGCCACGTTTCCACATCCATAAAATGAGAGCAATAAGCATATTATTGTTTCCATATTATTTTGAGAATTAAATGAGATAATTTGGGCTGGGTGTGGTGGCTCACACCTCTAATCCTAGCACTCTGGGAGGCCGAGGCAGGTGGATTGCTTGAGCTCACAAGTTCGAGACCAGCCTGAGCAAAAAGCGAGATCCCCGTCTCTACTAAAAATAAAAAACTGAGGTAAGAGGATTGTTTGAGTCTGAGTTAGAGGTTGATGTGAGCTATGACGCCATGGCACTCTACCCAGGGTGACAGCTTGAGACTCTATCTTAAATAAATAAATAAAATGAGATAATTCTTTAAAATATCTGGTACAGGGCTGGGTGTAATGGCTCATGCCATAATCCTAGCATTCTGGGAGGCTGAGGGTGGTAGATTGCCTAAACTCAAGAGATGGAGAACAGCCCCAGCAAGAGCAAGACCCCGTCTCTAAAAATAGCCCTGAGTTGTGGTGGATACCTGCAGTCCCAGCTACTTGAGCCCAAGAGTTTGGGCTCATAGCACTCTACCAGCTACCAGGATGACTGAGTGAGATTCTGTCTCCAAAAAAAAAAAAAAAGCAAAAAGCCTGGCACATAGGATGAACTTAATGTAAAATTACATTTTGGGAATATCCAGGGCTCATGAGTGGAGAATGCCAAGCTGGTGATGTTATTTGGAAGGACCCAAAATCACTCATACAGAATTTTACAGGAGGGCAGGATAAAGTTCTTCATTAAAGTTCAAAATATGAGTTCTGTATAAATATTTTTCCATTTCTGTCTTAGAGAAGCCACCCCTTCCTGTAATAAGCACTTGGAACCTTCAGAAAGAAATGTCAAATAAGAAAACCCAGCATGTGCTGGAGTATGGCATCTGCCTGATTCTTTTCACAGCCAACAAACCCTTGTTGGGCACCGTCTGGGCACAGACGCATGTTGAGGCTGGGGCAGCCAGGGGAAAATGCCTGGGTCCTCATCCCCACGGGGTTCACCGGCTAAGCCCGTTCAGCCTTCCTGGTTGAAAGTTCAGCTGAACAGGCTGACATTGGCCAAGCAGCTGGCTCTTTTCCACCCAGAAACACATTGGGAAATGGATATTCTAGAGGAGTTATCCAAAAGCCATTTCTTGGAATCGTAAATGTCTGAGGGTTGCTGCAATACTTTAGATTATCTTGTTTTCTTTATCCATTGAAGCCAAGATTTTAATGCTACATCTGTGTGAGTATCTTTTGATAATAAGAACCAAATGTTGTCGGTAGAAATGACTGGAAATTACACTTCAGATCAGAATGTGGGGTTTTAGATTCCCTCTTGGAAGGCGGTACTGAGAAACAAACACACAGGACGTTTTCCCTATAAATCACCTCAGGATGTTGCAACACTGTGGCTCCAGCCCCCTCCTCCCTCCAGGCACTGGGAAGAAGCAGTGTGGGCAAAGGCTTCCTCTGATGGGTGGTAAATGGCCCAATGCTTAGATTAAGCCTCCAGCCCCTCTGAGCTCCTTCTTCTGCTACTAGAAAGCTCCCGGGGGTTGTTTCACAGCCATGTTCACATTGAACTCCTCAAATCCCCAAACCTGCCCCCACCTACAGACTATACAGTGATGAAAGGCCCCACCTGGCCCTGGAAGAGAAGCCTTGGCACATTCCCCCACCCCCCACCCCCATGCCATCCAAGTGTCGCCTTACTCCCTCCAACTGGGGTCTCCTTATCCAGCCCCGTGGCCCCTATTTGGGGCCCTCCTCCTCCAAAGCATGAATCACTACAGCAGCCTCCTCCTCTGGTCAGCCCCCAGCAGTCTTCCTCCCACCCCTCCAATCCCACCTCCAGCCAAAGTGATCTTTGGAAAAGCCCAGATCCAACTCAGCTGTGACCCTTTTTGGAAATGGATTGGAAACTGACACCACCAGTTTCCTCCACTTGGACTCTGCCTTTGATGGAAACATAAATGACATCAGTATATACTCGTATCAAGGGTATAATCAAAGGGGGGACCTTCCAGGAGCTGCCCTCAAGCCAGGACACTTGGGATGTAGACCATCTCCCTTCCTCCTGCCAATGATGGGATGATCCTCCATCATTCCTGGATGATGGAACTGATGGTCTGCAGCCACGATCTAGTACTGGTGCTAGGTAGGGCCAAGGATGTGGAGTAACCCAGAGGCAGTCCCTGCTGGTGGGGCCTGAGGATGGGTAGTTGAGAGACTGAAAAAGGGGGGTTTCCAAGAGGAGAGGCTGTCAAGGGTAGAGCCAGCTGGAGAAGGACCTTGGCAGGCAAGTCAAAGGCTGGGCTGATGCCCAAGGGCCACAGGTGCTGACAGCATCAGTAGGACAGAGAATGAGCAGTGCTGGGCTTCCTAGCTGTGCAGCTTAAGGCCACAAGCTCACCCACACTCTCTTCCCAAATCTGCTGGGACTTTCACTTGGGCTTCGCACTTGGGAACCAGAAACTCACCTAGATTTGGCTTCTCAGGTCTGGCCAGCGCCTCCACAGTGCTGGGGGGCAGGGAGAGCGTTCTGTTGCCTCCTCAAGTGTTTCTGATTAACAACAGATTTGTATGTATTTGCCTCATTGTGCTTTACTTATAGAAAGCAGCAAGGAAATACTTATTTGTTGAGTGAGTGAATGGCCCCACTTCTCAAACATGGCTCCCCTTCCTGTCTGCCCCAAGATCCCCAAAGGGCAAAGCTAACCAGGCCTCAGTGCTATCCCCAACTCTGGTAGGTCAGTGATAATGGCAATGCTTGCTGAACCCCTGCTGGGTTCTAAGCATTTTGCTTGGATCGTTTGATTCTGACAACAACCTACAAGCTCCATGCTTGGATTACTCACATTTGTGGATGAGAAATCAAGGCCCTTGTCACCTAAGTCACCTGCTCAAAGTCATCCAGTGAGGATCTGGACCCAGGCAGGTTTGTTCCAGAAAGCTGGCTGCAAAGCATGCCTGGTGCTGCCCTGGCTCCCTGCAAGGCACAGAGTGTTCGCACAGCAGTACTCCTTCCCTCCTTGCTCCCTGCCAGGGCAAAGGCCAGGGCCAGCCAACAGATCACAGAGTCTAGGGGAGTCCCATTGTACAGAACAAAGTAGGCCTTGGACAGATGTCCTTGGAAAGAGTGCAGGGACAGACGTCTTACTCAGCCAGATGTGCGTCCTCACCTGTCCATTCCTGTAATAGCAATGGACCCGTTTGCCCTTTGCAATGGCGGATTTGACCTGGCCCCCAGCTTCATGGTCAGCAGCCTGACCACCCACAAAGTGTTCAGACGTTCCAATGAATCCATGATAAATCAGCTTGTGGTTTTCCTTTGGGAAGGCATACATGGGCTTTGAGCACAAGAGGGTCACAGAACTGAAGGTAGAGAGCCCCTCACCCCACAGAGGGGCCTGTCCTAAAGAGCCCACTTCCAGCCACCCCAATTGCAGTTGCTGCGCTCTCGTGGGGTGCCCATAATTGGTTCTGCATGGTGTTTGTTGTGGTTTGTGTCGAAATCAGGAAGAGCTCAGTGGGAAAGGCCCTGTCAGAGACCACATGGTTCACTCTCTTCTGGCGTCTCCACTAACCTGTTCCCAATTATGGGACTGGGGGACTCGGGGCCTGGCATTTGCAAAACTCTTTGACCAAATTTGGCCTCAGAGAACCCTTTCTGGAGCTGTTGTTTCCTCTATAAAATGCAGACTGAAAAAGTGGAGGTGAGATCTTGCAGTCAGGAAGGGTTGGGTATTGTTGACCCTTCTCCTTCCGCAGGGGGCTGGGCTCAGTACCAGGTTTATGGGGCTGACCCTCCTTCAGCCAGATGCTTCTGGACACCACTGGCCACCTTGATTCAAAAAAGAGCTAGATGGAAATTTGAGAAGAAGCAGTATTTTCTTCCAGGGCTTGGGCACCATCTTTGCCATCTACAGAAATACATGTTGCTATATTTAGGCAGTGCTATTCAGAGGCTTCTCTCTCCCTTTTGTCCCCCTCAAGAACATTTCTCAGTTTGTTTTTGTCATTTAACATTTTTTCCTACCACCTGGAGAAATCATCAAACGCTCACATCCCTAAATCAAATTTTCCTGCTGCTTGCTAATGAAAATAAACCTCTGGCCAAATCATGACTGTCTGACATAATTTAGGTGTCAGTGGAAAGTACGCATGCATGTCCCCCCCTCAGAGAGCTTGTCACTGGTATTTATGGGCACCTGCTCTGTGCCAGGTGCCATTAGTTCCAGGCACACATTTGCCTAATTCAGGCTCTTGTCTGCTGTGCTGTGGGAACCATGTCCATTGTGCCACACCTTTGGGACACCAAGCCTCTCGATTATTCACAGAGGTGTGGAAAGACGCAGATCACAATCCAGGTTTCCTTAAGTTCCAGGTCCAACACGATGCTAAACAGCCTCCTTGGGTATGTTCTTAGGTCAGAGCTGGTGGCAAGAAGCACTTGGGACATTCACTTCTGAAGTTCAGGGTTTTTTTTTTTTTTTTTAAGACAGGAGCCTCAAGCTGTCCCCCTGGGTAGAGTGCTGTGGCATCACAGCTCACAGCAACCTCCAACTCCTGGGCTCAAGTGAGTCTCCTGCCTCAGCCTCCCAAGTAGCTGGGACCACAGGCGCCAGCCACAATGCCCGGCTATTTTTTGGTTGCAGCTGTCATTGTTGTTTGGCGGGCCCGGGCTGGGGATTCGAACCCGCCACCTTAGGTGTATGTGGCTGGCGCCTTAGCTACTTGAGCCACAGGTGCTGAGCCAGTTCAGGGGTTTTTATTTTAACATGGAATTCCATGGACTAGCTGGTCCTGGAAATGTGTTCCACCAAAGAGGCCCTGACCTGGGGACTTGAGGGAGGGTGGACCTCCCTCCTAACGCAGTCCCCGACCAGCATGACTCTAAGAAGTCTCCCTTTAGCTTCCAGCCCTCACCCAAAAATGGAGGTGAGAAATGACATCCACCTCACTGCTCCCAAGGGACCCTAGCACTTTAGGTGTGAATAAGGAGAGCCTCCCCCACCCCAATGCAGGGCTCTTTGGGTGGGTGTGGGCCTCCGCCCAGACACATAGCTTGCCAGCTTGCGGTAGGTGGCACCCTCAGCCTGGCATCCGAGTTCAGTAAACAGCTTCACACGCGCCAGTCCTGCTTTCGTCAACCAGGAGGCTGCCAGCCACAGGTGCACAGCCATGTCTTCCCGAACCCACAGTTCAACCTCTAGGCCTAAAGTGCTAAGGACACATCCACGGAGCACTTGACTGGTATAGCACTGTTCTAAGCACTTCTAGTTGTATTAACTTGGTTAATCAGTATTTAATAGATGGGGAAGCTGGTTGTCATTTGAGAATATGGAAACCATGGGCCGAGTTTCTTTAATAAAACAAATGTAACCAGGCCACTCTCCTAAATCATTCCACGCATCCCTCAGGGTAACATCAGAACAGATGGACGTGGCCTCCAAAGCCCCCACAGTCGGGTTCCCACCTTGTCCCCTCCAGGGCCCCGTATCCACTCTACTGTGCCTCTGGGCCTTTGCATGGGCTATCCACCCCCACCTGTCCTTTCCCACCTGAGCGGCTGATCAATGCTTACTTGAGCATCTGGGAGTGATGCTCAAGTGATGACATCATAGGATACCCTGGCCTTTTTTACATTCACTGTTGACCTCCTACAATTGGCAGATTGGCAGAGGGGCCTAGGAAGATGTGTATTTAGGGATCTTGTGTCCTTGGCAGCCTGCAGGGTCTGGTTCAGGATAACTATTTAGTAAATGTGTGGAGAGGGGCCTGACCTCCCCCACATCCCCAGGTTAGCCTCATTTCATGGGACTCTAGCACTTCCCTCGATTCCACACCACTCATGTTAGGGTCCTCACTGGTCATTCAAACCACATGCTAGATATTTGTTAAAACTGAAATAGCATCTTTCTAGATCTAATGGTTGCAAAATTCTGGATGACATAGTCTAGCCAGTTCTTTTCTTACTTACTTGGTGCCCCCAGTTTGCTAGTGTCCAGGGCCTATGTGAAACAGCCCTGTAGAGGCCTGGAGAGAAACATATAAGATACACAAATATCATGGACTGCGTCATTCATTTCAGTAAACCCAGGGGGTGTGTTCTCAGCAAAGTGCCCCTCTACGTGCCCTGCTGGGAAAGCTTAGCAAGTGCAGGTGCTCAGACTCCCGGGTCCTCAAGGGAGACGTGCCCAGGTTAATGGTGATGGCATCTGTCAGTCCAGTGTGGGGTCTTTCTGAGTCAAAGGAAACCCTAAGTATGCACCTCCCGAATTTCTAACACCTACCTCTAAAACTATGGCATAGGCCTTGTGAGACCTCAAAAGGGCCTAGAGTGAGCCCCATTGACCAGGCTTCACACCCAAGTTCCTGGGGCATTTTTCTCAGCTGCACCATCTTGGGACATGGTCCAGAGATTATGTAGTAAATTCTGGGGGCACCCACATGCAGGCCCCCTGTGGCAATGCCTGGCTGTGTGTGCTGGAGTTACTGGTCCTGGGAAATGCTGAGTGAGCTTAGCAGTTCTGCTTGTTGGGTGGTCAGTCGGCCTTGGGGGTAGAGGTGGGGTCTGTAGGGATGGAAAGCTGTGAACTGATTTAAAAGCTACTTAGGAAGCCCAGCTGCCCCACACGACCACGGATGACCGTGGATGGTAAGACAGTAGAGGAGGCAGTGCAAACCTGGCCTGGGCAGCTGGCTGGGTCGGGAGATCTTTTGTAGAAGCAGGAAACATGGAGCTAAGCCAAGTTTGGGGAGAAAGCATGTGTTTTAGTGTCTTAAGGCTGCCATAACAAAACACCATAGGCTGGGTGAAGGGACAGAGATTTACTTCCTCACAGTTCTGGAGGCTGGAAGTCCAAGTCCAAGATCAGGGTGCCGGCCAGCCTGGTTTCTTCTGAGCCCTCTCTCTGTGGCTTGTAGATGGCTGTCTGCCTCCTGTGTCCTCACATGGTCCTCCTTCTGTGTGTGGCTCTGGACCCTAATCTTACCTTCTTATAAGGCCCCTTCCTAATAACATCATTTTACCATAATGACCCCTTTAAAGACGTATCTCCAAGTCCTGGTGATTAATACTTCAATATACGGATTTTTTTTTTTTTTTTTTGAGACAGAGCCTCAAGCTGTCCCCCTGGGTAGAGTGCTGTGGCATTACAGCTCACAGCAACCTCCAACTCCTGGGCTTAAGCGAGTCTCTTGCCTCCGCCTCCCAAGTAGCTGGGACCACAGGCGCCCACCACAACGCCTGGCTATTTTTTGGTTGCAGCCGTCATTGTTGTTTTGGCGGGCCCGGGCTGGGGATTCGACCCCGCCACCTTAGGTGTACGTGGCTGGCGCCTTAGCTGGTTGAGCTATAGGCGCCGAGCCCAATATACGGATTTTATAGAGACATGATTCATGCAGTTTTGAACAACCTGTGTTCTCACAACCCCTGGGATGTTTAAGAGGTGATGCTGGATGCATGCGTCTGGGTTCGGAGGGAGGACTTGGCGGGCTGTGAATTGGGTGTAGCAGCCAGGAGATGGTGATGAAGGACAGGGGAAGAAGAGCTGAGCCAGGGAGAGATAAGTGGGGAGAGGAGGCACCAGAACCACACATGCCAGAACCCAGCGTGGAAAGGCTGGGCAGAAGCAGTGGACAGTGGGCAGGAGTAGACCCAAGGGAGGTGGCATCGCAGCAGGGACCTGAGAAAGATGTCACCACATGGATTGGCCTCCATGGTGGGGTGGGCCTCTTTCTGTCCAGCGCTCATTCCATTTCATGTCTTCCAAAGAGAGCAAGCAGTCTGGGGCAGGAGCTTGGTTTTATCCAAGTCCCCAGCACTCATGCCAGGGGCATGGTTCAGGAATGGAATAAAAATTGAAATTTGAAAATATTCATTTCCATTGTTTTTAAACAGATGTGATTTTCTGGTTTTGTGAAATCAGTCTACTTTCCGGGAGTTAAAGATGGGTAAATGTATCCCTTGACCACAAGATACTCATGCCCTACCCAGCAAATGGTTCTGAGCTGAAGTGAAACCAAGACCGGTTGTTCTACTTGGAAAGTGAAAGAGAGAAAGAGAAAAAAAGAGGGAGGGAAGGAGGGAGGGAGGAAGGAAGGAAGGAAGGAAAGAAGGAAGGAAGAGAAGGAGAGAGAGAGAAAGCAAGCAAGCACAACCCCGAGTCTGCTCACGGTGGCTTTGTTTGGCCTTCAAACACTGATTGTTTGAAGTGAATGATGTTTTCCAGATGCTTCTATCTCCTCTAGCCTAGAGTCTGGCTGGACAGCCAGTCCCACCCCCTTTGATCCTCTCTGCATCCAGCCTCCTGCACAGCCAGACGGCCTTCCCCCTGGCCTCATCCAGCTGTGTGGCTGTCGCCTCCCTTCCTGCTGTAGAGGAGAGCCCTGCAGATGGCCTGTGGACACTTGTGACTCTAATGGGCCACAGCTGTGTGCCTCCTGGGCTCAGGAGGGCCTCAGAATCAAATACAGGCATTTGAGGATCCCCAGGGGGTTAGCAGTCACAATGCCTTTTATTTGAGAAGTGCTTCATAATCCTTAGAGATCCCTGTGCACATATCTGCCCCCAGCTGCCCCACCTCCTGAGCACTGCTGGTGCCATTTGTGGTCCCACTGCCTTGATGAGCCCACTCCTGACAGTGGGGGGCCCCTACTCTGCCTCTGACCTGCTGTCCTGGAACTGCCCACCCACCCCCAGCATTCATCACGCACTGATTTGAATCGATGGGTAGCTTTCTTCCCTTAGAATAAATATTCTAATACGTGAACAAATTTGTGAGTCACTAATATTAGAATTTCTTTTTAGCTTTTTATTTTAAAATAATTATACATTCATAGGCAGTTTCAAAAATAACACAGTGAGACTTCTGTTTCTAGGAACATAGACTATTCCCTAGTCCTCTCTCTAAGTACAACTAAAAACCCTGGAAAATTACAAAACAAATTTAAAAAGACTCTGAAAGCAAGTCAACTAGGGACCTCAGGACCCAGAGAACAACATGTGATAGGTGGCCTGGGTTTTCCTTTTGCTTCCTGCATGATTGACTTGGAACTGGAGAAGAATCTGGGAACACCAACAGGCACAGACAAAAAAAGTTCCCACAAAAGCCTGCTCTCTAAGCGAAGGACTAGGACGTGGGCAGCCTACTGAGACAGAAAACTTTTAGACAATAACTGCTCTACTTTAGCTAACCACCACAGGAATAAAAAGGGGTCCCACCCACACCCGCATCAGGCTGTAATGAGGTGCCCCAACATCCTCAATGGACTGGTATTAGAGAAGGTCAAGTAGGGAGCCAGGACTTTCACCCCACCAGCTGATAATAAGTTCCCCCTCCTAGGGTGTCAGTGGAGGCATGTGGGGAATCTGGACTTCAAACTTCACTTGGCTGTAATAAGGCACCTCTCGTCCTCCCCACGGGGGTGGTACCAAAGGAGTCCTGGTAGAGAGTCAGGACTTTCACTGCAGCCCACTGGGAACAAGGCCACCTCACCCCTTCCCCTTGGGGCTCCAGATGGGGAGAAATAACAAGGCATTTCTATCCTCTCCAACCAGTTGGATGCTGAGTGGGGAGCTGGAACTCCCACCCCACCCGGCAGTAATAAGGAGCCCCCGCTGCCTCTGCAGTCCTGGGACTCCCCACCCCCTTATTGGCACCCGGACTTGATTGATAGCTTTCTTCTCTTCAAGGAAGGCTCAGTGGGAAACTCGGACTTACCTCCACCTGGCAGTAACAGGCAGTGTCTCCCACTTCCCCTATCTGAGTGGCGCCAGAGGAAGCCAGCTAAAACAGGAGGTTTAAATAACATCCAGAATCTCATATGTAATATGAGAACATCCAAGTTCCAACTGAAAATTGCTCATTATGCCAAGAACCAGAAAGATCTCAGACTGAATTTAAAAAGACAATAGATATCAATTGCAAAATGACAGAAATGTTAGATCATCTGGCAAAGACTTCAAAGCAGCCATGATCAAAATATGTCAAAAAGCAATTATGAATCTCCTCAAAACAAAAGAAAAAAAGAAAGTCTCAACAAAGGAATAGAAGTTATAAAACAGGAAACAGCCTGTGGCAGGAAGATAGAACAATAGAAATTATCTAATATGCACAACAGGGAGATACCCTTTAAAAAAGGTGAAGAGAGCCTCAGGGATCTGTGAGACTGTAACAAAAGATCTAATATTTGTGACATAGGAATTCAAGGAGAGGAGAAAGATGGTAGAGCTGAAATAGCTGAAAACTTCCCAAATTTGGCAAGAGACACATAAAAAAATTTGACAGCTATGAAAGAAATGACACCTTACCTATAGAAGAAACAATTTGATTCACAGAAGATTTTTTATCAAAACTATGGAACTCAGAAGAAAGTGTCACAACATTTACAAAATGGAAAGAAAAAATTTCAGGATCCTATACCCAGAGAAAATATTCCTTAGAAATAAAGGAAAACCAGCCTGAGCAAGAGTGAGACCCCCATCTCTACCAAAAATAGAAAAATTAGCCAGGCATTGTGGTGAGCACCTATAGTCCCAGCTATTCGGGAGGCTGAGGCGGGAGGACCACTTGAGCCCAGGAATTTGAGATTGCTGTGAGCTATGATGATGCCACTACGTTCTACCCAGAGCAAGACTCCATCCCTCCTCCCCAAAAAACTTAGTGTCATGGGTTGAATCATTTCCCCTGATTGGGTCTATCAAATGGTTATATTTGTTTCTAGAGGCTGACTCTCAGTTCCTCTACTTGCTGGGTGTGGTGGCAGGCATCGCTAGTCCCAGGTACTCAGGAGGCTGAGGCAGGAAGATTGCAGCTTGAACCCAGGAGTCTGAGGTTGCTGTGAGCTAGGCTGAACCCATGGCACTCTAGCCTGGGAAATAGAGTGAGACTCTTTCTCTAAAAGAAGGAAGGATCAATACATGATCAGATGAATGAAAACTAGAACTTATTGCCAAAAGATCTATCTAAAAGAACAGCCTAAAACACTGTCTGATGTGGTTCTAAATATATACAAGAAAATATTTAAGACATTTATATTATAAATGGGAGAAGGCATAAGAACCTAAAGGGAGATAAGGTTTCTATACTCCACTCTAACTGGTAAATGACAACACCAACAGACTGTGATAAAATATGTGTATATAATGAAAGTAACTACTAAAATTGCTATACAAGGTAATGCATTTGAAAACACTGTAGATGAAAATTAAATTCTAAAAAATGTAACCCAAAAGGTGACAGGAAAAAGAAAATAGAAAAAAAAATAGAACACACAAAACAAAAATGGCAAACTTAAGCTATGACACCAATAATTACATTAACTATAAATGGCCTAAATCTACCAATTAAAAGACATAGATTGGCAGAGTGGATTTAAAAAATGACCAAACTATCTGCTATTTATAAGAAATTCACAATGATATAGGCAGGTTAAAGTCAGAAAAATGTGGATCATGCAAATATTAATTAAATTAAATCTGGTGTCTATGTTACATGTAATACCAGATAAAGGAAAATTCAGAGCAAAGAAAATTACCAGAGAGGACATTTTATAATGATAAAAGAGCCAATCTACCAAGAAGACATAGTAGGTCCAGTGCAGTGGCTCACACCTATAATCCTAGCACTCTGGAAGGCTGAGGTGGGAGGATCCTTTCAGCTCAGGAGTTCGAGATCAGGTTGAGCAAAAGCAAGACCTCATCTCTAGTAAAAATAGAAAAATTAGCAGGGCATTGTGGAGGGCATCTGTGGAGCTACTTAGGAGGATGAGGCAGGAGGATTGCTTGAGCCCAGAATTTTGAAGTTGCATTAAGCTACAATGACACCAGTGCACTTTAGCCAGGGTGACAGAGTAAGACTCTCTCAAAAAAGAAAAAAAAATCTGCGAAAAGGAAAAAGAATAAATCCCAAGCTAGCAGAAGGATGGAAAAGCAAAAGTAAGGAAATAATAAAGAGCAGAAATCAATGGAATTGAAAATCCATGAAATAAAGAGCTGGTCTTTTTTTTTTTTTTTTTTCAGACGAGAATTTCACTCTGTCACCCAGGCTAGAGTGCCGTGGCCTTGTAGCTCACAACAACCTCAAACTCTTGGGCTTTAGAGATCCTCTTGCCTCACCCTTCCAAGTATCTGGGACTATAGGTGCCTGACACATGCCCAGCTAATTTTTTATTTTTAGTAGAGATGAGCTCTTGCTCTTGTTCAAGCTAGTTTCAAAGAACTGGTCTTTGAAGGGATAATACTGATAAACCTCTATCAATACTGGTATAGAAAAAAAGAGAGAAGGGTCAGGTGCGGTGGCTCATGCCTGTAATCCTAGCACTTGGGAGGCTGAGGTGGGTGGATTGCTTGAGCTCACAAGTTCAAGACCAGCCTGAGTAAGAGTGAGATCCTGTATCCCAAACTAGGTGGGTGTTGTGGTGGACACCTATAGTCCTAGCTACTCAGGAGGCTGAGGCAAGAGGATCACTTGAGCCCAAGAGTCTGAAGTTGGTGTGAACTACATCATGCGATAGCACTCTACTGAGGGCCGCAAAGTAAGACTCTGTCTCAGAAAGAAATAAGGGGGATGAAAAGACAAACTACAGAGGAAAAGAAAATATTTGTAAACTGCTTGTCCACCAAAGAACTAATATCTAGACTGTAAAAAGAACTCTAAAAACTCAGCAGTAAGAACAACAACAAAAAATGACAATCAGATTAGGGAGTGGACAAAAGATGTGAAGAGACATTTCACCAAAAAGAATATACAGGCTTAGTGCCTGTGGCTCAAGTGGCTAAGGCGCCAGCCACATACACCTAAGGTGGCAGGTTCGAATCCAGCCCGGGCCTGCCAAACAACATTGATGGCTGCAACCAAAAAATAGCTGGGCACTGTGGCAGGTGCCTGTAGTCCCAGCTACTTGGGAGGCAGAGGCAGGAGACTCGATTGAGCCCAGGAGTTGGAGGTTGCTGTGAGCTGTGATGCCAGGGCACTCTACCCAGGGCGACAGCTTGAGGCTCTGTCTCAAAAAAAAAAAAAAAAAAGAAGGAAAGAAAGAAAGAATATACAGAAGACAAATAATCACATATAAGGATTTTAGCCATTAAGGAAATTCAAATTACAACCACAGTGGGATGGTTCACTGCACATCTATCAGAATGGCTAAAACAAAAAACATTGTCAATGCTAAATGCTGATGAAGATGTGGAGAAACTACATTGCTGATGGGAATATGAAAGGGCACAGCCACCCTAGAAAATGAAGTGGCAGTTTCTTTTAAAAACTAAATGTTCAGCTATCCCAGCCCCAGCCATTGTCCTCTTTGGCATTTATCCCAGAGAAATGAAGACTTGGGTTCACACAAAAGCCTGCATGCCAGTGTTCACTGCACACTTACTCTTCTTACTCTTACTCTTTCAGGTTTCTTTCTTTCATTGCACACTCTCTCTTTCTTTCTTACACTTACACCCCAAACTGGAAAGAGCCCAACTGTTCAACGAGCCTGTTCACTGTCATTTTATGTGGATGACATTTAGCAGGTTCAAAATTTTTTTTTCATTCTTAGTTTGCTGAGACATTTTACCATTAATGGATTTTTAATTTTGTTAAAGGCTTTTTCTGTATATTTAAATGATTATATGATTTATGTTAACATGGTAAATTATACTGACTGATTTTCAAATGTTAAACCTGCCTTGAATTTCTGTGATAACTGCCACTGGGCCATGACATAGTGCCCTTTTAGATATTGCTGAATGTGACTGGATAATATCTCATTAAGCACTTTTGTGCCTATATTCATGAGGGTATTGAGCTGCAATTTCCTTTTCTTATAGAATCCTTATTTTTTTTTTTGAGACAGAGCCTCAAGCTGTCACCCTGGGCCCTGGGTAGAGTGCTGTGGCATCACAGCTCACAGCAACCTCCAACTCTTGGGTTTAAGTGATTCTCTTGCCTCAGCCTCCCAAGTAGCTGGGACTATAGGCACCTGCCCCAACACCCGGCTATTTTTTGGTTGTAGTTGTCATTGTTTGGCAGGCCTGGGATGGATTTGAACCTGCTAGCTCTGGCATATGTGGCTGGCGCCTTAACCGCTTGAGCTACAGGCACCAAGCCCCTTATTTGGTTTTGATAAGAAGATAAAACTGGCCTTATAAAATGGTGTGGAAAGTATTTCCTCTTCCTCTATTTTCTGAAAGAGTTTGTGTAAAATTGATGGGTTTTTTCCTTTAAATGTTTGAGATAATTCAGTTGTGAATCTTTTTTTCTTTTTTTTTTTTTTGAGACAAAGTCTCACTATATCACCATCAGTAGAGTGCCATGGCATCACAGCTCACAGCAACTTCGAACTCTTGGGCTTAGGCTACCCTCTTGCCTCAGCCTCCCAAGTAGCTGGGACTACAGGCGCCCGCCACAATGTCCGGCTATTTTTTTGTTGTTGTTGCAGGTCATTGTTGTTTAGCAGGCCAGGACTGAGTTCAAAGCCACTACCCTTGGTGCATGTGACCCGCACCGTAACCACTGTACTATGGGCGCCAAGCCTCACTTGTGAATCTTTAAATTGTCCTTCTAACTCTCAATCCCTTTCCCATAACAATTAGGTACTACATATTGGTGCAAAGAATGAGTCTGTGGTCTGGACCAACAGTTACAAATTTCTTTCTTTTTCTTTTCTTTTTTTTCTGTTGCCTAGGCTAGAGTGCCCTGTCACCAGCCTAACACAGCAACCTCAAAATCCTGTGCTCAGTAATCCTCCTGCCTTAGACTCCAGAGTAGTAGAGACTACAGGAGCCTCACTACAATGCCCTAGAAAATAGTTTTTTCTATTTATGGTAGAGACAGGGTCTCATTCTTGCTCAGGCTGGTCTTGAACTCCTGAGCTGGTCTTAAACTCCTGAGCTAAAGAGATTCTCCCACCTTGGCCTCCCAGAGTGCTAGGATTATAGGTGCGAGCTACCTATAATGCTGAGATTGTCCCCAACAGCTGCAAATTTCAATGGATTTGAAGCTGAGACAGTCACATATATAGGTGAAACAGCTGAGTCTGACAATAAGGAATGGTGAGCCTTGTGGCTAGAAAGCAAAGCATTCAAATTCAAGCTTTTACAAATGTATTTGTGAATCTCCCCTACAGATCTTTGGTGTGCAACTTCTATAAAAATCCTAATTCCATATTTGTTTACATTAGGGAGAAGATGATAGAGGATGTTTTGTGAATCCTATCATGTTTAGAAACTAAAAATCCTTATATGCATCTCTGCTGCCACTCTGCTTGCACTGATTCACCCTCTGTGCCTGTGTCACTTCTCTTTCTCTTCTCTCTCCTTCTTACTGCCCTAGGTTGTGTGCTCCCACTAAAGTGTTAGTGTGTTTTAAATGGGGAAAGTTATCCAAAGGCACAGGCAGGTGGGAGATGGCTAGTGCTGCTAATCTGGCTGGTCCAGACCTAGCTGGGCTTCTACAATGGCTTTGGGCAGCAGTTCCTGGCTCCCAGGCCGGAAGTGTGCACAAACTGGAGTTTTCTCTTCAGTGTTGTCTTACTATCTTCACTCATAGCCCCGAGTATGCGGGGTGCAGACCCACCGAGAAGATGTGACGAAGACAGAAATAAAGCCCTTGCATCCTTCATCGTAGATGGCTGGAGCCATTCTCCCATCTCTCTACCCTGAGTTTCACTGATACAGAAGAGTCAATCAACAAACCTTTTCTACATGTCATTCCTGGTGGGGCCTGTGCTGGTGCCGAGGGATGAACAAAAACAGTTCTTCCCTTGAAGGCTCAAACAACTGCGTACTGCCAACATAATGAACAGAAACCATCAAAGGGGGAAAAAAAGCAATGTAACAATCTCATACTCTGTTTCTAAAGGGAAGGACATCTCTACATTTTGGAAATCTTTCCATTCGTAATTATTAAAATGAAAAAACAAAGGCTTGCCACAAGAAGGGATAAGCTTCAATAATGAGGAAAAGTCGCTCATGGTGCCCGGGCATTTCCCAGACATGCTGACCAATGAGTTGTGACTGTGTGGAGTTGTCCCTTCTGCTGCAGACCAAGGGACGCAGGGGGTCCAGCACCACGTTTTAAGTCACAGTGGCATTTCAAAGTGTTTGAAAACAATTCTTTTTGGATCCATTCTGAAGTATTGTGGATTTTGTGTAATGATGAACAGATTTTTATTTGAGTCTCTGAAGTTGTCTCCGATCTTTAATGGTCTGTTTCATTTTCCATTAATGCTTAAAATATATATTTTGAATTTTCCCTGGCATCAGAATGAAGTCGTAAGAGCTCAGAATATCCAATAAATGGCCTCTTTTTAGAATGTGGGTGTGTGGAGAAGTTTGTTAAAATGATTTTCATGCACAGAAAGAGATCAGGCACGCAGAGAGCCTGTCCGGGGAAGCACACATGTCCTCTGCGGAACGCCTCGGTTTTGATTTCGGGGTTCAGTCTTGGCTCGATGATGACAGCCCTCAACAGACACACGTTTCTTTTCTTTTTCAGTTTGGGCTTGTTTTTTTGTTTGTTTGGCCTAAGTTCCCATTATGGCTCTAACTTGCCAAAAGTTACACCTGGAAAACTGGCATTTGAGATTAGGCATAAAATTACGAGATTACATATACCTCCTAATTATCTCATACTTGTTGGATAGTCTCGGTTCCAATGTTCTTTTGAACCAATAGTGAACATGTGCTGAGACTCAGTACAGGTTGTTACAAGCACTTGCCAAACATACTTCTAACACTAACTCTATCAGGGAAGAAAAGAAATAGCATTACAACACATTGGCTCCAAAGCAGTTTAACCAAAGGTTGGTGCTCAAATGTTTCTCATTAAGAATCTTCCTCCCCCAAGGGCAGGCCTGGGATTCATTTGTCCTTAACTTTCAGCCTCTCTCAGTGCCCAGCATTATGAGATTCTTAATTGATATCAGCTAAATGGATTACTTGACAATGCTTGCCCCTGAGAGGCGTGTTCAAGGAATGGGTCGCCAGAAGTAAGATTCATGCTTCAAGGCAAAGAATGTTCTACTTTTCAAAACGGACTTTTGAAACTCTGAGCAAACACTGCCTTGAAATCCAAGAAGCTGCCTGGCTTGGAGGAAGAGATTTCTGCCAGGGGAGGAGGAGACCTTTGACCCTGCAGAGTTCCTGGGTAGGGCCTGTGACCTGCTCACCACTCTTCCCTGAGAACAGCTGGGTCCACACCACAGGGAGGTGAGGCCTGTGGGGTGGGGGCTGGTGCAGAGAGGACCTGCCAGTGACTTCTGGAACATCCTTCTCTCTTCCCTTGGTGATTTTCCCCTGTTCTTCAGGACTCTGGTCAGATAGTCCCTCTCCCTGAAGACGATCTTAAGGCCGGGTCTGGGTTACAGTCTCCTCTCGTAGGCTTTCCTTGTTCCCCTGTGCCTTGCCCAACTAATGGGAGGGCGCTGCAGCCTTCTGTTTCCTTCCCAGCCTGTCAGCTCCTTTGGAGTGAACCGTGAGTGGTGATCTCTGTGTCTGTGACAGCAAAGGACGCTCTTGCACTCCCCACCCCAATTGACCAACACTCTTCTGAAGGTGGTGGTGTGTCTTCCTCTCTCCTCCCAGCCCCACTCCCATCTCCAGCTGCTTTTTCTTTGTGTTTGGTTTTCAGCAGCTTGGTGGTTTTCTTTGTGTTTATCCTGTTTGGACTAAGTTGAGCTCTTGGGGTTTTGTTTTGTTTTGGTTTTGAGACAGAGTCTCACTCTGTGCCTTGGGTAGAGTGCTGTGATGTCCTAGCTCACAGCAACCTCAGACTCCTGGGCTCAAGAGATTCCCTTCCAAGTAGCTGGGACTACGTGTGTCTGTCACAATGCTGGGCTAGTTTTTCTATTTTTAGTAGAGAAAGGGTCTCACTCTTGCTCAGCCTGGTCTCAAACTCCTGAACTCAGGCAAGCCACCTGCCTCAGCCTCCCAGAGTGCTAGGATTATGGGTGTGAGATACCTCACCTTGCGGTTGAGCTTTTATTATTTTGTGGCAATTCTTGGCTACATCTGAGTGTTACTACTGACCCTCTCTTCTCTTTTTCTGGGGCTACAATTACAATGCAGAAACATTAGACCTTTAACCACGTCCCGCAGGTCTTTTTATCCTCCGTTCTGTTTTTTCCACTCTTTTCTCTATGCTTCAATTTATGTATTTTCCACTGACTTGTCTTTGAGTTCACTTTTCTTGTGTCTGTCATTTCTAACATGTAGTTAAGCTCTTCCATGAAGTTCTTAATTTTTTAGTTCCAGAATGTTCATTTTGTACTTTCTCACCAAAGATTCCCCAATTTCCTATTGAAAATCTACCTTTTAGGCCAGTGAGGTCGCTCACACCTGTAATCCCAGCACTCTGGGAGGCCAAGGTGGGCGAATTGCCTGAGCTCATGAGTTTGAGACCAGCCGGAGTAAGGCCTCGGCTCTAAAAATAGCCCCCCATCGGGGCCTCGGCTCTAAAAATAGCTCCGCATTGTGATGGGCGCCTGTAGTCCCAGCTACTCAGTAGGCAAGAGAATTGCTTGAGCCCAAGAGTCTGAGGTTGCTGGGAACTATGACATCATGACTCTCTACCCAAGGTGACAAAGTGAGACTCTGCCTCAAAAAATAAATAAATAAGTCGACCTTCTATTATTTTGTCTACATTTTCCTCTATTTTGTTTGACATGTTGACCTTTTTTCTTTTGAAAGCCTTATACTCTAACTTCTACCTGCAGCAACTCTGGTCCTGCGTCTTTGGCCTGTCTTTCCATGTCTTGTCATGTTTTCTTGGATCTTTTAATGTCTAGTAATTTTAATGGAATGTTGGACATTGTGAATAAAAAGCAAGAAGGTTCTAGATGATGTCATTCTCTCCAGGGTTGGTTCCTCCTCATCTCCTAAAAATATTCATGCTTAAGTGGAAAAAAGCAAAATACAAAACTATCTCTGATGGATAAACAGTATGAGGGGCCTGTCACCTCAATCTAATCAGAAATTAAGCAGGAAAGAGGCTGGATTGCAGTGTTAGTCATACTCAGCCCGTCTCTGAGGTGTTCTTTGCCACTCGTGCTCTCATACACTTTTTATTGAGAACTTGGTGAGACTCTGTCTTCTCAGCCCTGAAGGACTGCAAGACAGCAGCTCTGTCCTTCAGAGGTTCCAGCCTGGCTCTCCCACCTGTGCCCAAACATCTGGAAAGGGGACACAGGCCATGTGTTTGAGACAGGTCTCCTTCCAAACTGACCTGTTGTTCCCTGTACCCATTTCTGCCCTCTGGAAGATTTCCCCCCAGGTCCCTGGCTTCCTGCACAGCCTTGGACCTCAGCAAATGTACCACCAGGGAAACAGGCTGTGCCTCTGAGCACCCTCAAGTTCCCCTGGTTCACTCTCCCATGGGACCACTCAACATCTTTCTCTTGGCAAAGGCTCTCTGCCAGGAGAAGCCAAATTTTCAGCCTTCAGGGAGAAAGAGTGGCTGGGGATTGTCAGCTCACCTCAGGGTCTCCCACACTAGAATTTAATCTGATTGAAGCTCCACCACTTCTACAGCTCTTTAATGCCTTTCTTTTTTTTTTTTTTGAGATAGAGTCTCACTATGTTACCCTTGGTAGAGTGCTATGAAATCACAGCTCACAGCAACCTTAAACTCTTGGGCTTAAGTGATTCTCTTGCCTCAGCCTCCCAAGTAGCTGGGACTACAGGCACCCGCCACAATGCCTGGCTATTTTGTTGTTGTTGTTGCAGTTGTCATTGTTGTTTTAGCTGGCCCAGGCTGGGTTTGAACCCGCCAGCTCCAGTGTATGTGGCTGGTACCGTAGCTGCTGAGCTACAGGCACTGAGCCTGTTGTTGTTGTTGTCATTGTTGTTTGGCAGGCCTGGGCCGGGTTCAAACCTTCCAGCCCAGGTGTATGTGGTCAGTGCCCTAACCACTGAGCACGGGCGCTGAGCTTCTTTAATGCCTTTCAAAGTATGATTTTTGTAATTTATACAGCTTTTTTCTCATTCTTACAGTGAGAACATTTTTCTGTTTCTGTTTACTTTAAAAAGTAGAAAAAGAACGTCTCCTAGTAGCTTATGCATATATTTGCTTTAAAAAAAATCATGTTTAAGTGAAAACACAAACTCTGCACAGTTGCCTCTACCCTGTAATTACAAGTGCACAGTCCTGGTGCCGGTAAACTCGGACTAGAGAGCAACATGGGAAACTAAGGCTGATGGGTTGGGATGTGGGACTGCGGGCCGGGTTTGTCTGGGCATTCCATTTCCTTTAATATGATTAAAATGTGGTTTATTGAATTTATCACAGTGTCATTTTGGAAATCCAGGCTGGGCTCTGTGGTTCCACGTTCTCATCCTGAGTCCTTGTAAATGAGCCAGTCCCTGTTCTGTGTCTTCCTCTACATGAAGGATCTGGCCAGGATTAAGGTTGGGGGGAGTTAACCACATCGATCCATTTAAGTCTCCTGTCTCATCTCTGGTGTGTCAGTTGATCAAGCTCTGCACTTACAGCCAAAAGTGCTGCGGAGAGGAGAGCAGTGGACTCGGCCTCTCACAGGCCAAATGACAACTGGGACGCTGCTGGCCTCTCCCAGCCCCAGTCTCTCCATCTGTGGAGTGGGCGTGATATACCAACCTCTCAGGGCTGCTGGAGGACTTGGGGCCATGCTACATGTGGCTCACCAGGTCTTGCCTTTGAGTTGAGGTGTCCAGCAGAGGGGCAGTCTTACACAGCTGTCCCAGTGACCACGTGGCAGCTGCAGAGGCTCAGGGCCGGGATAGAAGGACCCAGGCAGAGCCCAGGGGACTGGGATGATCTGATTAGCCACGTTCATCGTCAGGCCCTTCCGTGCTTCCCTGGAATACTAAATATGGGAGAACACAGAACAAACGTGTGCTTTCTTTGTGTGAGCCTGAGCTGGGGACCCTGAGATGAACAAAGGGCGCTCCGCCCAGTGGTGAGAGAGAAGAGCAAACTGTCCAGGGCTGAATTTGGCTCCCCACACGCTGTCAATGCCAGTATGGGATGGCGCGTGCTGAGACCTAGAGAAGGACGTGGGGACGCAGATGAGGGTCTGGAGGAGAGGAAGCCTGCATCCCACAAGCTCCCACAGACCACCCCACTTGCACTGGCCCCCCCGTCTGTGCACTGGTGCACGTCACACCACCAAACCCTAAAGTCCCAGTGGGAGTCAAAGGCATTTGGTGGTCTGAAATATGAGAACACAGAAAATATGGTCGTAAATGCAGTCAGCCTTATAAACTGTGAAATCCAAGACATAGGCTGACTTTGTCCTGTTTCAAAGTAAACACTGCAGATTAAGCTAAGACCAGAGGGAGCAGGAGCCCCATGGTGAGGTCCACAGGCAAGGGTGCCTCTCAAATCTTGAAGCTGCTGGTTGTGAAGAGAGTGGGGTGTGATGCTGAGATATCCCACACTCCTAAAGAGTTGTGAGCATGGATCTGCTAGGAGTAGAAGGCCTGCCAGGAGAGGACGGCAGCTACAGTCGGTGGGGGGGAGGTGGTGGTGAGAAAGGACATTTCTGTCTCTAGTGGAAACTCCGTCCTCTGCTTCACAGAAGCAGAATTACTGTCAGTTGGTTTACTTGTGCATGTAGGATGATGCCAGGCATGTAGCAGTGTTCAGCAAAGTACTTGATGAGTGAGTGAGTGAGCCAATGAGTGAAGGAGCTGTGCCCTGGGAGCGCAGGGAGGAGAGGCCGTAGGGCACAGTGAAGAAAACACACAGGGCAGACTGTCCCAGGACCTTCTGTGGCCCTCTGAGGCCTGGCGTGACCCTGCAGACCCTGGGAGTCAGCCTGGTTGCAACTAGATTGTCCCAGGCACTGTGGGATAAAGGGGCAGGTGTGGGGACAGCTGGACCTTGGGCAGTGCTGAGACCATAACCACAAACATGCCAGCCTTCCGGGACAGCCCAGGGCCTTGGTGCAGAGTCCTACTGCAAAGTGTGTGGTGCCTCCGAGACTTCTCCTGGCCCCGTTGGAGACAAACCAGAGCAGAGTGCAGTGGCCAGCAGGGGGTGAGGAGCAAGGGAAGCAGAAGCCACGCCCAGCAGACGGGTTTGACTCCAGGAGGAAGCCACTGTAGCACCCTGGGCAGAACATGCACCTGGGCGCAGGGTCACAGACTCACTGGGTGATACTGAGGAGACAGGGAACCCCCAGTGCCTCCTTCTGTAGAGTGGCACTGATTTCCAATCCTCAGTGAGCTGACAATGATCCGTGGGGCTCGGCCCTGGGTCGGGGCTCCCTAAAGATATACCATATAGCTGGAAGCCATGATGGACCGCCTGGTCCACTTGAAGAGGCCAAGACAGTGAAGGTGGCCTCCAACGTTGTCCCTTGTGCTCTGTGCCTATGAGGGGTGTCCTGGCCCTTCACCTTTAGGATTTGTTTTGTATACTTGTCTCCACCCAAGAGACCAGGAGCTGAGTCTCCTGGGAGCCAGGACCATGACCCAGTTGCCCACGCATGCCACACCCTCTTGTCTCATGTTCCCAGCTCCCACTCGTACTGTTCTCTCTTCTTTCCTGAACCTGGCAAACTTGTGCTCGGTTCCAAGCAAACATGAACTCCTCTGAGGGCCTGTTCTCAGAGTCCCCACGTTCTCCCTGGCAATGAAATGGCTGGCGTAGAAGTCTATGTCCCCTAGACTGTGGGCTCATGGTGGGGGTGGGCCCTGGCACCTCCAGGACCCAGCATGGAACCTGGCCAGCTTTGTGTTCACTGTTGCTGAGTAAATGAACTCACTGCAGTGTGGATTGATTCTGAAGTGGACGTGGATGGAGTTAGGGGGGCTAGCCTGAGTGTGAATTTTGCATAATACCTGTGTGGTCGCAGATAAATCCCTTCATCCATTTGAGCCTCATCTGTAGAATGGGGGCCACTTGAGGCGAATAGAGACTGAAGCATTTCGTATGCTGAGTTGCTACATGGTTGAGGGGTGAGATGATCGAGGTCCCCACGGCTAGGGTCCAGGAAAGGCCTTTTGGGCCTGTCCTTGCTAAGCAAAGCCAGCACTTTTTTTTTTCTTGAGATAGAGTCTCACTTTCTTGCCCCTGGTATTATGCCATGGTGTCATAGCTCACAGCAACCTCAAACTCTTAGGCTCAAACTATTCTTTTGCCTTAGCCTCCCAAGTAGCTGGGACTATAGGAGCCCACCACAGTGCCCAGCTATCATTTATTTATTTATTTATTTTGGGACAGAGTCTCAAGCTGTCGCCCTGGGTAGAGTGCTGTGGCGTCATAACTCTCAGCAACCTCCAATTCGGGCTCAAGCAATTCTCTTGCCTCAGTTTTTCTATTTTTGGTAGAGATAGGGTCTCGCTTTTGCTCAGGCTGGTCTTGAACTCCTGAGCTCAAGCAATCCACCTGCCTCGGCCTCCCAAAGTACGTGCCGGGCCACAAAGCAGGCACGTTTGAAGGCTCACAGCTGTCATAGATTTTGCTAAGATACAAGTCAATACAAAAGATTGTTGGGTTCCTTTAAAACACACGTCTTTGGAGACTTCCGGCACCAGCAATTTAGCTTGGTGAGTTTGCCCTGGCTGGACAGCCCAGGGGCTGCCCCCGTACCTGCAGCTGGAATCCATGAAGAAACTCTGGACCATTAATTAGAACCATTTGTCCTTCCAGCAAACAGCAGGTGACGGGGCCAATTTAGACAGAGATGCTCATTAGGCAGTGTGCATGCTTTGACCTTCGTGTAACTTCTGGGAATCTGTCCTAAAGAAATAATCCCAAATAGGGAAAAGCTTATGAACAAATAAATGGTGTTTGCAGCATTTCTTATAACAGCAGAGAACCTGGAATTGACCCAAATATCTAGTGGGGGAACATGCTGATGCTGTTGCCCCAGCTGGAGGGCAGTTTGTCGCCTACCAAGAGGGAGTGGCCAGGCGGGCTTTACAGATACATACAGTATGTTTATGATGGAATGTTAGCGAAAGAAATCAGGTTACAAAACTGTGTACTCTGAGCTAAACTATGAAAACTATAAAGTAGTGGAAACGAATACGCCACAATTCTAGTTGTGCCGAGAGCATGGGGTTGACAAGAGTTTGAAGTTGCTGAGAGCCATGACACCACAGCGCTCTACCCAGGGCAACAGAGTGAGACTCTGTCTTAAAAAAAAAAATGAAGTTGAAGGTAATTTTTCCCCCCATTTTTCCAATTTTCTGCTGTGTAGTTATGGTTAAAAGTTTAGTATATGTTTAAGAAAATCAAAAGCAAAGAAGGAAAGGAACAGGTATAGAACTTCTGACTTGAAGTAAATGTAAGTTCTACAGAATCACTGGACCTACACGGGTTTCTTTTCTTTAATGAAAACACGATACATATACAGCATAAAAATATTCAGTGGGGGGCAGCCCCATATGCCGGCCAAAAACTGCAAAAAAAAAAAAAAATTCAGTGGGAAAGATGCACTAACCCAGTCTATCTATCGTTATTTTTTTTTTAACAAAGCCTGGTATATATATATATAATTTTAAGTTCTGCTTTTTATTTTATTTAAAAACCAGCACCTTGAGGCTGGATGTGGGGGTTTATGCCTATAATCCTAGCATTCTGGGAAGCCAAGGCAGGTATATTCCCTGAGCTCATGAGTTTGAGACCAGCCTAAGCCAGAGTGAGACCCCATCTCTAAAAATAGCCAGGTATTGGGGTGGGTGCCTCAGGAGGCTGAGACGAGAGAACTGGTTGGGCCCAAGAGTTTGAGGTTACTGTGAGCTATGATGCTACAGCACTCTACTGAGGGTGACAAAGTGAGACTCTGTCTCAAAAAACGAACAAACAAACAAACCCAAGCATATTGGTTGGCATAGTTCTCATATTTACAAATTTAAAGAGTTACATGACATTCCACAGTGCAGACATCTCAGTGTCCCCCATCTTTGGGGGTATCCATTCCTCCTTTAATTCTGTAACAATCCCTGGATCTGTGGGGACTCTCAGTTGCAAGCAATGGAAACCCACTCTGGCTGATATAAACAGGAAGAATTTATTGAAATGATATTTGTCAGTTCCTGTAATCATTAGTAATACTACAAGAGAACCTGGAAGTTGGGCTTAAACAAAGACTTCTTCAGCGCAGCTGGGCAAAACCAGTCAGGCGATGACAGAGCCACCATGCGGCCATGTGACCAGCACGCCACACCGCACGCCACAGCTTACTCTGCTGCCAGTGCTGACCATGTCCTTGCTGCTGCCCCTTTTTCTGATGACCCGAAAAGCAGCCCGGTCACCAGCCTTGCTCCTTCCCACCCCTAGCTCCCATGACTAAGTTCTTGGGTGGCCACTTCAGACAGGCTGGCCTTGGTCCCCTGGCTAGTACCTGGCAAGAGAGGCTGATAGGGAGACGTGAGATTTTCATTTCCACATTGGGAAGAAAGCAGGGCCACTGGATGAAGCTCTTTAGTGGGGAATTCTTTTTTTTTTTTTTTTTAGATAGAGTTTC
>NW_003852402.1:3788130-3880395 GCF_000181295.1 Otolemur garnettii | reverse complement strand
CTGGGGATTCGAACCCGCCACCTTAGGTGTATGTGGCTGGCGCCTTAGCCGCTTGAGCCACAGGCGCCGAGCCTATGTCACCTTTCACAGGCACCGAGCCTACTGAGGAGTTCTTCAAACCTAGTGAAAAAAGTTAGACTGTTAACTTAGTATTTTTATTATTAGAGAGTCACACTCAGTTGAGGTTTATTAAGCCAAGATTTTAAGGATGTGCTCACAAAGTGTCTGTCCTGGACTGGGCTTTTCTCGAAACAGGTTTAGGATTTCCAATTTAAGAGAGAAAAGGGGTGCACAGGAAAAATGGAGGTGGAGGGTGAAGGACATAAGCAGTGTGGCAAGAGATGGTATTATTATGAGGTTGTATTTGGTGCCCAGTAAATCTGCAGAAGATAAGACGAACATTCAAAAAGGGAGTGGAGGAAGCAGTCGGTGTTGTGAATTTTCTCAGGGTAGGCAGAAGAGAGATCACATCTTTTCCCTGGTTTGCATCTGTGGAAATAAACTTGTAATCGACATTTAAGAGTTTATTTAGGCAACAGTCCTAAGGTTGTAACCCAAAGTGCTCTCATTTTGTAAGGGCTCCTTATCTTGAAGGAAAATAAGGGTTGAAAGAAAGTAAGAAATGTTTTAATTCAAAACACATTTCTTTGTCATATTTTGAGATGGCTGTGTGTAAACAGCTGTAAGGCTGTCCAGGTAAGGAGCCTGGGGGAGAGATTTGCATGTGTACAGAATTGTTATGCCCAAAAATTATTCTCCCAAATAGTCCCAACAGACGAATCCGAGACACACTCCGATGTAAAAGGCATGAGGTGAGGTTTTATTCAGACCCGGGTCTGGACTCCCCTGGCATGAAAGCCTAGGACGAGCCTTGAACCCCGGGTGGAGCAAGTTTTTACGGGGTACAGAAAGCAAGAGGGGAAGAAGGGTACGAGTACACTTTTGATTGGTGGTTGGTGATATCATTAGTAAAGGAGGAAGTAAAGGAGGATTTGCATTGGTAGCTGATGATTTCACTAGTAAAGGTGAATTTGGATTGGTACAGGTGAGGGGTGGGGGGTCCCTTAACCGGGGGCTAGAGTTAGTGCAGTCTGATTAGGTGGCTGGAAGGAAATACCTGTGTTTTAAGGTAATAGAAACTTACTGTTTATTATGGCAGCTGTTTCCTTAGGTGATTCAGTTTATGGTTCACTATGGGTGAAGCCAGGGGTGGGGGAGGCAGCAGGAAGTGGCTCTGCAGGTTTTACTGGTAGAGGTTGGGGTAGAGGGGCTAGGAATGAGCTCGTGCAGTAACCTACTAGGAGTGGGGCTTGTAAACAGCTAGGAATGGGGTTTGTGGAGTAAACAGGGCTTGTGCAGTAAATAGCTTGGAATGGGGCTTGTGGAATAAACAACAAAATGGAGCTAGTCTGGCTCTCACAGAATCCCTTAATGCACCCAGGCCCTGCCTGCTCCATCAGGGACAGGTCTGCAGAGCATGCACCTTTAAAGGTCAGAATAAAACCATTTCCCTGAAGGCTGTTATCCGGAGGCTTATCTGCATGAAAAGACCACCAAGTCAGAGGGGATCCACTCTCCCTCCCGCAGATTAAAAGAGGACCCTGCATCTCGCCAGAGGAGGGTAGCTGTTGGTGTGACTCAGCCCTCAGGCTCAGTTCTCCCTTTGGGCATAATGAATTGGGTGGGGGGGAGTGTCCTGGGATTTTTATTTTTACTTTTTCTTTGCTATTCCAGTTGTGATCCCACTTCACTGTTCTGCAAACTTGACTGCAGGAAATTTATTTATTTATTTATTTTACGAAAGATCTTTATTGGTGGGGGGAGGGAGGCTGCAGAGCAGCATCAAGGAGGAGAGAAAAGAGGGGAGAGAGATAAGGAGAGAGTGGGGAAGAGGAGAGAGAGTGGGGAAGAGCAAGGGGGAAGAGGAGGAAGGCAGAGAGCGGGGAAGGAAGGTAGAAGGAGAGAGAGAGAGAGGATGCAAATTTGTCCTAAAACAAAGAAAGCTCAAATGAAAGGACTATCCCCAGCTCCACTGCCTCCTCAGGGTATGAGGGGGAAGTTTACAGAACTCTCTCTTGGATAGGGTTCCCTCATGTTGTCAAAATGAGAGACAAAGGGACATTTGCTTCAGTCACAGAATGGTTTGGGTTTTTTTGTACTCACCATGCAAATACCAACGCTTTAATCATTTTTACATTCTCTTTTTCTGGTTCTACTAACCACTGTTAAAAAAGCTTAAATATCATGTACATCGCCACCACCCCGCTGGGCTGTCATCCTCTTGGCTTTGCTCCTGTGGCATCCTGTGGGATAGGGGCTTCCATCTCCAAACCTCAGGAATTGTGATCTTTTTAAAATTTTGAGATAGAGTCTCACTCTGTTACCCAGGCTAGAGTGCCATGGCATCATAGCTCAGAGCAACCTCAAATTCCAGGGCTCAAGAAATCCCCTTGCCTCAGCTTCCTAAGTAGCAAGGACCACAGGCACTTGCCATGACACCCTGCTAATGTTTCTATACTCAGGCTGGTCTTAGACTCCTGAGCTCAGGCAATCCACCTGCCTTGGCCTCCCCGAGTGTAAGGATTACAGGTGTGAGCTAGTTGCCCAGCCATTTTTTTTTAAGTCAAGAGTTTATTAGCTGGGTATTGTGGTGGGAGCCTGTAGTCCCAGCTGCTTGGGAGGCTGAGGCAAAAGAATCGCTTAAGCCCAAGAGTTTGAGGTTGCTGTGAGATGGGATGCCACAGCACTCTACCAAGGGTGACAAAAGTGAGACTCTGTCTGAAAAAAAAGGAGTTTATTTAGGCCAAGTTTGAGGACTGGAATCTGGGAGCACAGGTTCAAGTTGCCTTGAATATGCTCCCAGGAAGCATAAAAGTAAATGATGGTCATTTTATTTCAAGTTGCCTGATCCGTAGTGTGACCCAGGACAGCTCAGTTTCTTGAATGTCCTAGAATGTCGTGCTCTCCCTCTCCCGACTTTGCTGGTCCCAACACCAGTTCATTGACCTGGGAAGTCCCCTCCGTCACCTTCTTTCCTGCTGCAGTACTTTGCTTAGGCTGCCATGACTGAGGACATGGTGTCGGGTGATGACTGGTTCTTAACATCCACCCCCCAGCGTCAAGGCAGGAGGAACAACAGATGGAGCAATTAGCAAGCCACAAACTCACAAGTGACACAAGCTGCCTTTGATTGCAAAGCAAAAGTATGTCCCAGGTATGTCCCACTCTGTTTCCTAGAGTGGAGCTGACCCTGTGGAATACAAGGTTTTGTTGCAGGAAGACGAGGCCCAGTGGACAGAAAGAGCACCCAAACACCATATTTAAGAGGAAAAGGCTTTTATTTAGCCAGTGGAGCTAGCAGCATAGAAGAATTCAAAAAGGCCTTGCTCCCCTAGTGGCTCGGTCTTTCCTTTTTTATCTCCAGTCAGAAACTTCCAACCCACGGGTGATCCTTTTCATTGGTCAGTTTGAATCAAGCAGAAGCGGCTGTTCCAGCCCCCATAGAACTACAGGATTTCACAGAAATGGAAATTTCCAGGTTCCAGGAAGTTAAGTCTGTAAATTCCTAAAAGCTGAGTCACCATGGAGAGGACCCTGCAGGTGTGTCCTTGTGGTGTCCTTGAGAAGACCTGTTCTCCTAGACCTCACCCTTCCCAGGTATCCTCTCTCTGTTTGTTCTTTTTATTTCCGGTGGATTGGGAGGGTTCTAGCTTTAGACTGCTCCCTGCATCACAGTTTCCCATAATCTCCTCGGGAAACTTGCTAGGGAGGAGGATGAAGCCGTGATGTAGATGAGATTGCAATGATATGGCCACGTCATAAGGTGACTCTTGGTAAGTGGATAAGTGTAATAAAGGGGGGAGGTGGGTACAGGGCAGAGAATACCAAGGCCTGGGGACCTTGGTCAGCAGGATGGGCAGGAAAGGCTTTCTGTAGAGGGAGCATATTGGCTGAAATCGGAAGGATGCGAAGGAGGTCTCCGAGTAGAGAAGCAGGGAAGGGAAGCAGGGGCTTGGGTACTCTGGGAGCCATGCAAAGGGCCAGAGGCTGTTGCAGGTGAGTTAGGGGTGTGAGGTGGTGATGTAAGCAGGGGTCAGGCCATGTGCTGCTCTCAGAAGACCCACAGGGAGGGAACCGGCAGGGAGTAGCACCAGTTCCAGCACTAAAATCCAGGGAGGCGTGTGCTGCAGAGGCTGTGTAGTGTGAAAGCCATTTGTTTCCTAGCTAGGGGAAAAACAGTCCACATTGTGCCAAGAGTGATCTTTCAAACAAATGAAGACCTATTTGTTATCAGGGAAGGGTGACCTGTTGTTCTGCTCCTCCAAGATGGGAAAAAGCTGGATCGTCCCAGGGGACAAAATGAACGACTTCCTGCCTGGAGCACATTTCCCCTGGTGTGGGTCATCTCGCCCAGAACCTGGGAATCCAGGATAGGGGGTCTCTCTGGCTTCTAATTCCCCAAATGGAAACTTTCCAAAGACCAGTCTCATTTTTTTTTTCAAACTACAAAAAAAGTTCTGCTCATAAAGTTTCTTGACTCTTACACAAAGACACAGAAGAAAAATGATTAGAATTTAGTGCCAGAAACAACCGTGTCTCGCCTGATAAAATGGTGCGATTTCTTTAGTCAGAAAACAGGAACGATTAAGTGATCGCAATTTGAATTTTGCTCTGGTTGTCAAGAAATTCAAGGTCAGGTTGAGGTGCAATGAGTATGTTACTCCATGTTTTTGGCACAATTATTCCTCCCTGCGTTGTTTCCCACAATAAAAAACAATACCAACAAAAATTTTTACCAGTCAAACACACCATCCACTTTTTGTTATTTTCCTTTTTATTTTTTGTCACACAAATACAGCTTTTACATCACCACAATGGCACCCTCACACTCACTTTGTTTTCTATTTTTTCTCATAATATTAGTTCTCAAATCTATATGTCTTATTTATGTATCTATTCTTCCTTTTCAACAATGGTATAATAGCCATTGAATCACTAAATGTCAATATAGGAGTATCTAATTGTACATATGGGACATTGCATCTTTTTTCCAGATTTTCATTGTTATAAGTAATTCTGCTATTGCAAAAATAAATGAGTAAAGGTTATCAAAGAAGTCACCAAGAGAAAAATACAAAGGGCTGAGAAGTGCATGAAGTGTTCAGCCTCTCTGATGATTAAAAACATACACAGGGCTCGGCACCCGTAGCTCAGTGAACAGGGGGCTGGGCACATACACTGATGGTGGCGGGTTCAAGCCTGGCCTGGGCCTGTTAAACAACAATGACAACTGCAACAAAAAAAAATAGCTGGGCGTTGTGGTGGGCGCCTGTAGTCCCAGCTACTTGGGAGGCTGAGGCAAGAGAATCGCTTAAGCCCAAGAGTTTGGGGTTGCTGTGAGCTGTGACATCACTGCACTCTATGGAAGGCGACAAAGTGTGACTCTGTTTTTAAAAAAACAAAAACAAAATCGGAAACAAGATAGTTCCTTCTTTTCCTTATGAAAATTGCTCAGAATGAACAACAAAGTTACTCCATGCTGGCCAGGAGGTGGGGAGACCCACAGCCGAGTCTCTTTCAGAATGTGAATTTGTCCACATCTGAGGGAAGCAAATGCTTTTTCTAGGAGATCCACGCCTGGAGTGACAGAGACACAGCTGAGCCTGGAGCACACAGGTTTCACTGCAGCATGACTGGCAACCCTGCCCAATGTAAATAGCCAAGATGTCCCATAACAGGAGTAAACGTGTATACCACTTTCATACTACCCATTTGTTAGATGTGTAATGAAGATTTCTAATAAGACAGTGAGGGGCAGCGCCTGTGGCTCAAGGAGTAGGGTGCTGAGTCCATATGCCGAGGGCGGCCGGTTCAAACCCAGCCCCAGCCAAAAAAAAAAAAAAAACCCTGCAAAGACAGGGAAACGTTCATGCTATAATAACGTTAGTGAAAAGTGGAACCCTACATGAAAAGTTGCTTTCAGACAAGGGAGTCAGATGACCTTGATTAAAGGGATGTGCTGCCAATGTCTAGTCAGAGACTTCTGGGTCAGAGACAAGGGACTTGGTACTAGTGGTAACACAGCAGCCAGAGCTGCAGCATGAAGTTAGCAAGAGTTCCCTGTGTCCTCCAAGCTCTGGTGGGGCAAGACCCACAGGCACAATGGGCTGCATCACAGAGAACACTGAACTTGGGGGATTCACTGCATTTACGGTAAACTATCTGGAGGGAGAGGTTACTATATCCTTCCAGGTTGCTTCCTGCAAATACAACCCTGAGACATGGATACAGAGTGGCTAGGGCTTTGTCATTTGGGGCATACTCACAGACACCCAGGCCCATGGCAATTGCCTCTCCCAACACCTGTGTGTAGCTCACTTGGGCTGCAAATATCTCAGGACCACCACGTTTCAGTGCGTCTCTGGAAGGTGGGGCCTGCCCAGAACTAGAGAGCTCTTCAAATTCACCTGGGCTTTGGGGTCTGAAGTATCCCTGGAAGCAGCCTGTCCCACCCCCTTCATTTTACCGTTGGGAAACTAAGGCCCAGAAAGGGTCTTGGTCAAGGCCAGGGGCTGGGGGGCAGTGAGTAGGAGGTCAGGACTGGTGCTTCCAGGCTCTGTCCTAAAGGCACATCACTGTCACCTCCATCTCAGCAGCTGACAATGACCACTCCATAGCTGTCAGCATCTCCTTGGATTCTCAGAACTGTATGAAAGCCTATCATTGTCCCATGTGACGATAAGGAAATGCAGTATCAAAGAGGTTCAGTAACTTGCTCAAGGCCAAAGAGCCAGGGAGTGGCAGAGCCTGGATTAGAAACCAAGTGGTCTGGCCTCAGAGCCTGGCCTCTCTCCCCAAGTTCAGTCACCTCTTCCTGCTGGTCCGGGAGGTTTTCACAATGGTGCTTGTTTTCCTGTTAGCTGGAGGCTGACTTTCCAAGTCACTAGCCACAGGGACAAGAAGGTCTGGAGAGGTTGTGAAGGACAGCCCTAGGACCAGGACCAGGGTGAGTGCCTAAATGGTAAAGTGGGCCTTGGAAATGGAGTTAAGCTGGTGAAGCTGCAGGAAAGGCTGGAGCAGGATAGGTCTCCCTGTCCCGCTGCTGCAGGCCTGGTTCAAGCTTTTCTCTCCCAGTGAAACCCTCTACATGCCCAAGGGCACCACCTCCCCCAACTGGCCCTGCTTTCTAATTCCCAGCAGAGCTTCTCAGTCCTGGCCTCACTGACTTCTGTGCCACCCCAGGCAGTCCCAGGAAGAACCACTATTTAACCCCTTCTTGGATATTACCTTCTTTTGGTTTCCTCCCACACCTCTGCCTGTTTCTTCCAGTCTCTTTCTGGATGCCCCAGGTTCCTCCTCGGTCACCTTCTCTTGGTCCTGTCAACTCCAATTCACCTCTTTTCTCCCCTGGCTTAAACAAGTCACATTAATACTACAGTAGTAATGTCTCCGACCTGTTCTGAGCTCAGAGCTCCACCACCACCTACTCAGCTGTCTGCTGAGGGATCTTCCAGCACCCTACACCATCCCTAGTCACAATGGACCAGTTCCAGCCAGCTCACACCTATTTTAGCACTCTGGGAGGCTGAGGTGGGAGAATTACTTGAGCTCAGGAATTTGAGACTAGCCTGAGTAAGAGCAACGAAAAATAGAAAAATTTGCCAGATATTGTGGCATGTGCCTGTAGCCCCAGCTATGTAGGGGGTTGAGGCAGGAGAATCGCTTGAGCCCAGGAGTTTGAGGGTGCTGTGACTAGGCTGAGGCTGTGGCATGCTAACCTGGGCAACAGAGTAAGACTGTCTCAAAAAAAAAAAAAGAAAAAAAATCAAACAATGGACCAGATCCTTTCCCTGAGCTGCCTCTAAGCCTTTGAAGGGGCTGTTCCCCTGCTCAGGAAACCTTTCCCACTCTTCAACTCTCAACAGCCAGGCCAGTCACATGTGACTCCTCTGGGAGGCCTCCAAGCCTGGAGAGCCTGGAGGCAGTTAGCACACAGGCCCTTTCATAAACTTTGGGTTCTCTGCAAACCTCTAACTTGTAAGCCATCCTGTGGAAACATGAGTTTTTTGCCTTTTTGCTTTTGCTTTTTAAATTTAATATGCATTCAGAAGAGGGTACTTGTCATAAGTGAACAACTTAAATTTTCACAGAGCGGCTCAGCGCCTGTGGCTCAAGTAGCTAAGGCACCAGCCACATACACCTAAGGTGGTGGGTTTGAATCCAGTCTGGCCTCCAAACAACAATGACGGCTGCAACCAAAAAAAAAAAAAAATAGCCGGGCGTTGTCGCGGGTGCCTGTGGTCCCAGCTACTTGGGAGGCTGAGGCAGGAAACTCGCTTGAGCCCAGGAGTTGGAGGTTGCTATGAGCCAGAACACTCACTACCCAGGGCGATAGCTTGAGGCTCTGTCTCAAAAAAAAAAAAATTTTTTTTTTCACAGAGCCCAACCTCATAACCAATACTCCTGTTAGGAAAACTGATCCTAATGAGTCCCCAGAAAGCTCCTCAGGCCCATTCCAGCCACAAACCCACCCAGGATCATATGTCTCCTGACTTCTGACCCATCTCTGCCTTTTACGTAAATGTAATTAGGCATAAGCCTTCCTCTGAGACCGGCTCTGCTGTTGTGCTGTGTCTGTGGGTCAGTCGATTTGAGGATGCTGCGTGTTCGCAGGTGGAAGCTATCATGAATACTGCTGCTACGAACATTCTAGCACGCACGTGTGTCTTTTGGGGCACATGTGTATGCGTTTTCTCTGGGCATGAACTGGGATAAACTGGCAGCTCTGTGAGCTCAGGGACCCATGCACGCAGCTAAGCACTGTTGCTATGCGGCTCCTCCCGTTCCTCCACATCTTCATCTACGCTAGCTTTTTCTTTCTTCTTCTTTAAAAAAAAAAAAATCTCTTTGTGGCTGCAACATACGAATTCATCACCCTCAGTGCCCACTGACCGGCTGCAGCCTTGAATTCCTACGCCAAGATGTGGCTGCTGCAGGCCCAGCGCAGAGGCCGCCTCTCTTCTTCCTCTGGCTTCGGGGTTCCCGCTCACAGGGGTACCCTAGCGGTGCTGGGAAGTTGGTTAAGTCTGTCCGCTGCCCGACTGGCAGTCCCCAGGGTAGAGCCGAATCCCAGCCTGGGGTGGTCCCAGTCTGGGATCAGCACGAGACCCCAGACTGGCGGGAAGCGGCCGGCGAGCAGGCGCGGGCTCTGCCGCGGGGAGCTCCCAGCGTGTCACGTCCTTACGCCCCTACAGTGGGCCTCCGATTTGGGGCGCTGCCCGCGGCCAGGTCACCGCTCCTTTCTGCCGAGCCCCGCGGGACTGACTTTTGGTCTGGAGCTCGCGGCCGGCAGGCGGCGCGGGGGTGGGCGGGATCCAGTTTCAAGGGCGCTGGGAGCGGGTAGAGTTGGGGATGCGTCCAGCCCGAAGGCGCCCCACTTCTGTGTCCCCTTCCAGGGAAGTCGGGGGTCCAAATCCCCACCTTCAGCCGTGGGCTCGCGGCCCGGTGCCGGGCAGGGAGGAGTCCCGGATGGCCCTGGCAGGGGGCGGCCGGCGGAGGGAGGACGGGGCGGCCCCGGCCCCGCCTCCGCCGCGCCCTCCTCCCGGGCGGGATAATTGAACCGCGCGGCCGGGGCCCAGCGTTGGCTGCGGAGGCTCGGCCGGAGCGTGTAGCCCGCGCTGCCCGCCGCACCGGCTGAGCAGGGATCCGCACCTCCGCCTTTGTCCGCCGCCCGCCCGCCCGCTGGCCCCATGGAGCACGCCGCCCCGTCGCGCAGGGTCCCGCTGCCGCTGCTGCTGCTTGGCGGCCTCGCGCTGCTGGCGGCCCGAGGTAGGGACGCCCTGGGCCCACGGGCCCCGATTTAAGTCCCTACCCCCTCTGGCCGGCGCTCCTCGGTGGTTTTTGGTCTGAGGTTACTCCGAGCCCGTGCGCTGTCCTGCGCCGCGCCCCCTGGGCAGTCATAGCGCCGTCCTTGAGCTGCGTGGCCTCCGAGGCCCGGGCGACATCCGCGCCCCTCCCCCGCTGTTGGCTCGGGTCCTGGCCACTTCACTAGCTTGGGGGACTTGTTTTAAAGACGGGACCCCCACCGCCCTCCTTTCTGGCTGGCCCTCTCACATCTAGCCTCCTAACCAGTCCTGGCAAATTGTGCCGGCCCTTGGGTCCCACTCGGGGCCGTGGGGGTTGGGGACCATTGACCCGAATGACCGGGAGTTACTGACCCCACTCTGAGCCGTGCATTTTGCACCTGAAGCACCTTTGGTGTATCTCTTCTCACTGCCGGCGCCACCACCTCTAGATCGAGGCTGTTGTACCCTGAGGAAGCTCAGCCTAGAAGTTGGAGAACAGTAATTTATCCAATAGACACAACGGGGGTCCGGGGGGGGGGTATGGGGCCGGGTACATGGGTCTGGGCAGGAGGAAATTTGGAAGGTAAGGAAGTAGTCTGAAGGTTTTCAGGGCCTTAACTGGGGGCGGGGAGGGAGGGGCCCCTTTTGGGACTCCAGAGGGACCCAGGCAGTGGTTCTGACAAGCTCCATACTCAGTTGGGACTGGGGACAGGCCACTTCCAAACCACTTCCACCTATGGCAAAGGGGATGGAATCTTCAAAAGCAGATGACCCAGAACTGCTTGTCTCCAGTGGTGGGACTGATAACAGGATAAGCGCCACCCAGACTCTCTCTGTCTCTCTTCCCTAATCCCCAAGGCCTGGCTCCTGAGGATCAGAGCAGCTATGGAGGAAGCAGAGCCATGACCTCTGATCTCTCTGCTGACACCCCCACCCCCATGGCTTCTCAGAGCCATTAGCCAGGCCTGGCCCTACTGGAGTCTTTGTTCTGCCAGCGGCCTGGGTCCAGAGGAGTGCACCAGGCCACCCTTGCAGCCTCAGATTCTTTATCCCTGGTTTCTATTAAACCATGATAACCATCCTCTTCCTTGATCAAAAGGTCACTAGTCCCAGCTAATGCTTGTGGAGGGATGTCAGGAGAGGAAGGGGAGTTGGGGGCTCACTGTGTAGGGATTTCTGGGCTTGCTTGCTGCACAGACCTCTGTGGAGTTCTGGTTGTTTCAGGCACTGGGCATGGCCTGGGTCATTTTTCGGGGTTGGAGACAGTGTGGGGAAGTGTGGGTCTCAGTGTTGGCACCAAGAGCCATCCTGGCCCCTGGAAGCTTCTGGAGGCTTCCTGGAGGAGATGGTGGAGGGAGCCACAAGCAGGAGGAGGGCATTTTCAGGCACTGTGAGGGAAAACCCCCTGCAGGGCAGGGAGGTGGGGAGACCTTGGAGCCAGGGTGGGAAATGTAAGGAACATCCGAGACCCCACATTTTATAGATGAAGAAAAGGAGGAACAGAGAGAAGGCATAGTTCATTCAGCTTTCACCAGCAATGGTGTCCCCAAGTCCTCCATCACTGTTCTTTCCTGCCTACTATTTGAGAGAAATTTCTCCCTTGCTTGTTTAACTTTGCCTGAGCACCCCCAGGACTTGCTGGCTCAGGGTGGCTCACAGCTCCACGGTTTTTCTCCATAGAGAAGTTTCTAATTTGGAGGGTATAAAAAGCCTTTTAACTGCACACTTTGATGAGAACAGCTGGATTGTCCTGTGAGCCTTTTGTTTCTTCAGGGGAAAACCCTTTTTGTGTTTTCAACAACTTTAGTTTGGTGCAGTTTGGGAAGAGGAGGTTAGAAGATGCCTGGCTCCTTTCTGCAGCAGTGAGGCTCCCTGCAGCCCTGCAAGGCTGTGGGGAACATGGCTCTTACTCTCAGAGAGCTGTGGGGCTATCAGGAAACATGCAGTTCAAAGGGGATCTTGGAAAAGGCATTCAGATGGTGAGCCCTTTAACCAATTGGCTGAAACTCCTTTGGTGACCAGGACGCCTGGCTGCTTAAGCTTTAATGCAGAAGAGCACTGATCTTTCTTGCCAAAGGCAGAGATGGAACCGCCTGTCTGTCCTGGGTCTGTCGGTCCCATTGGGCCTTAATGAAAGCTGGGGTGGTGGTGAGAGAGGGGAGGAGTGTGTTGGGAAAAGCAATTATGTTTTCTCCAAAGCTTTCTGAGCCTCTGGCTGCAGTGTTTCCAACTGATTAAAAGTCCAGTTGGGAGGGAGAACAAAGGCCAGAGAGGACTTGGCTTAAAAACATATGGTCTTTGCCGCTGCTGGAACTTTCTCAGTCAGGAGGTGGAGGATTGGGTGCTGAACACAGAAAGATGAGACTTGGGGTGCTGTGGGTGGCAGTACTGGCACCTCACTTCTGGTACTGCCTGAGTGTGGGGCCCTGAGCTTACTCATCCTCATGCCCCAGCAGGGTGCCACGGGCTCCATGGGGCTGCCAAACCCGGCTGGTAAAGGTCCCTTCCAAGTGACATGCTTAGGCATTCAGGATTGTCTGGGGGCTATGACGGGGGCCCTTACGCCATGTGGCCCATATTCCCAGAGGATGGAGAAAAATGAATTCAGCCCTACTGACAGAGTGGGGGAAGACTTCCTGGAGGAAGCAGCGTGCAGCTCTCAACCTCCGGGAGAAGGATGGGGTGGAGGGTTTCCCACCAGAGGGAATGGCCTGGGCAGAGGCCCAGAAAGCAAGAGAAAACATGAGATTTCAAGGGAGCTCTCAAGAGTTCTTCCCCTCCTCAGGATTGGGGGACCGCACTGCCTAGTTATTACTCCAGCAGTGCCCCCACCCTGCTTGTTACTCCTTTAAGGCTGGGCTCTGTGAGCAGTGGGCACATGGGCAGGCCAGCTTGGTGTGTAGAGTTTTATGAAAACAGCTCAAACAGGGCACGTAATTATTTTGCCAGTATATTTTATTTTCCTTTTGCAAAACATCAAGTCATAATAATTTAATTAATACAGGGTGGACGTAAAGTTCATGTGCAATTTAAATTAGTTTAACATAGTAAATTGCACATGAACTTTATGTCCATCCTGTATATGTTCTTGCAGGCCAGTATAGTTCCAGTTTCCTTGCAATGATTTCAAACGTGTCCACATACTTCCTTAGGGTCAGAGACCCCCTCGCTGCCCCAGCCACTAGCTCACAGCAGGCAGAGTGGGGCCTGAGTCTGGGCTACCTCCTTTAACCTCAGGCTGGGTCGGGAGTCGGGAGGGAGTGGAGTGCCTGTCCCTCCAGCTGCCCAGAGTCCTCAGGGTGAGGATGGTGTGCAGGGGTCCCAATTCTGAAAGTCCCTTGAAAGATCTTGACAGACATCATAATCTCTCTGCATCCATTTCCTCTGTGTGAGATGAGAGCATGCTTTGCTCTAGGTGATTAACTAAAACTAAAATATTTTCCATTTACTAATGTAATCCTTTCAATGATTCTACAAAGAATGGTGATCCAATATTTTTCTTGAGCCTATTTTTCCTTCTGGACCCTGTCACCTGCTACAGTAAAAAATGTGCCGTACCTTTTGCCCCCTATGTGGGAAGTCTTGCTTCCCATTTACCTGGCTCTTCTCTGCGGACCCACTCAATGCCATTCCTGCGAGTCACTGTGGAAACCTGGCACCTGTCCTCACAGCCCGGCTTGCCCCACCTGCGCCCACTTCACCTGTGTTACCTGGCTGCACCCTCATCCCAATCCCACGAAGGAAGTGCCGTCAGGATCCTGATCCTACAAGGAGGACAGGGAGGATGGCGGGGCACACAGCTACTCAGTGTCAGCTCAACTCGCGCGTTTTCCTAACCAGGCCCTTGGACGGCCTCCCTCATCTTTCGAAGACATGATTTTTTAAGCCCAGCTTTAGGAGGAAGCTGCTGTTTCCTTCAGGACTGTGAGCTTTAGAGTCACAGCTGGTTTGAAGGCCGCCCTGCACTGGCAACTTGCTGAATGACCCCACCCCCACCCTGTTTGGTAGGGTTGCTAGGCTCACATGAGATCCTTTGTTTCTGCAGACCTTTACTGAGTGACTGCTTGGGGCAGGGTGCATAATGAGACATAGCCTGGCCCAGCCCCCCTAGTACTAAGTAAGGGGGCTTTCAGGGAACAACAGATCACGCAAAAAAGGAAACAGATGTGTCCCAAGTGTTCACATGTATGTGCTTGTATGTGAGTTGGGGTGGTTAGGGAGGAATTCCCAAAAGAAGGACCTGTGAGCTGGTGTAGTGTGAATATGCTGGCCTGAGAAGAGGAAGGGACCCAGGACCAGTGGCCTGCGGAGCTCCAGCTTCCAAAGGCAGGGTGCAGAGGGATGTGTGACCGGTGGCCAGAGAGGTGAGAGAAGAGCCAAGAGAGTTGAGTCCTGGAGGCCAGGAGGGCCCTGGAGCTTGGTGGGATGCTGCAGAGATGGGTGGCAGAGGTGAGGGTGGCCTTCATGTGCACTGAGCTGGAAGTGCTAAGCTGCTGCCTGGAGGGAGCACAGGGAAGTGCCCCTGCTTTCCTGGAGACCCCATGATGGATGCTGGGGGTGTGCTCAGATCCGGCATGTGAGGGCTGTGGACATAGGCACCTCTTGCACTGGGGACTGGCCCTGCGGCCCTAAGAGCAGACTCCAGCATGCCCTGCTTCCTCCAGATGCCCTTAAAGAGGAAATAGGGGTCTGTCCTCATCCTGGACCTGCAAGGGATGCAGAGATACCAGGACAACCTGGCTGGAGCCCTTCTGGCTTCCTTGGCTCTGGAGGGCCAGGCTGCTAGAGCAGGTAGCTTTAGTCTTGCCTGGTTCTGTTTGTCTGGAATTTTCCATCCGAGTCTCCATGGCTGACATCTTGATGTCTTGCTGCTTAGTTACTCAGTCCTTGATATAGTTGGGTCCCCCTGCAACTCTCTGCTGCAGCTTTAGACAGTGCTTTGGGGCAGAAGGACCAGACCCCGAGTCCAGGAGGTACATAGGATGGGGCAGCAGGATTCCATCCATGTCCTGAAACCCTGAGGCCCTTACCTGCCTCTAGGCTTCTGAGCCTGAGCAGAAGAAGAGAACTGAGGCTGGCTCCTGATCCCATGCCTTCCCGCACCCCTGCCTATTCATGGAGCTTGGCCAACTTTTTATTTTGCCCAATGAGGATATTAAAATAAAAATGGGAACCCAGCCAACCTCCATCTTGTATGGTTACCATTTCATAGCTGTAGAAGACATTTTAATGCCCCCAAATTTTGGAAGGGTGAAAGGAAGCATTTTATTTATATTTATTTAATTGTTTTGAGACAGAGTTGTGCTTTGTTGCCCTCAGTAGAGTATTGTGGTGTCGTAGCTCACAGCAACCTCAAAACTCTTGGGCTCAAGAGATCCTCTTATCTCAGCCTCCCGAGTAGCTGGGACTATAGGCACCCACCACAATGCGTGGCTAGTTTTTGTATTTTTAGCAGAGACCTGTCTCTCTCTTGCTCAAGCTGGTCTCTTGCTCAGGCTGGTGTGGAACTCCTGAGCTCAAGTGATCCACCTGCCTTGGCCTTCCAGAGTGCTGGGATTACAGGTGTGAGCCACTGTGGCTGTTGAAAGAAAACACTTTCAGTGGAGTCAGGCTGGCTTCGTGGAGCTCCTGCAGTTCTCCTCATTTCATGGTGAACCAGCGGGAATTTTGTCAGAGCAGTGCCCATTTGAAGTGGGGTTTGGAATCTGCCTTTGATCATAGGCCAAATCCTCCACTTTGTTTACAGATGAAGAAACTGAGGCCTAGCCTTGCTCCAGGTAGAAAACGCATCAACTGTGGACTCTAGGCCCTGGGGTCCCTGCCCTTTGTCTCCCCACTATGACCCTGTGCAGTGGGACCTCAGTATTAGATCACGGGCCTCTGGAGAATGGGATCAGGCATTGTCCACAGTTCTTGCAATGTTTATAGCTAGCAGGCTGGCATTTCGGAAGGTTCCACTTGAAGAGTGGTACAGAATCCCTGGGACCACCAGCCTAGCATCTGTAGTCCTGGAAAAAAAGTGTGGCTGTATCCTTACAAAGCGTCAAGGGCACAGGCCCCATGGGCCACATTGCCTGTGTTCCTTAAACTTTGAGTCTCTGTGTGCCTGGAAACATGTAGTATGCTGTTTGCTTTCCTGTAATTACCACAATTCATAGTTTGCACCATAATCTTTATGAAGGTTTAATTTACCTGGAAGATATTTGGTTTTTGCAGCTGTCTCAGGTAACAAATGGTATCTGACGCCTGGGAGCTAAGCTGTGTCTCTCTCCACTTGTACACTGATTACTTGGGGCAGGCATGTCTCTTTCTCAAGAGAGGTGATAGATATGGGGGTGGAGGGTGGGCCACCTGGCAGTGTCAGCCTTGAGGGTGAAAAAGAATGGTCTCTGGGTCCTGGTGTGATAACCTTTCCATTTGTTTAATGTTGAAGATTCTGGGTTTTCTCTGTGGCTTGGGTGCTGAGGTCAGTACTCTTCCTGGTTTTGTTGGTCTCCCCAACATTATAAGCAGGCTCCCTTACCAGCCCATTTTACAGAGGAAGAAACCGAGGCTCAGTGAGACGTAGCAAGAGTGGGAGCCAGTTCGAGGGCGAGCAGCGTTGTTGCCCACCACGTTGGCTTCCCTTGGAAAGTCTGAGTTGAAGGTTAAGGAGATTTTTGCGAGAGGGTTCCTTCTTGGTTTATATTTAGTATTATGGGTTTGTGGGGCTAATGCACATAGTCACGTGACAGGAGTCAGACTAAAACTGTAGTTGGTTAAACTTTCTTCTCAGAAGAAAAAAAAGAAAAATGATCTGTGAACGAAGATTCCAGATGGGCGGAGGTCCCCCTTCTCTCTTGAGGGTACCCACAAGCCTGGTGATGGGGCTTTGAGAGACCAGTGAGTGTATGGTGGGCTTGGGTGGGCGTCAAGGTAATTTCTGAATTTGGGAACCACTCATGGCTGTCCGTTGTGGGGGAGATGGAAGAAGCAGCCACAGCTTCCTTTGCCCCAAGTTGCTTTCCCGACTGCTCAGATGCGGTGGGGTTTGTGTGTGAGTTGCTTTGATTTTATGCCTTCCTGAAGGTGTTGCCAGTGGGTGGGTGACTCACCAGAGGGTTGGCCACATGCTGTCCACCCTTGTGAAACTCTGGTGGTTTCACAGACCTCTGGTGAAACTGTTGGAGGCAGGAAACTCTGCAGGAGGCACCACTGGTGGAGCTGGAAGTGTGGCTTAAAGAAGTAGGTGCGGGGAGGTGGCAGGGGGAGGCAGCTCTGTGGGCCTCAGGTAGCCCCCAGTGTGTGCAAGAAGCTGGTTTTAGATGACCAAAAGGTGACCTGATCCCCAGATAAAAAGAAGTGAGTGGGGGTACCCGAGGTGGGGCAGGAGGCCAAGGCCATAGCACAGCTTCGTGCATCCCTGTCTTCCTGCCCTCTCTAGACTCTCTGAGGAGTTACTATCCCCAGGGTGATTTTTGTTTTTGTTTTTTAATTTAAAATCATCTTTATTTTGGTTGCTTTATTACTGAACATTTTAACTGGTCCCATTCCTCGTCTCATAGTTTGCCATGGAAACCATCGCCTCCCCTATCACACAATCTAAAATACAATTTACTAATGCAGTCCTCTGTGGGTGATTCAGGTTAGTGCATTCAAACAACATGGATTGAAAAAGGCTTCTAAGTTTGTGGGCAAAACATTCAATTCCTTTCCTAATGATGTTACAAAACGGCCCACAAACACTAAATTATTTTGTGTAAAAAATGTATTTTTTACTGTGGAAAATTATGCATTGCATACAACTTGGCCATTTTGACCATTTTAGAGGCATAGTCAATGGTGTCACACACATTCATGGTGCTGTGTAGCCGTCACACACCCATTAAACGCGGACACCACCACCCCCCACCCTGCCCCGGCCCCAGCGCCCACTACGGTATCATATGAATTTGACCCCTGTAGGGACACCATGGGTACTCTTACCCTGGGCCACAATACCTGCCTGGTTGACCACATTTGATTTTCATAGCTTGAGTAAATTTTGTTTCTTTGAAAGGAAACCAAGGCAGGATATTTCCTTTTCTATTGGAATGTTCCTTGGAAGAGATGTATATGGGGGTTGGACTGTGGATAGCACTGGCTTTTGTGCTTCAGATATCCTGGTCCTCCCTGCTGGGAGAGAAGGAGGTGGTTTTACTTATTTTTGAACACAGTTAATAACAGACCTTTCTTGTGTGGGATACCTGCATCTTTTAAAGACCAACGTGCCAGGGATTGTATCTCTGTTGGCATCTGGAGCTGTGACACCCTGGGCAGTTCTTAGACAGTCCCCCTCTGTCTAGGAGACCCTCCTCTCCCCTGCAGTTCAGTTTTCCTCTATGGGTTGGGGGCAGCCAATGCTGAGCCCGCCAGAGAAACTGAGGCCCAGCTCCAAGGCTAAGAAAGCGGCAATTCATGTCACTGGGATAACCCCCAACCTATCTCTGTTTTTTGCCAGAATTCCAACCAGCCCTGCACTTCTCTAGAGTGGTCAGCTCTAGTCCAGGGATTTTCCCTTGGGGTCGCTCCTTCCACCTCTGGGATGACCAAGGAAGAGACCTGTTTTGGGGGATAGGACGTGAATTAAATAGCTCCTGAGCCTCAGTGTTTGTGTGGGGCATGGGCGGGTGCTGTGGGCACAGTGAGAGGGGGAAGATACCGTGCCTGTCCCAAAGGAGGCTTAATTCAGGGAAGGCAGAAAGAGCAGCTCAGGAGGCTGTGAGAGCCGAGCCTGATGCTGGAGCCCAGGGCTGAGGAGCAGCAGGCGAGAGCAGGGGCCGGTACCCTCCGCATGGAGCTGGACATGCACCAGTGGCCCAGGTGGGAGCCAGGACACCATAACATTTATGTTCACGTCATTGGTGACTTGACTCCACTCAGCTTCCTCTGCTGTCCACGTGAAGTCCGATCTGAGTCACTGCTATGACAGTGGGTGGTGGGGCGCCTCAGGCTCACCTCCAGGCTCCCACAATAACCCTGCGACTGGTGGCTTCCCAGAGCAGGAGTTTGCCTAGCAGTGGGATGGCAGGGCTCAAATCCAGGTTGGCCTGCGCTGAAGCTTCCTCCCCTCTCCTGGCTCCTGTGTCCCGGGAGCAGCCACAGGCTCTTCAGAGGAGTATGGTACCTGCCATGCTGTGTCTTCCCTTATGTGCAGGGGCCCCCAGCAAGTCCTCAGGAAAATGCTTCAGCCCTGACCTGGAGCTGGGGAGCTCTGGCTGGCCAGCTGGGCTCCAGGGCTGCAGATCAGCCCCAGGCCCTCCCTGGAAACCCCAGCGTTTGTGCTTCACTACCAGAGCTGAGGGGCCGCAGCCCTCAGTATGCAGCTGGAGTCCTGAAATGTTTCTGCCTTGGACCTGGTTCTTCTTCTGGGGCTCTAGGCTTAGCAAATAATCATGGATTTAGGAATAAAGATTTATGAATCAAGATGTCCCACCCAGAGCTGTTTGTTCCTTCCTGTTGGTTAAAAAAAATGGAAATGACCTGTATCCCAAAATAGGAGAAATGTGTTAGGAGATGGGGCTGCTTCTACACACATGACATGGTATGACAGCCACAGTGCATACCATGTCCTGGCCACAGTGATGACAGGATGAACATAAGGGGCTGAGGGAGGACAGCTGGTGAGTGAGGGGCCTTGTCCACAGGGCCCTCATGGGTCAGGGTGTGAGGCCCCTGGCTCTCCACACAGCCCCAGATAACCCCACTCTGCAGAACTCCCAGTGCTGGGCTGCTCAGAACATTCATGCTTCATGTCAGGTGCATTCCAAGTGTCCAGACTGACCGAAGGACTTGCTGATGGTCCCGCTGAGAGTAAGGTTCAAGGTGCCCAGCCTCCCCCACAGGAACCGCTTTCAGACTTCTCAGCTCTGGGCATGACGTTCCCTCCCTGCTGGGGACCTGGAGCCCTGCCCTTCACCTGTGTCTGCCTTTCTGCAGAGCTGGGGCGGATCCTCTCTGGGGAACTTGCATACCAAGACTGGGCTACGTGTCCCCCATTTCTCATGAGCTACGGTGGCCAGTCCCTTTGACCACTTAACATACTTCAAGCCTCTGCTTCTGAGCTTGCTCTGCGCTCAGAACTTTCTGGCTTTAGCATCTTATCAGCGCCTCTGTGGCCCCATTTTTACCTCCAGCAAAGCTGTGGCTCAGAGAGGTGCAAGTTGCCTGTTGGAAGACGCAGAGCAAGGGAGTGCTAGAGCTACTCAGTGCTGTGGCTGCCACGTACTGGCCTTTCTACCAGTAAGACAGATAAGAGAACAAGAGACACACCCATTCTCAAGACACTTGTGGTTGGGAGGGGAGGTGGACAGAGGGAGTATGGGGGAAGGGAGGACACACTCCCTGTGTAGGGTGGTGCTGCCGGAGCAGAGGGGCACCCAAGCCAGGTGGGATGGCTGACAGGCTGCTGTGAGGAGGTGACAGACAGGGTGGGGGCCACCGACCAGGACAGGCACTGCAAGAAGGCAGGAGGGGTGAGACTGCAGGCAGGGGGCCTGGAAGCAGAGGCGGGAGTCAGGGTGACTGCATGGAGGGGAACCTTGGTGTCAGGTCGGGAACCACGGCCATATCTTATCTGTAATAGATAAAGTCCTATGTTCTGTGAATGTTTTACTGAAGGATGAATCGAAGATGAATGAATGGGAGCTTCAAGGCGGTCCCTATAAAAACTTATGACGCACCTCATGTGGTATATGTAATTCCAGATAATTTTACGTGAGCTCCAAACGTCATGGTTGGGCACTATGAAGAGGGGACAGCTGAGGCAGGGGCCGAGGGGGAACTGGTGAGAGTAGGAATGGCCGGTATACCTTTCCCTGCAAAAAGCAGCTCAGAGTTCCCCTGAAGGTGTCACTGGGGGACCTAGTTCTCAATAAGTCCTCCATCTTCACCCCCCAGCCAGGTGAAATGCCTGGCCAAGCCCCAGCTCATCTAGGTGCTGGCCATGCCCATCTGGCATGTTTCTGAAAGTTTCACCTCTGCTGAGAGGAAGACAGGTTGTCCAAGGGCCACGTGCTCTGGATGGACACTTGACTGTAGGGGCAGCTGTGGTTGGCAGCAGATAGCCCATGTGGGTGGTTTAGGAAGGGCAAGGCTCCTTCTGAGTCACCCCAAGGGCCCAGTCTTGGAAGAATAATGAGCTCGAGGACAGCACCCCTCGGTTCTCTGAGAAACTGCCACACCAGGTGGGTTTGCCCCGCTGGGTTCTGGAAAGCCATTCACAAGAAAAGGTGGTGTTCCTTAAAGCCCAGGTGTGTAATGTCCTGCTGAGAGGTGACCTCCTGCCTGGCAGCTGAGGCTATTGGTACTAATACTTTTTGCATGTAAGTCCCTTGAGCTGAGAGCCAGGTACGTAGGCACCTTGGTATCTGATTGCTCCTTCTGGGTTCTGGCAGGGTCTTCTTCCCATTAGCTGAGGGCTGTAGCCTTGACTAGGGCCTGAGGGTCTGGTTTGTCCAGCCATGAGGGCATGGTCTGGCCACTTGGTACGTGTGAGCCCTTTCTCTGTCCTTGGTGTGAGCAGGAGCTTACAAGGCCAGGCGGCAACTGCACTGAACCAGGGCTCCCTGCCCTACCAGCCCCACCCTCATCAAACCACTCATAGATCTCTGCTTCTATAGAAAGGAGGGTTGGTGGCAAACCAAGGTCAGAAACCATCACTAGCCTTGGTATTTTCATCTGTACCATGAGGACTGGTGAATCTATACAAGTTGCTACAGAGATTAAGAGAGAGAATGTGCATGTGGTCACAGAGATGGCCCAGCAATGGTGGTACTTTCCTTCCTGACTGTGCTTGTTGCATTTTGAGTCTCCCCCTACCTCCATTTCCACTTTCTCCTCTGGAGAGTCACATCAGCTGTGCCCTGGACAGTGGTGATGTTTTCCTTGCCAGCTGGACTGTGAAGGCAGGGGCCCACTGGGCATGGCAGCATGTGCATGTCCAGCATGCGGCCAGAGCAGGGATCTGCCCATGTGTGCTTGGGCTGCAGCATCCGGTTGAAGGTGTCTGAATCCTTCCAGGTTGGATTCTGAAGGTGACAAGGAGTTGAGGACTCAGCCTTTCTAGGAAGAGTGGGGCGTGAGCTCCCAGCTGGGACCTCGTGGAGCTTCACACTGGTTTGCAGAGTGATTAAGGATGTGCTATTCCTGCCTTGCCCGATGCTCTGTCCTGGTGTGGGCTGGCGGGGGCACCCTGTGGGGTGGGCGGTGAGCTGCCCCTCAGCTTGTTCTCTTCCCTGCACAGTGGGCACCGACGTCCCCATGGAGGCTTGCTGTGCAGACGGACATCGAATGGCCACTCAGCAGAGGGACTGCTCACTGCCTTACGCTTCGGAATCCAAAGAATGCAGGTATGTTTGCCAGTGGCCCCATTTTAACTAGAGCAATGTTCTTTTAGAGGAAAACAGAGGAGGAAGTGGCAGTGTGTGCCAGGTCCCCAGGGAGAGGCAGGGTAGCGGGGCTGGATCCACCCGACTGTCGGTGGTGTGTCAGCCGACACTGCCTCCCTCCGAGCTGCGCTGTCCTCTGTGTGCCTATGGGCCTGGCACGGCCTTGGCTCACCCTTCCTGTCCACGGTGTGGTTGTCAGGGCGTCTGTCCACTTGACTGGGCTGGAAACAAGGAGACCTGGGTTTGCAAGCCTGGCTGCCACAGCTGCACGGCCATGGGCAAGTCAGTTTCCCCCTACGAGGAGGGGGCAGTCTGGGGAGTGGACGAGAGCATGTAAATCTGTGCAAATGGAAACGTGACCTGCCTGTAGACCCCGAGGAAGCCACTGAGGCAGGCCCAGGGAAAGGGTTCCCGCAGCCTGTCACTCACCTCATGCAGCAACCAGCATCTGGATTGACTATTTTTATTCTTCTCTTCCTACATCAACACAAGATCCCTCAAAATTACAATATATAGTGAAAATAGGTAATGCTGATCATCAGCATAGAGTAGCAGTAACGATAGCAGCAAGACCTACTTTGTGCTGAGTCTTTGAGGCATGTTACCCCATTTCACCTTATTACTGCCCAGGTGCCTGGCTGGTAAAGTGACATGAGGATTTGAACCCTGAACATGTGTCTGGGAGGCGAGGGTGTGAAAGCTCCTAGAAATTGACATGTGTTTGTTTCCTCTGCCTCTAATTCAAGTGTGAGCAGCCGTGATGCGTGATGCGTGGAGCTGTGGGGTGTGGGGTGTGGGGCAGAGGGCTCTGGCGGAAGGAGCACGTGGGAGTCTCATCGTCTCCGTCTAGAGTTTTGCAGTTGTGTTGGCGCTAAGTACGGGCTGCTGCCTGCCAGAGGTGATGGAGCATATCAATCTTGATTGAGGAAGTTCTTGGAAAGTCAGAAGCTTTGTAGACCAAACAGAGGAAGAGAAAACAGGAAACTGACACCGCTTGAATTGCCTAGAAGACCCAGGGGTTGGGATTTATGGGGCATCTGCCAACTGTGGCGGTGACTCTGGCTCTTGGAGTGGCCTGGAAGCATGGTGGGGGGCGGCTGCTGGCAGTCCTGCAGTGAGGCTGGGCAGTAGGCGCTGGCGAGAGCTGGAATGGAGCTGGGGAGCTGGACTGACCTGGGGTGGGCTTTCCTACTGGGTGACCTGAGCCAGCGCCGAGCCTCAGTTTCCCCAAGTGTAAAACAGGGACCATAATAATTCCTTTATATCTGTTATAATGATCAGAGATGACAGGTGAAATCAGCACCACAGCCAGACAGCTTGCTTGGCTGCTGTGCTAAAGCACAAAGGCTGAGCAGCGCCAATAGCAGATGCTTATTCCCTCATGGCTCTGGAGGCTGGAAGGTCAAGGTGTCAGCACGGTTGGCTTCCTCTGAGGCCTCTCCTTGGCCAGGAGGTATTGTCCTCCCTGCGTCCTCCCATGGTTTTCCCTCTGTCTAGGTCCTATGTTTTCTTCCTCTGAGGACACCAGTCCTATCGGATAACAGCCCACTCTAATGATCTTATCTTACCCAAAGTCCTTCATTTTATTCTGTGTGCCAACATTGTAACAAGATTTGAGGGAGGCACGTCTTACATGTGAGCTGAACACACGAGTGTCACATTTACACACCACCAAAGGGTCTAATCACCCCTTCAAAAGCCCTATCTCCAAATACAGTCCTGGGGCAGGGGGATTATGACTTTGACAGATGACTTTTTTTGAGACAGAGTCCCACTCTATCACCCTGGGTAGAGTGCTGTGGTGTCATAGCTCGCAGCAACCTCAAACTCCTGGGTTCAAGCGATTCTCTTATTTTAGCCTCTGGACCAGCTGGGACTACAGGCACCTGCCACAAGGCAAGATGGGGTCTTGCTTTAGCTCAGGCTGGTCTCAAACTCCTAAGTTCAAGCGATCCACCCATATTGGCCTCCCCCAGTCAGGATTCTAGGTGTGAGCCACGGTGCTGAGCCCTTGAATTTGGGTTTTAGTCTCTGCTGAATTTATTACTGACTTCGACTGACCAATGTCTTTGATAAGTTTTGGAATTAGCTATAATCCTCAGTGGCTCTCAGAGTCCAAAGAAAATACCTTCTTAACTGTGAAGTGGGCATTTGTTTTATACGTCTTGGTCTAGGTATATTTAAAACATGTGTTAAGAGATTTCCAGAAATGTAAAAACTGTCATCTGAACGGCTGAAAGGGAATTTCTTCCCTCTCTATGGGAAGGATGGGTCCAGCCTCCCAGGTACCCTCGACTTGTTTCTTCCTTTATCACATGAGGCCTCAGGAAATTCTCGCTGGTTATTAGAGCTTCTGATATTACAGTGTCCCCAAAACATCTTACTGAATGCCAGGACACCACTCAAGGTGGTGATTCACACATATGAATGACCAGCCCTTTGTTTCCCTGAGGCTCTGGGAGGCAAGTTGTGTTATTCCAGTGAGCTCACAGGCCAAGGGTCACATATCTGTCTGAGGCCACTTAGTGAGCTGGCCCCTGGGCTGCCTGGCTCCAGCTGTGTCTCTACCCTATGGCACCAGCTGCTGTCCGCTGCCCTCCAACTCCTCCGCTGCATACCTCCCCTCTGCCCCATTGATGGTGATCAGGGCTCCTGGTAAGATGGAGCTCATCCAGAAATCACCTGGGAATTCAGCAAGCAGCACTGAGTGCTGCCATGGGGACTGGGAGGAGTCTTGCTCTCCCAGGTGGCTCTGGCCAGGCCAACGCTGCGCTTTCTGGGCTGTGGCCAGCAGTGCAGCAATGCCTAGGAGTGGGGATGGCCGACAGATTCAGTCTGTACTATCATTTAATGAAGCAGGGAAAGGAGAGCAGATGAGAAATCAAATTTAATGTATGAGGCTCTTCTTACAACTAATAACTAAAAGCAGTGTCAGTTTTCTCTTTTGACATGCATTCTGGGAGACTCACAGTTGAAGTAAAATTCTCCGTGTTCGTTCATTCAGCAAATTCTTGCTGATTCCTGAAGCTTGGGCAGCTCCGAGGGTCTGTGGGGCCCCCAGGAGGTAGGGCTGGCCCCAGTGGGTGGCTGGGGGATGAGCTGACCTCTCTGCAGTCATGAGACCAGCTGGCCTGCAGCCTCAGCAAGGACATATCGGGATGGCAGAAGCTGGTGGCTCTGAGGTTTCCCCAGTTCTTGAGTCACCTTGAGCAAGGCCCTGCCTTCCTTAGGATCCAGATCCAAATTTGCCTAAAATGTTGGGTTAGATTAAACCCATGCATCCATCAATGTCCTTTGGAGAAATCTGGAAATATACCAAGCCACACCTAAAGCAGGTCCCAAGATATTTTTCAGTCTTAAATCTCCCTGAACCCTTCACTTACTTATTTCACAGGTATTGTTGAGGGCCTGCTAGGTGTCAGGCACTGTTCTGACTGTGCAGGGTAAACCAGGCAATAAAACAGTTTAAGTCCCCTGGCCTTGTTGAGGTGGCACGCTACAGGGCCCAGTGCTCTCCATACTATTATGAAATCAGTATATAATCACCTACACATTCATACGCATGATAAAACACAACTATAGTCGGGAAGCACCTTGTGGCTCAAAGGACTAGGGCGCCAGCCCCATTACTGGAGGTGGTGGGTTCAAACCCGGCCCTGGCCAAAAAACTGCAAAAAAAAAAAAAAAAGTATCCACTATACCAATATATAATCACCTACACAAAAAAAAAAAAAAAAAAAAAAAAAAACCACAACTATAGTCCAGAAAGTAGGAGGGAACAGGGGGAAGGGGCGAGGGGAGGGTATTTGCTGGGAACTCACCTACAGTGCACAATGCGATGGTACATTTCAAATCTATTAAGAGTAGAGTATAAACGTCTGACCACAACAAATAAATACATGAGGTGATGGTTATGTTAATTCATTCCACATGGTATATCAAATCAGCACACTGTACCCCATAAATGTACACAGTTATGATTTAATTTAAAACCTAAGCAAAACAAGAAGTGAGCCTTATGGTTTGTAAGGAGCCAGGATGTACTGGGGGTGAACCTGCGGGGAAGGTATAGGGGCTTCTGGTCAGGGTGGGATTACAATTTTAGACAGAACTGTTAGGCCTCACTGAGAAAAGGGGCGCCTGATCCAGGACCTGATGGAGGCGGGAGACTGAGCCTTGTGGAGAGTGGGAAGGGTGTCCCAGACAGGGAACAGCCAGTGCGGAGGCCCAGAGGAGTGGCTGTGCAGGCATTGTGGGGCAGCATGCAGGGGCTGCAGGGCTGGGGCAGAGTGAGAGGGGCCCCAGCAGGTAACCAGGATGGCTGAGGGGGCTGTGGGGCCATTTTAGAGACTGGGGCTCAGAGTGACAAGAGAACCCCTGGGGGGTTTGTTTGAGTGGATGGGGCAGGGAGGCCAGTGGTTTGGAGCTGGAGGTGGCAGGGCAGGTAGCTGAGTATGAGCTGATCGTGGGCTGATGGTGGACATGACTCAAGGGAAGTACCAGGTTTTATTATCTGCACACAGAGAGGGACTGAGAGGAGGAGGCAGAGGTGGCCCCAGGGACTGCCCTGGGTTTGCCTGGACAGGAAGGGGCAGCCATGGGAGAGAGGGCTGCAAGTGAGGGGAGAGTGGAGTAGAGTTCCAAATGCCCCTTAGATGCCCACCTGGGTGGGTGGCTGGGGACCCGGGTCAGGGGTGCAGAGGGGAGGCTAGGAGGGAAATGGGGAGCTGTTGGTGTGGATGCAACATTTAAGGCTGGGGGGCTGGTGCAGCTCCTCCAGGGGGTTGTGGTTGAGGGAGAGCACAGGTGGGGTGGGGTGGGGGAGCCTGAGGGGCTGGGTCCCCTGGGGCTGCTTGGGACACTTGGGTGCTTGCATCTTTCGGCTCTTGTAAGTGACTATTCTGTGAACACGGGGGTGGGGCTGTCTTTGAGATTCTGCTTTGAGTTCTTCGGAACATATATCCAGAAGTGGAATTGCATTATGTGGTAATTCTGTTTTCAATTTTCTGAGAAGCCATTTTTCATAGCACCCACACCATTTTCCCCTCCCAGCAGCAATGCGCAGGCCCCGTGTCCCCCCAGCGCTCTCTTTTCTGCTCTGCAGAGCTGTTTCAGTGCGTGGCTATGCACGGGCCTCGCTGTTCTCTGGCAGTTTGGTAGGTACCTGTTGTTTGCAGATCTGCTGAAAGTGGGGTGATGTGTGGAACAGCACAGTACCGATGAGTCCATCCGGGGCCTCGGCACTTCTGGGGACACAGGGAAGCTGGCGGCTGCTACCTACACACAGAGGCGGCCTGGCAGGCACAGGGAAGCTGGAGCCATCTTCTTTCCTGGAGGCACAGGCTGGGTGGCTCTTCCTGCCCTTGCTGGCTTTGGCTGCAGCTGGGGTTATTTTTGTTTTGGTCTGGAGCCACCTGTGACACACCACAGCCCTCCTGCCACTCACACCCCCGGCTTCTGAGGACCTTCCCTGGAGCCCTGGCATGGCTGGGAGATGTAGGCCCACAGCCAGGTGCCTCCCTGTCACCATCCCTCACTTCTCCATCTCTGGCAACTACCTCAGGAAATTCTCTGAGTTATCTGCCCTGAACCCGGAGAATGGGGATGGGCATTGAGAGGATTCCAACCTGAAGAAAGGAGTGAGCCTGGCCCTTGAGAGCACCCTGCTCAGTTTTGCTTCTCAGATGGGTGGGAACGTTCTGTGGGCGAGGCTCCGAGCTCACACAGACCAAGCAGCCTCTCTGGTGGCACAACTGGGGCTCCCAACTCTGACACCAGGCACTACTCTGCGTTCAGTCACTGAACACCTTCTGTGTGCCAGGCTGTGTGTGTGTGTGTGTGTGTGTGTGTGTGTGTGTGTGAGCAGGGGAGGGGATGTCCGGAGATGGCAGTGGCCCCTTCCCTGAGGGCTCCGCCCACCCTGCTGCCCCCAGGATGGTCCAGGAGCAGTGCTGCCACAACCAGCTGGAGGAGCTGCACTGTGCCACAGGCATCAACCTGGCCAACGAGCAGGACAACTGTGCCTCGCCCCACGGTGACAATGCCAGCCTGGAGGCGACCTTCGTGAAGGTGGGGACCCAGTGACCACACGGACCCACTGCCCATCCCCTGCTAGCCAGAAGACCTGGGCCCCCTCCTGGCTGAGCAGCATTGTCCAACAGCCCCAATCTACCTTTTGTTGTGAGCAGCAGGGGGTGCCTGGCCCAGCAGAACCACTGAGGTGTCCCCCCTCCTCCAGTCTAGCCAATAAACCTGGAGGACCCAAGGGCCCAGCCCTACACTGGGAAGTTAGGAGTGACGTGAGCTGGCCTTGTTCTGAAGGCTACCCACCCCGAGGCTTTAGGCAGAATGCAGAGGTCAGAGCAGGGGTCATCTGGGTCCTCAGAATCCTCTCAGTTCAGGCTAGGCACCTTCCCACCTCATGCTTCTCTGCCCCTAGCCTTGTCAGGGCCCCAGGCTAAGAATGGGCCCTCACTAAGGCCTTTGATAACCCCTGACTTGCACAAGCACCTAGAGCAGCGATTCTCAACCTGTGGGTCGCAACCCACAGGGAACTGTATTAAAGGGCTGCGGCATTAGGAAGGTTGAGAACCACTGACCTAGAGGAAGAAACTGAGGTGCAGAGAGACCCACACTCCAAAAGGGCCTCAGCAGTCCTGCCAGGGCCCCAGAGGCGATCCTGCAGTGAAGGGAAGCTAGGAGTAAAGGGCATAACCTCTTCCCTGAGCACTGGACCCCAAGTCCAATCAGATCATTCACGCCCCCATGGCCTCCGGTATCCAGTGAACCCCCCCCCCCCAGGCAGGGCTAGGGTCCTGCAGATGGTGCTGTCCACCCCTGTCACAAAGTCACCTGAGTCCATGTGTACTCACCCCTGAATCCCCTCCCTCTGCCTGGCAGATAGGACTTGAGGGAAAGGGAGATTTAGAAAAAGCAGGGACATTCTAATGGGAGTGGGAGCAGGTCACTCTGCAGATGAGGGATTTGTGGTTCTTGTCTTCTTTTTCTTTTTTGAGACAGTCTCACTATGTTGCCCTGGGTAGAGTGCTGTGGCGTCACAGCTCACAGCAACCTCCAACTCTTGGGCTTAAGTGATTCTCCTGCCTCAGCCTCTCTAGTAGCTGAGGCTACAGACGCCCACCACAATGCCTGGCTATTTTTTGGTTGCAGTTGTCATTGTTGTTTAGCTGGCCTGGGCTGGGTTCAAACCCACCACCCTCAGGTATGTGGTTGGCGCCCTAACCACTGTGCAACAGGTGCTGAGCCCTTTTTTTTTTTTGAGACAGGGTCTCACTTTGTCACCCTTGGTAAAGTGCTGTGGCAGAGTACTGTGGTGTCATAGTTCACAACACCCTCAAACTTCTGGCCTCAAGCAATTCACTTGCCTCAGCCTCCCAAGTAGCTAGGACTACAGGTGCCTGCCAAAATGCCCAGCTATTTTTCAGAGATGGGGTCTTGCTCTGGCTGAGGCTGGTTTTGAGTGAGCTAAGGCAATCCACCCACCTTGGCCTCCCAGGGAGTAAGGATTACAGGCGTGACCCACCTGGCCGGGCCTGGTTTATGCTTCTGAGGAGGATTACCCACATCCCGGGAGGTGGACATTCCACCCTCTCTGGTAGGATGGGTGGGGAATGAGCAGCCTGGAGGACTCATCAGCCTCCACAAAAAGAGGGCAAAAGCATCCCCCACCCCGGTTCCTGCTGGGGACTCTGGAAAGTTCTGTGCCCTCTGTAAGATAACCATTTACTAAGGACTAAAGTGGTGCTTTTCATGTATGGGGTAAATGTCGCCCTCAGGACTCAGGGGTGAGTACACAGGGACTCTGATGACTTTGGGAACTGGGCTCTCTGTGACAGGTGTGGGCAGCCCCATCCCTGGCCCTGGCTTCATGACTCGTCTTGTGTTCTTGTGCTTTTCAAGTGCACAGCACAGCTCCTGCTGCCCAATCCCTCTACCTCAAGGTGGGAGAGAGGAGGTGGTACCCATTCCCCTGGGCAGAGCAGAGAACAGGCTCTTTGGAGCTCTGCGTAGCCCTCTTCCTGGGATTGTGTGAGCAGAGCCAGGAGGCCACTGACAGGGTAGAGATGTTGGGGGCAGTCATGTATGGGGGGAGGTGGAGCTCATGCTGGAGGCAAAGCCTTTTAAGATCCTTTCAAAACTGAGATCTAAATTTGGGGGGCAGGGGACTCTGGTTGCTTTTGCTGTTTACTGCCCACAGTTAGAAGTGGTACCTAAGTCAGGTATGAGTCACTGCTGTCCAGGGTGGTGTACAAGGGGGATTGGAGAGGCCCCAAACCCCCTTGAGGGCCCCAGCCAGGCCATCTGCTCCCCTTCTCCATCTGAAGCCCCTCATGTGTTCGCAGAGGTGCTGCCATTGCTGTCTGTTGGGGAGAGTGGCCCAGGCCCAGGGCCAGAGCTGTGAGTACAGCCTCATGGCTGGCTACCAGTGCGGGCTGGTGTTCAGGGCATGCTGCGTGAAGGGCCTGGAGACCGCAGACTTCACCCCCGGGGACGGCGGGGACCTTCAGGAAACAGGTACTTTTCCTCTCCCTTGGTCCTGGGCAGCGTATTTTAGTCAGGGTTCTCCAGGATGTGAACAGAGAAAGAGGTAAAGATTTATTTTTAAGGGACTAGCTCGCATAATTGTGGAGACCCATGGAAGAGGGGACGTGGCAGCTGGAGTCCACCAGCCGTGCTGTTGGATGTCACTCTTTCCTTGCAGGAGGCCCCCCACGTTATGGGGGATAATTGATTTTTCTCAAAGTGTACCTATTTAAATATTAATCTGGGGGAGAGGGGAGAGAAGAGGAGGGAGAGGGATGGGTGTGCTCCCACCTAATGGGCACAGTGTAAGGGGATACGGCACACCTCCTAGGGGCAGGGCACAACTACAACAGGGACTTTACCTAACAAATGCAAACATCGTAACCCAATCATTTGTACCATTGTATTCATCTGAAATTTAAAAAATGAAAAAATATTAGTCTTACCTAAAAAATATCACGACAACATCATCCAGACTAGTTTTTGACTAGTATCAAATATCTGGGTACCGAGGCCTGGCCAAGTTGACCCAGTAATGTGAGCGTACATGTTACCATTGCCTTAACTGATAAGACCAACTCTAGTCGTCAGGCCCATTTCATGTCTTACCTCTCCCAAGAGCCACTGTCACGGGGTGAGACTGGGCATCGGGATCTGGGCTCTCACAAGTCTGCATTCACATCCCGCTCCTCTTGTGTGCCTTGGGAGCTAGTTCCCTCATTTGTGAGATGGGGGTGATTGCAGCTCCACCTGGTAGGGTTGCTGGGAGGATTATGTGGGAGAAAGGGAGTAAGGTGTTTGGGTGGCACCTGGATCTACTGTGCTTGGCTGGTCTTGCTCTTGTTTATTGGATGAGGAGCTGATGGTGCAGGTCACATGATCAGCACTTGAGAAGGGAGAAGCCTGGCCTTCTGTCCCCTGGTCAGGGCCCTCTGTCCATCTGGAGCTGATGATGTGGGCAAGAAGCTAGGGCATTGCTTGTTAAGAGCAGCTGTGCTGGCTTAGTGCCTATAGCTCAGGTGGCTAGGGTGCCGGCCACATGGACCAGAGCTGGAGGTTTCGAATCCAGTCTGGGCCAGAAAAATAGCTGGGCGTTGTGGCTGGCTCCTGTAGTCCCGGCTGCTTGGGAGGCTGAGGCAAGAGAATTGCTTGGGCTCAGGAGTTTGACGTTGCTGTGAGCTGTGAGGCTATGGCACTCCACCCAGGGTGACAGCTTGAGACTCTGTCTAGAAAAAAATAAGTAAATAAATTTTAAAAAGAGCAACTATGCGCTTTCAAATAAGGGCGTGTGACCCCGAGAGCAGCCTCCAGAGAGCTCCCAGCTGTGTGTCCACCACTTCTGCTTCCCCGGCCTCCATCTGTTGGAAGCCTTGGGGAGCAGCTCAGTTACATGACTGTCTAGTAATCTCTTTCAATTACTCGGTGGTTCTTGTGGAAAATAACCCTGGAAAAATGAGGCGCCTGCCCTGACCGAGCTTGCTGTGTGGCCTTGGGCCTGTTAGAAAAGAGGAAGGTACAGGAAGGGGTTAAAGGGAAGGGCGCACAGACCTTCAGGCTGCCTTCAAGACCCACTCATTTCTCTGGCTTTGAGGTCCTGCGTCATATGGACCCATCTTTCACTTTTTGTCCTTAATTTTTAAGTCCTCCAAGGCCCCTTGGATGCCATTGGTCTGATTTCAGATGTCACAGTCATAAAGGGGGATTGGGACCACATTCCAGCTCCTTACTCAGCTTTTGAAATCAGAGACGATATTTTCATATTAAACAAACCCAAACTTTTCATCCTGGTAGAGGATTTCTGCTGTGTCTCTGGGGAGGATTTTTGTTGATTTATGTCTGTAGTGTTAGCAGTCCGGGGCTGGGGGTGGGGGTGGTTTTTGTGTCTCCAGATGTTTCATCTCTCCTGTGTCTCCAGATGTTTTATATCTCCTGTCTTTTATCTGCTTCAGCCCCTGCCCCAGATGTCCCCCCAGTGCTCCCTCCTCTGGGAGGGCGTCTCTGCCTCTCTTCCTCCCTAACCAGTGCTGGCTGGGGCAAGTAGAGAAACTGAGAGTCAGCCTTTAGAAATGAAATCAACTATTTGATAAAAGCCAATCAGGGGATGCAGGTCAACCCATACCACTAAGCTAGACGAAACAGTCTCACGCTGTCACCCCGGGTAGAATGTAGTGGCATCATCATAGCTCACAGCAACCTCAAATTCCTGGGCTCAAGCATTCCTTCTGCCCCAGCCTCCTGAGTAGGTAGGACTACAGGTGCCCACCACAATGCCTGGCTAAATTTCTATTTTTAGTAGAGACCAGATCTTGCTCTTGCTCAGGCTGGTCTCTTGAGCTTGAGCCATCCACCCGCCTCAGCCTCCCCTAGTGCTGGGATTACAGGTGTGAGCCACTGAGCCTGACTAACTCTAAACCTTTACTGTGTGCCTGCTTTAGGCTTAGAGGTGCTTCTTGTGTGATAGTGAGGTGTTTGCTGAGATGCCCGAGTATCTGGGACTGCGTAACAGTGCAGTGTGATATCAGTGACTCCAGGCCTTGTGCCTGTGTTCTTTCTCTATCATTGATCTTGTAGAGATTTAACCTACATTTATAAGTGTAATTCAATTTTAAGTAGGACAAAATCAATACTTACTAGGATTTACTAATGGGCATTACTGCCTGATATTCACAAGAAGAGAAAGGATTTGGCGCTTCTTCTAAGATATGAACACGTTGGGTAAATGTCTTGGTTTCTTTCCCCTTAGGTAATAAGATCTCTGCCATCCAGGAGGAACAGGAGGACCCATACCTGAACGACCGCTGCCGAGGTGAGATGCTTTGCTTCCCGTGAGCCATTTGGTGGTTAATTAAACCTGAAAGGGAGTCAGGGCTGATGTCATTGGAAGTTTGAGCCTCACTTGCTTTGGGTCACCCAGCTCACACCTGCTCTGATTCCAGGAGGCGGGCCCTGCAAGCAGCAGTGCCGAGACACGGGAGATGGGGTGGTCTGCTCCTGCTTTGTGGGCTACCAGCTGCTGCCTGATGGTGTCTCCTGTGAAGGTAAGTGTCTCCTACCTAGGGCCTGGCAGGACTGATGGGTTGCTGGTACTCAGGAGCCCATGCTGGAGGTCTGAGCAGGGCCTGAACGGGGTGACCTGGGGCCTGTACAGCTTTCTGACACTCTTGCAGGTACAGCAGCCCCAGCCAGGGCTTGAGGCTTGGGGAACATAACCAACAGGGCCGGGAAGGAGGATCAGACCAGATTTGGGGTCTAGAGGACTCTGGATCCAGGATCTGCCAAGTCGCCCTGGGCACACTTTCAGACTCTCTACCCCCTCCTCTGTGAGGTGGGGCAATGGGGAAGATGCTGCCCCCCATGGGGTTTGGGGGACCACATGCTCACAGTCCAGACCTGGCACCTAGGAAGAGCAATAGGCTGAAGCTTAGCAGGGCAGTGAGGTCACTGCTGCGGACTTGGCGGTGGGTCCCCGCAACTGTGCTCCAGTGCGCAGCCTGGGTGAGCCTGCAACAGGACTCGGCCTGGTTTGAGTAGGAGAAGAGATGGGTGCAGGGAAGCACTGCCGTGGTGGCTCTAGGCATGCTCCTTCTGAGAAAATGCAAGGACTGCCTGTGCTTTCTGGCTACTCACGGTATCACCTTGGTCTCCCCTAGATATCAACGAATGTATCACAGGCAGCCACAACTGCCGGCTGGGAGAGTCCTGCATCAACACCGCAGGCTCTTTCCGCTGCCAGCGAGACAGCAGCTGCGGCACTGGCTATGAGCTCACAGAGGACAATAACTGCAAAGGTAAACTCCTCCTCCCCCAGGTGTGGGCATGGCATGGTGGGAGAGGTGGCAGTGGGCCCGGGGTGTGGGCTCCCAGGTGCTGGGTGGCTGCCGGCCGCTGCCCACTCCTCCACAGGGGGGAAGTGGTTAGACCCGTGTGAATGGAACCCTGTGTGTCCTAGGCCAATGGGCTGGAAAGTGTGACAGTGATGCTCAGAACATTTAAAAAGTTGACAGTAGTGCACTGGTCCCAAATTTACCTTCATATGGTGCTGAGCTTGTGATAGCAAATTTGGATTTCCAAAAAACCTTAGTACATGATCATTTAAAAGCAGGCCTGAATTTCAGGTGCTCACATGTGCTTTCTACAATAAATAAATAAATAAACCAGAAGGAATCCACAACTATTTTTGCACAACAGCTGCCTTCCATCTGATTCCAGGCTTCCTTGAAGTTCAAAGCACATCCCCTTCCACCACATGAAAACATGACATTTCTGGCTGCCAGCCTTTCCTGCTAAGCCAGAGATGTGATTTGGCAGATCAGCCTCTGATGAGGATCTTTTAGAACATGTTTTTTTTTAAAGTCTATCAGAAGAAGAAAGCCACTTGTATAAAAATGTTGATTATTGAGTTATGAGGGTGACTCAAAAGCAAGGCACACCCTCCTAACATCTAAGGGCCTTTCAGCCCACGCCACCCCTGTGCACTGGCTGGGTGGTTTGGACCCCGAGAACCCAATGACGCAGCCAGTGGAGGCTAGACATTTGCACACTTGACAGGCATGAACTTCAAGGGAAGGGCAGCCCTGTTTATCCTATCATGACAGAAACCATTGTTCATATTTGCGATATTGTGAAGACTTCAGAATGAAAACGTTTATAATAGAGACTATGTTGATTACCACTAAGATAATGGCTTTATGAGCTAAACTAAACATACACTTAGCCTGAATGAATAATGATATGTATATCTGCCAGGAAAATGCCTGGGTTATTTATTCTATAATAGAAAGTTTGCCTCTGAAGAGCCTTGGGGAAAAAAAAGTTAGCATTTTCCGTCTTCAGCAGCTGGGGCACTGTCCAGCTCGCCTTTGTGCATGACCCCTCTGTTGGAATGTTTGGGGTGATAGCCTGAATAATGAGCATTAGAAAGAACTTTCTTGTGATTTTAAAGTGTTGTACGATGCTTCTGGCAGAACTCTTGCTAACCATTTCCTTTTTTTATGATGTACCAGATATTGACGAGTGTGAGAGTGGTATTCATAACTGCCTCCCCGATTTTATCTGTCAGAATACTCTGGGATCCTTCCGTTGCAGACCCAAGCTACAGTGCAAGAGCGGCTTTATACAAGATGCTCTAGGCAACTGTATTGGTAAGATGTGCTGCGGCCAGTGTTAGCAGGGTGCTCCGGGTGGGCAGTGATCTAGCAGTGGGCCAGGCCTCTAGAATCCCAGTGGGGGCATCATGTATAGAATAGGGCTGGAATAAAGGGCTGGACAGCAAATATTTTAGGCATTGTGGGCCACATGGTGGAAAGCAGCCGCAGACAACTGGGCATGACAGTGTTTTAATAAAACTTTATTTACAGAAACAGAAAGCAGGTTGTGTTTGTCTCAAGGGCTATAAGTTTACCAACTTTAGAAGAAGGAAAGAGTTTGGATTTTAGAGTCAGAGATACCTAGTTTCAAATAACTGGGCGTGACCATGTTTTAATAAAATTGTATTTACAGAAACAGAAAGCAGGTTGTGTTTGGCCCAAGGGCTGTAAGTTTACCAACTTTAGAAGAAAGAAAGAGTTTGGATTTTAGAGTCAAAGACACCTAGTTTCAAACTGATTGACTTAAGAAAATTATTTCCTCTGAGCCTCAATTGCCTCCCCTATAAAATGGGAATAATCATAATGTTTGGCTGATAGGGTTGAGGATGAAGGCACTGACGTGCCTGTTACATAAGAACCACTCAGTAAATGGCAGTTCCCTGCCAGAGCTGTTTAATCTATTAAAACTTGTTTAAAAATACCCTGTGTGAGGCCGGGCACAGAGGCTTATTCCTGTAATCCTAGCTCTCTGGAAGGCCAAGGTGGGTGGATCGCTTGAGCTTAGAGGTTCAAGACCATCTTGAGCACAAGTGAGACCCCCATCTCTACTAAAAATAGAAAAACTAGCCAGGTGTGGTGGCAGGTGCCTGTAGTCCCAGCTACTTGGGAAGCTGAGGCAGGAGGATCTCTAGAGCCCAAGAGTTTGAGGTTGCTGTGAGCTATGGTGCCATAGTACTCTATAAGGGCAAAAGAGTGAGACTCTGTCTCAAAAAAACAAAAAAGCCCTGTTACATATATTTTACCATGATAAAAAAAATACTCTGTGTCGATATCAGAGAAAGACAACGTGGAAGGAGAGAAAAATCCCATGTAAACCTAGTATAAGGATGGGAGAGCTGGGTGAAGTTGCTGGGGCTGGGGGTGGGTTACCTGTTCTGGGACAACGGATGAGTTCTGCTTTCCCCTGGGGCAACTCAGCTCAACTACCTGGCTCGGTCCCTGTGGTCAGCATCTGAGTCCAGATCCACAGCCTTTCCTCCTCCTCTGCCAGATAGAAGCTCCCAGGTCCTGCCCTTAAGGTCAGAGAGATTTTTCCAGAGAAAAGATAAGAAATCTGAGCTGCATATGCCACTAGTCAGAACCCCCTCCCGACCTTCAGTGCCTGTATCATCCTGCTCTCTCAAGGCTGTCATGGCTGTGAGCATAGGATTGCAAATTTCTGTCTTACTTCTATTTCAGCTCTTCCTCTGATATCTCTGTATTGATCATGTATTTGAAATGGTTTGGATTGAAAGTTTTCCCCACATCCCTTTTTTTTAACCACTTTGAGATATTTAAAGACAAATGGAACAGTGAGCCCTTAGGACAGGGCCTGGTCTGAACCTCACCTGGCCTTCCCCTCTCACAGTGTCCCTTTCATCCTGTCGGGGAGGCTTCTGAGCTGGGGGAGCCTCAGGTTGGCCGCCAGTTGGCTCCTTGCCAATCTCCAGAGGCTACCACTCTCCTAGGCCCAGGAGGGAGGAGGGCCCTGCTCAGACTTGCGGCCTGCTCAGCCGGGCTGTGGAGGGGGGCTCACATCTGCTGTGATGGAAACCGACTCAGGGCAAAATTAGCCCCGATTTCCACAAAGAGCCATTTGCAGGTCTCAACAGGGCCCTGATTTTTACCTCTTCGGGGTGCAGAAGCAGTGGAAAGGAGGGACTGTCCCCCTCACTGTCCTCCCTTAGACTTGGGGGGCAAGCCAGATGCCCACGGAAGCCTAAGGCTGGTGGGAGGACATTGGCTGGAGCCCAGCCTGGTGGCACTTGTTCTTTCATGCCACCTCTCTGGGTCTTCAGTGATAGTGTCAAAATCCCAGCATTCCCCTCTCAGAGAGCCCCCAGGGTTGGCGTGTGTCCTCTCAATCTTTGTGACTAAGTTCAGGAGTCATTCTTTTAATGAACGTTATTTAGAAATAAGCAGACGAAACCTAAACACAGAAAGTAAACCCTTCTGGGGGACCCTGGCCTCTGTTCCAGGATCTGCTCCCACGTGGTTTTTTATTTTTTATGATGATGGGGCTGGACTTTCTGCCACTGGCTTCTGCCACTTGATGATGTATTTAGAAACTATTTTATATCAGGAAGGTAGGAGTCAGGCCATCTGGGAGAGGGCTGGAGGGAAGTGCTGACCCCACAGTAGCCAGAACCCATCTCCCCAGGGCTCCAGGGACCATTCCTGAGGCCTCCGGCACCTGTCCCTCCCTCCACCATGCAGCAGGCCACCTGTAGCAGAGGATCCCTGCCCGCTGGGCTGGCCCAAAGGACAGGTTGGGGCCTTGGAAACTGTACAGTGGAGAATTTTCCAGGACCTTGGGGTTGAGTCACTGAGGGCCTTGAGCCTATCACACCATCTTCAGGTTTTTTTCTCCTTTTCTCCCAAATCTCTCCCTCCTTCCCACTGTCTTCCTTTCTGCTTTGGTGGGGAGGAGGGAATGGGCCAGAGCATGGTCCACCCGTGCCTGGGCGTGTACACAGGTCCTGGGGCAGTGAGGGTTTCCACTGAGTCCAGGGGGACTGATGGAACCAAGGAAGCAAGGACCTTGACTGCAGGGCTCGCCAAGCTTTCCCATGTGAGTCCCTGTGAGGGGAGAGACTGCCCACTGCTCTCAAACTTACTGGGACTTTGACATCAATTTGTTCTTTGTTTATTCACTCTTCCATTTATTTGTTTATTCATCTCACACCTGATCCTTCCAGAGGACTCCCAAGGGACCTTATTATTCCACAGAACAGAGTCTGGGAGATACAGCCTGAGAGAGGAGAGTATAAGGCTTGGGGGGGCGGGGGGCAGCAATCACTCTGCTAAATGCTCTATTTATTCTTTCTTTCTTTTTTTTTTTTTTTGAGACAGAATCTCAAGCTGTCACCCTAGGTAGAGTATCGTGGCATCATATATCACAGCAACCTCAAGCTCTTGGGCTCAAGTGATCCTCTTGCCTCAGTTTTTCTATTTTTTTAGTAGAGACAGGAGGATCTTGCTTTTGTTCAGGCTGGTCTTCAGTCCTACATCCCATATATTCTTGATACAAGGCAGGGACCACCCAGCTATTTCTATAAAGGGTGAAATTGCACATCGCAGCTTTTCAAGCCATCAAGTGTCTGTGACAACTGCTCTCTTCTGCTGTTGCAGGCTGAATGCAGCTGCAGGCTGTACGTGACAGAACGGGCCTGGCCTCGTACTAGGAAAATTTAATTTTCAGAGGCAGGCAATGGGCTGGATTTGGCCTAAGGGCTGTAGTTTGCTGATCACTGATTTAAGAGACCTTGAACTGGCTGGAAGGCCAGAGACCCTGGTTCTCGACCTGGGCCCTTGTTGACCCCTGACTCCGGCTATGAGGCCAGAGAGTTACTTAATCTCTCTGGGCCTTGGTGTTGTGTTTATGAAGCACAGATAATAACAATATAATCTTGCTCAAAGGCCCTGAGATGCCAAGAGGCTATCCTTGCCTTGTAAGCTAGCTATGGAGTTTGAGAGCAGTTGTGGATATTAAAGTTTTTGTAAACTGTAAAGTGCTGCATGGTTGATGTGAAGGCCAACCCCAGGGGAGAGGAGTCAGGGCTGATTCAACTGATGCCCATGGGGCTTGGCTGGCAGGGACGGAGGTCCAGTGGCCCCTTCTCCTGACTTACACTCAGGGGCCCCCACTGTCACTTCCTTCCATTGGTTCCTCTGGCCTCAGATGCTCACAAGTGTCTGAACAGGGTGATTTTTTAAAATGTAGGTCCTGTTCAAAGACTATGTCTCGTAGGAAGTTCACCCTGTGTGTTTTGAATTCTGAATTTGATCAGAGTGAACTAATTTGATATTAATGAAATAATATGTAGACCAGTCCTCCTGGGTCATTCACTGGGTCCCTCTGGCTTGTATTGTTTTCATCAGAGCCCCCCCCCATGTCAGAGATGTCAGAGGCATGTCCATTTGAGGAAGGAGATGGCTGTGCAGTGAGCTTGGGGAGCCATGGCACTTCCCATCCTGGCCAACCCAGAATGAGTCAGCACAGCTCCTGGGCAGATGTGAAGGACCTGAGTGGCCCATACAGGGGCAGTGGGTATGTTGTTAGAACCTGAGTGTCGAGGGCTGCAGGAGAGGTTTGGCCAGTCACCCGAAGTGCCCAGAGCCTTGCTGGGGGCAGAGTGCTGCTGCAGAGTGGACGGTCACTGTCTCCTTAGCAGCGTGCCCAGGGAAGGGCTCCATGGAGCACATGAAGGCAGAGGAATCCTGGCAGGCAGGGGCGGGAGGAAGGGCCAGAGAGGTGGTGTCCAAGGTGACATGCAGAGATGGCATTTGGGCACCAGTTGGGAGACTACTGTGTGGTCTGGGGTGAAGGGGCCAGAGTGCCTCCATCTGTGGTCTTGCAAAGACGAGGGAAGGGGTGTTCCTTTGGATATCTGCTCTCCGAATTCTGGCCTCCATGTTTAACTGCGCTGTTTCCATCTCTCCTCCTATAGATATCAATGAGTGTTTGAGTATTGGTGCCCCGTGCCCTGCCGGGCAGACGTGCATAAACACAGAGGGCTCTTATACCTGCCAGAAGAACGTGCCCACCTGTGGCCGTGGCTACCACCTCAACGAGGAGGGGACTCGCTGTGTTGGTTGGTATTAAAAAGGAAAACACCCTTTATCCACTTGGGGGTATATAAAAACAAAAGAAAAAGAAAAGAGCTTCTCTGTCTGCTTCTAGCACATGCCCTCCCTTCTCTGGCTGAGGAGCGTTGATCCCCAATGCAGAGCCATTTCTGCCTGTCCATCCATCCTGTCACCAGTCCCCAGGCAAAGGCCTCTGGAGTTGCACCTGGACTGGTGCAGTAGACCACCAGCCCATCCTCTGCGTCAGCCTCACCTCCTCAGTCTGTCCAGTTTGTTTGAGCCCAAAGCTCTTCCACCCCTCTCTGTTCCCGGCTCTACTGCAGCTCCCTATTAGTGACAAAGGACAGATGCCTCTGCTTACAGATCAGTCTTCCTGAGCTGGCTAGACTTTATAAACCTTATAATTCAAATGAAATAGGTCTCACCACTCCCCAAACAAACACTGAGCTTTCCTCTCTGTGTGTTTTTCTCCTCTTACATTGTTCTTTTTGTACACCTGCTCCTATGTGCCTTCAGACCCAGGGCACTCAGCCTGCCTGGATTCCTGCCAGGGAAGGGGCTTCTTTAACGACTACCAGGACACTTTCTCAGTGTCTCCCAGCTCACTGGGCATTTCCCCTGAATGAGGGTCATTGCTGGCCGGCCAGAGCAGGTGTCCCTGAGGGGAGGCGCTGCATCTGTCTCCCTGGCGCGGGAAGTCAGGCTGAGGACAGGGCGATGCTGCATGTCGACGCGCATTCTCATCTGCTCCTTCTTGGCTTCCTCTCTGATCATCTTGGGGGAAGCACACTAAAGGTTTCCAACGTGCCTTTCTCTCTCCTTTCAAGATGTGGATGAGTGCTCGCCACCCGCCGAGCCCTGTGGGCCAGGACACCGCTGTGTGAACACCCCTGGCAGTTTTCGCTGCGAGTGCAAGGCTGGTTACTATTTCGACGGCATCAGCAGGATGTGTGTGGGTATGTGGATGTCCCTGCAAGCCTTGTGGTGCCCAGCCAGATGGCACCAGAGTGACCATGATCAGATCCTCGTCTCAGGAACACCCAAGTGCAGGCAAGCCCGAGAGAGGACCCCAAGTCAGGAGACCTCATTATCACTCCAGCTCTGCTGCTGCCCAGGGGGCAGCCCCTGGCAGGGCCTTCCGGGGTGTGAGTCTCCACCCTGCCTGCCAGACAGGTGTTCTGCTTGGCCCAGACATCCAGTGTTGATGAGATAGGTCTACAAATGCCAGAAGTGTTAGTGATTACCCAGAGACTCACTGCTGACCTTTGGGGCCACAGGGGCCAGAGGTGCCATTAGCTCAGGGCCCCAGTAGGGACCACACCACCAGGAGTGAGGCCAGACCCTTCCCCAGCGCCAGCCATCGCCAGGTGCTCGGGGGAGTCTGGTGGCTTCCTTTACACCCACTATGGCCCCTCTGCCAGATCCGGGGGGACCCTCTGTGTGGGCATTAAGGGAGAGCACTGGCAGGAGGATACTTGTCCAAATGAGCCACCATGGAAAGGTTAGGATAAGGTGCCCACCCAGGGGACAGATGGGCCCATGAGGGTGGTCCCAGCTCTGCTGCTGACTTGCCCTGTGCTTAGGACAGTCACTTTACCAATCTTGTCTGAGAAATGAGGCTGAAGGAGGTAGGGATGAAGGGTGTGAGCTGTTGCTGTTGGCAGGAGGGTGAATGGACATTGCCCTGAGCTGCCCTGCCCTGTGGTTTCAGATGTCAATGAGTGCCAGCGCTACCCAGGGCGCCTGTGTGGCCACAAGTGTGAGAACACGCCCGGCTCCTATCTCTGCAGCTGCTCCGTGGGGTTCCAGCTTTCTGTGGACGGCCGGTCGTGTGAAGGTGAGGGGCCCGTCCACTCCCTCCCCAGCTGTCCTCCTGGGGGCCACCTCCTCCTGCAGTCCTGTGTTCACTTTCCAGCACGTGTTAAACACCGTGTTAGTGGGGAAGGGCCCATAAAGAACTGCTTGGCAGAGAGGACCTCCTCCCACCCTGCTTTGTTCTGATAACGTTCACCCTGCAAGGCCATGTGGGGACTAACAGCTACTGAGAAGGCTGAGTGGGATTTGGGGACGTGAGACTCGCCAACTATGTGACGCTGAGGAGTCACATAACGGTGATTGACCTCACCCTGCCTCAGCATCCTCATGAGGGAAATGGGTTGCTGTGTCAGAGAGAAGTAAAAACTGAACGTGGTGTGAATGCCGGCGACAGATTTTACTCCAACTATGCAGAAGGGGTGAGAGACTCCAGGGGGCGTTGACCCCGAGCCCCCAAACAACAGGAGGGCGACTTTGTAACTGCTGGCACTCCAGGAAGGAAGTGCTAAAGGCTGTGGTCACCTGTCTGCTGACCGGCCCTCCCTTAGAGGCCAGGAGACAGCCCCCACCACACACAACACGCCAGCCTTCCTAGGGTAGCATTCCAAAGGACTAACTCGTGGGCCGTAGAAGGACACTCCTGAGCGTGTTAGAGACAAAGGGACAGAAAGGATTCACATTGGCAAGTCTTTCTAAAGCGGGTGCTTCTAAGAAAGAGGGGGGTCAGCCCTGTGGTCAGGTTTGGGCTGGAACCAAGGGTAAATTCTTTTGGCAGCCTCCACAAGCACAAAATCAGCCAGAGAACCATGTGAAAGGATGAGTGTGGCTGTATTCCAATAAAACTTTATTTAAAAAAACAAGTGGCAGGCCAATTTGGTCCATGGGGTACAGTTGGTGACCCCTGCGCTAGGCAAAAGAAACAGATTAGGGATAGTCCCGAGCTGCTGAGAGCCCAGTGAGTTTGGCATACGGGGTGTTGGTGTGTGAGCCCAGTCACCAAGGGCCTTTCTCACTTGAGGTCATCTGTGTAGGACAGTATTTTTCAATTTTTTTCATCTCATGGCACACTGGAACCTATAGTTAAACTTCCGTGGCACACTGAAATTATGTTGATTTAAAAAAGGGTGAAAAGGCTCGGCGCCTGTGGCTCAACCGGCTAAGGCGCCAGCCACGTACACCTGAGGTGGCGGGTTCGAATCCCCAGCCCGGACCCGCCAAACAACAATGACGGCTGCAACCAAAAAATAGCCGGGCGTTGTGGCGGGCGCCTGTGGTCCCAGCTACTTGGGAGGCAGAGGCAGGAGACTCGCTTGAGCCCAGGAGTTGGAGGTTGCTGTGAGCGCGATGCCATGGCACTCTACCCAGGGGGATAGCTTGAGGCTCCGTCTCAAAAAAAAAAAAAAAGGGTGAAAACAAGAATACACTTACTGTGCTTCAAACTGCTTTTGAAAATGATTGAATAAACGATCTTTAAAATTATTTGTGGCCCCCCCTAATGTGGTGCAGGGCACCATCAGGGAGGTGAAGGTGGTGGGGGGACGGGATCAGATGTCCATAGAATAGACTCTGGCAGCCTGGTGGGGGCAGGATTGGAGGGGCCAAGGCTGCAGGCTGTTGCTGTCATCTGGGGCAGAGAGGGTGTGGCCTGAAGTGGGCAGGGGCAGGGATGGAGAGATAACAGCCCCCAGCCCCATGCCCTGGACTTCCTTTCCATGTGTGTTAAGTGGAGGGAGGTGGGGGATCTCTCTTTGCTGTCCCAGCTGTGGAGCTGGGAGGGGCACATGGTGTGGCTGAGTGGTGGTCCTGGGACCTCTTTCTTTCAGACATCAATGAGTGCAGCAGCAGCCCCTGCAGCCAGGAGTGTGCCAACGTCTATGGCTCCTTCCAGTGTTACTGCCGGCGGGGCTACCAGCTCAGTGACGTGGACGGGGTCACCTGTGAAGGTGAGGGTGCCCTCACTGGCCCTGATGCCACAGCCCTTGGCCCTGCATTTCAGAGCCCATAGGGAGGGGCCTGCTGGGGCTTCCCCTGCAAAACCTACCGTAATGCCCTGAGGCTGACGGCTGCTGTGTTGAGTCCTGTTTGAACACACTCTGCCCATTCTTGGGAGTGAAATTAGGATGGAAACAGACCTCTTTCAGGATTGCTCTCTAATAACCATGCCACGGTGGTGATCGCTATGTGCACTGAGACCTCAGGCCGCACATGTTGGGGATTGGTGGCTGCCCATGGCCTAAAGGTGCAGAAAGGGCTTGGGGACCACCCCCATCCCTGACTCACAGCTCTGCGTCCTCCTCTGTGACATGTGGGTTCACCTGAACCTCACCTCATTATTTGAGGTTGAATCAGACACCTTGAAAACACGTCTTACAGTTCCTGGCACACAGTAGGTGCTTGAAGGGGCAACTCTTTATTTCTGTTTTAATGTAGGGTGTGTTTTTATTAGTGAATTGCTGCCTACGCCCCCCAGCATACACACATGCATACTGCACACCATGAACTTGCCATGTGAACCTCGCCTAGTCCCATCTCCCTTCTGGGCCTCGGTTTCACCTTCTGATATGATATCATCTGAAGCTGCCCCAGCCTCAGCACTCTGAGGCCTCCTGTGTCCAGTTCACCACATGCCACTACCCTCCTAGACCCCAGTCCAGCCCCTTATGGAACAGAGGGTGGCAGGTGGCATGGCCATGTGTGAGATTCAGGATGCTGAGGTGAGCTTTGCCATTGCAGACATCGATGAGTGTGCCCTGCCCACCGGGGGCCACATCTGCTCCTACCGCTGCCTCAACGTCCCTGGAAGCTTCCAGTGCAGCTGCCCCTCCTCTGGCTACAGGCTGGCACCCAATGGCCGCAACTGTCAAGGTTAGTGGGCAGAATTTCCCAGGGTCACTTGGGCTGTGCTTATGGCTCTGCAGTGTTGGACTGAGACCAGGCTGGGGGCTGTGCTTTCCTGGCCAGTGGCCATCCCACAGATAGGGCCCATTTAGGGAAAAGAGGCCTCATCATCCAAGGCATGTCCTGGGCATCCACACACAGCTCAATCTGTCATCTCTGGGTCCCAGCATACCTGTCTTTGGGGCCATCAGAGCCCTAAGAAGGCTTTGTCAGGCAGGAACACCTCAGCCCTCCCACCCCACCTTTGGCAGCCCTGAGAAGGCTGGAACAGGGGCTGACTCCCTCTAGGAAGGTGCCTGCCTAGGAGGAAAAGGGGTTCAGTGCCTGGGAGACCCTGTCCTCAGCAGGGCGCTTGTTCACTCAGTCTTGGATTCCATCTTTCATCAGACTCTTACTGTGGGTAGAGCCTTTGTCCCCTTTGTCCCCAGGTGCTGGTCCCTGTCCAGGCAAGGAGCTGGTTGTGGTCTGGTTGGGGATAGACCCTGGACAAATGGCAGTGGGGTCACCTCCTGCATGGGTCATGTGACGGGGCCAGTGCATCCATCTGTGCTCAGCCTCCATTTCTAAGGACACTCTGGGGGCCCTGCATCCTGAGACCATCCACTTGATCATTGACAGGGGCGCTAAGTAGGCATCTGTGAGCCTGAGTGTACACACTGGGAGCTGAGTGTCAGGGGCATCTGTGCAGCCCCTTCCTCATGAGCCCACATGGGGCTGTTGATCTGGAGGCTCTGGGCTCTGCAGATGGAGCTCTGCTTGTGAGGAGGTGGCCCTGGTCAAAAGCAGGCAAGAGCTGTGGTGTTTTCTGGGAGGGACTTGTGTGGAGGCGCTCTGGATGGGCGTCCCCGTGTTTTCACATTTCTGATGGAGCAAATGACTTTCTTCCTCCTGGCTGGACTCCCTTGCCACGGCTTGGGGTCCTGCCCAAACACAGCAAAACACATTCCTGAGCCATAGCCTTTGAGATCGGGAGTGCTGTTTTTGTCACCAAAGATCAGGCCCTTGGCACCTCTTAACGGGCGCCTCCCAAGCTCGGTGAGCCCCACCATTTGGCTGACCTGGAGCATCACTGAGAAAAGAGGTGGCTTCCCATCTCCAAGGCCTCATGGTGGTGCCCTGGGCCCAAGAGCAGGATCTCGGCCCTGGTTCTGGTCCAGTCTAAATAGCCAACAGCCCCAGGATGGAGGGCAGGGAGTGTAACCCCTCTAAGCCTGGCTTCCTCATTGTGACATGGAGCTAGTAGCTCCTTCCCCTTCCCTCCTAGGATGTGACAAGCCACACGTCAAGAAAGGATGACCTGGCTCGGTGCCTGTGGCTCAACCGGCTAAGGTGCCAGCCACATACACCTAAGGTGGCGGGTTCGAATCCCCAGCCCGGGCCCGCCAAAACAACAATGACGGCTGCAACCAAAAAATGGCTGGGTGTTGTGGCGGGCGCCTGTGGTCCCAGCTACTTGGGAGGCGGAGGCAGGAGACTCGCTTGAGCCCAGGAGTTGGAGGTGGCTGTGAGCGTGATGCCATGGCACTCTACCCAGGGGGGCAACTTGAGGCTCCATCTCAAAAAAAAAGAAAGAAAGGATGACCTGCTTTGGGGACGTGGAGAGGGGTGGGGTGATTAGTACAGGGACTCTGGTGCCAGCCTGGCTGGGTTCAAAACTCTGTTCTGCCACTTACAAAATGTGTGACCTTGGCGAGGTCCCTTAAGCTCTGTGAGCTCCTCCCTGAAATGAGGATTGTAACAGTATTAGCCCAGTTGACTTCAGGAGGACTGAGTAAGTTATCCCTGCTGGGTGCTCCTGGGGCCCTATATACCATGTTTGCTTTTATAATTGCTACACTCACGTCAAAGGTCATGAATAATAAGTTATTACTGTATAGATGTAAATATCCTATAAATAAAAGAACTGGAATAGAGTGTGGCTCCAGAAACCAGCCAGTGGAGGGCAAGGATGGCCCAATCCCGCCCCACCCTAGGCGCCTCTGTCTGCAGACAGGGTCAACTATTATGGCCTTAGCCTTCACTGTGCTGCTTTGGGGTCTCTCACAGATATTGATGAGTGTGTGACTGGCATCCACAACTGCTCCATCAATGAGACCTGCTTCAACATCCAGGGCGGCTTCCGCTGCCTGGCCTTCGAGTGCCCTGAGAACTACCGCCGTTCTGCAGACACGTAAGTCCCTCAGGCCTTGCCATCATCTGTCTGTGTCAGCTGTCCCAGTGGCCTGGTTCCAGGCCTGGGAAGGTAGTTGATATGCTGTGACCTCAGTGCCCTCCCATGGGGGACTTGGGCATTCAAGGATTTCCCAGTCCTTGGTTCCCAGGCCCTGTATATCTGTGACTCTGGTCTCAGAAAGCCAACGGAGTGACTGGAAATGAGCCTGGGCTCTGTGGTCATGCTCTTAGCCCAGGCCTTTGCACAGAGCCAGGCAGAAACAGAAACCACAGTCCTCTTGTTGCCTGTGTGGAACCTTGGGCAAGCTCTCTGGGCCTCAGTTTCCTCATCTGTATCATGCAGATGTCAGGAAATGCTGTGACTCAGGTGAGCAGATAGCAATGTCCCCGTGACAGCCAAAAGCCAGGGAGCCAGTATGACTTATGGAGGCGTTGTCCGGAGACCCACCTGAAAGCTAGATTCCACCTGGCCGGGTTACTATGGGAACAGCACCAAAGACTCCACACCCGAAACATAGGGCTGTGTGGCCCTGTGTCATAGTGAGCTGGCTTACTCTCGGGCCACTGGAGTTTGAGTGTTCAGGGAGCACCTTCCTTGAGGAGTGGTGAGGACCCCAGGTCACAGTTCTTCCCTCATACCACCCTCACCCCCCTGCCAGGTGTTTCAGGAGCCCTCCTCATAGCACTGGAACTGCTCACAGTAGGTGCCCCGCTGGGCTGCCTGTGTTTCCAAGGTTCAGCCTCTTGACCTAGAGCCTGTCTTGGGCTTTTGGCGGCTGGTGCCCCTACCTGAGGGTCAGCATCTTCCTTTGATGGTGTAGTGGATACCTGTGTCCACTGCTCAGCCCTGGGGTGGTGTCCTGGCTCACAATTGAGGTGCTGCCTCCTGCTGGCTGAGCAGCTCTGGCCTCCCGGCATCCCTCCTGCTCTTCCCGGCACTGGGGCTGCCTGGTCTTGGGCCTGGCTATTTCCTCATCTGCTATTATCTGCTTGAAAACTCAAAACCTTGCTCCTTCCTATGCTTGGGTTAGGAAGAAGCCACTCCAGGACTGGGCTGGAAGTCCGTAGCATCCCAAGAGTTTGTGGGTTATGATCGGCCTGGCCGGCAGGGATGGTGCCTCTCCAAACCACGTCCTTGATTTGAAGCCGTGTCATCATAAGTGCACTCACTCTCAGGCGTCTGTTAGCACCTGGTTTTGAGGATTCCAGAAGGCTGGCTGTGGTTGTGACCTCAATTTCTAACTTGTATGCAGCCATGAAAGCGAAAGAAGAGGCTGCCCTGTATAGGGTCTTGGTGCCTCAAAGCCCGAGGGTGGGCTGGTTGGCCTTGCACGGGGAGGTCATGGCTGAAATGGGCAGACTGTTCGCTATGGCAGCCTCTGCCACCCTCCCAGTGCTGGAGATGATAATTTCTTACTGGACCAAGTAGGTGCGGGCGCTTGGGTAGACAGTGAGCCCACAGAGGCCCCGACCCTGCACCGGCCTCTAGAAACATGTCCAAACAACAGTGAGCAGGGCATGCGTTGGGTACTGAGAGGGAAGAGGGGCTCACCTGGCTTGGGATGACGGTGAGCAGCGGGAGGCTGTGGGGCCATGTGGGCAGTGACTGGGTGTTCTGCACGGAGACTGGGCCCTGACTGCACTGAGTGAAGCGCTGACTCACCAGGTGCACAGGTCCATCGGCCTGCGCCCTGGGCTTTATTGTGGTTGCTCCATTCTGGTTGGGGAGCTACTCTGAGGCCACAGGAGCTGCAGTGATAAGTCACTGAGGAGGAGGATCATTGCTTTGCCAACCCAGGGTAAACCAGCACAGGTGGGACTCAGGCCAGGGGTCTAGGTGAAGGGGCTGCCCTCTTGCAGTATTGCTTACCCCAAAGACTGGAGTTTTCTATTTTCTATCCCTCTTTCTTCCTTTTTAAAATTCCAAGCCTCTTGGCTGGGTGTGGTGGCTCACTCCTATAATGCTAGCACTCCAGGAGGCCAAGGCAGGTGGATTGCTTGAGCTCAGGAGTTCGGGACCTGCATGAGCAAGAGAGAGACCCCATCTCTAAAAATAGCCAGGCATTGTGGGGGCACCTATAGTCCCAGCTACTTGGGAGGCTGAGGCAGGAAAAGGGCTTAAACCCAGGAGTTTGATGTTGCTGTGAGATAGGCTGATGCCACAGGACTCTAGCCTGGGTGACAGAGTGAGACTCTGTCTCAAAAAAGAAAAAAAAAGGAAAAAAAAAAAAAGCCAAGCCTCTTAAGGAATTTATTATCTGATTTCAGAAAGTAATTTTTAAAACCTAAAAGAGCTGCTTTTAGAAAGAGCCCAGGGGCCAGCGCGTCTGTGGTTAGCACTCAGTAAGACCAGCTCACTCCTGGGACAGACAAGATTTAAGAGTCTGCTTCTGTGTCTTCCTGCCTCTCTCTGGGCCTCGCCCTCTCGCTCCTCACACAGCTCTGTCTGGGGAGTGTCCCTGGCGGCCAAGAGCTGGTAACTAGAGCATGACCCAGCAAGCCGGGCCACAAACCGCAGGCCTCAGCCTTGTGGACAAGACCAGGCTGTTAGAGTCCTGCCCACACACCCCGCCTTCCCGAGGGAGGAAGTGTTCAAAGCTGTCCCAGAGCCTTTGATGGGACCAGAAACATCCTCTTTATCCCCTCAGTGGGGCCGGCCCCTGATGGCTTATGGTCTTTAAAGCTGGAGCAAAGCTGGGTGGCCTGGTTGCCACTTCACAGGGAGAGGGCGCAGGTGAACAGCTCGGCCCGAGGGTGTAACCAAGTGGGTGGGGATAGACCCCTCAATGGCCCCTCTGCTTTAGCTGGTCCCTGGGGCTTGTCTCCAGAATGATCAGCATGTGAAAGTAAGGGAAATGCCAGCAGGGAGGACCACAGCATGAGACAGTCTGGGGGTGGCCCTTCTCCTAGGAGAAGGGAGTGGGCCTCCAGGGCCCTTTCCATCTGGTGTGTTGTGGCTTTGGATAATTTCACAGACTTGGGGTATTATGATCAAACCTGTTGAACTGGAAAGTTGGGGCACATTAGTCTCTAATGCATGACATGACCCAGGAAGCGTGGTGTGATGAGGGGACATGTCTGTGGAAACCAGAGCCTGTGGTCCTGGGAGCCTGGACCTCCCTCCATGCCAGTGCAGGGTCCCCTGTGCCCTGCTCTATGATAGATTCAGTGCCGACAGCCATCCCTGACCTGGACACACTGACTAAAGAAAGATTTTAGTGCTGTTTCTAGGCTGACAGGCGTTTTGTTAGCTACGGTAGTTATATTTGCAGGTCGTAAGTTTGGGTCGGGCAGGATAGGGTAACTGAAGTCAGAACTGACCAGGACAATCAAGGGTGTGTTGATTTGCTCAGTGATTATCTGCTAAGCATGTTGTAGGTGTCTGGCCCTGTGCTGGGGCTAAACAGCTCCACATTTTAAAAGCTGAAGAGCCTAGGAAATGAGTGGTCAGGAAGGAGCCGGCCCAGAGACTCCGAGTGTGCAGAAGGGCTGGGGGGCGGCACAGCCAGCTCACTGATGTGGCACAGTCGCGGGTCGCGGGTGCTGCAGAGCATCACATACACTGCACACTGCACGATCCTCGCCTTCCATGTTTTGGCCTGACAAATCACAGTGCTGGGTGCACTGGGGGACTCTGGCGCCACCTGCTGACTGGGCCAATCCTGCTGCTGCAGTGTGTGTGTGTGTGTGTGTGTGCGGGTGTGCCTATGTATGCGGGTGTGCATGTATATGTGGGTGTGTATGAGTGTGCGGGTATGCCCGTGTGTGCATGTGTGTGCAGGTGTGCTCCTGTGCATGTGTGAAGGCTTTAAAGTGAGACAGTTTGACTCTGAAACACAAACCAGCCACTTATTACAGACTGTGGATTCATGGACCCAGGTCCATGTCCTCACTGAGTTTGTCTTCCTGTCAGAGTGGGGAGAGTAATGGGGACAGTGACTGAGCCAGCAGCAGGAAGCCCCAATGTCCACAGCGTGCTGCCGTGTACCCTGGAGAAGCACAGATTGGGGACCCCAGTCACCACCACCTCCCAGTTCTCTGTGGCCTCCTAGCTTCCCTGGAGGCCCTCTCTGCAGGAGAGATCTCTCAGATCATGTGGAACCCTCTCCAGGTGGCCTGGACCTGGGTATCCCGGGGGTGGGCTGCTGCAGCAGCAGCTGGGCTCCTCCCATGCAGGACAGCTGTCCTCAGGGCTCCTGATCGTCACAGGCCTTTGGTGCCCGAGGGTGTTCCCAGGGCTGTCCGTTCTGAGAGCTCAGGATGATAAGTAGCCAAGTAAAGGACAGGCTTCCTGTCCGTTCCCATAAACCGTCTGGAGGGAAACAAGACCTCACTTACCATAAATGCCAAATGTAAAATAAGTCTGAGTGACCCAACAAGACGTGGCAACTCACAAATCCCAAAGGGGGATGGTTGGCATCCCAGGACGGAGGATGATTCTGGCTGGAGAATCCAGATGCAGTCACACGGCAGGACTCCCCTCAGCCAGGTCCTGTGGGGCTCTGCATTGGCCTGCTTCACAAGGCAACTGCCTTCAGAGTGTGATGGGCTTGGAGTTCAGGACTTGGGAGATAGTCCCTGTCCCTATCCTGTCATAAGATCTGTCCCCTTCCTATCCTAGGAAGATGGGACCTGTCTCAGCCCTGTCGTAAGAACTTAGAATCTGTCCCCATCTCTACCATAGGAAGTCAGGACCTGTCCCCAGCTCTACCATAGGAAATCAGGGCCTGTCCCCAGCTCTACCATAGGAAGTCAGGGCCTGTCCCCAGCTCCACCCCAGAAAGTTAAGACCAGTCCCCATCTCCAGTAGTGGAATTGGGACCTGTCCCTGTCACCATTATAGAAAGTTAGAATGTGTCTCCACCCTGTTATAGGAAGTTAGGATTATCCCATCTCTACCACAGGAAGTGGGGACCTCTCCCCATCTCTAGTCCCAGTTCAAAGCCAGCCCAATGTACATAGACAGGAAACTGGGCCTGGAGCAGGCTTACTGATGGGGAACAGGGAGCTACTTCACTGCCTGAAGACAGATCCAGTTCCCTCCCTCTGTGACCTTGAGAAGTGGGAGGGCCACTCTCTGACCCTCAGCTTCCTCATCTGACAATGGCACTCTAGCCACCGTCAGTGCAGTAGCTGTGATGACAGAGAATGCATGACGAGGGATAGGCCAGCACTCGGGAAATGGCAGCAGCCCTGGATTGCCGGTGATGGAGATTGCCACTCCAGGGAGGTCACCTCGACCCACTCAAGAGCTCTTATAGCCCTGGCCACTGTCTGGGCAAGGGGCTAAGAGCCTGGACGGCACCCAGAGGGCAGAGTGTGTCCCAGGCAGGCCTCTGCCATTGAGAAGGGGACTCCTGCCACTCTGGGCATAGCCATTGATCCCAGCACTCCAGTGGGTGTTGGAAGAGGCTAGAGCCTGAGTCAGCTCCCGTAGGTCTACGGCGCCTCCCTTAGGTGAGTGAGGGGTGCTCCTGGCATTGACCGAGGGGCAGCAGGAGGCCCCATCTCATGAGCCCCTGCTTCCCCTTCCACGCGCTCTGCCGTTTCTCTGCTTGCTGAGTTGGGCCTAACCCTCTTCTTGTCTCTCTGTCCACTTTTCTTGCAGCCGCTGTGAGCGCTTGCCTTGCCATGAGAATCGGGAGTGCTCCAAGCTGCCTCTGAGAATAACCTACTACCACCTCTCTTTCCCCACCAACATCCAAGTGCCCGCGGTGGTTTTCCGCATGGGCCCCTCCAGTGCCGTCCCCGGGGATAGCATGCAGCTGGCCATCACCGGCGGCAATGAGGAGGGCTTTTTCACCACCCGGAAGGTGAGCCACCACAGTGGGGTGGTGGCCCTCACCAAGCCCGTCCCCGAGCCCAGGGACTTGCTCCTGACCGTCAAGATGGATCTTTACCGCCACGGCACCGTCAGCTCCTTTGTGGCCAAGCTTTTCATCTTTGTGTCCGCAGAGCTCTGAGCACGCGCTTCGGGCCGCAGGGGCTCCCTCCTTGCTTTCCTGGCCTCCCCCTGGGATGGTAATAAAGTCTTAGCAAGCCAGCCCACGCAGCGTGCGAGTGCTGTGCCTTCATTTGGCGTGGTGGGGAGTCTACTGCTCATCGGCGGTGAAGCTGACCACTTGCCACCCCTGGGTGTCCCAAGGGGTGACTGAGGAGTATTTCTATCAGGGGGCACTCGCCAGGGCTCCCAGTCAGCAGCTCCCTGGACACACTGCCAGGGAGGCCAGGCTTGCCATGTCACTTCAGCTGGTTGTCTCCTCTTCTTTTGTGTTGAACCCAAAAGATAAAGGCAATGGTTGAGAAGGTCCCCAGAGATTACTGAGCTCAGTCCACCCCCATTTCACAAATATGGAAACCGAGGCCCAGAGAGAGGGGAAGGGCCCTGGCAAGGTTCCCACACCAGGCTGGGAACCAGGTCTTCTGGCCCCTGTTGGTTCCTTTACTGAGTCACTTAGAACTGAGCATTGAACTGAGTTAACAAAGCTCCACCCTGAGATCCAGTCCTCCTATTCTGCTTGTCTTGATAAGAAGCTCAAACCTGTGATGGACAAACTCTGAACACAGTTGTACCATTCTGGACTCAGCTCTTGCCTAAAGGAGGTTCTTTGCCGCTTCTAGGACCCAGCCCTATCTATGCAGAGGTGACGGCCCACACTGTAAACGTCATGCTCATGGGAGTCTTTGCAGGTGTTCCTGCTGGTCCTGCCAGGCAGGGGTGTCATCTCCATGGGGCTCAGAGGGTGAATGATTTTCCCAAGGTCACACAGCTGTCACCACTTCTACCATGGGCCTTCCCACTTGCCTCTCTCCTGCTCCTCTGCCTTGGTTTCTCTGCCTCTACTGGTCTCCCAGCATCCTTCCAACTCACCCTGCTGCTCATCCTCTGCTCAGCTGGAATGATCTTTTAGCTTCTGCACAAACCCATCCTGGCTTCCTTTGCACTTACGTTGAGCTTTCCAAATCCTCATTGTGCCTTTTGAGGCCATGCAGTTTAGTTCTTGTCGCACAATCTCCAGCCTGACTTCCACTCCTTCCCTTGAGCCGCAGAGTGGAGCTCTTCACTGCCTCAGGCCCTTTGCACGTGCTTTGCACCCTTGGTCTGTCTGAATATTGCTTAACCTTTGGCTTAAATGTGCCCTCCTGGGAGAGGCCCTCCCTGCGTCCTCGGCTGATGCTTTTCCCGCCAGTTTTTCTCTTCACGATGCTCAGAACACACCGCAGTTAGCATTCCCTGGATTTTATGTTTGCCTTCCCACCTTCTGGAGGCTCTGTGGAGGCAGGGACCGGGTCCGTCCCATTCAGTGTGATGTCCTCAGCTCCTGGAGAGGGGCCTGACAAGCAATAGGTGCTCTGTTCACATCTGTTGAGGGAACAGCTGACTCTCTGCCAACCCTGGCCTATGTCTCAAGGGTTTCTGTGGCTGTGACTTCTGACACTGTTTCCAAACAGAAACCTGAGGGTGGAAGGCAGAACGCCACAGCAGAATCGAGTAAAGAATACTGCAGGGTCCTAAGGTCCTCCAACATTTCCATGTAAGTGGGGGCGGGGGTGCCTCACCTTGCTGCCAGTGGGGAAGACAGACATATACTTAATGCCACGCCTTGTGCAGAGGCAGCCATTACCAGGCCTCCACCCTGTCTCCCAGACATCTCTCTAGCCTATACCAGCTTCCATTCTCCATCTTCCAGCGCATTCTCCAAGGTGCAGCCACGGCACCTCTCTGAAGGGCCATTCTGACCATGACTAATCTAATCCTCCTTAGAACCACCTCTGCTGCTCCTTCAGTAGTGGATTAGAATGCCTTAGAATGGCATTTGTGGCCCTGCCTGGTCCGGCCTCCACCCCGTGCTTATGTTCTGACCCTGAGAAGGGTGGAGTGCCCTTCCCTGAATGTGCTTTCAGCACGTGCCAAGCTGTCCTTCCGCAAACTGCCATTCTTCTTGTAGACTTGGCTCAGAAGTCATCTCCTCAGTGAAGCCTTCCTTGGCCTGAGCTCCCCTGGCCCCCAGGCGTCCTCTGTCAGAGCATCCACCCCTTGTCTGGTGGTTGTTACTTGTTTATTGTCCTCACTGGACTGGGGGAATCTTTGTGTCTGATTGATTTCTGCTTTTTCTGCACCTTTGGAATATTTGGCCTGAAGAAGGAGCTCAGTAAACATCTGAATAAACATATGGATGGATGGATGGATGGACAGATGAACGGATGGATGGATGAATGGATGGATGGATGGAGGGATGGATGGATGGATGGACAGATGAATGGATGGATGGATGGATGGACGGATGGACAGATGAACGGATGGATGGATGAATGGATGGATGAACGGATGGAGGGATGGAGAGATGGATGGATGGATGAATGGATGGATGGATGGAGAGATGGATGGATGGATGGATGGACAGATGAACGGATAGATGGGTGGATGGACAGATGAACGGATAGATGGATGGATGGACGGATGGACAGATGAACAGATGGATGGATGGATGGATGGATGGATGGACAGATGAACGGATAGATGGATGGATGGATGGATGGACAGATGAACGGATGGATGGATGGATGGATGGATGGATGGACAGATGAACGGATGGATGGATGGATGGATGGATGGATGGACAGATGAACGGATGGATGGATGGATGGATGAATGGATGGATGAACGGATGGATGGATGGAGAGATGGATGGATGGATGGATGGACAGATGAACGGATAGATGGATAGATGGATGGACAGATGAATGGATGGATGAATGGATGGACAGATGAACGGATGGATGGATGGGTGGATGGATGGATGGATACATGGATGGATGAAAGATAGGATAGATGAACAGATGCAGAGATGGATGGATGGACAGATGGATGGATAAATGGATGGATGGATGGCATTTTCAAAATTTAGGTCAAATATCATCTGCTCTATGAAGCTAGCAGGGCAGAGTGGGGATTCAGTTGTTGTGTTCAATCATTCATTCATTGTGGTCTGGATTACTCCAGCCAGGAGGAGCAATATTGCCTCTGTGTCCTTAGAAGTGTTAAGAGGTGGAGACAAACCTCTCAGGGGCTCTAAGTTCCCCCAGTAACCTTCTGCAGCTGAGCAGACTCCCACTCAGTGACCATCCAGCTGGGCTTGGGTTCTCCCTTGTTGTGGAGCTCCTGACCTCCCGAGGTGGCCTGTTCCATTTTGGGATCCCTCTGAGGTTTCTGTGTGTGCCTGGAGTGCATGGGTAAGTGACATATGAATGACCTGAGAGCCACCTCGCTGTAGCTCCCTGGGACTCTGTAGCCATGCTCCTAGACCATCCTGCCGAGGGATCCAGTGGTGCCCCCCAAATCAAAACAAGGGTTCAGTCTCCCCCTTGTCATGATCAGTCCCCCTTGTTAGGATCAGTCCTGAGGCCTTAGATAAATCATCTGCCTTTCAGAGCCTCAAGGCCCACCTCATGGATACTTAAGATTATAAAAAATAAAACTTGAGGTCGTGTCTGGTATAGTAAGCAGTCGATAAGTATAAATGTTGATTTCTTTATTCATTGGAAGGTCACCGAGCAATCATGAGGATGTTGATTTAACTGGGGAATGAAGATGCAGAGAGTTTGGACATACCCAAGGTTACTGATACGTCAAGCTGACATCATTTCTGATTCCTAATCTTGGGCTTTTCTGGCTATGTCACTGTAGTCAATCAAGTTTCCAGGGAGAAAAAACACTAACAGTGGTAATCAGGATAGTGATGCTAGTAATAGCAACCACGACAGTAACACAGCGGTGTCTGCTGAGAGCCAGCCCAGTGAGAGTGGGGAGGCACAGAGAGGTCGAGGAACTTGCCCAGAGTTCCACAGGTGGTGGGCATTTTGCCAATGGCTAGTGTGTGCAGAGTCCAAGGGGCCAGAGCAGCCTGGCTCTTGCAAACTTTTGAAACGGAGCCAACATGGCTTCCCTTGAGGTCAGGGCCTCATGCCAGGGAGAAACTGCTGGACATGGGATAGAAACTGAGTGGGAAAGAGACAGTAGAGAAGAGGTGGTCTGGGTGGACACGGAGGGACAGCAGGATGTGAGCTGCCTGAAGAGACCAAGGGGAGAGACCTGGAAGTCGGTGAAACCACCGTGAAACATTTCAGGAAAACTGATTTCCCATGAAGATGATTCACCAAAATTCATCAAGGTCAAATTCCATTTATTAGTTTCTGTAACAAAATACCAGACACTGGACAGCTTACCAACAGAAATGTATCATCTCAGGGGTTTGGAGGCTGGCAGTCCAAGATCAGCAGGGCTGGGCTGGCTCTGAAAACCAGAGGCCATCTCTCTCCCTCCTTTTCCTGCCCAGTTCTGGTGGCTCGTTCACATATGGGGTGTGCTTGGCTTGCAGCTACATCACGTCAGCCTGCACCTTTGTCATCATGCGGCATCTCCTGTGAGTCCTTGTCCTCACATAGCTGCCTCCTTACAAGGACACAAGTTGTATGGGCTCAGGGGCCCACCCTGCTTCTGTGGGAACTAAGTGTCTATTGTCAAGCTCCCTACGCCCAAATAAGGTCATATTCTGAGGTCTTGGGGGCTAGAACTTTGGCATATCATTTTTTGAAGGACACTGTTCGGCCTATAACACCCAAATTTCTATATTGAAGTTCTAACCCTCAATGCCTCCCTGGGTGACTGTATTTAGAGATAGGCCCTTTAAAGAGGTAATTAAGGTAAAAACGAGGTCACAGGAGTAGGCCTTAACCTTATACAATTACAGTCCTTAATAGAAGAGGAGATGAGGACACTCTTGGGTAGACACGTGCAGACACAGCAAGAAGGCAGATTTCTGCAAGCCAGAAAGAGAGGCCTCAAGGAAACAGATCTGCAATATCTTGAACTTGGACTTGCAGCCCCAGAGCTGTGAGACAATACATCTCCTTAGGTTGAGTCACCAGTCTGTGGTGTGTTGTTAGGGCAGCCCTAGCAAACTAATATACAAAGTTATTATTAAAAAAAAGAGAGAGAGAATAAGAGACAGAATGGTGGCGGCACCCATAGCTCACTGGGTGGGGTGCTGGCCGTGTACACCAAGGCTGGCAGGTTTGAACCCAGCCTGGGCAGCTTAAAACAATGACAACTGCAACAAAAAAATAGCCAGGCAATGTGGCAGGCATCTGTAGTCCCAGCTACTTGGGAGGCTGAGGCAAGACAATCGCTTGAGCCCAGGAGTTGGAGGTTGCTGTGATCTGTGACGCCATGACACTCTACCCAGGGGGACAAAGTGAGACTCAGTCTCAAACAAAAAACAAAACAAAACAACGTGGTTCTTGTTTTGAATTAGAAATAGCAGTGTGAACTCATGGTGTATATTGTTTTTTGCATGTCCTCTGAAGAGGCCTGGAAGCAATGGCTACCCCACAGGCACTGAGGGTTCCTGGAGTCTAAATCATGGTCTTGAAATGCCGTTTCCCATGGAAAACAAAACCACAGCAACAAATCAACAAATTCAGACTTCTTGGAGAAATGGCTGATTCCAGGTCTCAGGCAGTAAAAACATGAGATGAAGTGGACCATTTTGTCAAAATCAGATAGTAATAAAGTTATAAAAGATGACTTGGGCCAGGTTAAAAGGACCCACAAGACAACTTCCTTTTCCCTCTGGCCAAAGATGGGAACATGTGAATTTCAATAAAGGACAATAATTGCAAAGGATCAAGCCTTATCAAATTGGTTAACTCAGTTCATACTGGATTTGTATTTTTTTTCCTAAAACATCCTTGGGAGAATGATAACCAGTTAGTTCATTCTCCTCGGAATTGGAAAGAATTGGAAAGAGTCAAGGTGAACGCGATTTCCTGGTAAGCAGACGTTAAGGGCAGTAGCACAGAAGGGGAAGCCTCTCTACAGAAGATTCCAACTGATAAGTGAACACGAGATGATAGACCCGGACTATCAGCATTTTGCCATCCCCGATGAACCAGTGGGCCTCCGCGCTGAGCATCGGTACAGCTGTTGGCATCATAAAATGGCAGGCAATCCCAGGTGCCCCTGACGGAAGTCACTCCACCACCAGTCATCCTGCCAGAGAGACTGGGCCCGCCTGATGGTGCCTCTGGATCTGAATCTTCTGCAGAGAGATGCTTCCCCTGGTGCAGGAAGCCCAGGGGACGAGGAACATACTGAGTGATGTGGTGAGGATGTAGTTGACCCAGCCCAGACTGGAGGAAACTACAGTTCACTGGCGTTGGGTTTTTGTTTTTGTTTTTTAACAGGGAAATTGTATGGAAAATGAAAGGACAGAGAAGAAACTTGTAGATTACCAAGGCATTAAGGCAGAACAAAAACTTGTTCATGGACGGGTATAAATGATTGTGTCTAGAGGCGCACACTTATGTGATAAAACTACAAAGAAACCCAACAGGGGGTTGCTGGGCCTCAGGCTGGGGCTTACTTTGGGCTATAGGAGGGGTTGGCCCGGTATGGTGCATGTTTGGGGCCTCAGGTGGCTGGCCACGTTCTCGTTCTTGACTGGGTGCCAGTTATAAAGGCGTTTGTCTTATGATAACTCATTACGCTATACCTTCATTTTTGTGAGACTTTTGTATATGTGGTTTATTTTATGATAAGGACGTTATAAGAGTTCTGTCTGGCACAGCACCTGGAATGCCTCTTCTCCTGCCTCTCCATCACATGATGATGCGGATTTGACCTCCTTGAGCTGGGTGCTGGGCTTTGCACTACACATATGCCCCTCATTGATTACCCTGCTACCCACCCGACTGTGCACTCCAAGAAGCCTAGACCATGTCTCCCCTGCTCACTTTGGTGTCCCCAGGTCCTGTTGCTCTGTGGGCATTCAGATCGTATTTGTTGGGTGAGAGGATCAGTGAGTGTGTTTGGCAGTTGTAGGTGCTGGCTCCTGGCCGGTATAGCTGTCCAGCTCAAATCTGAGCCTATCCATAGCCAGGGCAGATGGAAATCAGCAGGCGTCTCTGGTATGTGGGTCCTAGTCCAGGTGCTAAAAGGGCCACAAGGCCTCCCTGTGGACCAGCCAGGCTGTGGGGGCCACTGCAGTCCTCTGGCCTCTGGGACAGGTGTCCCCCAGCCCAGCCACCTGCTGCTCCTCCCTGGATCTCGGTCCCCCTGTGGGAGCTGTGTCCTCGACTTTACCATCAGCCTTGTGTGCTGTGGTTCCCCTCAGGCTCCACCAAGAGAAGACAGACACGGTGCGTTGTATCAAGTCCTGCCGCCCCAATGACGTCACTTGTGTGTTCCACCCTGTGCACACCATCTCCCACACTGTCATCTCGCTGCCCACCTTCCGTGAGTTCACCCGCCCTGAAGGTGAGTGGAATCCGTGTGGAGTCCCAGAGTCCCCAAGGGGCCCTCCTTCTGCTTGAGCTGGGGGCTTGGCCTGCAAGAGCCGTTCCTTGGAGGGTGTGGTGGGGGTTGGACACACAGAGCTCTCGCAGCCTCTGAATCTCCCCGTGCACCCAGACTGCACCAGGGCAGCCCCGTCCCGGGTGTCTCCTCGAAGTCGGTGCTTGTTATATGCCAGGTGAGGCAAGTCAGGGCAGGGCTCCCGTATGAAGTGACTTCCACACTGGAGCCTGGGTGGTGAATAGGTGACTGAGAGAGCTCTAGCAGAAAAGGGGAGAGGAGGGTGCTGAGGGGAGCAGGATGCCCCTGGGAAGGTCTGCAGGTTAGGGGACAGTGTGCACATTTGAGGAGCAGAGCCAGGTTTTCCGGCTAGAGGAGTAAGTTTTCTGGGAGGTTGAGCAACAGCCTGACCTTGGAGTTGAAGCTTTCACCCCAAGGCTTTGGGGAACCTGGGGGGGGGGGTTGCAACTGATGAGATTTGCATGTAGAGAAACTATCCTGGACACCCAGGGGCAGATGAACTGGAGGGGCTAGACTGGAAGCAGGAGCCCAGGGGTGACCCAGACACTGTTCCCACACCCAGGCCTGGCTCTCCAGGGAGCTCCTAGATTGCCATGTAGACCTGCTGGGTAGACCTATGGTCACTGCACCATTTCCCAGGAGCAGGGCAAGGGTTGGACAAAGCACTGTTCCCCACACTGCACCTCCAGGCTGTGTCACCTGTGTGCCCAGGCTGCTGTGCTCCCCAGACACCCATCCCTGGCCTTCAGAGGAGTTCACTATTACCAGTTCATTCCCCCTCTGGGTCAGGCTCAGGCTCAGGCCCGAGGGACATGGTTATAAAAAGAATCCTCTGACCCTTTGGAGGAAGATAAACGACTGAACTGCTAGGACAACACCCTGTGTTCACTCTATGACACAGTCACACGGGGTAACTGTGACCATGTCATAGTGGGAGGGGAGGGCAGGAGAAATTTCCCCAAAACATAGTTGCCCAAAGAAGCAGCCCCTGGCCTCACTGCCCTGCCCACACTGCTGCCCGCCGGCTCACTCCTCTGGAGAAGGGAAGACCCAAAATTTTCACAGGGTGGCACAGACTTGGAGAAAATCACAAACTGGTCTTTGCCTTGTGCGAAATGATGGGGTTTCACCAAACCACACACAAATTTTCCCAAACCCCTAAGGGCTGGTCTCGTGGCCTCTCTGGCCAGTGCTAAGCTTTGAGTTGGCTCGGCAGGGAGCTGGGTGTGGCTAGAGACACCTGCTAGTGTCTTGGGCCCAGGAAGTTCAGACCCTGACCTTTAGTGGCCAGAGGACCTGTAGTGGGTACCAGCTGGCTTCCTCATTTACCTTACAGGTGAGGAAACAGGCCTAGAGAGGGAGCTCCCCCAGGACTGCTCAGAGCCTGGGGAGAGGGGGAGCCCCAGGGCTCCCGGGCCACAGTAGTTTGCCCAGCTTCACTGTCACAGGGTCTAGCAGGTTGACACAACTTCTGGACTGCCCAGCCCACCCTGAGGGGTGGCCTGTCTGGCCTGCACTGCTGTGGGCAGGGTGGAACCTGCTCCAGGGGCCTCTCTGCCCCCCCTTCCTTTATCCCTTCTCCTCCCCCAGCATGGTGACTATTCATGACTATTAATCACTCGTCAGTGCTGCCACCACCACTGATCAGCTCCATGAGCTCGGGGAAGATCCCAAATCTCTCCAGGTCTCAGTTTCCCGTTGATCACACAGGGATGAGCTGTGTATGATGCAGGCAGCTCAGCACCCCTCCTCATTCCCCGAGGGTGGGTTCCCTGGGTGGGCCAGGGCCTGGAATTGCGCCCTTTCCCATGCGGTGACTTCTTGCTGCAGAGATCATCTTTCTCCGGGCCATCACACCCCCACATCCTGCCAGCCAGGCCAACATCATCTTCGACATAACAGAGGGGAACCTGCGGGACTCCTTCGACATCATCAAGCGCTACATGGATGGCATGACTGTGGGTGAGTAGCTGGAGACACCAGGCCTGTCCAGGCCCTCCCTCACTCATTCTAGACTAGCACAGCCCCCATCTGAGTCCCGTTCCAAAATCCAGGCCCACCTGTCCTTCAGGGCCCAGCGCCGAACCCCACAAGCCCGTCATTGTCAGCCAGAGGAGCAGCTTGGGGTCTGACCCCAGGTGGCCCCTCTGGACCTCAGTCTCCCCATCTATAAAATGGATGGGTTAAAGAGATTTCTCTGGCTCACAACTCTGAACTTCAATTACATATGCAGAGTGCCGCTCAGCACAGTTCCATGGTCAGTAGGAGCTGATAGGATCTTTATTCTCATGGTGCAGTGGGAGAGACAGCACAGTAGGGGTCAGAGGACTTGTGCTCTCAACTGAACTTGACTTTTGTGTGGGCTTGAGGAAGTTACTGTCCCCTCCATGAGGTCTGGCTATTGCTCACAGGCCCTCTGGATGTGGCTCTGGCTGCTCAACCTCCCTGGAGATTCGGTGTCTTGGGAAAGTAAAGGTTGTCTGAGCAGAGGGTGGGCTAAGAGTGATTCATGGCAGTACTGCCTGAGCAAAGGACTTGGTGAAGAGGAAAGGGAAGGGCTGACCAGGCAGAGTGGGCTTGGGACGCTGCACATAGTGGGCTGGCGGGATTGTGTGGCTGCATAGGCTGGGCAGGAGTTCATGGGCTGGGCAGGACCAGCCCTGGCTGGGACTTGCTTTAATTACCACCTGCACATCTGAGGGGACATTCAGACACACTGCACTTTGCAAGCCTGTTTCCAGCATTTATAGAACCTCTCCCAGAAATGCCCGTGGGTCACATCTTAAAGGATTCACAGAGAATGAAAATGGTTACATCTGTCCATTTGTATTTAAATGTATACTCCAGACATCTCCAAAGCATCTGAACAGTGGAAGGGCAATCCCTGCCATCACCTGGGTCTCAGTTTCCCCACTGTGAATTCGGGGGAGCGGCTTCACAGTCTCCCCGGCCCTGAATCAGCCCGTGTCCAGTGTCCCCACGGTTTGCTTCGGGCAATGTGCTTTGCAACTTGGTCTCCAGGTGGCGCTGTTGGACCTCGGAACCTCATCCCTCCGCCCAAACCCGACGGTTGTGAACTGGCCCCTGGAGGAAGGGAATCGTTATTCTGCCCTTGCCAAAGAGCCATTTATAGCAACTTTACAAGCTCTTAAATGGGTTTGTATGTTGTAAACATGGCTGAGTCACTCAAGGGCTCCCCCACAGCCGCCTCCTCCCTAGTTGGCAGCAGGAATAATTAGTTAATTACAATGGACCCCAAGGGGAGGGAGGCAATTCCATTGTCAGCAGCCATAAAACGGCTACTTGTCCTGAGTTGCTGCCCACGCTGGGCCCCAGTTTACCCCGTTGTAAATGCAAGTTTAGATGAAGAGACCCTTATGGGCACTTGTCAGTGGACAGGAGGGGGTAGGGCAAAGCTTTGTCCTACCCCGCTGGGTGGGTGGGCTCTGAGCACCCTGATTCTGGGCCACGAAGCCCTGAAGTTGACGCTGATCTGCAGGTGTGGTTGTGACATGGCCTGGCCCTGTGGCGATTCCCAGCTCCAGAAACCATAGTTCAGAATCATAGAAACTTCAAATTCACTCGTTCATTCTTTCAGTGTCTGAAGGCTTTTGGAGCCCCTATCTGTACCAGACCCCAAGCTGGTCTTGCAGAGACAGAGATAGGTACATACAGTGTGGCCCTGGCCCTGAGGTTTTGCATCCCAGCAGAGAAGCAAGAACAGATCATGGAAGGTGTGGAAACAGGCGTGCAGGGATAGATGGGGACAGGCCTCCTGCTTGCAGGGATGCTCTCCAGGGCAGCTTCCATGTCGTTTTTCATCTTCAGTTCTCAGCTAAATCCTTTCTGGGTGACCTGAGCCAGAAAGTCAGAGGATCGACAGCCCTAGAACCGGAGCCCACCTGCGCCTTTCTCGGCCTCATCTGTACTCCAGAAAGAACCACGTGGGAGTTTGTGTCTCTCTGCTTCCCATCCACTGGGGCAGAAAATCCCGGCGTGTCAGAGCCTGGGGGTCCTAGAGACCACATCCTCCAACCCCTTCTGGAGAAGGGGAAACTGAGGCCCAGGGAGGCCAAGAGGCTTCTCACAGTGATTTAGGGCACCATGGGCAATGGAACAGAGCCCCGGGGGGGGAGAGGTGACCACAGGTGCCTTTCCCAGCAGTGGGCTTCCTGGGAATGGAATGTGGATATGGCTGTAAGGACCAAGTGGCTTCCCCTCAGCATGCTTAGTCACGGGTGCCCTGGTCTGTGGAATTCCAGGCTGGGGCTGCACAGGGGAGGGGCCCGGCCTGGCCCTCAGAGCTCGTCCTGCCTGAAGCCCCTTCCGCAGGCAGGCCCAGCCCTTGCCATGCCTCCGCGTGTTTACAGGACGTCCCATCTGGCGGAATGCCCAGAGTATACCTGGTGCCAGTGTCACCTCTCACTCAGGTGGAGGACTGAGAATCAGGGCAAAGTACTCCAGGCTGGGCTCCTACCTGTGCCCTTACCTCTGTTCCCACTGGCCACTGACCTAGTCACTCTGCTTGGGGTCTTTCTCCTGGGCTTCCTTACCACCTATTTCTTTCCCACATCTCTTCTGTCCACCCTCGGGGCTTCCTGGCCTTGGGCAGCAGCCATGGCCACAGCTCTGGGCCTGCACACCTGGCAGAGGGTCATCCTGCCGCTAGACTTGAGCCCAGGTGTGAAGCAGCCTAGGGGGAGGGTCCTGGCTCCTCACCCCACCGGCCCCTTGGTGTCATCAAGCACTTTTCCCTCACTCCTCTTTGGTGCTCACAAACACCGCTAGCGCCGGCCATGACTGTCTGCTATGGACAAAGGACAGAGTTAAATGACCGCATGAGACTGTGCAGCTGGACAACTGCAGAGCCTGGGATGTTCTCAAACTTGTTTTAGCAGCGTGGTTCTCATGTCAGGCAGCGTCTCAGACAGAAACTTTATGTTGGCAGAGAGGGAGAAGGCTTCCAGGGCCACTCAGACTGCCGTTTTCTGCTCCCTGCTGGGTGTGGCAGGCTCTGGAGTCACTTGAGAGCCACCATGCTCTTCATGCTGCCCACTCACAGGTGCTCACTGCACACTTGCCCGCCCCAGACCACGCCCTGCATGGACATGGGCACCAGGATCAGGGCAGCCTCCCGGAAGAGCCAAGGCCTGAGCTGAGTCTCATTAACTGTGAAGGAACAAGCTTAATGAGCTCCTGTGATGACCAGAAGCTGACACGTGGGAATTGTCCCCTCTGGTGGATGAATGTGACTGCGACGGAGAGGGTAAGAGAATTGCCCAAGGCCCCTTGGCACCAGGGGTCAGAACGGGCCTAGAGCCCATGATGGCTGGTGCTGACCTGGGCAAACTTGCCAAGAGTTTGGGTGGCCCAGAGTAACAGCCAGCAGACAAGCCGCCAGGCCCCAGCAGCCACCGTGTTTGGTCCTCTTGAAGTAACAGAAGAAGAGGAGAAAATGCCTAGAGTGGGCTGAAAATCTGAAAGGGCCAGGTCCTCCTCTAATGCAGCCTCTGAGGCCCAGTGCTTAGCGGGGATCAGGGAGTCTCCGCGGCGGGGCTGGCTGTTGTCTCTGCAAAGCCCGCCTGCATTCCTCTCTCACCAGCTGTCAGTGAAAAATGAAGAATGCATTTCCAACCTGGGCAGAAGTGCTCCATTAATGCCCGAGGTATTCTCAGGCCACTGCAAAGCTGTTCTGGTGCAGCTCTGGATTCATTCTTAGCTCTGAGGGGTACAGGCTGTAATGGGGGGTGCTCCGGGAAAGGGCTGTATATCACTAGCCCGCAGAAGGGGGCAGAAAGGCAGCCAGGCCCACCCAGGCTCCCTAGGCTGCCGGCTACAGCTGGCATCCAAGCCGTGGACCTCCCTCTGCACCCTCCTGACCACCACTTCTTAGCTCCTTATTTTTCTAGGGAGAGAAAAAGCTGACTATTGTTAAGAGTCTACTTGGCCAGAATTTCTGTTAAAACCTCACCAAAGCCAGGAGGAGCTAGAGAGCACGCAGGCTAAGGGAGTGCTTGGCCACTGCCTGGTTTCACATGTGGCCTCTGATCCTTGGGCCTGCAGTGTTGTGGTGACCTCCAGAATCGACTGAGTTGCTTTCTGCAACCCAGCCCCTCCTGCGCCACAGACATGATGGCAGAGCAGTCACAGGAGGCTTCTCTGAAGAGGTAACACAAATGTTGACGGCAGGGGATGGCCGAGCAGGAATGAGTCAGACAAAGAGGCATTGCTGCCCAGGGCCAGCATGGAGAGCCAGGGAGGCCACCCCAAGGGATTGGTGCTGGCAGCATTCAGGATGCACAGAAGGGACATGGGGAGAGCCAGAGGGAGGCAGGACCAGGCCTTGATAAACGCTTTCCGGGGGGCCTGGAATGCTCCTTAGAAGGCTGATGCTGTCCACAATACTCCTAGATCCAGCTGCTTTATTTAACCCACCTCCTGGGCATGCGGTAGACTTTATACCCACTTAGCAGATAAGAAGACCAAGGTCGGAGGAACTAAGTCGTGTGCCAGCTGTGGGTGTGTAAGGACCAGGGTTAGACTAGTGGCTGCCCAGCTCCAGGGCTTCCCACCCCTATGGTCTGCATGAAGCCCCATTTTCTCTAGCCTACACCAGCTGGTGTCTACATTAGCTGGCATCTGTCAGCAGCAGTTGGGTCTGGGTCTCAGAAACGTAGTACTAAAGCATCTCCTTTTAAATAGTCACACCACTCCCGGCTTTGGGGTCTTGGGTCCTGGGCCACCCCTTTATGAGAAAGACCTCCCTTCATGTCCATGTGGTCAAAAGGTGAGGTTCAAATGCCACCACACTGAGGGAGGGACGGGGTCCTGGAGCAGCACTCTCGGACTCTTCATCCACCAGGCGACTGCAAGAAGGTGCTGCCCAGGACCCCGGGGCTTGTCTGCTCCCCATTTGCTGGGTGAATGGGGGTGGGGGCAGAGCCTCCAGGAACCATTGGACCTCAGTGTTTCCTTGGTGACACCCATCCCTTCAGGCAGATGCTGGGAGTGGCTGCGATTCAGGGAGGTTGTTTATGGGCCAGAATAGGACCCTCCCTGGCTGGGAACGGGCTGTAATTACAACCTGCACCTCTAACAGGGCTTCAGACCCACTGCACTTTCGAGCTTGCTTCTGGGCGCGTCCTCTGATATGGTCTAGTGTGAGTGTGCCCTGGGTATGGGGCGGGCGAGCATATGTGTGTGAGTGCGTGCATACACAGTGTGTGATTTCTGAGATGATTTATACTTTCAAGTTTGGAGAAAGGATGAGCCTGCAGAATCAAGGTTAGAGCCCATGTCCCCAGCCCGAGGACACTCTGGGCCCAGGGACAGTATCTGGAGACTTTGCTGACAGCTTTGCTTTGGAGTCACCTGACACTTCCCTGTGCTCAGAACCCCTTCACAGACATCATGCAGTTCATTCTTGAGGAATGGCCACCATGCCTGGCATCACCACTCATATAAGAAAAATTTAAGTGCTGGCCCAGGCCCCACAGCTAGTGAGTTGGAGCTGCAGTTCCCAAGGAGGCCCTTACGTGAGCTCCTTGTTGCCCCCATGTCCCTCACCTCCCAGACAGCTGCAAGGGCCTGGCTGCTGCGGGGCTGAAGCTGAAGGGTTTGTGTCCTCAGCTTCCAGCAGGGGTAAGGTGGGCCAAGCACCACGGTAACCAGTAAGGTCTGAGTGCACGAGGGGTTGAATGACTGGCCACTCATCTTAGAGGTAGTTACCTATATTACATTCAGAAAGGAAATCCCCAATTACAACTTTCCATGAAAGTACTTAGATGAAGAGATTTACATGAAAGCACCTAGCAGTGCCTCTCACACACAGTAGGTGTGCAGAAAGTAAAGACTAATGGAAACCCAAATGCCTTATAAATGTCAATTCTTTCAATGTCTTTTTTTTTTAATTTTTAGAGACAGTCTCTCTCCGTCACCTAGGCTAGAATGTAGTGGCATGATCATTGTTCACTGTAACCTCCTACTCTTGGGCTCACTCGATCCTCTTACCTCAGCCTCCGAAGTAGCTGGGACTATAGGCTTGTGCCAATGCACTCAACCAATTTCTAAAGTTTTTGTAGAGACCGGGGTCTGTCTATGTTGCCCAGGCTGGCCTCAAACTCTTGGCCTCAAGGGATCCTCCCACTTCAGCCTCCAAAGTGCTGGGAGAGTCTAGGTGTGAGTCACTGTGTGGGGCCCATTCCTTCTAATTTGGTCTTGTATGAATTCTAGCCAGCTGAGACACAGAGAAGGCAGCCGGCAGAACACATGGATGGCAAAGCAGTTCACTCCTCACAGACTGAGGGGCGAGGGCAGCATACCTCGAAGGGCCAGCAGGAGGGAGGAGCCATCAGGACACATAGTGGGGAGCACACACAGGGGGGTCTGCGGGATTAAAGGCCACACTGAGGAGCTGGAAGGAGGTGAGAAATGGAAACAGAGCCCCGAGTCCGTTATGAGAAACTCCAGCGTGTATTCAGAATGGATGCAGAGGCAACATAAAATGAAACAAATATGCTGCCCCAGAGCCCCTCCATTAACGTGAACTTGACCATTCTCTTCCCTGCATTACCTGTGCCAAGGCAAGATACCGGCTCCTCTGAACTTGGCCACAGCCAGTGTAGGAGTGCCGACGCTCTCCTACAACACTCTCATGTGCCCCCACCCTGAAAGGCAACCACAGCATTTTACGTTCTCAAATAGCGTTTTTAATTTCATCTTTTAGTATCTAAGGATTATTACCCTAGTTTAAGTTTACTATTTGAAAAGCAGTAATGGTTGAAGTGCCCCTTTAGGGCAAAGTGCAATTGGGTTTCAGGGGTCAGCTCTTCTGACCTTGTTGCTTTGTCCTATTTCCAGCTGTGTGACTTTAGGCAGCTTAACTGACCCATCCAAGCCTCCGTTTTCTTCTCAGTAAAATAGCCGTAATATTATTTGCCATAATAATATTTGCCTGTGTAGTTACAAGGACCAGGGTAATGTGCTTATGTTAACCTAAGCCAGGGCAGAGATTGTTAGGAAGATAAAGGAGCAGCTGGGAGGGAGCAGTTTGGAGCTGGAGGGCAGGTGGCACCAGAGCCCTCTTAGGGAACAGCAGGCCAGAGCCTGGCTTGCAGGTCAGTGCCCAGACTGTTCAGCCCGAAACAGCTCCCCTTGCCTGGGAGCTCAGCAGGTGTGTCTCAGCCTGAGCTGGTGGGTCTGGCCTGGCTGGAAGCCCGTAGTGCCTCCAAGTCCTGTCATCCTTGAATTATCTTATTTATTCAGCAGGAACGTCCTGGGGTGCTGCTCTATGCCAGGCCTGCCCTGGGTGCTGGGGACACATTTACATAGAAGCTACAGAGCTGCTATTAACAAGCTGCCTAGCAGCATCCCTAACATCCTGCTCTGTGAGTTCCCACAGCTAAAAGGGCTGTTTTCCGGGGGTTGGTTTTGTCCTTGTCAATGTCCTAGAGGAGGAGAAGTGGTGTGTGGTAGGGCTGCCGTGCACGCAGGATGTGTTGTGCATTGCAAAACCCTAGGGTACAATTCACGGCTTAGTCTGTGTGCAGTGCACAACCTACTCAGCTGTACGCAGAGGCCGTGGTAGGAGGGATTGTGAGTGGAGACGCCAACCTAGCTGTACTACCTCTCTTCCTGGCCAGGCAAGGCCTCAATCAGAGCTTGAGACTATCCGACATCCCAGAGAACAAGGCTCAGATCACTTCTTTAAAATCATTACCTCTTAAGGGGTTAAATATGCACTGTTGACCCCAACCTGCAGCCCGATTTGAAAAGTTTGGCCCAGGATCAGTACACATTACAAATGAGATTCAGAAATTCCACCTAAAAACAACAGCACAGCCGTCCCTGCCTGACAATGAGTGATTGGCCCTGTCCTGGCTTTCACGGCAAATCCTGGGGATTAGGCGCTTTCTCTTCTCCGGGAGGCACAGTCCTGTCACCCGGGGGGCTATGCCCTGGCCAGCAGCCAAGCAGTTTCCCAGGGTGATGGGCCCAGCCTCCTGCAGGCCTGGGATGCCTACGGCCTGACTCCACCTCCAGGCTAGGGGTGCTGGGAGGTAGAAGGCAGGGCAGGAGGTCTCTGAGGGGCCGAGGCAGAGGGACAGAAAGGAATGAACACCTTGTACTCCCTGGGGGCCCCCCACGAAACCCCGTGGAGCAGAGGCGGAGCAGAAGTCATCAGCCCAGTGCTGGCCGGCTGACCGTAGCTGCTCACCCAGCAGCTGTTGTCCCTCCAAAGTGCTTCCAGGAGGATTAGCAGCCCTTGGTTTCACGGTGTAGAAACTCAGAGTCACCCCTGGCCATGTAGCTGGGGAGCCCGCTGGGGAGCCCCCTCGGCAGCCCGAGGCTTAGGCTGGCCTCCAGGGGGTTGGGGAGGTATCTCAGGGCACAGTCTCTGCTTTGAGCCCACCTGAGAGGCACACAGGGACTGCAGTCCCAGAAACCTTCCTGCTGTCACCAGGGGCAGCCCTGGACAGCCAGGGCTGGACCTGCAGTGGCACAGATGGCATCCACTCAGGGCCAGGCCTCAGCCAGGAGGTAGCTGTCCAAGTTAGCACTGCACTCCGCACCCCAGACTACCTTTCTGGACCAAACTGCAAGGTGCAGCCCAGGACCTGCCCAGGTGGGGTCAGTGGGGAGCAGCCTGCTCTGCAGCCCTGCAGCCCCTGCAGTAGCTGCCCTTAAAGGAAACAGTGTAGGCGGGGGAGGCAACCCTGCTCTGCTGAGCCCCAGGATGTCAGCTGCACCCCTTTCCACAGGCCTCTTTTTTTTTTTTGAGACAGAGCCTCAAGCTGTTGCCCTGGGTAGAGTGCTGTGGCATCACAGCTCTCAGCAACCTCCAACTCCTGGGCTCAAGTGATTCTCCTGCCTCTGCCTCCCAAGTAGCTGGGACTATAAGCGCCTGCCATGACGCCCAGCTATTTTTTGGTTGCAGCCGTCGTTGTTTGGCAGGCCCAGGCTGGATTTGAACCTGCCAGCTCAGGTGTATGTGGCTGGCGCTTTAGCTGCTTGAGCCACAGGGCGCTGAGCCTACACAGGCCTTTTTAATGGGGCTCAGATAAGATGATGTGACTAAGAGTTTGGGAGGTTACACAGCTATCTGCGGTGTCCCCCAGGTGGGCTGTCATGGCCATGCTCAAGGCACCTACCTCACTCATGGGAGATAGTGCTCACCAAGGTTTGGACTTGAAGCCTTACTGCCTGGCAGGCATCTGAAAACTTCCATCCTTTGTGCTTACTTGGTCCCCATGGCCTCACATCTGAGTCACCGGGGACTGTGAATCCTAGTTGCATGAAGACAGATACGTGACTTGTTCAGCAGGGCCATGAATGGGTGTAGAGTGGGGACAGGTAGGAAAGTGCATCTGATCACTCTGCACACAGCCGGAGAGACCGGCCCTGGTGGGATCCCGGGATGCCTGTGGGTGGGGGAAGTTAGGTCATCAGACAGCACTGGAACCGGCAGGTGGGGTTGGGGCCAGGCCATGTGGGCAGAGTCTAGGGACAAGAGGCTCTCTTGTGGCCTCTTAATAAGGATAGCCATGGGTCCTGGGACCCTGGCATGCTGCTGTTCTCGTGAGCTGCCTGGGAACTCAGCCCCTACCTGCCCCCGTGCACCCAAAGCAGGCTACTTCTCAGACCTGCAGGTCCCCGCGTCCCAGACAGTGTCACCTGGCCAAGCCTAGCCAACATACCTCTCTCAGCAACCTGGTGTCATGGTAAAATGTGCTCAGCCAGTCAGTTCCTAAAGCCAGAATCCAGATACCCACTCAGCTGCTGCCCTCCCCATTTAAGCCCCACCTTTCACGTCCATCAGGCCAGAGAGGCACCCTCAGTCCAGCCTTGCCCATCTCCATCCTCTGCTTCTACCCTCTGGAATAAAAAAGTGTACGCAGTAGGGATTCATGTCTGTTTGTCCATTATGGTCACTGCTGCACCCCTTAGAGCAGGCCCTGGCCCCGGGGACCCAGCATTAGGGATTGCCTGGGCACCAGGCAGAGGTGACGCCCTCCAGATCAGCCTCTATCATCTTACTCCTCCTTCCCCCACTGTTGTGCTCAAGCCTCACCAGCCTGTGCACCAGACTCTGAACACTCCGTGGTCTCTTTTTTTGCTCCTGGACTTTAACTGTCTCCTTTCAGTAATTCCTATTCATCCCTCAAAGCCCAGATCAGCTGTTACCACCTCTCTGGGTCCCCACATGCCGCATATGTGCCTCCTTCCTTTGTGGACTCCTTTAAGGGTGGTCAAGCGGGCTGTTCTCATACTCAGTCTTTCAACAAATAAAGTGTGTACCCGGGTGCAGGCCCTGCTCAAAGGGATGCAGCAGTGACCAGGACAGATGTGACTCCTTCCCCCGTACACTCCAGGGATAGGAGCAGACGGAAACAAGCATGATAGATACAGTGTCCGATGGTGGTGAGTGCTGTGTGGAGCGGCAGAGGGCAGGGGCAGGGTGTGAGGTGGCAATCTGGTGGTTGGTGACATTCGTCAAAGATCTAGGAGCTGAGGAAATGACCCCCATGGAGATCTGGCGGAAGAGAGCTCCAGGGAGCTGGAACAGTGCGTGCAAAATCCCTGAGGAAGGTGTGGGCCTGCCGTGTGCCCAGGAGGACAGAGGAGGGCCAGATGAACCTGTCAATCAGAGGTCCAAGGATTCACCCAACAAGGCTGTTTCAGTGGGGCAGAGGGTGGGAAGACACTTGGGCACTTATGGCAACCTCCTTCTAGAAAGTCTGCTCTGAACAGGAGGAGGGAAGTGTTGGTGCTGTGGGGAGAGCGCAGTGAGAGGGAAGCACCAGGAGTCAGGGCATCGGGAGGTTCGAGCTCAACTTTCACTTGTACCACACTGAATTCCTAGAGGGATGTGCCTCCGAGGGAGAGGCCCATTTGAACAAGGCTCCCCTCTGTCACCCTGTTTGTCCTGCTTCTCAAGCACACAGAGCAGACACACTCAGTAGGAAAAAATCCAGGCCTGGCAGGTCCCCACACACCTGCTAACTCTGAGGCTCACCAAAGAGTTAAAACAAGCCCAGAGCCCCTTAGCATCTCCGGAGCTTCCCAATGGAGTGATTTTTGACCCTCTTTGCTGCTGGCCTGCACCTTCTAAACAGCTGTTGATATCTTGGGCACATTCATAAATTATTCTCTTTTTAAAAAATGAAATGTTTTAGCCAAACAGCAGTACAGGCACGTTGTGCAAAGTAAGAAATAAAAAGAGCCTGACGACCTGAATCCTTTGCCAGCCTCACTGCCCACCCTTATATATGTTAAAGGACCTCAAGACCCACTAGCTATGGCCAGCACTGAGGCCATCTCCTGCAGCCTCCACATACAGGGGAAGATGTCGGGTGTTTCCAGATGGACTGCCTGGCCAAGGCTGAGAGCCTGAAGCATCACAGTTCTCAGATGACCAGCAAACCCTACATGGCCCTTGCCATGGGCCAGGCGTTCTTCCAAGCATGTTTTATATACGTTTAATGTCACTTGCTCCTCATAGCAACCCCATAGGTGATTGTTCCCATTGTCCAGCTGCAGAAACTGAGGCACAGAGCAGATTCCAGGCTCAGGTGATGTGACTTAAGAATGCACACAGCATGCTGGGACACAAGGCTGACCTTCCTGGTGACATCAAGCAGGGCACAGTTCCACTCTTTGAGGCCCAGCTCAGTCAAGTCTCAAAGTTGTCACCTCTGGGTCCCTGACAACTGTGAACAGGGTCCCCTGCTCAGAAGAGTAGGCGTATAATCAATGTTCAGTAGCCAGTGGTCAGATCTCCCTGAGGACTCCGTGAGCCTGTTCAGAGCCGGAAGAGGCCTGCACCCTTCAGCAACGTTGATGACGGGGCACAGAAGATGTGGCCCTGCTCCAGCATGGAGGCTTCTGTGCTGGGCCCTGCCTGCAGGAAGCCCCTTTCTGCCATGTCGTGGCTCACTCCTAGCACCTGTTGGGAAGGAAAGAAGAAAGTGATACAGCTTAGCAAACCACAGGTGCCCCATCCTTACCAAAATCCAACCGTGACTCCCCCCAGCTCCAAGAGGGGGGTCACAGCCTGGCCTGGTCCCTGCCCACCTCGTCAGCCTCTCCCCTCACCCATCTCTTCTATTCTGGTCCACGTGGGGGAAACTAAGCACCACGCTGCCCTGTGATTGTCAATGCACAGACACCTTCCCTGGTCTGCTTCCTGCCAGGCACTGCATCCTTCAAGTCCAGCTCAAGGCTAATTCCTTGGGGGAAGCTTCTGCATGAGCGCCCAGTGTCTAGTCCTAGAGGACTCCAGCAGGTGGATGGGGGCTGAAGTCAGGGCAGGAAGCACACGGAGATTGGGGAAGTGACCTCTTACTCTTCCCGACAAAGTCAGATTTTTGACCAGCTTGGTAAAGTAGGTGCATCAGAGGACAGATCCTTCTGGAACACAGTCCAGACTTTTTCTTCCTTTGGGAAGGCCACTCAGCTTGGTGGAAGGGGCAGGGGCCCAGGATCTGGGGTTGAGGCCTGGCTTGCCGTTTACTGGCCGTGGGATGGGTAGCAGCTCCCTTGACCTCGCTGAGCCTCGTTACCTCCTCCCTGAACCTGTAAAGGTAGCGATGGCCGCCAGGGGTGGAGATGAGGAGGAAGGAGACAGGCCGTGCGAGGGAGCATGATGGTGACCAAGTGTGTGGGGAAGGCGGATGCTGGGGACTTTTTCTTTCATTCAGCTGCCTGTAGCTGTCCCCTCCAACCCACCTACTTTAGCTCCCAGGAGACCAGTGTAGGGAACACATTCACCACGTGTCATAACCAAGAAATACGGATGATGAGTTTCGCTGAGACATGTTGAGTGACATTGGTATTCTGAGCATGCAGCCCAGACACCTGTCCTCCTGGCTTCCCGGCCTTTGCAGGGTTTCCCAGGGCAAGCGGAGGAGGCAGTTTCAGGAACTCCATCCCTTCAATGCAGCACCAGTTCCTGATGTGATGACTCCAGAACTCCTAATTCCTTTCCGCCACTCTGCCATGTAGTTATGACTCAGCAAAGGGCAGGATGTTCCTCAAGTGTCCTGTATGTCACTTTACACAGTGGGGGCAGGAGATGCCAAGGGATGGGAAGAGCTGGGCTTTGGGCTCAGTCCCAGCCTGAATGGACCCACAATCCTGCAGCTCTACCATCTGGGATGTGCCACTTGCATGGTCTCATCCTACCCCCTATTCTCTCCTCGCACAGCACTGTGAGGGGGACCGAACAACTTAGTGGGCACATGGGGCCATCGGTTCCCACTCCCCTTCCCTTCCCACCCAGCCACCTTCCCAGCTCTTCCACACTCCAGTTCAGGGCTTTGCAAGTACAACAGAATTTCTTCCTGAACTTGAGGTTTCATCTTTGCCTTTGGTCTATGCTGGCCATCCTGTCCTGCAAGGACTGTGCTGGCTATCCAGGGAAATCCACAGAGATCTGGGTTGCTGTCTGCTTCTTTCCAGTTGTCCATTATGCTGGTGACTCTCCCTTGAACTCCTGGCCTCTCTGCTCCAGCATCTCACCCACACAGGCCCACACTTCACCCCTCTTCCTCCTGCTCAGGGCTGACTCCACGTGGTGGCCCCTGAGGCCAGACAGGGAGGCCTGGCTCTCATCTGTTGCCCTTCACCTTCCTCAGGGTCGACATCTGAAAACTCAGGGACCTTTGGCTACTGTCCGTTCTTTCCCAATAGTTTGATTTGTGGCTGATAATTTTCAACTTTATGAACTGCTTAGAACTTTAATCCCGGGTTTACCCACTCATTCAACAACCATTTATTGAGTGCCTCTAATGTGTGGGATGCAGAGTAGGACAAGGACCTACTATGTTCCAAGCATCCTGGATTCAACAGTGGCCAAGACAGTGCCCTTCCCTGCGGCCTTATCTGGTAGTAGGGAAACATGACAGCCCAGGAAACAGATCACTGCATACTCTGACTTCAATTAGGGATGGCTTCTTAGTCTTCATATGATGTTGACACGGTGTTTTCAGAGTCTTACTTCTGCTTTTACCAACTCACATTGCTGTCTCTTAAAAAACCGCAGTGAATTTCCATTGGTATGAGCTATTGTGCAGTCTCTCGGTTCATCATCTTGTTTGTTAAAATACTCTTTGACAACCTTATTCACTCCATTACCCTTTGTCAGTTAGAATCACAGGATTCGAGTTGGAAGCCTGAACTTCAGAGTGGAAGATGACTTGCACAAGGTCGCACAGCTGGCCTGTGCAGAGCCACGAGGAACCCAAGGCCCTAGGTCTCTTTAGAGATAGTGTCTGGAGTCAGAGACACAAGACTCATTCAGAGTGCCACCCCCCATGGCTGATTTTCATCAACGGATGGCCAGTGAAATGCAACTTCACAGAGCAGAAGCAGGGAGGTGGCTTCAGTGGCCAAGAACGTGACCCTCAGAGCCTGAGAGCCAGTGATGCTCTCCCCACCGGACTATGTGCTTGGTGTTCAGGACCTGGGGTCCCCTGCACATCAGCTGCATCTGCAAAGCAGAGTCAAGACATGAAAGTGAAGTGCCTAAGGGGACCTACATTTTTCAACAGGGGAAAAAAGGCTTAATTATATCTTTAAGAGGCACAGGCACGCCAAGGAATACCAGCAGCGTCTGAGACCCGAAGCAGAAATGCCGAGGACGAGGATTTGGGAGATTAACACAGTTGAACTCACCACCATGGCCTTTTTTTCTTTCTGGGGCTTTGGAGAGGTGGGGAGGTAAACACCTAGCAAGTAAGACGGACAAGCCAGGCGTGATGGAAACACGCCTCCCTCTGTCCTGCGTCCTGCTGCTACAGCGGTTATCCCAGATGAACCCTCTCTCGCTCAGAGCCTGCATTCACCCCTCTTTCATTCGGGACAAAGTGTTGTCTTTCTTCCTAGATTGTGAGGCTTCGAGGGCTGATTTCTATTCTTCCCTCTCTCTTTCTTTCTTTCTCCTCCCTCTGCCTTCGTCTCACTCAGCAGTTGTGGCAGAGAGCCTGCTGTGTGCCTGCCCAGGCCCTGTCTTGGGGGTGGGGTAGAGCAGAGATGAGCACAGTGCACGTCCTGCCCCGCTGGGGGGGGTGGGGGTTGACTGCAGATGTCCTCCCGGAAATGGGTGGATGATGCAGTATCACAGTGGAAAGAGGCCCGGTGCCCAGTGACACCGAGGGAGTACCAGGAAGGACTTCATGGAAGAGGACCTAAGCGGGGATCCCATTGTTGGGCATGTGGCAGGTGCCAAGTAAATGTCCCTAGAATCAATCGGGCCACTGGCAGCGGCTTTGTGATGCCCTCTGTGGGCAGCGAGTGTTCTCTGCCTCCTTTTCCTCCTCTCTCTCTCTCACCACCCTGCAGTAGGGAAGTTGTTGAAGGCCCTGAAAGAACAGTGGTGAAGAATTGTGGTGGGGCGGAAGCGAGGAGACACCACCCTGGTCCCTCCCCGTCCCCCTGCACGATTGACACTGCTCCCAGAACTGGCCTGAAGCTTCCCACTTTTGGGCTTTGCACATGTCCCTTCTGCTTCCTCGGCTTCTACTTATCCTTTAAAACCCAGTTGAATTGTTACCTTCTCTGCACAGGAGCTTAAAGCTTCCTCCTTAAAACTCCCCATTCAGAGTAGCCACAGATGGATGGATGAATGGATGGAGTATCAGTCTGCTTGTGTTACTATGAAGGAATATCTAAGGCTGGATGATTTATAGAGAAAAGAGGTTTATTTGGCTCACAGTTCTGCGGGCTGTACAAGGAGCACGGTTCCAGAATCTGCTTCTGGTGAGGACCCCAGGAAGCTTCTGCTCATGGAGAAGGGGAAGTAGGAGCCAGGGAGGGAGGGAGGGTAGGAGGGAGAGAGAGAGAGAGAGTACCAGGCTCTTTTAAACAATCAGTGCTTCCTGAACTAATAGAGTAAGAACTGTTTGCCTCTGAAGGTGCCAACTTATTCATGTGGGATCAGCCCCTATGACCCAAACCCTCCTACCAGGCCCCACCTCCAACACTGGGCATCAAATTTCAGCATGAGATTTGGAGGGGACAAACTTCCAGACTGCATCAGATGGGCTGATGGGTGGGTGGGTTGATGGCTGGGTGACAGTAGGTGGGAAGCTATGAAGAAAGAAATGGTATCAGACTCAACCACTTGGCTCTACAGACATTTCTTGGGCAACTGTTAAGTGCCGGGCACTGGGAACCACCAGACTTCTCAGGTCCTCTTCTGTGAAGCTCTCTCTGGCCTCTGGCCTGAGTGTGGTCAAGGTGAGGAGATGGAAGACAGGCCTGGACTAGCCTAGGGATGGCGTAAACATGTCCCCCCAACCCCGAGCTTCAGGGAAATGTGGCTACTGGCTGGAGCAGGGTGGGCAGCCCACAGAAAGGGCGTGGTCTGGGAACGGGAGCCCTGGACCGAGTGGGGCTGTGGTCAGTGGGAGAGGCAACAGGGACTCAGGTTGCGGGGGAGGCGTAGGGAAGCCAATTCTGGAATGGCTTCAGATGCACCCTAACAGGGCGTATTCAGATACAAACACTTTCTTCACATCTGGGGCTTTCCCTTCTCGTGAAGTTGAAAGTCAGTCTGAGAGAAACAGCTCACACTTGCTGTGTGCTGCTACTGCACAGGGTTCAGCCGCACTCTGACTGAGAGTCAGGCCACGTTTAAACCATGGGGTGCTTTTCCGTAGCCAGCAGTTATTTCTGCAGGAGAGTGGGGCAAGGAGAAAAAGGCCGGCCTCAAGTTCCTGTCCTTTCTGACTCTGAAGGTTGCTAATTTTAATCCCTGTACAGAAGAAGAAATGGAAACTCAGAAAGGTTAAAGAACTCACCTGGAGTCCTACCACGGCCCCAGGCTGGTTAGAGTCCTGCAGGTCTCAGAGTCCACTTGGAATGACTGTGGCAGGTCCCTGTTCCCACACCAAGTTCACTGCTCACACTTCCTCTTTCCTTCTCAGTCCCCAGACTGACCCCCAGGGGACACCCTTGATTTTTCTACCCTCTCATTTAGCCAGGGCCTGGCACACACAGCATGCCATCTGTCACTGCTGTTAAAAAATGCTTATTTAGGCTCGGTGCCCGTAGGACAGAGGTTATGGCACCAGCTACCTACACTGAGGCTGGTGGGTTCAAGCCCGGCCCAGGCCTGCTAACAACAATGACAGCTGCAACAAAAAATAGCCAGGCGTTGTGGCGGGCACCTGTAGTCCCAGCTACTTGGGAGGCTGAGGCAAGAGAATCACTTAAGCCCAAGAGTTTGAGGTTGCTGAGCACTCTACCAAGGGCAACATAGTGAGACTCTGTCTCAAAAACAAAAAAAAATGCTTATTTAACTAAGGATATATAAAAGAGAATATAAACAATGATATACTAACTTTATATTTTATCATATTTACATTTTATACATTAATTTTATAGCAATTATGAACATAGTAATATATAAACTATAAATATATCTTTTACAAATAATATATTAGCTATATATTAATATAATTTAATATATTATTAAAATATAATAATGTATTAGCTATATATTGTTTGTATATAATTATATTTACACATAATTGGACATAAACTTATAAAATATATATAAAACATTAAAATATATGTATCTAAATGTAATACATACTTTATAATAAATTTACATATAAATTATTTTTTATATTTTAAATAATATATTTACATATGTTTATAATATATGGTTAATATTTATAATAATTATATAGTATTATATAAAAAAATTATGACTTACAGAAAGAGAAGAGTAATAGAAATAAAGCCCGGTCTGCTTGTAGCTGGCAGAGGGGGCCCCATCCCTCCTCTCTGGGCCTTTCCCAGACTCACCCTGGCAGAGGGGGCCCCATCCCTCCTCTCGGCCTTTCCCAGGCTCACCCAGGCCTTCTTGCTTTTCTTCTTTGAGCCCCAAACCCCTGAGTTCTGGGACCTTCTCCGCACCCAGAACAAGTGAAGGCAGCAGGCAGCCCAGGCTCTGTGGCTGGGGGTGCCACCATTGGCCCTGTCAGGCCTGGGGAGAGGAAAAGGTGACATACAGGTGTTGGGGAGTCATGGGAGCATGTGTGAGTTCAGCTCTGTAAGCCCACGCTGACCCCGACAGGCAGACCCAGCCCAGGAAGGGTGGGCAGCAGTGACCCAGTCATCAGTGTACACGAGGGTAGTGATACTGTCACGTCTTTTGCTGGGACCTGAAGATGTTCATGGGCCTTCAAACAGGACAAAGCTGCAGTGTCATCGCCAGGCAGTAGGCAGAGAAAGGGTGCTGACAGGCTGCAGAAGCCTGTGTTTATCTCTCCATCAGAGCTAAAGTCTGTGTTTGCTTAGGGAATAGCATGGAATTCCACTCTGGCTGCTGGGCATTTCACTTTTGAAACTTAAGCCCAGAGAGTGAAAGGGGGGACATTACACCCAAATTTGAGCATGAACTTGATGTTCTTGACTTGAGAATTCGCTGCTGATGCAGAAGGCCTTTGAGACCCTTCAGTTGTCCCTGAGCTTTTGCTGCATGCCAGGCACCAAGGGCTGAGACGGGCTGTCCTGTGCATTCCTAAGTCCGCAGAGGCTCTGCTGAAACCAGCCTGGAATCAGCGGTCTGTAGCAATCGGTGCTGGTTCTCACCATGTGGTTGGGAAGCTACAGGCTCCGATGTTTGCTTTTCACAGAACATCAGAGCCACAGGTGTGCCAGAGCCAGCTCACACACATTCACACTAGCTCATACTGGCTCTGGAAAGCTTCTTGTACACGTGTCTCCCCAACTTCACTTTCACTGATACGTTGATACCTTGAAATTGGCTGTGGGAATTGGTCTACGGTATAGTCAGAGAGCTGGTTGTTAAGCCGTCACCAGCCCAGCCCTGCAGCCACAATCCTAATACTAGAGTTTGTGGAATGGGGAAGGGACCTGGGAGGTCAGTCATTCTAAATGTCAACATTGGTTGTCCTGTGCCTGCTCTGTCCTAGGCCCTGGCTTGGCTTGTGCAGCTTCCTCTGCAGGAGGGGCACTTCCACCCAGAGGCCTGTCCTGACTCCCCCCACCTGCCTCACTTCCATCTTGCCACTGCTGGGCAATGCACAGGCTTCTATCAGAGCACAGCACTTACCTGTTTGTAACTCCACCAGCTTTGTACCCAGGATTTGGGGTGGTTACTCTGTTGCCCAGTGCCTGTTAAGCAATGCCTGTGCCCATGGGAGGGTGAACTGTTGGCAGAGATGTCGGTGCTCACACCTGGACTGATGCCTGGACGTGTGGTGCTGGGCATACAGATTGTGCAGTGCAGATGTGGAGGCAGATGTGTCCTGTTTGCTCATCAGGTGCAAAAGCTCAGGAGACTTGCTATCTTTTGCTTGCTGAGGAATCTGAGGCTTAGAAGGGGCCTCAGTCTCTCCACAGTCCAGTAAGGATGACGGCACTCTCTCTAGTCCCATCCCAGAGTGTGAGAGAGTTCTCTGAGCCTTTGGGTGTCCTACAGAGGCAAGATGGTACTACCAGGGCCTGGCCCAGAGACGTGGAGATGGCCAGGCCCAGGGTAGAAGAGAGCTGCTCCCCCGAAAACTGTAGAGTGCCTGGGGTTGCTTCCTCTGCTGAGCTTTGTTCATGCCCTGTCCTCTGAGCCCAGCCACTGGTCATATGGCCTTCGTCTGGTTCCTCCCCTAGTCCACACAGAACTCCTTGCCACCCCCTGCAATTCCCGGGAACTGATACCTGTCTCCTCCACACCTGTCCTCCTAACTTTCCTGGCCATTCTGCTGCAGCTCTGAGCCTCTGTCTCCTGAGCCACCTCTTGATTTCGTGACCTCAAACACTAAACAATGAGCTTGGGTGTCACCCTCCACAGTGGCATGAACAGCAGGGGGTCCAGGGGCATGTGCCATGGGCAGTGGGAACTGTTCTGCTTGGAGAAGGGAGACCCAGGACTCCACTGAGATCCTAACATCACAGGGAAGAGGGTATACCCTCTTCATTTCTTCCCAGGGGGAAGAGGAGGTGTATGAGTGTCTACCAGGCAGGATCTTTTCTAGGAGCTTTCAAATCATATCAGGTAGATAGTGGTAGAGCAAGAAGCCTGGGCTCTGAGACGGCAGGAGCTGACATTGACCCCAGAGCCACCCACCGCACAGCCCACACTTATGGCTGCCCTCACAGTCTGAGCTGTGCATGAAGTAATGAGTCTCTACAGGTGAAAGCAGAGGCCCCTTGGTAGGGGTGTCACTCAGGGAAGGTGAGCATCTGGCTCAGAATGGAACTCTGAAGTGTAAGGCCCTTCGAGCTCTGAATTTCCTTAAGGGAAATCATTTCTCAGATCTCCAGCTTGCTATGGTCCCTGCTAACTTCCGGCACACCTTCTGCTCTCTCCCTAGGTGTCGTGCGCCAAGTGCGGCCCATCGTGGGCCCATTTCATGCAGTCCTGAAGCTGGAGATGAACTATGTGGTTGGGGGTGTGGTCTCCCACCGAAATGTTGTCAACGTCCACATCTTCGTCTCTGAGTACTGGTTCTGAAGACTGGTCTGTGGCACAGCCAAGGGTGCACCTCCAGGCCAAGTCATTGCTGCCATCAACTATGCATCAATAGCCATTGTTTGCACCCCTCAGACATTTCTTAATGTTATGTATTTGTAGTGTTAGGTCAACATGTATTAAGCTGAGCCAGATGAATAAGTCCATCTGATGTATTTTGGCATTTAAATAATGAGTCCAATTGCTAAACTATTTGGTTGAAAACTTTGCTCATTTAATGCAAAGGTTAAATTTCACTCCCTCTCTCTATGGGCTGGGCCTTGCTAAGGACCAAGGAAAGAAAGACATTTTTCAGGGGCAGCTAGTCCAAATGCCAAAAGAAGGCAGGTTCTTGCCCTGATTGTATGACATTTGACATTTTGGTACTTTTTTTGCCTATTAGGTATAATATGCTCTAAGGACACAGCTCCTGTAGAACAGCACATAAGTGTATAATAAATTCTCCACAGAAACATCATGACAGAATGCCTCGGGGAGCACTTAGAAGGTAAATTGCAGTTCTGTTGAAACAGGAAAATCCCTTGGTAAAGACACAGCCTGTTAGATTTGTGTGTGGCCCCAGTATGTTCACCAGGGGAATGGCTGGGTTTTCTCTGTGCCCTGCATCTGTCTTTTCTTATGAGTGGAAAAATAAACAACTTTGTGATCTTCCTGATGGCCTATACATGGGAGTCTTTCAAAAAGAGGGAACCCAGCTAGCACAGGAGTCCTCCACCAGCACAGGGACTGAGAATCTGTCCTCTTCCCCAGGCATCTCAAGACACCTCCTGCTCCACAAGGTTCTGAGATGTGGGCTCAGCTTATGAATTGGAAAGCTTCCCACCCATGTCATTTCCAATACCATGCCCTCTGCGAAACATGCCTCAACTCTGTTTCATGCCCACATTCAGCCCTGCTAGGCAGGTTACAGGGCTGTGGTGTCTTTGAGACTTGCTTCCAATAGCAAACCTCCTGTGTGAACATTCAGATCCTCTCCAGAAATCAGTGGGGTGAGATAATGATGACTCTCTTCAGCAAGGAGGAGAAAGGACTGGTGTTCACTGAGTCCCCAGAACCTGGGCATGCGGGGCTTAATTTATTCCTCCCGGCAATCTGGTGAGGTGGATGTGACCATGACCGTGCACAGTGAGCATGAGAGGGTCAGACTGGGCTCAGGGAGAGGGACACAATTGCTACAATCCACACACCATTTTAAAAACAGAGAATCCAGGGATTCAAATTCAGTTTATCTCACTCCAAATCCCCTCTAAAACCCTGTGTCAGAGCAGACATGGGCAAACTGAATTTCCTGGGCGAACCAACACTACCCTCAGGATCAGTGGTAGGACCAGGACCCCCCAGTGCCCCAAGGCCCACTTGGACCCACAGGCACTCAGCCTCCAGGCGCTCTGTCTGCATAGATGCCTCTCCTCCCAATCCACCTCTGGGTCAATCCCATCTTCTTAGGCAGGGATCTCACACATGGCTCAGAGCCTCCTGTGCCCCAACTTGTCTCAGTAGCCAAGACCCAGCAATGATATCTCAGCCCCACACCTGAGCCAGTGCCCCTCTAACTCTCAAGAACATGGTCTCTACCACTGTTGGGGACTTCTAACATTTCCAGGGGCCTGGTCCATCAAAGCCAGGTCTTGAGTCAGCAGGCACAAGGCTTTCTGGAGCCTTGGAAGCTGATAGGAAGGAGAGGGCCCAGTGGGGGTTGGACAGTCCACAGGAGCCCTGTCCAGAAACAAGATGAGCCTGGGGGCCAACAGGCAGCTCTTCATGCCAGAAAATTGGGGTGGCCACGTTGAAGCCTGCCAGGAAGCTAGGTGCAAGAATGAAGGCCAGGGGCAGGAAACTGGGTGGTGCAGGGGGTCCTGTCTGCCCACCTGCAGCCTAGGGGGCAAATCTGCAGAAGCCAGGCAGTTTTGGTCCACACTCGGCATAGGTTTCTGGAAGCCTCCTTCAGGAGGGCTGGGAAGACAGAAGCCCCTGCTGCTTCTGGGAAAGGGGCTTCCAGTACCAGTAAAGGTTAACGTGGAGCTGCCATTGGTAGGCAGAGCCAAGGCCCAGCTGCTGACTGGCTCTTGCAAGAGGACGTGACCTAAGCTGTCCAATGAGCGCTCTTTCCGGGTGAGGCCAAAAGGCAGCAACAAGGTGGGGAGGGCTGGGAGCTCCCAGGTTGAGTAGCCTGGGGGAAGACCGGGAGTCAAGTGCCAGCCCTGCCTGATTCAGAATCAGAGACCCGGTCCACACCTCACCCTGGCAGTCTAGCAGGGCGAGTCACTGCCATCCTCTGAGCTTCAGTTTCTGCATCTGCAAAGTTGGAGGTCAGGCACACAAGATGATGGTAACAGTCGCCAATGTCCGTAGAGGCACCTGAATGCAGCCTGGAAGTGCATTGGCATCTTTTCAATCTGTGTTTCTTTTCTTAATCATCCAGGAGAGACTTGCCCGACAGTTATGTAAATTACACAGGAGCCTAATATTTCACATTTCATATCACGCTACGGGTTGGGCACCTGATAGACCCATAAGTATCTCATTATATTTGTGAAGTAATTACCGTCAGAGCCTAGCCTCAGCTGCATTAGGGGACCAGCTAATGGGAGCTGGTGGTGCCTCTGGGTCCCCCATAAAGGGATCCATTCTTAATGGCAGGCTTAGAATGAAATAACTGAGGGGAATCTCTAAAGGCAAAGCAGTTTGTAAGCAGCATGAGAAAACAAGCACACAGAGACACCAGGTGAATCCATTTTGCTGATCTGGTAGAAAAAAACTTGTTGGGAAGGTTCCAGAAGGTCTCCTACAGTAGTATTCAACCAAAAAGCTGTCTGCCTTGAGTGAAGGAAACTTACTCCACTGTACGGAGGAGCCCCCTGGGCTAGCTGGCAGCCCAGTGGCACCTGCGTTCATCCACGCCTGGGAGCTGAGCAGAGGGTGGCAGGGCCCACCTGGCCAGCTAGAGCCCAAGAGGCAAGCCAGCTTTTCAACGGTTCTCAAGTTTGTTCAGGTGAAAAAACACATGGAAATCCAATTGTATCTTTTCTTTTCTAATATTTGTATGAAAAATTTCAAATATACAGAAAATTTGAAAGAATTATACAATGAATGCCAGGGTACCTACCACCAAGATCCTGCCGCTAACATTTTACGAGACTGAGTTGAGTTTTGAAGAAATGATAATATGATGAGATACTAAATGTAACACAAACTCTGGGTTCTGCAGGCTTGAGTTTAAATCCAGCCACTTAGGTTTGTGCAGTGGCGATATTATAAGCCGTTAAGGCTTATCTGAGGCGCGATCATTGCTAATTAAATCCAGCCACTTACTAGCTGTGTGGCTTCAGTTTTGTTTTCAGTCTACAAAACAAAAATAATGACATGTACTTCACAGGAGCTATTGTAGGGATGAAATGGGATAATTACATGAAACAGTGCAAGGACTGCAACACAGGAGGTCCCTAATAAATAGTACTATCCTTACTAATACACCAAAGAGGATAGTTTTTATTCAATTAGATGTCACATCTTATTAGAGTCTAGGGTGCACACAAAGGAAGCAGGGAAACTTCAGGAGAATTTATGAAAGAATAGTCTTAATTGGGAGGCACCTGTGGCTCATAAGGGTAGGGCACTGGCCCCATATGCTGGAGATGGTGGGTTCAAACCCAGCCCCAGCTCCCCCCAAAATAGTCTTAATCGTGCCTTGGCTTCAACAGCAGTACCCTCCACTCATTCAGGAAGGGACACCAGCTTTGAGAGGGCACCTTTGCTTGCATATGGGAAGGTTTTGCCTGAGGCCACCTCCTGGACCACAGCTGGTCTGTCACCCAGGCTCTGATCCCTATTCAGGACAGTTTACATAATCGTCCCCATCCCTGTCTATCCTCTGTTCACCTGGATGATGTCTGGGTGCCAGCCACAATGCTTCAATTCCATCCATGTTGTGCCAAAGAGATGGGCCTCTAGAGGCTGTTCATCTTCCTCCTGGGAGTGGAATGAAATGGGAAGGCCCCCTTGAATGACTTCTGAAGTCTCAAGGGAGAAATGGAGCCCTTGCAAACTCTTATCATATGGCCCATGGGGGCGGCGCCTATAGCTCAGTGGGTAGGGCGCCAGCCACATACACTGAGGCTGGCAGGTTCAAACCCAGCCTGGACCTGCTAAACAACAATGACAATTGCAACAACAACAAAAAAATAGCCAGGCATTGTGGCTGGCACCTATAGTCCCAGCTACTCTGGAGGCTGAGGCAAGAAAATCACTTAAGCCCAAGAGTTTGAGGTTTCTGTGAGTTGGGACACCACAGCACTCTACCAAGGGCGACATAATGAGACCCTGTCTCAAACAAACAAAGAAAAAATGACCTGTAGGAGCATGGTTACAGTCACTCCTACTTCTAATAATAACATTGCTCTGTTGAAGAAAGACCTCTCATGTGCCAGAAACACTCCTGTCACCATCCCTGACACACACAGATACTCACCTGTGTACATGTGCTGCCAGCTCATCTTGGCTGCCATGCCCACCTCAGGGCCATCCTCTCCTGAGGAGCTGCCTGTCTTCATCCCCTGAGATGACCTTGTGCTCCCATCACTATAGAACTTACTGTGCTGCCTACTCTGGTGCCATAATTGCGCCAGACCAATCGGGTTTAACTTTCATTTAACTCAGTCCTGAGCTGTTTTTCAGTTGCCCTGGATGCCTAGGTTGGAGATCACATAACCTGAGCAAGCCCAGATGAACCCACCATGAGCTAAGTAGTTGGTCCAAGGAGTGGGACTGAGTTGAGAAGCAGACACCACCTGGCTGGATCCAGCATCCAATCAGATCAGAGCCTGACATCACAAGGCAGGATCCAACATCCAATCATATCAGGCTCTGACATCACAAGGCAGGATCTAGCGTCCAATCAGATCAGGCCCTGACATCACCAGGCAGGATCTAGCGTCCAATCAGATCAGGCCCTGACATCACAAGGCAGGATCCAGCATCCAATCAGATCAGGCTCTGACATCACAAGGCAGGATCTAGCATCCAATCAAATCAGGCCCTGACATCACAAGGCAGGATCCAGCATCCAATCAGATCAGGCCTTGGCATCACATGGCAGGATCCTGCCTCCAATACCTCACTTAGCACATGGTCCCATCAGATCCACTGCATTGCCCTCTGATTATAAAACCAGCAGATTCCCTTGTTTGGGGACACACAGCTATGGGCACTATCCTTGATGTGCTCCCCAGTTGTGCTCACTAAGATGTCTACTCGGAAAACCCTTTAATCCATGTGTCCACTGCTGGATTTATTATCCCCATAAACTTGGATTTACACATCCCTGATTTCACTTTCAGTCTTGCCAAGTTCAACAAGAGATTTAATGTTTGTTCATTGCTCTAATTCAAGCTCCAACATTCTCACAATGGAACACACAAAAACACGGAAAAGCAATAATGAACTCTACTCAGCAAGACACCACCATACGTCATCACACAAACACAGCTGTGAGACACTGATACACCAAAGTTACAAACCCTTACCAAGTTGTTTGTAAGTGCTGCCAGCGTAAGTGCATGGTGGTAAGTTCACAAACTTAATTTTCACACCCTGTACATTGCCCAGCCTAGCCTTGAACTCTTAGAATCAAGCCATCCTTTCACGCAGCTGGGACTACAGGCCTGTGCCACAGTGCCTGGCTTCAGGAGTATTTTTAAAAAATATGTTTTATTTTTTAGAAGAATTTTAGGATTACAGAAAAACTGCAAAGGTAGCATGGTGAGTTCCTATCTGCCTAGCTCCCAGGTTCTCCATTATTAATCTCTTACGTTATGTGGCCCAATTATTACAATCAATGAACTCATCCGGATACGCTGTCATTAACTGAAGTACGCACTTTATGCTGGTTTCCTTACTTCTGACTTTTGCTATTCCAGGATCCCACATGACACTTAGTCATCACGTCTCCTTAGGTTCCCCTCGGCTATGACACTTTCTCAGATTTTCCTTGTTTTTGATGACTTTGTCAGTTTTGAAGAGTTCTGGTCAGAAATTTTGCAGAATGGTCCTTGGTGGGGATTTTTCTGATGTTATTCTCATGGTTAGATGGGGGTTGTGGATTTGTGGGGAGGTAAAGTGCTCTCTCATCACATCCCGGCAGGGGCACATTTACTGACAATGCTCATCACTGTCCCTGCTGGCCTTGGTCACCTGCCTGAGGGCTGCTCCTCAGGGGTCTCCACTGCAAAGTTCCTCCTTTCTCTTCCCTTCCTTTCTGTACTCACCACTCGCAGGGTGAGGAGTTATGCCCCACTTCTTTGAGGGCATAGTGTGGAAGTATTTTAAAGAAAATCCCAGACATCATATCACTTTATATTTAAGTAATTAAAATACTTCAAAAAAATACATTTCTGGCTGGGCACAGTGGCTTAGGCCTGTAATCCCAGCACTCTGAGAAGCCGAGGCAGGAGGATCCCTTGAGCCCAGGAGTTCAAGAGCAGCCTGAGCAAGAGTGAAATCCTGTCTCTACAAAAAATAGAAAAATTACCCAGGCAAGGTGGTGGGCATTTATAGTCGCAGCTACTAGGGAGGCTGAGGCAGGAGAATTACTTGTCAGGAGGTGAGGTTGCAGTGAGCTAGGCTGACACCACTCTGCTCCAGCTGGGGCAAAAGGAGCTTCTAATGGTAAGGACTTATAAAAACATAGCCATCATGCCTATCACACCTAACCACATTGACAATGATTCCTCAGATTTTCCAATACGTGGCTTATACTTCCAATTCAACTCAGCCTATATTTAGTAAGATGAGTGTAAGTATCCCTGGGAGATACAGAGTTAAGACATACCCCTTGGGGGAATGGGAGGACCAAATCCAAGGCAATTATTTTCTTAACAAAAGGATTTTTTTTGGCCATGCAGGGTGGGTCTCACCTGTAATCCTAGCACTTTGGGAGGCTAAGACATGTACATTGCTTAAGCTCAGGAGTTGAGACCAGCCTGAGCAAGAGTGAGACCCCATCTCTACTAAAAAGTAGGAAAAAAAGAAAAAAAAAACCAGCCAGGCATGTGGCAGGAGCCTGTAGTCCTAGCTACTCAGGAGGCTGAGGCAAAAGGATCAGTTGAGTCCAAGAGTTTGAGTTGCTATGACAGCACGGCACCTGACCCAGGGTGTCAGAGAGCGATTCTGTCTCAGAAAAAAAAAGAAATTTTTCATTTACCGAAGGATTCACCTTGGGGCTGTATTACAAACAAGCCTCCACCCTATGTTCATGGCTTACAAAAAGAAATTTTTCTACTTCATATTTCAAGTGTGGCCCAGTGTGTCTCCTTAAGTTAAGATTTCTCTGTGACTCCCACCACCCAGAGTGTAGACCTCCCTTTTAAAACACACGTTTCCTGTGTAAACCTCAAACTATCCTAGAAACCCATGATTGCATTAATGTGCACAGCTATGATTTAATTTAAAAAATTAAATAAAAATAAAAATAAATAAAAAACTGTCCTAGGACTGCCTGGCCAGGAATTACAGATGTGGACATTAGGTTGGAGGCAGGGCATGGGCCAGAGGATCAGACCAGGAAGTAGAGGCTGAGCAGGATTCAGGGGAGCAGTGTGAATAGCACCCTCCACCCCCCAACTCCCGTGCACTAGCTCCCAAGTCTAGTTGAGTTCAAAGGGCAGGAGATTGGGCCGGGGGTGCCTGGGACTGGCACTTGGGCTGGAAGGACAACTGCCCCACACTGTCCCCACTCCTGTACACCACAAGCATCCCAGTCTGTTTGGTGAATGAAAATTCATAGTTAGAAGACACCTATGTGTAGGGGATTGCTGAGTGTCCCCCCTCCAAAAGAGACGTCCAAGTCCTAACCCCAGTACTTATGAATGTGACCTTATTTGAAAATAGAGTCTTTGCAGACATGGTCAAGTTAAGGACCTCGGAGTGAGGTCATCCTACATTGAGGGTGAACCTAAGTCCCATGACTGATATCCTTCTAAGAGCAAAGAGAGAGATTTGACCCCCAGACCCAGAGAGAAGGGCAGTGTGCAAACAGAGGCAGAGATTGGAGTAATGCCCCTGCCAGCTAAGGATGGCCCCCCCACCCCCAGTAGCCAGACTGGAGTTCTGGGAAAGACTCACCCTCAGAGCCTCCAGAGGGAAAGACCTGGACTTTCTGGACTTCCTGTCGTTCTAGGAAATTAATACTGTGTATGTGTGTACATGTGTGTGTATGTATATAGTTTTAAATTCTTATTATTTCTTCATTGGTATGTTTCTTAGCATAGACAGTGGATCAATACTGTTCTTTTGCTATGTTTTTTATAAATAAGGCCTCCTTGAGTGTGGACGCACAGGCCTTCCATGTCTCCTGGTCTCTGGCTTTAAGAGAGCAGCCTATCCCAGGCCCCTGTTTCCCTGGGACTTGCTGCCAGGAGGTAGGTGCAGGGCACAGAGGAATGATCCCCTCAATGTGATGGCTTCAACGACATCAAGTGTCTTCAGCAGCTTCAAGCAGTACAGAGGATGGTGTGGCTGCCTGCCGTCTGAGAATTCAGCCGTCATTCACGTGTCCACTCCAAGTTCAAGATGTCATGGTTTAACAATTAAATGTTATGGGGCATCAGAAGGCTTTGACAGTTTCGGGAAAGGTTTCTTGATCACTAAAGAACTCATATATTGCAGAATCTCACAGCCCTTGTTCTTGGAAGTTCTTTCTGAAACCTAATCCAGATCTACCCTCCTCACTCTCCTCTTCTTGCCTATAGTAAAACTTTCAACCTTTTCTTTTTTTTTT
>NW_003852402.1:3766203-3787659 GCF_000181295.1 Otolemur garnettii | reverse complement strand
GAGTCTCCTGCCTCCGCCTCCCAAGTAGCTGGGACCACAGGCGCCCGCCACAACGCCCGGCTATTTTTTGGTTGCAGCCGTCATTGTTGTTTTGGGGTCCGGGCTGGGGATTCGAACCCGCCACCTTAGGTGCACGTGGCTGGCGCCTTAGCTGGTTGAGCTACAGGCGCCTAGCCCTTTCCCGAGGTCTTTGAGCATTTGACCAGCAGGTAAGACTTGCACAGCCCAGGAGCCATGTCAGCTCCCTCCACCTGCCCTGTCCCAGCCCCTGACCTCCGGCCTGAAACAAGGACCCCATTTCCCAGAGAAGAGCCACTCAAACTCCACACTGCCTAGTTGTGTTACCACCAACAACCTCTTGGGGAGAAGTGACAATAATGACAAAAGGGGCTTGTGTGATGGCTGCTTCTGTAACTACAGTTTAGGTTTTGAAAAGGATAACTACACGTCTGAGCTGGGCTAACCCCACAGTACCAGATGTCACTTTAACTGCGGCTAGCCCTCCAGGATTTAGCTGTGAGAAAGGAATGTTCCCAACCTGCAGAGTGGAAAGGCTCTTATCCCACAGCCTATCTGACAATTTGATAGGCTCTTCTCGACCCAACCTAGATAATTGCATAATTAATTGTGCACAGGTAATTCAGCCAGAGGAGGTGGTTATGCAAAGCGGGGACCCCCCCCCTTCCTGGACAGATGCCAGGAGAGCTCAGGACTTCATTCATTCCCTCTTTTGGTTTCTTGAGATACTTCTGGAAAGTCAGTGTTCAGCTGCTTCCTCTATATCCCGCATGGGTTCAAGGGTCTGAGATACCTATGGCCCACTTGTTTCTGATCCCTGGGCTTAGTCACTATGCTGAAACCTCTAGAGCTCCACATGGGGGTCTCTTGGCCTTCAGGGAGCCAGGCCATTGCTCAGATAGCTCTCATGGGCCCTGGGACAGCCAGACAAATTGCAAAGGAATGGTCCCCAAAAGGCAAACTTGATTCTTCCTACTCCAGCTCCCCAGCATCACCACCTTCCACCTTTGCTGCCTCCTCCGCCAGGCGCAGACTTCCACAGCCCCCCACTCTGCGGTGCCTGGTCCAGCAGGTGCAGTGGAGGGTGCTGAGGGGTGGAGGGAGAGGCTGTCCCAGGGTCGCCGTCTGGAGTAGTGGAAGCCACATCATGCCCTCAACTGATGACCTCCATCTTCCTGCCTTTGCTTTCTCTCTCCCTCTGCAGAACATTCGAGCACAAAGCACGCAGTCCCTCCAGGACAGGTCTCCTGCATTTGCCCGTAAGCCTAAAGAACCTCAGCCCCTGGTGCAGCTGCCCAAGCTGCGGGGCAGTGTGCAGCCTCCCTCCATCACTGCGCACACCCCGGGGGAAACAGAGTCAGCCCTGGGCCCTGGCTGTGGAAACACCATGGAGAAGAGTCCAGGAGTGGGAGGCAGTAGAGAGGGGCTGGGAGGGCGGGAGAAACAGGGTGCCTCTCCTGGACCTGCAAATGGGGGAGTGGCAGGGGACACGAGGTCATGGAACTTGGATAAAGAAGAAGGGATCATCTGGGAGAGTGAGACCCAGAAGCTATTGAAATGTCACAGAGCAGAAATGGCCATCTAATGCCACTGCTAAAGTCCTCTGTGGGGCAGTGATCAAGTCCCAACGTCCTAAGTGGGAAATCTAACCAGTAACCAGAGTCAACTGTGATGGGAACTTCAGCCAACAGATTGGAAAGTGACGTTCCATTACTGCATAGCACCCAGGACTGTGCCCTGGCCACCTTGCCCCAGTTCCTCTAAGGGTGAGTTACTCAAGTCACTCTGTTGAGTGGCCCATGATCATGGTCAAGTGCTAAGAGACGGAAGCCCATTCCACATTCCTCCCACGCAAAGACAAACTGATCTCAGAGTCCCAAGAAAGTGTTCTCGTGGATATCAATCTTCTCTGCCTAAATCCTGCTATCCACACAGCAGGTGCTTAATCCTTGCTCCAGGGAGCAAAGCCACCTGCCCCAGTATGAAGAGTTTGGTTCTGTGCAAAGGGAACTATGTCTCCCTTGTCTGCCTGGATTAGAGAAGTCTCCGGGGGAAATTGCTCCTCTTGAGCCTTTGCTGTTGGAAACTAACTGAGAAACCCTCCCAGAAGCAGAGCCCTGGAAACTTGAGCACACCAACCCCCAAACCCAGATCACAGCAGCGAAAGCTTTGAGCATCTGGGACCACATACTATTGGCACTGAGGGCACTGGGGTCTAGAAGAGTCCACTCTGGCTCAAGCTGATGGTGCCTTACTGTCAAGAGCATTAGTGTTTTTGGTGAACAAGGAGAGATCTATTCCAGCATAATTAATCTAGTCGGGATTTAGGAGGACTGGGAATTTTCCACATTCCAGACTTCTTGGGTTCCATGGAGGAAAGAGAGAGCTTCCCCCACCCTCCTTTCTGTGCCACAACAATTTGGCTGAGATTACTAACCTAGGGTAACATGAGAAAGCTTACTAGGTCGGTCTGCAGCTCTCCTGCCAACCCCTCTTTTTACTGTATGACACTGAGATCAATGCCAGCTCTTCAGGCACAGAGAGCTTTGGCTGATCTTAGCAGCTGGAGCCAAAGCCTGGCTTGATGGGTTACTCCCCTGGGGAATGGGGTCCTCAGGGACTTGGGAGTGAGGGTGTGAGAGGAGACAGGCACGGAGACCTCAGAGATGCAGCAGAGTCTGTTTCTAACTGAAGTTAAAAAGGAAAAGATATTTCCAACTCCATAAGGATGTTGTTTTTGTTTTTGTTTTTGTATTGAGACAGAGTCTCTCTCTGCCCTGGGTAGAGTGCCATGGCATCATAGCTCACAGTAACCTCATACTCTTGGACTCAAGCAATCTTCCTGCCTCAGCTGCCCGAGTAGCTGGGGCTACAGGCACACACCGTAATGTCCGGCTAGTTTTTCTACTTTTAGTAGAGATAGGGGTCTCAATTTTGCTCAGGCTTATCTCAAACTTCCGAGCTCAAGTGATTCTCCTGCCTCAGCCTCCCAGAGTGCTGGGATTACAGGCGTAAGCCACCACACCTGGCCAGGATGACCTTCTTTAAAGAAATATCAGCAACTCAGCCTTCACTACCTCAAACAACACTGTGATGTCAACATCATTGTTATCGTCTTGCAGAGGACAAAAATCAAGTAGCTCATGCAGAGCAGAATGCAGCCAGCTGTCTCCTGTCCTGAGCCCTCCTACTCACGTCCCTCCGAGGCACAAAGCAAAGCCTGCCTCAGTCTGACCTCTCGTCACACATTGCCACCGTAGGGCCCACCTTTTCTCTGTGCAAACAACATGCAGTTCAACTTGGGAATATCTATGGAACACTCATTGTGTGCAAATCCTTGTATACGAATATGCCTGAAATAAAAACAACAGCACAATAACAACTGGGCCAACAGGCTCAGACACAAGCCTAGGACGGCTCTGCCTAGACACATGCACTCAAGGCACTGACCCACTGAGGCTGCTCCCTGTGTCCCAGAAGGCAAGTCGAAATGAAGTCACTAGGAAGTCACCCTTCCCCGCACTGCCCACTGTGGGGACCAAACCGAGTGTCCAGCGCTTTTCTCCAACTTTCTCAAGATCCCCCCGAAGAGTTTTCCTGATCCGCATCAGTTTTCTCGTTTGAAAAACGGACCTAATGATTACTACCTCGCGAGGCTTTCGTGATAATGGAGCAAGATAGTCACTAAAACACAGTGCCTGGCTCGGAGGCTCAGAAGGTATTTGTTCCAATTTTTCTCTTCCCTCCTGGGGGTCGCGCAGTTTTGGTTCTCACGTCACTCTCCTTTTTCAAAAGGATATATACGTGTTTATTTTGCATGTCTCCTATAACCCAGGCACGGGGCTGGGCCTGGAGATGCAGTGAGGAGTGAGATGCAGAGCTGCCCTCCTGGGCCCACCAACAGGGTAAGGTAAGAACAATGTGGGGTCTTCATGCCCAGCGAGAGCCAGTGTCTTTGTCCATTGCAAACTTGCTGAACTCAGTTTTGTTTTCATCACTTTTCTTTTCTTAGTTTTCTCTCTATGAACTAAACTGTTTAGACAAAACTCATTTTATTGTCACAAGAGGAACAGATTCTAGAACCAGGATCCAGTGAAATTGGTCATAATAAATAATTCACAGCAACCTCAAATTCCAGGGCTCAAGCCATCCTCCCACCTCAGTCTCCCAAATAGCTGAACATACACACATGTATTACTACACCCAGCTAGTTTTTCTATTTTTTTGTAGAGATGGGTTCTCATCATGTTGCTTAGGTTGGTATTGAACTCAAGCAACCCTCCTGCCTCAGCCTCCTAAAGTGCTGGGATTACAGGTTTGAGCCAGCATGGCTGGCCTTGATCAACTTTAATAAAGCATAATGTGCTTTTAAAGTACTAAGAATCAAAGTATACCTTTTTATTTTGGGAAGCTCAAATCTAAATTGAATATCCAATTGAATAATACATTATCTCACATTTAAATTTATCTCCAACTTTGTTCCTGATCTCCATTTTGTTACTCTATATTATACTATGCAAAGGCATATTTTTATTTTTTATTTATTTATTTTTGTGTGTGTTGCAGATTTATTTCAGCAAGAGAGAAAGGGAAAGCTTCTGCATAATCATGGAAGGGGACCAAGATAAGGCATATGTTTAAAGGGAAGTCTTCTGGCTGGGCGCAGTGGCTCACACCTGTAATACTTGCACTCTGGGAGGCTGAAGCAGGTGGACTGCCTGAGCTCAGGAGTTCAAGACCAGCCTAAGCAAGATCAAGATCCCATCTCTACTAAAAACAGTAAGACTAGCCAGGTGTCTGTAGTCCCAGCTACTTGAGAGGCTGAAGCAGGAGGCTCGCTTGATCCCAATAGTTTGAGGTTGCTGTGAGCTGTGATGCCATGGCACTCTGCTCAGGATGATAGAGTAAGACTCTATCTCCAAAAAAAGAGAAAATTCAATAAAGGGAAGTCATCTGACATTCTTCTGTAAAGTGAGGCATAAATTACATACATCAGTAATTTTGAAAGATAAAGGGAGCATTATAACAGAAATTATCTGACACAATGGCCAAAGTGAGAAGGACCCCAGTGCCCGCTGCTGACTGATGAACAAACAACAGAACAGTGTTAGCCTCAACACGGGAGGAAATCCTGACACCTGCTACAACATGGCTGACCCTCGAGGACATTGTGCTCGGTGATGTAAGTCAGTCTCAGAAAGACAAACATTGTATGATTTCACCCACAGAAGGCCCCTGTAGGAGTCAAGTTCATAGAGACAGAAAGTAGGGTGGTAGTTGCTGGGTGCGGGGGGAGGCACTGGGGAGTCAGTGTTCGATGAGTGCAGAGTTTCAGTTTGGGAAGATGAAAACGATTCTGGAAACGGGTGGTAGAGATGGTTGTGCAGCAGTGTGATGTACTCACACCACCGAATTGTACACTTGGAGCTGATTAAAACGTTAAATTCTGTGTTAGCTGTATTTTATCACAATAAAAATTAATTAAAACAGAAAAGGAATCACCTGACAATGAGCACTGTAAAACTTGTGTGTTAGAGAAACTTGAGTGCGAGGCCTCTTTCTGCGATTTCCTTCTCCTAGCGGAGGGACGAGGTAGCGGCTTCCACCTTTTGATTTATCGGCTCTCCTGCCACCGTTGATTGTGTTCCAGGCCTCTCCAAGGAGGCATTTGGAGCAGAAGCGCTGACTGAAGACCAGCCGCAGCTAACACAGTCCTGCTGCAATTTGATGACTGAGCAAACCCTGTCCCCAAAGCAGATCGCTGCTTGTGCAGCAGCAGGACAAGGCTGGGCTGGAGCAGTTCCTCTCACCGCCAGGCCGGCGGCTGCCCGCAGGCCTCTGTGGAAAGAAATCCTGTAAGTGCAGCCTCGCAGCAGGACTGTCATCGCGGCTGTATTTCATCTCCAGCCTCCGGGTATTCACACCGCCTCCCCGTTATTAGTCATATTATATCATCATCCGCAATTTTGCTTGTCAACCGTTTGAGGAGGGAGGTACCATAGGAACACAGGGGCACTGAGGAAAGAAGGAAGCAATCTTTGTCTGGGGAAGGAGGAAGACGGGGGTGGCAGCCGCGTGATGCTGTGGCCGGTGGCAAATGTGGCACAGAGAGAGGTCTCATGTGGCCAGGACCTCAAGGGCACTGCCGCTGTCTTTCCCAAAGGTTAAGGGACCCTTGGAGCCAGAAACAGCAGTTTTACTAACAGGCGAACAGAGGCCAGGCCAGCCTGGGTCTGCTGACCGCTCTCTGAGTTGGGGTGACTGTGGCCCACCTGAGGCAGGGCAGGGACATTTCCAGCCAAAGCACAGTGGTGAAAAGAGCTCAGATTGTGGAGACAGGATGGCCTGGATTTGGGTCCTGGTTCTGTTGCTGACAAGCTGTGCCTCTCTGAGACTGATGGGGGAGGCCTAGCACGGTACCCGGCACCTAAAGGGGCTCAGTGACTCTTAGCCCCCTCCACCCACCCTCCTCCCCTTTAGCATATGGTGAAAAACACAGTCCTGCCAGTTTTGGTCCTGAAACTCTGGACCCCTTCCTGACTGCTCAGCTGGTCCCCACACTTCCCTCCATGGATGTCAACGGCCACCTCCAAGGCATGGTGTTCACTGTGCTCTTCTCAGAGAGGCTCTGGCTGGCGTCCCACAGAGCAGTGGCTGATTCCTAAGGGATCAGTCTGGATGTTTTGTCCATCTGGTCTCTGCTGGACGGCAGGCTGCAATCCCAAAATTGTTGAATGACAAGGATGCCAACAGAGCGTCATGGAAACGAGAAAGTGATGGGAGGTCAAAATACCTAAAGGCGAACCTGTGACAAGCACATTATTTATAGGCGTATGTGTAACGCAGGGTCCCGCACACAGCACACGTGGTGAATGCTGGTTCCCTCACTTGCCTTCTCCTTTTCTCCTGGACTATGAATGATCTACTTCCTATAGGTAAGAATTGTCAAGGGCAGGGCAAGATGAGCCCAAGGCTTGGTAGGACCAACAGCAAAGAGGGGATGAGTCTTTTTTTTTTTGAGACAGGAGCCTCAAGCTGTCCCCCTGGGTAGAGTGCCATGGCTTCACAGCTCACACCAACCTCCAACTCCTGGGCTCAAGCGAGTCTTCTGCCTCAGCCTCCCAAGTAGCTGGGACCACAGGTGCCCACCACAATGCCTGGCTATTTTTTGGTTGCAGCCATTATTGTTGTTTGGCGACCTGGGCTGGATTTGAACCCGCCACCTTAGGTATATGTGGCTGGCGCCTTAGCTGCTTGAGCCACAGGCGCCGAGCCGAGGGGATGAGTCTTTTGAAGTTAGTTTATGAATATTACTTACACAACAGTAAGAGGAAGCCTGGCTCTGGGTGGTAGCTCCCCAGCACAACCACACACACAACAGGGCATTCCAGTGCTTAGGACCCCGCTCTAGTCGGCAGCTAAGAGGGCCTACAGCCCCAAAGGGGAGGGGGAAATGGATGAAGGAGGCCTTTTTCTTGCATTCCCCCCTCCTTGGTCAGCATTAATGGAATTGTCGATTTTATTTATCTTTTCAAACACCCAGTTGGTTTTGTTCGTTTTCTCCATTGCCCGTCCATTCTCTGGTCCATCAATTTCCACTCCCATCTTGATTTCATTCTTCTTTCCACTTGCTTTAGGTTTAATTTACTAGAATGTTTTTTTCTAGTTTCATGAGCTAGGAGCTTAGCTCATTAATTTTCAGTCTCCTTATTTTCTAGTCCATGCATTTAAGGCTAAAAATTTCCACGTAAGCACATCTTTAGCTGCTCTCTGCAAGTTTCAATACGTTTATTTTCATTATCATGTGGTTCAAAGTGTTTTCTAATTTCCATTGTGACTTCTTCTCTGACCCATGGGTTATTCAGAAGTGTGTTGCTTAATTTCCAAACACTTGGGGATTTTCCAATTATCTTTCTGTTATTAGTTTCTTGTTTAATTGCATTGTGGTCAGAGAACACACTCGTGTGTGATTTCAGCCTTTGAAATCTGTTGAGACTTGCTCTAGGGCCCAGCAGATGGTCTATCTTGGTAAACGTTCCATGGCTCCATTATCCCTCCCATGCCCTGGCGCCACCAATATCATACATTTTAGCATTTACCCCTTTATTATTGCCTTAAATAGCTAACATTTTCTATATTTACCTAGTATTTTCCCTGCAGTTCGGGGTTTCCGTCAAGGGTTACTCTCCTTCAGCCCAAGGAGCGTGCTCTGAAGTTCTGTACAGTATGGATCCGCTGGCGATGAGTTCTCTTAGCTTTTATTTGAGGATGTATTTGTTTAGTTTTCACTTCTTCAAAAAGTTGGCAGGCCTTGTTTGGCTTTTTTTTCTTTTCCAACAATTTATTTATTTATTTATTTATTTATTTATTTTTTTGAGACGGAGCCTCAAGCTGTCGTCTTGGGTAGGGTGCCGTGGCATCACAGCTCATAGCAATCTCCAACTCCTGGGCTCAAGCAAGTCTCCTGCCTCCACCTCCCAAGTAGCTGGGCCCACAGGCGCCCGCCACAACGCCCGGCTATTTTTTGGTTGCAGCCATCATTGTTGTGTGGCGGGCCCGGGCTGGGGATTTGAACCCGCCACCTTAGGTGTATGTGGCTGGCGCCTTAGCCGCTTGAGCCACAGGCGCCGAGCCTTTTCCAACAATTTAAAAATGTTATTCCGGCTCGGCGCCTGTGGCTCAACCGGCTAAGGCGCCAGCCACATACACCTAAGGTGGCGGGTTCGAATCCCCAGCCCGGACCCGCCACACAACAATGACGGCTGCAACCAAAAAATAGCCGGGCGTTGTGGCGGGCGCCTGTGGTCCCAGCTACTTGGGAGGCGGAGGCAGGAGACTCGCTTGAGCCCAGGAGCTGGAGGTTGTTGTGAGCTGTAATGCCATGGCACTCTGCCCAGGGGGACAGCTTGAGGCTCTGTCTCAAAAAAAAAAATAAAAAAATAAAAAAAATAAAAATGTTATTCCATTGTCTCCTGGATTCCAAAAATGTGAACTACTTCACCAATTTGCGTGTCACCCTTGGGGACCATGCCATCTTCCATGTGTCATTCGATTTTAGTGTATGTGATGTCCCAATAAGCACATACTGTGGTTTCAAAGACATTTATACTTGTCTTTTAAAACAAATGTCCTTTAAAACAACCTTTCTGGCTGGGCGCAGTGGCTCATACCTGTAATCCTAGTATTCTGGGAGGTCAAGGTGGGTGGATTGCTTGAGCTCAAGAGTTCAAGACCAGCATGAGCAAGAGCAAGATCCTGTCTCTACTAAAATAGAAAAACTAGCCAGGCATTGTGGCAAGTGCCTGTAGTCCCAGCTACTCTAAAGGCTGAGGCAGGAGGATCGCTTGAGCCCAAGAGTTCAAGGTTGCTGTGAACTGTGATGCCACGGTGCTTTACCCTAGGTGACAGTGTGAGACTGTGTCTCAAAACAAACAAACAAAACAATAAAAGGACCTTTCTTTCCAGCTTCTCTGTTAGGTTTCTTCCATAAATAAGGAGCAGACAGGGAGGGGCCGTGCACCTTCTGGGTATTTTCTTGTGTGGTATCCAAAAGGATCCAGGGAACTTGTATCCTCTTTCCTCCTCCAGGATCTGAGCACACTGAGAGGAAAAGTGAGGGAGAAGCAGATGTAGCACTAAATACCCCCTTTCAGTTTGGACACAGGGGTCCCAAGTCAGGGTAAGGTGCATATTTGGAACTGGATCTTTCTCAGCTCAGAGCCCCATCCTCTGAGGAAGTGTCATTAGCTTCCCTGGGCAGATAGGATGCCACAGGTCAGAGCAGCCAGGTCAGGATTCAAATCCAAGCTGGTATCAAGTACACAGTGTGTTTTGGGGCTTTCGTTGTTGTTTAGAGAGATAGGGTCTTGCTGTGTTGCCCAGGATAGTCTTGAACTCCTGGACTCAAGTGATCCTCCCACCTTAACCTCCTGAGTCTCTGGGACTATGGGCAAGAGCCGCCATGCCCGGATTCAACTAAACAAGGTCTTTAATTCCTAACATAGCACTCTCCATGTGGAGGGATTATTAAACGAGTAGAACGTATCTATTTATTGCATATGAAACAACAGCATCAAGCCACCCTCTCCCGGCTCACAACACTTTAGCTCTGTCAGATCTTTTTAGTTTCCAGAACATTCCAAGCTCTTTCCCACCTTGGTGTCATTCCAGCTGCTGTTCCCTCTAAAGATGGCTTGCCCTCGCTGACTCACCTGGCTCTCTCCTCCTGCAGGGTCTTTTGACCCCTCCCCAGATTTAAATCAGGTTCTCTTTATAACGTTTTATGATTTCTGTTCATGGTTTTTTTCTGGAACTTACTATTACACTTTGCAATAATGTGAGTCTTGTTATTTTGTATGTTGCCTCCCCCAGATCACCAGCTCCCTGGAGGCAGGGGCACATTGGCTTTGTTCCGCCATTCTCTCTGCCCTGCAGGTACCTGGCCCTGTGTGTGAGCTCCTGCTGACTGAGTCTCCCCAGCTCCTCCTGTCTTGTCTTCACAAGTTTCCTCTCTGTCTCCCAGGAGGGCCACGCCAGTTGTCACCTCCACCTTCTCCTCCATCCTGACTCTAGTGGAGACAAACCAAGGAATTTTCTGGGAGCTGCGCAGGTGAGTGGAGCTGGGTACCTGGCATGATTGTGCTGGCCGGGTCACCACGGGTTAGCATGTTTACTTGAGTCCTCCTTAGCAAAGGTTACTAGGCTCCAGGATGGAACATGCATGTGAGAAGCGGCCCTTCTGTGACATGCCCACCTCTCTCTACAGTCAGAAAAGGGAGGGGGCGTGGCCACCAGGTAAAGAAGACTGGAGGTGATTAGAGTTGAGGAATTTATGCACCAGATGTGGACTGGGTCACATTTCATCTTCAAGAAGCTTTAGGAGAGGTTGGGTGTGGTGGCTCATGCCTGTAATCCCAGCACTCTGGGAGGCTGAGGCGGGAAGCTCCCTTGAGCTCAGGAATTCAAGATCAACCTGAGCAAGACTGAGACCTCATATCTTCTGAAAATAGAAACACTAGCTGGGCGTTGTAGCAGGCACTTACTGAGGAGGCCGAGGCAAGAGGATCACTTGAGTCTAGGAGTTTGAGATTGCTGTGAGCTATGATGCCAGGGTATTCTATTCAGGGCAACAGAGTGAGACTCTGTCTCAAAAAAAGAAAAAAAAGAAGGAGGAGGAGGAGGGGAAGGGGGAGGAGAAAGAAGAAGAAGGAGAAGGAGAAGAAGAAGCTTAGGATTTGGCCCCTTCAGAGCAAGGACGCTGCTGTCTTGGCGTTCCTCAGAGCACCCAGCACAATGCTGGGCCCAGCGAGCACGTCCACACACGGGTGCCTTGGGGTGCTGAGGGTCACAGGAGTCCCAGAAACCACTGTGAGCTGGCCAGCACTCAGGCATTCCCTCTCATGCTCATGGCAGAGTTTTTGTTGTTTTCGTGCATTTCTGTTTGACAAAGGAAGAAGCTGAGGCCCAGGTTTGCTGTGTTCACCCCTCTAGAAAGAAGAGGTCTGGGCACAGCTCAGGCCTCTTGACTCAGAGTGGAAATGTAAGTAGGGGAAAAATAAAACAAAAGCAAACAGCCTCTAATGGCATCAAAAACAATTACTTGAGATACTGAAATAGAAAGCTGTAAAATTCTGTTCCTTTGTTTGCACCCCCAGGCTTGCTGACAGAACAAGGTCAGGCTGTGCTGTGGGGTGTCCGCCACCGCGGCGGGGTCCCCCCGGCACGACACACGTATCTGCAGCGAGTTGGCCACGTGTTTTGCAGTGCACAGGAGTGGCAGTGGCTCCTCTGACACTGGGTGGGTCTCTGGAATTCCTGCCCTGGGACATATAAAACAAAACAAACAAACCCCCAAACCTCTTACAAGACAGGATATAACAAATCGATAAAAACACAGCAGAAAGGCATGCTTGCTTCTGTAAAATATTTCCAGAAACCCAGGCAGCTCCTGATCTCAACGATGGGAACACTGCCCTGGCAGGCCACTGACCTATACCACCTTACCAGAACAGACCTTCACGTGCCCCCAGAACCACTCCAGAGAGATCAGAGGGAAAACTAACTTACTTCGGTGAAAAAGACGTGTGACAATCATGTTGTGGCTGCTTCAAGTTCAGTCATCACACTTTATGGTAGGAGTAACCAGTGTAGCAAAAATAAATAACAACCGCTGGGCTGTCAGCAATGGGTCTGGACCCAACACTGTCATGCACCCCCCACGGGGAACTTCTCTGCATCCTTCAAAGAGTCCTTTTCTCTTTTGTGATGTTAGTATGGCCATTAGAGGTACATTGAATAAAACTCAGGACATTGGATTAGGGAGATATAGCATAAATGACTCCAGGTGGGTAACCTACCAAAGTGGGAGACAGACTTTGGGAGAGACAAACCCCAGTCCAGGCAGCTACTCACGTGAAAGCCACGTGGGTTTGGACAAGTCACTTCAACTCTCTGGTATTCCGGTGGCTAGTGTGGAAATGAAGCCTCACACATGGGTATTCCATGAGTTAGAGACACCACACCAGGATGGTGCCAAGTTTGGCGCTGGGCAGGGGGCCCTGGTGGATGTGCACCTGCTGTCTTGGCATGTGCTCACAGCTGTGGTTACAATTTACTATATGCTCTCTCCGTTTCAACCACGGGTGTGAGTCTGAACCGTAATTTCTGAGAACCTCCTAGAACCGTAATTTCTGAGAACCTCCTGGATTCTGGGTGAGAGGTGAGAACGTGATGTCTTAGGGAGGGGCAAGCATGTGACCAAGGGCACACAGCTGGTGAGAAGCTGAGTGGGAACTAAAACCGAGTTTTTCTTTCCTTTCTTTCCCTCCCTTCCCTCCGTTCTTGTTTAAATTCCCCCCTAAAGTGTTGAGTTCAGCTTTTTGAAGTGGGACCCTTCAAGGTAGCAGTCCCTTGAGTAGGTCCTCAATATGTCACTTGAATTGTTACTATACGAGCCTTCCTCCCCACACCCACACCCCCTCCTAAAGTTGGGGGCCAGGCAGACTCTGAGGGACTAGGGGGCACTGTCAGGCAGGCCACAGCTCACTCTGCCAGCTGGGAGAGGGGGGTAAGATGTCATTAGCTGGCATTCACATAGCTGACCTCCAGTTACTCTTCTCTGTCCACACTGTTAATCTTATCACATATTCACACTTTCTCTGTAGCAGGCGTCCTCAAACTACGGGCCACATGCGCCCACCTAGGACATTTATCCGGCGCTCTGGGTGTTTTTGCTGCTGCTGCCTGTCCTGCTTAGCAGCTGACTTGTCCTGGGGCCTGTAACGGTCTAAGGGACAGTGAACTGGCGCCCTGTTTAAAAAGTTTGAGGACCCGTGCTCTGTAGGGCCTTCTAGGAGAACTAATTAATCTGGATGACTTCAAAACTATAGGGGAAAGTGGGGAACTTGTGGGTCAAAATGGCATGAGAGTTACTTATAAGTCACATCCAAGTTTCGTCCTGGCCCATCCCCATCAGTTATCCCTCTTGAGCTGTGACGCAGATGCCAGGGAGGCAAAAGTGAGGGCCACCAGAGTTATCATTAAGCTGTAGTTCAATTATATACATCTGGGCTTCCCATTTTAAAAATATTTTGAAGCAGTGGTTCTCAACCTGTGGGTTGCCACCCCTTTGTAACAATGAAAATACATCGTGGCATCAGGAAGGTTGAGAACCACTGTTTTAAAGGGAGGAAGCAGGGGGTGAAGCGGAAGGCCCCATGGTCCTGGGAAGTGGTGCTGGAAGCTGGCGGCAGCAGGCGACTTCGAGGTGGAGGACGCCAATACCAACACCGAGGCCGACACTGCAGGAAGCCGGCTCAGTAAAACTCGGTGACTCTACAAAGGCCTTTCATGTGTTCACCGAGTCCCTCAAGTGGACCAGTGACCACTGGAGAGTGACCACAGGTGACCCTTGTAACCATTACTCAGGACTAAGCGTGCCCAGGGTTGGGAGGCAGTGTAGATAAGAATGGGGTCCACTGTGTTGGAGGAGGGCTGTCAGCCTGGAGTGGGCCAGGAGAAGGCAAGTGAGGGGGGACCCAAAGGCCACCAAGACCTTGGGGGAAGGGAGAACAGACGAAATAAGCAAAGGACCGCAGTGTTTGCCTTGGGGGGGTGCCAGGAAGTGGCCGGTCTCCCTGATAGTGAGGGACCGGCTTGCCTCTCCTTGCCCAGCTCTCATTGCCCTGGCAACACAGCTGCCATAGTTCAGGGAATTAGAATTAAAAAAGCCACATGCAAATGAGGTAAATTGCAATTAGGGGAGAACAGCAAACACTTGGTCTGCCCCTGAGTTCCCCCCACCCGCCCCCACTGGAAGGCGTCTGGGAGGGAGGTGTGCAGCAGTCATAGAAAGAAACCCAGAGGGGGGATGGTGCTGTGTGGTGGTGGGCAGGGTTCAAGGGAGAATGGGCGCTGTGTTGTGGCAGGCCAGAGTGTCCCTTGGGTCCTGGCTGATCCCCCTTCACTTTGGTGGAAGTCGGGTGAATAGCATACCAGCTGCCACACAGACCAGAGGGAACAGGGCTGGTCACTGGCCACTGCTAGAGTTGCCTCCTTCTTGCAGATGAGAAAACAGAGGCTGACGACGATTTTGTGGCTTCCCCAAGCTCACACAGCTACACTCTGTTTCTAGACCAGTCAGCCATTCATGCACAGAGAGCCCCAGGTGCTGAGACATCTGCCCCATATCAAAACCAAAAAAATCTTCATGAAGATGAACCTTCCATGTCCCGACATTTAGAGAGCTGCTACCCGCCTGATGCTCCAAACCGAAACCCACCAACACAGCCGGGCCCGCCTGCATCATGGATGTCTTGTTATAACATGTGAGAAAAACTGATGGGCATCAGGCTTTGAGGAAACCTCTGACATTTGAGATCAAAGTAAATAAACAGGGCCGGGGGCACTGCTGGCTCATGCTTATAATCCTAGCACTTTAGGAGGCTGAAGTGGGAGGATTGCTTAAGGCCAAGACTTTGAGACCAGCCTAGGCAGCCCTGTCCCTACAAAAACATTTTAAAAATTAGCTGGGCATGCTGGTATGTGCCTGGAGTCCAGGTACTCAGGAGGTTGAGGTTGGAGGATGGCTTGAGCCGAGGAGTTGGAGGTGATAGTGAATTATGAACCTGACATTGCACTCCAGCCTGGGCAACAGAGCAAGACCCTGTCTCTAAAAAAAAAAAAGTATCCCTGAAGTAACAGAATGAAGGGAATGGGTGAGAACCTTAAAAACAATAACCACTTCATAAAAACCTTTAATCAGAATCCTTACATTATAAAAGATGCTGCATTCATAAAACAAGAACAGAATACTCTGAAAAAGGAACATTAGGGGAAACAGGAGAAAGTGCTTTTCTGCAGAGATTAGCAGAGCAAGAAGTAAAGGGACAAATACATTGCCAAATAGATGGAGGTGGGAGAAGAGAACAAGAGAGGTGTGGAGAAGGGAAGTCCATGGGCAGGAGTGAGCAGGAGCCAGAATTTCCCTGCCCTGTCCTGCAGTAGCAGTGCTCCCTGCCTCCCCGACTGGAGTCCCCAGGCTGTCCTTTCCCCGTGGCTCAAGAAGCAAGCTGTCTACTTTCCCTCCTGCTAACTCTACCTTGAAAGGGATTCCTTCCCCCCAGAGCAGGCACTGGAAAAGGAGAAGCAGCTCATCCTGTCCACAGAGTGGTGGGAGGGGCAGGGAGGGGATTCAGTGTGTATTTTCCTAACTGCTAGTCTGGGATTATGTCTTGACCTCAAACTACCCAAACAAGAATGTTTCGTCAGAAGCTACCTTAGTGTGTAGTTCAAGTCTATCTGGAAAAGTCATGGAAACCAAGACATAATAAGGGAATAGGCTGATAAGTACCTTGGAGACAAGCAGAAGCCGGGTAGTCACCACTTCAGAGAAGGAACTCATTCTGATTCCCCCCAAATCAGGCTAAGCCGGGCAGCTAGGTCTCCAGGTGTTACTAAGGGCATTTGTCCTTGGTCAGAAGCATCTCTGAGGAGGCCCAGCTTGAAGAAGCAGTGACATTTATGGTACTTTCATGTTTGTTTGTGGTCCCTACATGGTAGAACATTCACTGAGCTAAAAGAGAAAAAATAGTCATGCATACTTTGGAGTCCCAGAAACTTGGGTAAAATTCCTGTTTCTGCCACATGCTGGCTGTGTGATCCAGGGCAAATACCAGGGGATTGCTGAGCTCCGGTTTCCTGGTCTGCAAACAAGACGGTATAGTCTTTATGCCATGAAACCAAGGTGGAGATCAAGGGAGTCGCCCCTCATAAGGAGCGGTCTCTGTCCTTGAGGGGTCCTTGTGGTTACTCTTCAGGATGCAACTTAATCATCTTGACCCGCTGTTGCCCCTTGTGGTCTGTACCTGGGGCAGGAACACTTTAAAGGCAGCAATCAGTCAACACTGGCGAGATGCTCTGAGCTGGGGTTTCTCTGCATCACCTCCTTTTGCCAATGAGGAAACTGAGGCACTGAGTGGTTGTGTGATGGAGCCAAGGTCGTGTTGTTGGCAGTGGCAGCAGCAGAGATTGCTGGCATAGCACCATGACCAGGCTCTCTGCCATCTGCATCTGTGCTCTAGGACCTGAGAATACTTTAAAAACATGTGTCTTCTGGCCAGGCATGGTGGTTCGTGTCTGAAATTCTATTATTTGGGGAGGCTGAAGTGGAGGATCACTTGAACCCAGGAGTTTGAGGCTGCTATGAGCTATGATAATGCCACAGCACTCGTGCCAAGGTGACAGAGTGAAACCCCATCTCAAAAATTATACATATAGACTGTATATGTATATATGTATCTGCCTGTATCATCTCAGATGGCTATTCATCAGGACACTATATTCTAAAACCATCTGCTTTGTTTACATTTGGCCTTTCTTAAAAGTCTACTCAAAGTTTGGGTAACTGGATCTTTAAGGAAAAAACAGGCTGGACACTGTGGCTCACACCTGTAATCCCAGCACTCTGGAAGGCCAAGTTGGGTTTGCCTGAGCTCAGGAGTTCAAGATCAGTCTGAGCAAGAGTGAGACCTTGTGTCTTCTAAAAATAGAAAAACTGGCCAGACTTTGTGGCGGGAGGCTGTAGTCCCAGATACTCAGGAGGTTAGGAAAGAGGATTGCTCAAGCCCAAGAGTTTGAAGTTGCTGTGAGCTATGATGACGCCATGGCACTTTAGCCTGGGCGACAGACTGAGACTGTGCCAGAAAAAAAAAAAAAAAGAAGAAGAAGAAGGAAGGAAAGAAGGAAGGAAAAAGAAAAGCTCCCTGAAGAAAACTGTGGGTAACTCTCTCTTGTTGACTTTGGAATTCACACTGGGTGGCAGGGGCTAAGTGGAGATCTCCAAGCCGGGCTCCCACTGTGTTTTGGGTCAGGTCCCACATAGAGACTGAATGCAGCACAAGTGGTGTCAGCTATGAACGACCTTTGCTGGGTACAGAGGTCCAGGAATCTCTTCCGTGCCTGCGTCACCAGAGCGACATAGAAATGTCTCATGTCTCTTCTTTACATGGATTTAACCCAATCACGTGGACAGCAGCAAGGGCAGGAATACTCGTACTCTTACTGGGTGATGTTAACTCTCCACTCTTCTTATATGTCCTTTAGAGTATGTTCAAACGAACCCAGCCAATGGAGTCTTTCCAAGACGATGCAGAGATGGGAGGTGAGTTTTGCAGAGTCACAATGTAAGTTTAGGAGCTGACACAGAGGCTGAGCCCCCTCCATGGAGGGCCTCACTCATTTGTTTCAAGGCTGGCAGGTCAGCAGGGGAGGAGGCTGGGTGATGTTTTGTGAGGAGCAGTGGGGGGCTGCAGTGGGTTCCTCCTGTCTCTAGCTAACTATTATTCCCTGCTCATCTGCCAGGCATCGAGCTGCAGGGAGCCTGTATGTAAGGGGAACAGTTTATAAAAGTGTGGGTCAGATTTTTGCTGGAAACCTTGAGAGCACAGGAGATAGGACTGATTGACCTCAAGTTTCCCTACAAACCCACGAGTCAAGCTGGTCTTACAAAACCCCTAGTCCCTCAAAACCAGGGTCAGGTGTGGACAAGCAAGGCCGAGTCTGGTTAAGGACAGTAGAAAATTTTGATGCTTTCTCATGGTTCTGGTTCCAGACAAACTCGATTCTACTCCAGAGAGTCTGACATTCCCAACCTGAAACGTCAGATTTTCAGTGAGTTTCAGAAAAGCAAACACAGCAAACTGGATCGTTTCAAATTTAGCTCTCCCTCCTCCCACTGTGTAACTCCAATCACGTTAAACGGACCAGGAGTGAAATCTTCACGGGTTTTTCGTATTTTTCAGGAGAGGCGCCAGTGGAAGTCGTGGGGCAGAGCAGTCAACAGCGGCGACTTGTTTGATTCTAGTGAATTTTGCTGATGCGGGAAGGGAAGGGAAAGTCTCAGCATCTGAACTTTGTCATCAGACAATGTCTCCTCCTTGCTCAGTCCTGCCCACTGAGTCCAGGGACAGCCTTTCCAGACCCCTTCAAACCTCATGACCCCTGCTCTGTGCTCCTCTCTATTAGACCCTCCCCTCCCATTGCTGTCTGTGTGCCTCTGTCCCACGGGACCAGGGACCTCCTGAGGCCAAGGGCTGTGTCTCACCCTGCCAGGACACCTTCATTTGGTAGAAAGAATAAGCAAATGCCTCCTTCTTCGAGGCACCCTTAACACTAAGTTTCACCTTGACCATGATTAGTGTTTCTCAGACCCAGAAGAGGCAGCTACCACAGACACAGGGACCCCTGTACACTTGAAGAGATGTCCATTGACATGAGGGAAAACTTCTGGCCTCCTAGGTTGCCGCTTGTTGGCAAACATTCTAGTTTCTCCTCAGCAAGTAGATTTCCCTTCTGGTGCCTTCTATCTCTCTTACAGATTTGTCCCCTAAAACGAAAATTTCAAAATCCTCTTCAAAGAATATTCTCCGAAGCTATGGCAGATCAAAGGAACTGTTCCTGAGTCAGGCCTGAATCTTCATCTTTACCCCTTCCAGTCTCAGCCACCCACAGCTGTCTGCCTGACAAGCTCCCTTCAGCAGTGTTCGTGCTGAGGCAACTTGATTTGCTGCTGTTTGAGTTATTATGGGATAAATGGGCTTTTTAGTTGGCTTTTTCCACCCTCCTCAACCGACACCCCTCCAGCTCTTACGAAGTCTAAAGCACAGTCCTGCACATGAGCAAGGAGGCTGCTGAAGTTTTTAAAGTCAACTAGGAAAATAAATCAGCAGCATTCTTGTTTGTCAGTAAGAGCTGATGGCATATATATCTGCGTACGCGTGTGCGCGCACACACACATGTATAAATAAATGACGCACCTTGGTGAAAGCAATGTTATTTGGTTAAGACTAAAGGCATTGTGGGAAGGAAGGTGGTGGAATTAGATGTTGATACAGAAGGTGTTTCAAATGTCAGATCTGAATGGCAATGGGAAGGACAGGAACAAAGGGGAATGGCTGCTCTAGAGTGTATCAATTCATCATTCTCCCCTGTGCAAACAGCAGAAGAGGCGAGAGGAGCTGCCTGCCCTTCCTTGAGAGCTGCCCTTTAGTTCCCAGAGAGACCAAGTTTGGGTTGATGTCAGGGTTGCCAAGGAAACAATGTATGCTTATGAACCACAGAGCAAATAGACATATAAAACGCGAGTAAATCATTAATTGATTAATATTATTATTGATGGGATCTGGAGAGACTTACATATTCCTTCTTTATTCCAAGTTCTCAAAAGTTTTCTTTCATCGCAAAGCAAACACTCGGAAGGCCACTTGATGGACAATTATTCCCTCTTTGCCTCTCACTCCAGAGAGGACGAAGGCTCCTCTCAGGCTCTAATGGATCAAAGAAAATGGTAGACCAGGCAAAAGGAGTGTGCTTCATGTTTTGGAGTTTGGGTTTTTTTTTTTTTAATTGATGGCTGTGGTTTTTGTAGAGAATGGAAAATGCATTAAGGAAAGTTTAACTTAAACACTAAGCACCTTTTGGTTTGACAAATAGATCTGAGTAAGGGCGGAGCCACATTTTCTGACCACCATTTTGTCTGTGTCAATGGCTCCCTTTTTAGTGGTCAGATTCCACGGCAAAGGGGTCGGGCCCAGAGGAGAGCAGAGCAGGGTGGTTTGGGGGTGCAGGGAAGGCCACAGATGCAGGAAGCCAGTGTACACCGATGCAAACCTAGGAGGGGCTCAGGCTAGTGAGGGCAAGGCCAGCACACCAGCAGGAGGTTGCTTCTGTGACAGGAGGGAGGGTCCCTGTTTCCTATTCTACAGTCCCTTGGAGTAAATCAGCCCTGGGGGTCCCCCCAGAGGTTGGTGAAAGATCTGTCCCACTTGGGGTATCCCTTCTTGCCTCTGGCCCCCTCATGAATCCAAACTGCCTGCACAGAAACCCTTCCTTGCCTGTGGCCTCCTGCCCCTCAGGACTGCAAATGCCCGGTCTGAAATGTGTCCATGACCAGCCATCCAGCAGGCCTGAGGTTGGAGACAGGCCCTCTCCTGTGAAGCCACATCTGGGTGGCAGAGGGGACTGGCCCAAAACACATAGCCCACCCTTGCAAAACTCTCAGAGCTGCACCTGCCTCTCTGTGTGACCTAAGCCAGGTGCTGTCCTCCTTGCCACACTAAGGATGGTCACAGCTGCTACTTGGAAGGGCTACTGAGAGCATGGCCTTGCATGGGTGGTTGGAGTTCAAGAGGGAAGCAGAGAACAACAAGACTCCCCTGTGGGTGGCTGCATATCTACCTTCTGGCCCCTGCTCCAGATACCACGGGCACCCTCAGTCTCCACAGGACTTTAAATGAGGAAGCGGCTCAGGCCTCATCCGGTTCACCCCTTCACTCAGGCTGAGGAGGATAGATTGTTTGGCATCACTCATACTCGGCTCCTCTCCTCCAGGGGAGCTTGCTCAGAGTTCTGGGAAGCCAAGATGTAGGGGGTGCCCAGGTGTAGGGGGCCCACTGAGATGCTGACGTGGGAGGACATCAAGAATATTTGTTGACTGAATAAGTGCTGCCCTTGCAGGGAGGTGCTCTGTTAAGGGAGGTGGGTAGAGCCACAGCCAGTGGATGTGTAAGCCCAAGATGCCTGGTGCACAAGGCAGGACAGAGGGAAGTCAGCTAATTCTGATGGGGGGGAGGGACAGGGACCTGAGAGAGCCTCTGAAAGAGGTGGCTTTTGAGGGGAGCCTTGAAGAATGGAAAGAAGCTTGGCAGAGGACAGGAAGCCAAAGCAGCAAAGCCATGTGGGGGTCCAGGGGGTGCTGTGGGTCCCAGGACGGCAGCAGGGAGTTTCTATCTCTTCCTCCTGCAGGGGGCGCCACACACCCCAGGACAGCAGCAGGGAGTTTCTATCTCTTTCTCCTGTAGGGGGCGCCGCATGTCCCAGGACAGCCACAGGGAGTTTCTATCTTTTCCTCCTTCAGGAGGCGCAGCTGGTCCCAGGACTGCA
>NW_003852402.1:3713743-3765710 GCF_000181295.1 Otolemur garnettii | reverse complement strand
GGGGGCGCCGCATGTCCCAGGACAGCCACAGGGAGTTTCTATCTTTTCCTCCTTCAGGAGGCGCAGCTGGTCCCAGGACTGCAGCAGGGAGTTTCCATCTCTTCCTCTTGCTCCTGTGAATAATCCCCATGTAGGTGAAGAGGAAGCGACACTATCAGAGCCTGAGGCCTCTGCAGGTAGACCCCATCCTGGCCCTCTTTACACCCCAGGAGCTGGTGGGGAGAGTCCCTGTGTCCCAGAATGGAGCTGCCTGGCAGTGCACCTGAATGACCCTCCTCATCCAGGCAGCCCCTGCTCTGATACTGAAGCTTGGGGGAGGGGGCCTAAGATGGGGGCCTACAGGTGACCCATGGGGTTAGCTGGGCACTTTGAATTCATGGAAGCCACACTCAGCTTCGAACGCAGCCAAATATTCGTGCCAAGAACTTGGAACTGAATATTGGATGCCTGTCTCCACTCTTCCTGGGCTAGCATGGGAGGACCCTAAGTCTAAGGCTGACTGGGAAGGCCTGGAGTGGGGCCCAAAGGGTGCACATTTCACCAGTATTACCAGTGTGGGGTGCCGAAGCAGGAGCTCTGCAGATGGCCAGGATAAGGTGCTGGGTTCCTGCTGACCTGCTGGACCGTGGGAGGATGGGAGGGTGAGGCTGGGCTTCCCCCTTGGTTTGGGTGTGGAGACACTTGCCTGAAGCAAAGAGGGAACTCAGGTATGTGGAGCTGTGGGCCTGGTGGCGGATTCTTTGCTCTCCGAAGTGTGCCTTTGCCAAAGTCCCCTTGTGTCAGCTGTCTACCAGGCCCTCAGTGAACCTATCTGTGGGCACATTCTCAGAGTTGTAAATACTTCATAATCATTGCAGAATAGAGTTCAAAGTCAAAATCCACCCCTGCCTCCTAGCCCACCCTCCACCCCTGTCTGGACCCAAATGTGGACAATATGGATCTGCCTTGACACTCTCCTACCAATGACACGCTTGTCCTTAGGCTTATGGTTTCAGCTTAGACACTCCCATTATCTGGTTCATTAATGGAACAGATTCCAATCTGGGTTATAATTTTGAGTACCAGAAACCCCCCTGCACAGGAGCCCTGGGTTTTCGGAAGCTCGTTCACATGCCCAGGTGGGGGCTGAGAAAGGCCCTGTGTGGGCGACTCGGGGGCAGGTGACAGACTGAGGAAATGACACGAAGCTCTCTGCACAGAGACCCCGCATTCCACCTGCGTTATGGCCGCTCTTGGGGCTGTTGACAGCTCCCGAGCAGATTCTTTCCACGGGGAATTAGCCCTCACACAACATGAATGGGCTCGTTTTATATCAGAAGGCTGAATTTTAACTGACAAATTGGACAGGTTCCCTAAGGCAAGGGTTACTAAGCTTTGTCATTCTTGCTAAAAAATGTGATTTATAATATATTCCTATTTGCTAGACACTCCTTTTCCCAAGAATGAAGAGCTAGCGTGGAAACAGGAGGTCTACTCAATATTTGGACCCTGTATACAAATACATTCCTCAAAAGTTTTTATTACCATGTAAACAGATCTGCACAAATCCATGTGCCATGGGGCCAACCAAGCTTCATTTCATTAAGTTTTAATGTTATTTTAAGTAGTCAAACACTTAAAGTTGAGGACAACTGGGCAATAATAACCCACGATTTACTTTAGAATTTTACGTTCTAAAGGAAAGACCTAAGGGTTTGATGAAAAAAATTGTATTTCCCAGCACCTCTTTCTTCCGGTTTTATCAGTAAAAATGATCCTTGTTACTTCTTAAATACTCTGATATTTATAAAGGCAGGGTATGCCGGGTATTAGAGATCGATTTTAACCTTCAGCCAAGCTTCCTCAGAGATCGTTTGTAAAAACCACACACACAGGAAAAAAAAAAAAACAGGTGAAGCCAACTGACCTCTTAGAAGTCTGAGTTAAAGTTGCAAACTCATTTTGTCCAAGATAACCAGAAATGCCCTAAGCTGTCTAAGTGGCAGAAACAGATTTGATCTCTGTATCTGATTGCTTAGCAGAAGTCAAGCAGCCAATTTTTCAACAACGTCTCCATATCATGAAACTTCCTAAAAATCTTCAAGGGGTAACTTGAGCTTGTGAAAAATGATCCCAAATGTCAATAGGACAAAGCTTCCCTTCCAAGATTATAACTGGAGGACTCAGAGCAGGCCTTTCATATTTGACTTGACAAGCATCTTTTTTTCTTTGTTCTTCCTGCTCTGGAGGCTTGAGCAGGGCTTTAACACTTCTTTGTTAAGAAGAAAGGTTAAAAAAAAGTATATAACAGTAATACATAGTCATTTAAAATTGAAACCATCTGACGGAAATTACCTTTTTATTTTTTTGCTTGAAAATAACACTATAGGTAATATGTATCTTTTACTTAATCATATGCATATTTGAGCTTCTAAGTTCTTTGTTTAGAACACTGATTAAGGACATACTGACCGTATGAGCAAAGAATTGCTAAGAGGGCTTATGTAATCCTCAGGCTCCACTGAGCAATGCCCAGGCTGAAAAGCATTGGTCTGCAGATTCATACCACATGGTGATAGAAACATCAACAAATAAAGAGTAAGTAGCTCCTGCAGGCACCAAAATCCTCAGTTTTCAACTGAGGACAATTTTGAAAAATGCTTTTGTAAGAAAGAAGAACTTTAAGAATGAAGTTCAGCGGGGCGTGGTGGCTCAGGCCTTGTAATCCCAGCACTTTGGGAGGTTGAGGCTGGTGGATCACTTGAACTCATGAGTTTGAGTAAACCTGAGCAAGAGTAAGACCCCAGCTCTAAAAAAAGCTGAGCAAGAGTAAGCCCCCAGCTCTAAAAAAATAAAATAAAAAAACTAGCCAGGTGTTGTGGCAGGCATCTATAGTCCCAGGTACTTGGGAGGCTAAGGCAAGAAGATCAGTGGAGCCCAGGAGTTTGAGGTTGCTGTGAGCTATGATGTCACAGCACTCTACCAGGGGAAAGAAAGTGAGACTCTGTCTCAAAAAAAAAACAAAAAAACAAAAAAATGAAGTTTGGCTCAAAATGACATCTTTACAGGGAATATGAAAGCTGTCTGTAGGCATCACATGAAAAGCCAAAATTACTCTAAATTGCTTCAGAAGGATGAACAAGAAGAAATGTGGCAAAACTGCTTTTTTTTCCTTTTCCTTTTTTTTTTTTGTTGAGGCAGGGTCTCACTCCATTGCCCTGGGTAGAGTACAGTGGCTTCATCATAGCTCACTGCAACAACTTCATACCCCTAGACTTAAGCAATCCTCCTGCCTCAGCCTCCAGAGGAGCTGAGGCTACAGCCACCACCACCACGCCTGGCTATTTTTTCTATTTTTTGTGGAGGTAGTGTCTCGTTCTTGCTTAGGCTGGTCTGGAACTCCTGAGCTGGAGAGATCCTCCCACCAAGGCCTCCCAGAGTGCTGGAATTGCAGGTGGGAACCACCTTCCCAGCCTAAAACTGCATTTTGACAGAGGACCAGAGAAAGACCTTTCTAGAAGAACTGCTCAGATCCCAAGTCCTCAAGGTGCTTATACTCAAACTGGGCTAGAACATTGACTCGAGACCCGGGGGTCGTTCCTCAGGCACGTGGACAGATTGTCCTTCCGGCACTTACCACCAGCAAACCCCTGTGCTGAGAGATTGGCCTCTGTGATCAAATTTAATCTTCTACCAGGAGTGACACAAAGGGCTTTGCAGATGGGTCCCTGAGCCTGCTCCAGTTCCCCAGGGAGGGTGGGCTGGCGGTGGGGGCAGAGGATGGGGGGGGGGCTTCAGGGGAATTAAAGAACCACAGGAGTTTGCTGCTGAGAGGAAAGTCCTGTCCCCACACTGAGGACTTCTAGCTAGTGTCTGAGCCAGACTGGAGCCCGGAGTCCTCACGCAGGGCTCTTCCCTCCCAGAGGAGAGTGTGGCGAGCCCCGGGAGATAAGCCCCTGGGCAGGCTGTCCTTGCTCTCAGCGTCCCCGGCTCCTGGCAGCCACCTGGGCCTGCCCCGCGGCCAGCGCGTCTGCGGGAGGTACTTCCCCAGGTGCCCACCAGGTGGCACTCTGTGGTCTCGAATGGCCGCTCGCTGGTGAGGGACCGCGAGGGCTTTCTTCACTCGCGCATTTTTCTCCGCGCTGCGTCCAGCACAAACATTTCACAGTTCTCCGCGGCAGATATAGATGTTTTCCTGCTAAGCGCCCTTCCTTCTTCTCCCCTCCTTAACACGCTTTCCCCCTTGTGTGGCCTCTTTTATCAGCGATGTCTCACCAGGGTGCTCACGACCCAACACAAACGTTGTGGCTCCCAGGGCTGAGGACGCTGCAGGACTCGCTGGGAAAGAGCCGCAGGAGAGCTCCGGGGACAGGGGAGGCCAGCCCTGGGCGTCCCTGCCCCGGCAATGAGTGTTCCCAGCCTGGTGCAGTCCGGGTCTCACTTCTCGGGGCAGCGACAGGCCTAGGAACGCCTGCCTTGGCGTCTGTCTCACCATCGAGACTAGACATTTTTATTCCCTACGCCACATAGCAAAGCATGTGGCAGAGTGTTTCATGGATGGGAAAAAGGCAAAGAAGCGTTTTGAGCATAGGTAACGGAGACCAGGAACACACCGGGAAGCAGTAATAGCTCAAATGGTGAACGTGAAGAAAGCGAGAAGCTGTGTGTTCACAGAGAGGATAAATTTGGGCGGAGTGTGGGGTCCCAGCCTGGAGAGGCTTTGGGGCAGCAGAATTGACTTGCATTGTGACAGAGACCAGGCAGGGCACCGGGGAGGAGTAGGAGCAGCCCAGGTGTGGGGGGCAAGACATGTGCTGTCCTTGAGGGCAGGAACAGAGGCTTGGGGAGCAGAGAGCCCCTCCCGCTGCAGGGGGGGTCGGGGTGCCGAATTCCTGAGTCCCCAGGAGTTACCAGACCCACACCACCCCTCCCACTCTGGGTCTGGCTTCCTGACATCCCAGGTCTTGTATAAACGCCTCCTCTCCCAGAAGCCTAGACTTTAAAAACGGCCAAACCATCAATTACTTAACATTTTTTTCTGGGCGGAGCTGTCTGTGGTGGTAGCGTTTGTATGTGGTGTAAAAAAAAAACCCGAAATAACAGAAAACAAAGTTGGGCAGATGGCCCAAAAGGGTGAAGGTCACTCTGGGATGAGTCTTGGTCTCCGAGAGCATATAGTCCAGGCCATCAAGTTTGTGACCTTCCCAAGAGAGCAGGTGACAGATATGGGTGTGGACATGTTCAGGTAGCGGGTGAACTTGTCAAAGGTGTGACCATAATAATCGCTACCATGTGTGGGGCACGTCCCAGGTCACAAACCCTGCTCTGTGAGCTCCCCACACCTTCACTGAATGCTCAGTATGACCCAGTGAGATTTCAGATGTGGAAACTGAGTCATGTTGCAGTTCTGTAACATGCCCCTGTCATGGGGCTGGTGGCATTTAAGGCAGGGATTTGGACACAAGCAGATGCCTGTGGGGCTCCTCTCTCAACCACAGGTCTATATGACAAGACCCCACTATGAAGGATCTAAAAAATAAGAATAAAGTTGCATTCATAAATAGCAGAAAGTTTCCTCTCTGAACCCAGACCGAGGGGTCCGTGTAGGCATATATATTAAGAAGCTGGGACATCCTCCTAAGTAAAGTATCACAAGAATAGGAAAGCAATTATCAATGTACTCACTGCTAATACCAACTCAACAGATGAACAACTACACATCCACAGGAGAGAAAAACACAACTACATTCAAGGGGCAGGGGTGCGAGGGAGGGGGACGGGAGGTGGCAGGGGTGTGGCCTGCTGTCACACAACAGGTACAAGGTAGGGGTCTGCAGCACACCTCCGGATGAAGAGCTCATACAACTTGGACTTTACCCAATGGACACAAACAATGCAACCTAAGGGTTTGTACCTTTACGTCAATCTGAAATTAAAGAAAAAGAAGCTGGGACGATTGTTCCCCGACTTCCTTAAGATTGAAATGTCACCGTTTGCAAAGTGTCTTCGTATAGGTAATCATATTTGATTCTCCCAACAACACTGTATAGTGGGCAAACAGATCTTAGCAACTCATCTTAAACATGAGAAACCGATCCCGGAGCCTGGTTGGATGGCTAGTCGGGGTGGAGCAGGGCTAAACTCCAGCTCAGACTTGGCACCTGGTCTATGCACCAGGGATTTGGGTCCTGCTGAAGCTGCTGACTGGAGGTGGCCACCAAGCCAGGCACCTGCTGTAGGGCAGGCATTCCGGTAAGCTAATTTCAACTACTGTTACAATATCCCTCCTCGGCCATCGCTTTCCTTGACTTATTAAGGCTGAGGGATGTGACTCGATTGAAGTGCTCCCATCATGACCCACAGAGCCAGGCCTGGAGCCCACAGCTGTCTACCTACGAAATTGTGTTATTTCTGCCCCCTCTTGGGGCTTCTTCCCAGCCCGTGTCCTATGCATGCTCACCAACCCTGGACCCAGCCCACATCTCAGATCTGTGACATCAGTTCCTGAGGAGGATTTAGCTCTTGAAATTGGAAGAAAGGTGCTGAAATATTATGGATACCTGGGTGTGGTGGCTGATGTCTGTAATCCCAGCACTTTGGGAGACCAAGGTGGAGGATACCTTGAGCTCAGGAGTTGGAGACCAGCCTGAGCAAAAGCGAGACCCCATCTCCATATAAAATAGAAAAACTAGCCACATGTTGTGGTGGGTGCTGGTACTCCTAGCTACTCAGGAGGCTGAGGCAGGATGATTACTTGAGCCCAGCAGTCTGAGGTTAAGTGAGCTAAGATGATGCCATGGTACTCTAGCCTCGATGAGAGAGTGAGACTCTGTCCAAAAAAAAAAGTTATGCACTAAATAACATGGGGATTTGTAATAGACTAGATGAGGGGAGCAAAACCAGCAAAGAAGAGGAGGAAGTGAATGACATAAAAATTGGGGGCTTGGGAAGACAATGATAGGGTGGTTTAAAAAAGGGAAGATTTGGCATAAAGAAAATAAGTTCTGTCTGAGAAAAATGTTTAGTGGTGGAGAGAGTCGCTCACATGGCAGAGGGGCGGAAGTGAGGGTGAGAGGTGAGGGCCAGAGATGCCTATCTGTGACTCACGTGGGAGGGGACCGAACCCGGAACGCGCACTCAGGCCTCCCCACACCTCCGGGTGGTGGACTTCACCTCGGCCCGCTGCAGCCACCCACGCCGGGGCCTCGTGCTCACTCCGAAGGTTCCAACTGTGCTCGGGATCCCACTCCCTGACCACAGCTTCCGCAGCCAGGCCTCTCACGCCTCCAGCCACCACACCCCCTGACCTCGTCCTGCTCTCCCTGCACTTCCCCACGGGCACTAGCCACCCTGCTCGCTTGTCTCCTGGCCTCCTGACCGCACAGGACATCATCTCCGCTGCGGTCTTGCCAGCGCCCTCAACTGCTTGGCCCTTTCGTCCTTCCGCCCCTCATCCGGCAGAGCCCAGCGGGGCTTTGCGCAGCACCTGTCTTCTCCGCCCCTGCACCAGCCTCCACGCTGGGACAGGAGAAACTTCACACCGAGGACATTTGGCGCCCAGAGTCAGCTGCCTGCTGCACGCCCCCAGCAGCCTGCCGCCTCCCTCTGCCCCAGTGTGCAGTGTGTGTCAGACCCGCAGTGTCCTGTCCCAGCGGAGGTCTCCGCCTTCTACCTACAGGAGCCTGGCCACCACACTGTGCTCCAGCCTGGAGGTGCGTTTTCCACGTTTCTGCACCGTGCAAGGGGCTGTGTGACTGTCGTCTTGCTTATCCTCATGCTGACCTCCCCTTTTTTTTTGAGACAGAGATTTCTGCTGCCCTAGGTAGAGTGCCTTGGCATCATAGCTCATGGCAACCTCAAACTCTTGGGCTCAAGCAATCTTTCTGCCTCAGCTTCCCTCCCGAGTAGCTGGGATTACAAGCACCCACCACAATGCCCTGCTAGTTTTTCCATTTTTAGTAGAGATGGGACCAGTCCTGAACTGAGCTCAAGCAATCCGCCCACCTCAGCCTCCCAGAGTGCGAGGATGATAGGCGTGAGCCACTGTGCCCGGCCACATGCCAACTTCTCTTTATTCTCATTTTGCAGACAAGGAACCTGAGGCTCAGTGAGATGGAGTGACCTGCCTGAGGTCCCCTGGCCAGAGAGAGGTGAAAGGAGGCCCTGGGATTCACACATGTGCAGAGTGTAGGATGCTGAGCCACACAGATGAGGGGCCTCCCCTCATGCAGCATGCGTCTTAGCACAGACAGACAACAAACAAATGAATGACTCCGTTAAATAATTATAGACCGCATAGGTGCTGGCCAAGAAGACCAGTGTTCAGTGATGGAGAACGCAGAGCAGACTGGCTTAGGCTGGGGCCACAGAAACCTCAGCAGGAAAGGGATGTGGATAGCCTCCTATCCCTACTTGCTATTCACTAGTCCCAGAGGAGACACCGCCACCTGTCTGAGGGTGGTCCATGCACCCACAGGCAGGACACCAGCATCAGCAAACAGTCTCACTCCTCCTGTGAGCAAGCAGCTTTGGTACTGATGGTGAGCTTAGGGGGCTGAATTAATGAGGCCCGAAGGTGGAGAGGTAGTAGGGGTCTTCCCAGGATTAGGCAGTCATCTAGGAAAGAAATGAGTGCTTCGAGAGGAAACCGGGCTTTGGATTATCAGCCTTGGACGGGTATCTCCTCAGGGTTCCTCCATCGTAGGTGGAACCATGGCCTCAAACTCTTGGGCTCAAGCGATCCTCTTGCCTCAGCCTCCGGAGTAGCTGAAACTACAGGTGCCGACCACAACACCCAGCTCAAAGTTTTTATTTTAAAATGATTGTGGATTCCCAGGAAGTTGGAAAAATACTACTGATAGGTTTTATCAGTTTACTCAGTTTCCACCAATAGTAACAACTTATCTAATTGTAGTGCAATGTCACAGCCAGAGAACAGACACTGGCTCAACCCACAGACCCTGTTATGAGCTAAACAGTTTTACACATGCTCATCTCTGTGTGTGTGTGTGTGTGTGTGTGTGTGTGTGTGGTCTTATGTAATGCAGAGACTTTCTCAATCTATTCTCCATGTCTCTTAGCTTTTCTGTATTTTTTATATTTCTGTTTCTTCGTGGTGGATAATTTTTTCTGATCCATCTTCCAGTTACTTATTCTCTCTTTAGATTTCTTTAACCTGTTGTTAATTCCACCTGTGGGGTTCTTACCATGTAATTTTCATTTCAGTTCCAGAATTTCTATTTATGCCTTTTATAAATGCTCTATTTCGCTCTTTATATTTCGGTTCCCTCCTGGGACTCTGAACCGTGTTTTATTTTTTTGCACACAGTAAGCATGTTTCTTCATTTCCTATGCCCGATAATTCTAGTACCTTAAGTATATGTGGGTCAGTTTCTGTTGTATGTTGCTTTTGCTGGTTCATCTTGTAATGTCTTATTTCCTTGTAGACCTAGTTATTTTTGTGTTCTTCACTATATTTGAGAATTATTTATAGAAATAATTTGATGTCCAGTATGCTGTCTTCCTCCTAAGACGATTTTCATTCGTTTCTGCCATATATCCAAGTGTGCCACCGTTCTGAATTTGTCTAAATCCCAGTTCAATTGTTTGGGTTTCTTGGATCAAGTAGGTGACAAAGAGGTTTTCAAAGCAGTTCACTCAGGCTTTTCTTTTTTTTTTTTTTCAATTTTTCTCATTCAGGGGATAGCTTTAAGCAACCTAACTTGGAATTACCAGAAGGGCAGCTTTTTCCATTTTTCTAAAACTTTTTGTATAGAGATTATATCATTTTTCCATGTTTGGTAGAACTCGTATATAAAAACAACTGTTCAGGCAGGGCACCATGGCTCATGCCTGTAATCCTAGCACTCTGGGAGGCCAAGGTGTGGATTGCTTGAGCTCAGGAGTTTAAGATTAGCCTGAGCAAGAGTGAGACCCGTCTCTGCAAAAAATAGAAAAACTACCCAGGTGTGATGACAGATACCTGTAGTCCCAGCTACTCTATAGGCTGAGGCAGGAGGATTGCTTGAGCCCAAGAGTGTGAGGTTGCTGGGAGCTATCATGACAACATGGCTCTCTACTCAGGGTGATACAGTGAGATTCTGTCTCAGGAAAAAAAATTAAAAATTAAAAAAACTGTTCTGAGGCCCCATGCGTCGGGGCTTCCTCTTCTGGAATGCACCATCTTTTGCTTGCCTAGTGCTCATATCATCATTTGCGATTCAGCTCAGGTGTTTTTGTAGTTGTCTTTCTTTATCTCCCAGTCCCCAGCTCTTTGCACATCCTTTCTGGTACTGTTACATGGTCTCATCAGTAGGTTTATATCTCTGTATTCCCTTAATAGACGCAGAGCTTACTGATGGCTGAAGTATTAACTTATTCATCTTTATAAGACTAGATTTTAACGTAGCCTATCATAGATGCTCAAGAGATGTTAGCTGGATTGAAATATGGAGAATGAAATTTTAAATGGATGGTAGTAATCATAAGGAATTAAAGTAATAACTTTACAAGTTATGTAAAAACCAGTGATCCCTACACAACTGTTTCTAGTAATGTCGGAATGATTGTGCCAAATACCAGGCGGGTATTGTCAGTCACTTACTACCAATTTTATCTTGCATCTCCACACAATTTCCTACTGCTTCTAATTTGCCAATGACCTGATGGCTTTTGACACCTTGCCTGGCATCCCTTCTACTCACATTTATACCACGCATAGCTTGATGGTAACACTTATTGAGCTAAGTTAGCTAAGTCAGACCCTGGATCGAAATAGACTATCTGCTGGAATCCTCCCAACAACTCAGTTAATAAGTACTATTACTATTCCATCTCTCAAATGAAAAAAAAAAAGGCTTGAAGAGGTGGTTCCTTGTCCAAATTCAAGTGATCAGAGATAAAAGAGCGTTCCACATCGTCCAGGTCCAGCTGACCCCGGAGTGCATATTCTTTATGAGATCGCAAACCTTTTCTAGAAAGGACCAAATAATTGTTATTTTAGGCTTTGCAGGCTATACGGTCTCCATGACAACAACTCAGTTCTGCCACTGTCACACCAAAATAGCACAGACATGTGTAAATGAATGACTGGGACCGTTTCCAATACAATTTTAAAATAGGTGGTGGGAAAGATTTGGCTCACAGGTTATAGTTTGCCAATCCCTGCTCTGAACAATAACACCCTTCTGTTATTTTTTTCCCTCCTCTTTCTCAATCCCTCAAATTTTCAGTTCAACAAATGTTTATAGCACTGCTATTAAACACGGACCTGGAGGAGGAAGACAAGATCTGGGCCTTGAGGGGCCTCGGATGTGGAAGATGGTGTATAGACACATGTCTATGGAAAGTCAGTGCCGAGAGCTTTTCCTGAGCGATGTGAGGTCTTGTGGAGTCAGTGGTATATGACATAAGCTTTCTACTGAGAGAGTCACAGGCAGAGATGCTAAGAAAGTTTCAGATAGAGGAGTCAGCACAGCAATTGTCTTCCTATCCGTGTGTCTGAACTTCCATTCTCTTTACCAGAATTCACTTATTTCCTCTTCCTTTCTCTTGCCAAAAACATGTGTACTTTAGTTCAAATCTGTTTTTTCCCTGCACTTCACCCACTTTCTCCTCCGATTTTCCTTTTTTCCTTCCATCTTTCCTTCCCTCCCTACACTTTCCTCCCTCCCTCCCTTCCTTCCCTTTCTTTCCTTTCTGTTTTTTTTATTTTATTTTATTTTTATGGACTTCTCTCTTGATTACTAAGTCATTGCTGATTCAGTTCTTCTGCAGTGGGTTCAGGTCAAGGTCAAAAATTGATATCACAAATTTCATCTGAAGTTTCCTTCATGTGCCATACAGCAGCACGGTGCCATCCGGTTTATCCAAGTCAAACTACAGTCATAGGACATTAAAATATGCTGCTTAGCCTACGTGAAATAGTAACTTGGTTTTGTCAATTTAATCAAGGTTGAAACTCTCTTATCCAGGTGATCAATAAAACCCAGTCTTCGATCACTTTAATTACCTACCCTTCCACTTTTCATCTGTCCTATTAAGCACTCTCTTTTTAAAATCTTCACCCGTGTAAGTTTTTCTTCCTCTTTTCTATCCTCCCTCTGTCCTCGCTCTTTGGATTTTCACCTCCTCTGTAGGCATGCTGCTTCCTTTCTCCTTTCTGAAAATATATTAAAAGTATTCTTTGTTCATTAATTCAATGAACATTTACTGAGCAATTACCACATAGTGGGTCTCTTTCTAGGTGCTGGGCTGGGGATACAAAAATAAACAAAAGAGACAAAATTTCTACCCTTGTGGTGCTTACGTTCCAGAGTAGACAAAATAGATAAGTCGATGAAACAGAAAGTGTCGAGAAAAATTCCTGGGATCAGGAGTTAGGGCGCTGGGTTACAATTTTAAATGGATTGATTGTGGAAGGTCTTTAAGAGATCATTTGTGCAGAGAGTTGAAGGGAGTAAGGGAGCAAGTTGGGGAGGTGTCTGTAGGCCGTGTCCTGTGCATGTGCCCAGTCCTGAGGCAGGAAGGTACTTCCCCTGGGGGAGAGATGGAGAGAAAGCAGAAGAAAAGAGACTTTTTACCTAAGAAATACAAGCTCCTTTCCAGAGGCATTGGAATGAAACCACAGTCACTGACTCCCCTGGAGGTGACTTCGAATAGCCCTGAAATGCAGCACACCCAAGTCTCAACAGCACGTGGCTAATCACCATCCACTGTCATCCCTGTAAACCAATGAGGAATCCTCAGGGACAACCGTTCTAACAGCCCTTCTCCCGGCTCCTCTTTTTTCCTTCTTTTCCTTTCTATTGTGTAGATTCTTAAGTTAGGAAGCGGCAACGACTAGGTCTGACCAGGAGCCCCTTCCTCAGCTTGACCTTCCCCCTCTCGGGACCCCACCCTTGTGGGTATGGTGAGAAAGAGGAGGCTGAGGCAGGTGACGCACTGCACGGGGGCCTAGGGAATCGCCCTTTGCAAATTTAGGGCCTAAAATGCTAGAACCAGTACTGTCCCTTCCTTTGCTTGATAATAATCAGCCACAGACCCCTGTTTGCTTCTCTGTAATTGCCACTGTAGAGTCACACAGCTGGTGGTCATAAAGATTCTTAACTTTCTCCATCGGTAACATCACCTTTTTGAAAGAAAGGTAGTTTCTGAGATATCTCCAGGGCCCTGCATTCCAGTGGAATGGTGACCTACCCAGACCAGTGGCCTACACTGAGGAATTCACTCAACTGGCCTAGTGATTCCCCACTCCAAGAATAGACTCGGCAAAGAAGAGAACTTCTACACCCCGAACCCATCCAACTAGGGGACCCAATTGCCTCACCTTTTGCCTCTACCAAACTGTCTTTAAAAACCCTTTCTCTCAAATTTTTGGGGAGATGGATTTGTGAAATTCCTCCCACCTCCTTGCCTGGCACCTGTGATATTAAGCCCCTGTTCTGCTGTAACACATATTCTTGGAGCAAAAATGCCTTTCTCCCCTTTCCCAGATTTCACTTGTGGCACTGACGCCAGTTCTCTGGTGTCCAGGGTAGAGGACAGAGGGAGAGCAACTGTTCCTGCAAAGGACAGGCCCAGGGTTTCAAAGAGGTAGGAGGGAGACAGCAGGAACTCGGTGTCCTGTCCCTGCCGGCAGTCTCAGTGTATTCAGCAGGCAATGACCCTGGTTGGGCAGTAACACTTAACCCACATGTAGGTGCCCAGGGCCTGCCCAGCACCCAGCTCCCACCTTGCTGACTTCATCTCTAGCTGTATGTCTCTCTAGAAGTCGCAGAGCCTCTCTGAGGGGCAGGGCCAGACACGTCCGCCCAGGAGGATCTTCGAACTGGGCAGGACTCCAGCAGGCCCCCAACATGCTTCTCCGCCATAGCCCCCCAGATTTGCCCTTGGCTGCTTTGGGGGACACTGCCTCTGTCAGTGCTGCCATATTCCTCTCCTCTGCCAGGCCCAGACTCAGGGCCCCAGGGGCTTTTCTCCCACCACACAGTAATGTCCACCACCTGCCCAGCAGCTAGGATGCCCTGGCCGCCCCACTGGGCCAATCTATTCTTTTATTTATGGCTAGAAATAGGCCCAGGATGGGGCAAAATTGGGGAGTAGAGGCCTCTTACTGTGAATGGCCCATGGCTGCACCCCCATGCTGGCAGGGACAGAAGGGCACCGAGTTCCTTGCTGTCTGCTCCCTCAGTGCCAGAATTCTCTTTCCCACCTCTTTGAACCCCCACCCTGGGCCCTGTCCTTTGCAGGACCAGTTGCTCTCCCTCTGCCCCCTACCCTGGAGACCCAGAAACTGGTGTCAGTGCCACACAGTGAAATTTGGGAAAGCAGGGAAAAGCATATTTGCTCAAAGAAGGTGAGAAGAGAATTTAGAATGTCATCACTTGGGAGACCATGCAGAGGACAGGAGGGGCTCCCCTGGCACTAACCCGCCTGCTCCCTGTAAGGGCTCTGTGAATGGGGTTGAGGGAGTTGTAGAATTTACTCTCTTGGTTACTGAAGGTTAATTCTAGGCCCTCAGATAAAAAACTTGCCTAAAGTTACACAGCAGCATGCTAACCTGATTAACCTAGGGCAGGAACCCCAAAGGGTACTGAGAGTTAAGTCCGTGGGATCTGGGTATCAGTCTTGTCCTCAAAACCCACTCTCATGCTCCCAGCATGCCACAGGATCTTGTCTAGCAGGCAGTATGTTTCCTGTCACTGGCCTTGCTTTTCCTTTCAGGAGAATGGGCACCTGGATGTGCATCCCTCATGGAAGGGAAAGCATTCTGGATGGTATCTCAGGCCTAGAGGTTCCAAGGCGGGAAAGAGCAGAGCTGTCCTGGGGGGAACTGAATGCCATAGTCACTGAAGCCTTGAAAACTGGGTGCTTGAAGGAGGCTGGGTACAGATGTGCCCAGCCAGTCTTGAGGGAGCCTGTCTCAGCCTCATCTGCCCTTCTTGGCTGTCAGGAGATCCATGTCCCAGTCTCAGTCACAGAGGGCAGGGACCCCAGGACCTTAGGTGTGTCCTACTTCTCTTGCTGAGAACTGCAACTGGCAGATGGGGTGCTGGCCCCAGGAAATGGGTGGTGAGCCCTGGGGTGGACACCCATAGTCTCCACTGGGATGAAGTCAGTGGTGGGAAGGAAGAAGCAGGGTGATGAGGGGAAGAATCTCCTTGCTGAAGGCTCCTGCATGGATGGGGCTGCCCACAAGCCCAGCTGCCACTGCTTTGGTCCTGAGGTCAGTGTTGTTCTCCTTGCCCTGCCCTTGTTGCCCACCCCCGGTCATTGGGCTGGGAGTCAGAGTGGGGGAGAGGCCTTTGGCCTGCACCTTCTGTCTTTTCGTCCTGCCCTCATCATTCCTGGAGTTTGGCTCTTCTGTTCTGGGCTCTGCACTGTTGGGTGACTGGGACGTGGTTCTGCATGGTTGTTCCCTCGGCTCGCCACACCGGCTGGAGGTGCCTCTGGGTAGCGGAGAACACTTTGGCTGATCTTCCCAGAGCCCCTGCCTACGGCTGCTCTGAAATGTCCTTGGTGTTCATCTGGCCATCTGGGAAGATGTCCGCTGGAAGGAAGGATTAGCTGGCTAGGGGCTGGGACCGGACTCCTGAGCATCAACAAACCCTGATGCTCTTGGCCCAGAGTTCACAGGGGCGGAGGAACCTCCCAGGTCACCTACAGAGTCCAGAGAGAAACACACTTGCAAAAAGGCCAGGCCAAGGGACTGATGTTGTGTGAAGGGTTGGGAGAAGGTCAGGCAAAGTCAGTCCCAGGACGTCCTGAGGCTGGAGTCAGGAAATCATCTTCAAATGCGTGGCTCCCCGAGCTGTTCCTCCCCTGCTCGGACTCATCTAGTGATGAGCAAGGTTGCAAGGAGCAGGGAGATGAAGGGTCTGTCCTAGGACGAGGAAGCCCAGCCCACATCGAGGTGCAGGAAAGGCACAGCCACAGATACCCACGTGGATGTAACTGAAGGGCACTACCCGCTCCAGCTGTATCCACTTTCAGGTGCCCACTCTCCTCCTGAGGGCAGCTGAGCCTAAGTCACCTGATGGTCTGTGTTCAGCAAGTTCCCTAGAGCTGAAACCTGGGAACCCTAAGAGGAAAATGGTACCGTGTGTCTGATCTTCACAGTGTTGCAGCACCTGTGAGTTGAAACCAATAGACTCTCACCAAAGATTACAGGGGAAGGAATTTTATTTGCTGGCGGAGAAACTCAGCAGGCCACCACCTTAAAGTAGTGACACCCCCCTCCCCCATCAGCTCTGTCTCTGTCCTTTTACTGGACTCACAAGGAGACAAAGGAATTACCATATGATTTCTCCTTGCAGGTGTCAAATCATGGGCAGGGTTTACAGAAGCCAGCAGCAAGCACTAGTTTCAAGGACCCAGGAAGGTAAATTTTACAAATTCTTAAGGGCTGGGTTACCACGGGGAGGACCTTGCAGGAGTGTCCTTGGGCTTCTCTGAGAAGCCTTTGTTGTTTTTAGGACTTTCCTTCTCCCGGGTATCCTCCCTTGACAGGAGCCAGGGGTGCCCAGCCCCTGCCTCGAGTACAAAGCAAACAGGCTTTCTCTCAAGATTTCTTCTGTCCCACTTGGTGGCACTGCCTGTGTTTTGGTCCTGTCAATTCCCAGAAGAGAAACAGTCCTTACATTACTCTGGGACCGTGGACCTCAAAGAGCCACCACTGCCTCAGATTGTGCACCCTGAACCCATTCTCCTGCCAATCTTGATCCTTTTTAAAAAACAAAAACAAAAGGGCGGCGCCTGTGGTTCAAATGGGTGGGCACCAGCCCCATATGCTGGAGGTGGTGGGTTCAAACCCAGCCCTGGCCAAAAAAAACAAAAATGAGAAAACAAACCAGGCTCTCTTTTTTTAAAACTTAATTTTTATTAAATCATAACTGTATACATTTGTGGGGTACAATGTGATGATTTAATACACAATGTGGAATGCTTATAACCATCACCTCACTTATTTTTGTGGTAACACATTTATCATACACTCTTAGTTTTTTTTTTAATTTTTATTTATTATTATTTTTTGCAGTTTTTGGCCCGGGCTGGGTTTGAACCTGCCACCTCTGGCATATGGGGCCGCTGCCCTACTCCTTTGCGCCACAGGCGCTGCCCTCTTGGTTGTTTTGAAATGTACCCTTGCATTTTACTCTCTCCCCTCTTTCTTCTGGACTATCTTTGTGCTTTATCATTCATATGAATGTGTAAGCATTTTTATTTTGTTCTCCAGAACAGTCCCCAAGGCTATTGGGAAACAGTGTCCCAGGCTGCAGTTCTCAGCCTTGGCCCAAATAAACTCTCTATGTTAATTTTGCCTCAGCATTTTCCTTTTGGGTGGACAGAATACAACTAGGAGGCCAGTGTGGTGGGAGCACAAGGGAGGAGGGAGAAAGAGACCAGGAGACACAATGCCAGCCAGGTAGAAGGAGGTGGCAGACCATGTGAGGTGTCTATCCTTTTATCTTCTCTGTCACACATTGGGAAAAGAAGAGTTGTCTTGGGTTACACATAAATACACAAACACTAACTAAGGCTGATGAGCAAACAAAAGGTCCATGCATAATTTTTCCAATATCTGACACTGTGGATAAGAAAAACAGACCTCACATAATCCGCATGTGGCTGGAAGGCTGCTGGTTGGACACCCCTCGCTGAACTTTGGCTTTTACTCTTGAGCGAAATGGAAATCCACTAGAGGGTTCTGGGCAGAGCAAAATGTTGACTTGTATTTTCAAAGGCTGTAGAATGTAGGGAAGCAAGAGCAGAGGCCAAGGGACAATGAAAGTATTGTCTCTCACAAAACATTGTGATAGGAGTATATTGTAATGTTACAGGCGAGAAATTTGAATATGTAGGGAATGTTTTCTGGAAGATTCAGATTAGTTACTTTTGTTTTACAGTTTTGAGAAAACTAAGGGTCAAGATCTTGAGGCACCACAAATACATTTTACTACCTCCTGATCCAGGAAGAAATTGGGATATTTTCCCTTGCTAGCCTAAGGATTGTTAAACACTTGGAATTGTCTTGCACTTTGGTAGGTGATCCAATGCCTGGCATTAGCGGAATGAGTGAATAGGAACATGTCATCAGTGATACGGATAAAATGAGTGGCATTGAGGAACTCGCTTGTGCAGGGTTTGAGGGACGATACCCAGGAAAAATAAAGTCTAAAAAAAACAAAGCCTTCTCAGAGAAGCCCAAGGACACTCCTACAAGGTCCTCCCCCTGGTAACCCAGCCCTTAAGAATCTGTAAAAGTTAGCTTCCTGGGTTCTTGAAACTAGTTACTCGCTTCTGCTTCTGTAAACCCTGCGCATGATTTGACACCTCCAAGGAGAAATAATATGGTAATTCCTTTGTCTCCTTGTGAGTCCAGTAAAAGGACAGAGAGGGAGCTGATGGGGGAGGGTGTCATTACTTTAAGGCTGGTGGCCTGCTGAGTTTCCCCACCAGCAAATAAAATTCCTTCCCCTGTAATCTTCAGTGAGAATCTATTGGTTTCAATTCGCTGGTCCAGCAACAGGTTCGTTTCTCCTGCATTACTCTGGAGGTGCTTATTGTACCTTTAAATATTAATTACCAAAGCATGTCCAAAGCGCCACAGTAAAAAACACTTCTGCTTCTTCAACAGGAACGTAGGTGTGTATGCAATTACACATCTCAAGTGGCACCAAAGTGATTTGTAGAATCCACTCTCGCGGGAGTTAACAACCATGCTCAATTGTTCGCCTCTCTCTCCCTCCATTGTCTTTAAGTTCCTTCAGTTTGGGAACCATCTCTCATTTTGTTGTGGTTTGGCCGGGGCCGAACCCACCATCTTTGGTATACGGGGCCAGCGCCTTACCCACTGAGCCACAGGCGCTCGTGACTCTCATTGATCTTTATATGTACTGCACCTAGCACAAGGCTTGGCAACGGGTTTTGTTGAATGGCATGTACAACATAGTAAGGGGCGGTGGAGGGAAATTATGTGAGTTCTTACTATCAGCCAGAGAAGCTTGTCTGATTCATTTCCCTTAGAAAAAAACACTTCTTGCCCTACTGCTGTAGAATTTAGCTTCTTGACTTCGAATTGTACTTTAAGTCTTTGAGGAGCTAGAGCAGCGTATCGTTACTCTATGCTGAGTGCCTGAGAAGCGATCTGGTATCGATCAGTGGACGATCGGTAATACAGTGAACGGAACGTTCAAGGTCCAAGGCTCCAGGGGTCTCCAGCCCTGGGCCCTGAATCAGCCCACTGGCCCCGCCCCTCCAGGCCCCGCCCTCCTCTCCGCACCCCTCGGCCTGCGAGTCCTCCCGGGGCTGAGACGCTCTGGCCGCGAGTCCCTTCCCGTAGGTGGACCCCTTCTCAGGCTGAGTTCTGTCCCTGTTTCCCCTCTCCAAACGGAGACCCATAGTAGCCCCCCTCCCACGGGGTCCCGCGTCTCGGCAACCTCTTCCCTCGGCGCCCGGCCCCCGACACCTCTCAAACACCCTTTCACTCCCCGCAGCCAGTCTCCCCCGCCTCCCGCACACAGGACTTCCGCTCGGCGCCCCCTCCTCTCGGGCGGGACTTCCGCCGGCGCCCCCTCCTCCGTGGCGCCGTCCCCTCCCCCGCCTGAGGCGAGCCTGGGCTGCGCCAGAGCGCTCGGGGGCCTGGCCGCGGTGCAGCCTCGAGGCAGCGTGGGCCTCAGCGGAGGCGGCCGGTCGACGCGAGACGCGTTCTCCTCCTCCTTGTCCTCGCCTTCTCCTTGTCCATCCTCCCGTTCCTCCCTCCTCTCCTCTTCTTCGGCGCCGGGCTCGGCAGCGCTGCGAGCAGCAAGATGGCGGCGCCCAGGCCGCCTCCCGCCCGGCTGTCGGGTGTCATGATGCCAGCGCCCATCCAGGACCTGGAGGCCCTCCGTGCGCTCACGGCGCTCTTCAAAGAGCAGCGGAATCGGTAACAGGCCCGAGCGGGGGCTGCCCCGGGGTGGGGAGGGCGGCCGGCACCCCGACCCCGGGGCTGGGCGCGGGCCCTGTGCGCCGCCCCTTTTCTCTGGACGCGCGGAGGCCTGCGCCTGAGCTGGTGGCCGGAGTGCCGCCCAGGCCGCGCGCCTCGCCGGCCCCGCCTCGGCCGCCAGCCCGGAGGCGGACGCCTGCACCCCACCCGCCCTTCCTGGGCAAAGCCGTGAGCCACGGACCCCTTTGCCGCGCGTACCCATTTTGTTAGGTCACGCCTGAGCCCCTGTCTGGTGTGTGGCTGGCTGGGAGCAGCAGCAACGTGGATCCTGGCACGTTGCAGGCGTGGGAGTAGGGAGGTTGCGGGAATAGCAGCCCCTAGGCCTGGGGTTGGGGTTGGCGCTCATTCTGCGTGGCCTTGGCGCCCAGCCTTCCCCGTCCCCGTGGTCCTGACTGCCACCGAGGGGTAAGATAGCCGGCTGAAAAGAGAAGGTGCTTCGAAGCCCGACAGACCAGGATTTAGTTCCAGGACTTAAAGCGGTGCGCTGTTGTTCACTTGATCCATAGATTTCTCGCCTAAAATGGGAGTGAGACATGACTTTGTTAATGGGTTGTACAAAGGAATAAATGAAATAAAGTGTGTGAATATAAAATACGTGCAGTCTTCAGTCAGTGCTTGTTTGATTTTGTTTTATTCCCTGGGCCTCAGTGCTCATCTGTTCTATGCAAATCATGTTGAATAGTACCTCCCCCCCCCCCGTGGTGCTGTTATGAGGATTAAAGAGATAGTGCATCTAAATCCTCAGAATGTACCTAGTAACTAAATGAATTTTAGCTGACACACATGATGGTCCCCCACGTATTGGGTATGGTGGTAGATGGTGAGGTAGGAAAAGAAAATGAAAATTCCTTGCTCTCTTCTGTACTGGGGACCCAAGATAGCCTAAATCATGGGGTTATATGTAAAGAGCGTAAGAACATAGAAAAAAGGAACACCTAGACTTGGGGTCAGATGATCCCCAGAGGTCCTGTTCTTCTTAAACTGGACACCTGCTCTGAGCACACAAATGATGTCGGGAAGCATGGAGCTGCTACTCAAAGTCCAGGCCTTTGGGGAGATAGGTTCTTGGAGTTAAAGCTTAGGCATATTTGTACCATGATGAACCCTCCTTATAGTGCATAACCCCGCGGTCGGCTGTTTATTGAGCACCTACTATGAAACAGGTTCTTTGTTAGGGGCTGAGGGCACAAAGGTGAGCCACATGATCCTTTTTATTAGGCATGAGGGAATTTGCTATGGAAACAAGTAATCAGTGGAGGTATAGCGAGAGGGGGTTGGAACAGAGGGAGCACATGGATCTGTTGGGTGGATTGGTGAGCCAGGAAAGGCTTTGAGATTACTTCAGGTGCTTGAGTTTCAGAAGAGAAGACTAACTAGAAAGAATCCCATCTGCGAAGGGGCTATATGCCTATTTTGCAGAGCGACTGATAGGTTTAAATGAAATAACATAGGTAAAGTTTCTGGTACCTTTCTGATTAATCTGTAGGAAAACATCCAAGACCCTGAGCTAGTTTACAAGGCCCTTCTTTGCTTGATCTTGAGAGGATTTATGGGGAGCCATTGAAGGTTTTTATTAAGGGAGTTGCATGAAAAGATCTGCATTAGAAAGATCTGTCTGGCTGCCATAGAAAGGAATAAATGAGAGGATGAAGCCAGAGGCAGGAGACTTAAGGAGCTGTTGCAGAAGCTCACATGAAAGATGAAAGTGCTTGAATTAGGATATTGTCTGTGGGGATAAACAGAATTAAACAGATGTTTATGAAGTTGACCAATTGGATTGTTGGGGGAAGAATGAGGATATAAGGATGCTTCCTGGATTTGGTCTGAGTTCTTTTGGAGAAGTGTCCTTGTTCTAGACAAAGTCTGGAGACCAGGAAAGGTGAACTGATGGGCAGGTCCTGGCATGGAGAGGCACAGGTTGTGTGCTGGTATAGAGTGTGCTCAGTGAGGGTTTATATGGACAGGCCTCTGGTCTTGGTCCTGTCAATGCTTTTCTGTGTCATTGGGCAAATCATGAGAAGTCTTGTGAGGTTTGGTCCCATCTCTGTCTGTTGAGAAGATCCCTCCGGATCTGACACTCAGGAATCCAGTGTTTGTCCTAGGAGGTGGGGCACTGTCTCCTTTTAAAAGAAGGCCTGGTGCTGTTGTCTAGTGTGAAAGGGAATGTGGACGGATTGGGGCAGGATAGGCTGAGGTGCTAGGTCCTAGCAGCTAGGAGATGGATGAGACGTAAGGCAAAGCAAAATGAATCTTCAGAGTAGCAAATATTTACTAGAAAAACTAAAGCAAAAATAGTGAGGAAAGCGGAACATTCCACTAAAAGATAAGAAGGATTTTACAAGTAATCTATTTTGTAGTCCTCCTGAGATCTTTGATGCTGCAAAACAAACTTCTTCCTGGGGCAGCCTGAGTACTTGGTGATAGGAACGTCATGCAGTGGAAAGGGACCTGGAGACTGGGTGTGAATCCTGGCTTAGTCTCTCTAGACTTCTTGTCTCTCATCTTGAAAGTGGAATGATTTGCAGGATTACTGTGAGGTTCTGTAATTTTGTATTTACAGCACACTGGTTTATGCAGTGTAGATGCCATATATATAGGACCTGCTGTAAATGCCTGAGAGCTTGTTTATGTTTAATCTCCTGCCGGATGGAAAACATTTGAACTTCTTTCTTTCTTTGTTTTTTTTTGAGACAGTGTCTCACTCCCTCCCTGGGTAGAGTGCTGTGGGATCTTGGCTCACAGCAACCTCAAATTCTTGGGCTCAAGTGATCCCCTTGCCTCCCCACAGAAGGGCTCAGGGGTGGCCAGGGGTTGGGGCAGTATGTCCACTCTGCTGATGGGGTGGTCCTGGGGGCGGATCTCCTTGGACTGCATGTGCCTGCCACAACACCTGGCTAGTTTTTCTATTTTTAGTAGAGATGGGAGTTTCACTCTTACCCAGGCTGATCTCGAATACCTGAGCTCAAGCAATCCATCTGCCTTGGCCTCCCAGAATGTGAAGACTATAGACGATTTGAAGCTATTTCAAGAAGACTATGATTTATTCTAATTTGGGGGTTTCTAGAGATGGGGACCCCAGGGTTTCATTACAATTTTTAGCAACTCCCAGGTGAGAGGACATTATATTACATCCCATTGTAGCGATTTTAGGTATGCCCACAAATTCTCTGATACTGTGTCCTTCAGGATGAGGTTAGTTCTTTTCCCCATGAATAGGGGCTGAGCTAATGACTTATTTCTGAAGACGAGAATATGGCAGAAGTGACAGTGTGTGACTTTTCAGATTAGGACTTTGTACTGTCCTGGCTCATTCGTTCTGACAAAGCCAACTGCCAGGTCATGAGGACACTCAAGCATTCTCATGCAGAGCTGTGTGACGAGGACCTGAAGCCTCCTGCCAACAGGCACGTGTGATGAACCAACTTGGAAGCAGATTGTCTGAGTTCCAGTGTGTGCAAACTCAGCCATTTGTGCAACTTCATGAGACCCTGAGCCACTCCCAGATTTCTCACCTTCAGACCTGTGTGAGATCATAAATATTATTATTTTTTGTTTTTTTTAAGAGACAGAGTCTCACTTTGTCACCATTGGTAGAGTACTATGGCCACAGCTCACAGCAACCTCCACCTCTTGAGCTTAGGTGATTCTCTTGCCTCAGCCTCTGGAGTAGCTGGGACTACAGGCGTCTGCTGCAACACCTGGCTGTTTTCTTGTTGCAGTGTGGCCGGGGCCGGGTTTGAACTCACCACCCTCGGTATATGGGGGTGGCACCGGGCTTCCTGAGCCACAGGCACTGCCCATATTATTTTAAATGCTGAAATTTGAGGTAATTTGCTATATAGCAATAAATCATTAATACACTGGTCTGCACCCTCTGTGCTCTGTATTAAACATTCTGTAAACCACTTGAACAGTCTCTTAGTCACAAAAATTCTTTAAACAATTGCTTCTGGTCATAAAACGTCAGTACTAAGGTACTCCTCAGTTCTCTGTGAAAGGTTTTTTCTCACCTATTTTACATTCGTCTTATACCTTTTGTTTGAGATGGATGTCTGCATATTTCACGTTTGTTTAGCATGATTTATCTTGCTGTGTGTCTTTGTAGGTCCATGTTAAATTCTTTCTGGAACAAAGTGAGATCTAAATACATTAAAATTTTGGTTTTGGTCTTTACCTGGAGGTTTTATTTTCTAACCCTATAGTTACCCTTATTAAGTATCTCCAAGTCCTCCCCAGACCCTCCAAATGAAGTGTAGAGCTGAGGGAGACGGGTTCTCATACTCTACTTGTGCTGTTCAGCAAGTAGCCGCCAGCCAAATGCGGCCAGTTAAATGTAAGTTCATTGAAAATAAGTAAAATTAATTCAGTTCTTTAGCCATATTTTTAGTGCTCAGTGGCTCCTTGTGACTTTGATAGCACAGATATAGAGTATTTCCATCTTGAAATGTTCTAGTGCAGTGGTTCTTAACCTTCCTAATGCTGTGGTTCTTAACCTTCCTAATGCTGAAACTCTTCAGTACAGTTCCTCATGTTGTGTGACCCCCAACCATAAAATTATTTTCCTTGTGACAACGTAAGGAACTGTATTAAAGGGTTGCGGTGTCAGGAAGGTTGAGAACCACTGCTCTAGTGGATAGTGCTGCTCTGTAACTTATTTTCTATAGGGACGATTATGTTCTAACTGTTGAATATTCTTGAGTAATGGTAACATTTGGATACTGCCTTCTCATCTTAAACTGATGTTTGCTTCTCCATCTGATAAGCTTGAATAATGTGACCATATCACATTCACTGTGTCCCTAGCATCTAGCATAGAGTTGGTACCAGTAGACAGACACTCAATTGTGGCGTTACTGCTCTTTGTATAGTTTATTACTCACTGTATTGGTCTGGTCTTTTTCTTACTCGTGGAGACTTTTTTTTGTTTAGCTCTTGTCACTGTGGCTTAATTTTCCTCTTTAATCTATATTTAGTCAAAATTGTTTTCCTTTTGTTTGTTTACCTCCTTTAAGTTTTTGCACATCTTGTTTAATAGTGCAGTATACACCTCTCTCCACATTTCTGAACCTCTTTATCTTATAAGCTCTATTTTCATTTTTTTAAGGTACCTTCTAACATACTGTATGATTTAAGTATTTATACCAGTTTTTAATTTATTCTCAGTCTCCTGGAGTGGAGAGCCTCTGAAAGCTGGTATGTTTGGCTTTTTTTACAATTATCTTGTTTGGATTATCCTTCTTAAATTTGATGTTTTTGAGCAGTTTGGGAACTTGCCACCCTGTTTTGTCTAGTACTGCTTCTCTTAGCCCTCTCCTTTTGTTCTGGGACTCCAGTTGCACGTACGTCAGAGCCCTCATTGTATTCATTGTCTCACAGGAGTTCTTTTGTATTTTCTATCCTTTTTTCTCCCTAAGCTTCTGTCTGAAAATTTTCTTTTACCCTGCTTTCTAGTTTTCTAATCCTCTTTTCTTTCTTGTCTAATCTGGTGTTATCTGTTGTGTTCTTAGGTTCAAGTATTTGCATTTTGACTTATTGTATTATAGAATTTGCAGTTGATTATTTTTAAAAATAGATTTCTGTACCCTGTGAAAATTCGTATTGTCTTCTGTCTTCTTGAGCATGTTAATTACAGGTGAAGAATGTATCTGATAGCTCCTTCTGTTTCAGTTTTTCTCTTTTTAAGTATAGCCATTTGGTCCCATCTTTTATTCATTGGTGAACATTCTGTGCGAAAATTTGAGGTCATTTCCAGATATCTTCCCTTTGCAAAATGTTTGCAGACTTAAAGCCAATAACTTTCTTTCAACAAACAGTAGTGGAATAACTAGGTATTTAATTGGAATAAGAGAAACCTTGACTCACAACTCAACACCATCCACAAAAATTATTTCAACATGGATTATAGACCTAAACATAAAAGCTAAAATTATAAAGTATTTAGAAGAAAACCTGAGGGAGTATCTTCACGATCGTGGGTGTGGGCAAACATTTCTTTTCTAGGATACAGACAGCCTTAACCATGTCAGGAAAACACTGACTTTATCAAATCAGACCATCAAAATGAAAAACTTGTCATCAAAAGTCACCATTAAGAGAATGAAAAGGCACACCCCATACTTAGAGAAAGTATTTGTAATGTATATATTTGATAAAGGACTTGTTTTGGAATATATAAAGTACTCCTACATCTCAAGTGAAAAATTGGGCGTAACAGTTCCTATGCTTTACAAAGATATTTAAGCACCAAAAAACATATGATGAAGCACTCAGCGTTATTAGTTATTAGGGATATGCAGAAACACCACAGTGACATACTACTTCATACCCTTTGGAATGGCTGTTATCAAAAAAGTGGAGCAGAGCAGGTAATGGGGAGGACACAGGGAAATAGGAACCCTTGTCCTGCTAGTGGTAATGTAAAGTGCTGCAGCCACTAGAGAATAGTTTGCAGAAAACAATAGGAGAGCTGAATGTGGAGTATGACAAAGCAACTCCACTCTTACGTATATGCTCAAAGGAAATGAAAATGGACAAATATTGTATGATTACAGTTTTATGAAGTATGTAGAAGGGACAGATTGATAGAGATGGATTTGAGGAAAGGAGAAATGGGGAGTTATTGCTTAATGGCTACAGAGTTTCTTTTTTCTTTTCTTTTTTTTTTTTTTTTTAAGAGACAGAGTCTTACTTTGTCATCCTCGGTTGAGTGCTATGGCATCACAGCTCCCAGCAACCTTTAGCTCTTGGGCTTAGGTGATTCTCTTGTCTCAGCCTCCCGAGTAGCTTGGACTACAGGTGCCTGCCACAATGCCTGGCTATTTTTTGTTGCAGTTTGGCTGGGGCTGGGTTTGATCCTGCCACCCTTGATATATGGAGCTGGCACCCTACTCTTTGAGCCACAGGTGCCTGAGTAGCTGGGACTATAGGTACCCACCTCAAGACGCGGCTATTTTTTAACTGTAGTTGTCACTGCCCGTTAGCAGGCCCAGGCTGGGCTTGAACCTGCCAGCCTTGATGTATGTGGCTGGTGCCCTACTCAATGAGCTATGGGCACTGAGCCATGAAACAGTTTTCTTTTCTTTTTTTTTTTTAAGAGACAGAGTCTCACTCGGTAGAGTGCTGTGGCATCACAGCTCACAGCAACCTCCAGCTCTTGGGCTTAGGTGATTCTCTTGCCATAGCCTCCCAAGTAGCTGGGAGTATAGGTGCCCACCACAGCGCCTGGCTATTTCTTTGTTGTTGCAGTTTGGCCAAGGCTAGGTTTGAACCCACCACCCTCGGTATATGGGGCCGGTGCCCTGCTCACTGAGCCATAGGCGCCACTCATGAAATAGCATTTTGTGTCTTTTTCTCTAGTCAATAGCACCTTTCTTGATGGCAGGGCTATCCTATGGAATCTTACAGCAGCATGCCTGGGTACTCAGTAAATGCTGATCCAAATAGAGCTGTGAGCAACCAGTGAGAAGATCACGTCTTACTGCTGACAGAGAGCTGATCAACAGTAATGACTTGAGAGCCTAAAAAGCTATGAGTTTGGTTTACCATGTTAGCATTTCATGACCCCGCACAGAGTATGTGCCAAGCTCTGTGCCTAGCGTTGCAACTCTATAGCTGATACGGTAAAAGGAGCTGTGAACTACGGATCTGGGAACTAGGAACATAGGAATAGCTCAAATGCTGTAATATTAAATTTGGAAATACAGATGTCTTATGCCTTCATACACACACTCCTTGTTTTTCCCTCAAGATACAGTTATAATTTCACCTTCTGTTAAAAGCCATTTCTGACCTCCAGGTGCCTCTGCCCCATATTCCCTTGGCACAGTGTGTTTCTCTCTTGGAAAGAACTTCACACATAGTGCTATGGCCCCTTAGTGATCTGCCACCCCACTAGAATGAGCACATTCCCAGAGGAAATGTTCTTATTTGCAGACCTAGCACATAATGACACTCAACAGTGTTTTTATTTCATTGGCTATTTAATTTTCTTGAGTCATTAGCTATATAATGAGGGCGTAGAATAAAGACTAGTTAGGAGGGTACTGAAAACATCAAAAGACAGATGACTATGATTTCAAGGGGAAAACAGAGTTGGTATTGTTAATTGCTTGTATCAATATGTTGACTAGCTTTCATAAAGTGAATACATGAAGTACTTCTGTGGTCACAGAAGTAAAAAAAAATAAACCTATCCTGTGTATACATAAACATGAGTTTGCCCCAGATGTTATTGAACCTTTGCCCAGCAAGCATCTTTGCATGCCCAAAACCAAAAAACAAAAAAACCCCACAGGAGTCATCAGCTTAGCTAAGGACGCCATATGGTGCTTTGACTCAACCATGATTCAGTTGAACTTTGTTGAGAGAGAACGTCAATTAAGTTATACTATAAAAAGAACTTTTTAGAGTGTGCTGGCAATTTCCTTTATTTTTACCTATGTCATGAGCTGAAATACCACATGGAACTGTTTGGTGAGGTGTTCTGACTCAACTTCAAAATACAGAAGTGGTCAGTGTGAGCCACCTCTCATACTCAATTATCTTAATGCATGAAGTGGACAGGAAGGAGTTTGAGCCAGCCAGTCCAAATAAACAAGGTTAGCATTGTGACCACCAGTGCCCTCAGAAGGGTTGCTCAGCTCTTTGATTGTTCCAATCTTTTGTAGTGGTCACTTGACCCAAAGACTTGGTCACTGGACTGTGGGCAAGGACTCTCAAAAGCTGAGCAACCCTGGTCTGGGCCCTCTGATGGCCATAAGCCTAGAGCACTTATCCACATATTGTATTAGAGTTAAAAGATGATTCTCGAATGAGTGAGGAGTTAGAACAGGGCTTAGACCAGTGGCATGTAATGGGTACAGTTTTAAGTGTCAGCTGTTGTCATCATTGTCCACATTATTGTCCTCATCTTCACAGGCATTGAGAATATCATAAAACTTCATTGAAAAACGTGTAAGAAGACTTAAATGGTAAGATCTGCTATTATGTTATAGGAAACCTCAATAACAAAGATATCATTTCTTACCAAATTGACCTGTGAATTCAGTGTCATTCAAAATAAAATCTCAACAGAGTTTTTGCTGGAAATTTACAAGCTAATTTTCTGATTTACATAGGAAGTTGCCAGGATTTCTCTTACTCCTTTGGCTTTACCTGAATCTTGTCCTGATCCTCTACCTCTTAAAACCCTACCCAGGTGCCTGCAGCAAAATTCCCTGTATTCTTGACTTCTCTGAATATTCCTTTCATCTTCCTAAACAAAATAGGGCTCCCTTCTGAGGACCTTGAAGTTCTTAGAAGGGGGAGGCTGCTGCCTTTTGTTTGCTCTGTGAGTGGGAGGCTGCTTTCTTTTGCACATTCTGTGCACTGCTTGACTCAGAGGGTGGTAGATGTTCTTCTGGACTGTCACTGCCATGTCAGATCTTTTCCCTCCATTTACCCCTCCAGATTTCAGTCTCATGCTATCAGAGTGCCACTGGTTTAGTCACTTCTGCAGTGAAAAGAAATCTGTGGGTCGTTCCATCTCATTCTTTGAAGAGTTTAGCCCTAGTTGACTGTTGACTCTTACTGCTCCTCTCTTGGTTATTTCAACATTTATATCTATATAAATGCCCTGATCTCTGATCTCTTTGGTGTTCTCTCTTTTAGTGAGTTTGACCTTCACCCACCCATTGCTGAACCTCCTGAGCCCTCGTCATTCATGGCAGCTGCATTCCCTCCTGAATCTCAGCTTGAAGATACCCTCTCTGGTTACCTGTTTTATCCTCTCTTTAGGGCTCTACTGTAACAACTCTTCAGTCCCACAGGCCCTACTGGTCCTGCTACTGTCCGTTTGTTCTTCCTTTCCCTACTTCACGTTCACCTTAATCCAGTTTAGATCGGTGCCTCAGTGATCAAAGCACTTCCTTGTAGACACCCTTCATTGCCTCTTCTCCACTGGTAAAACTCCTGCTCTGGTTGGATACAACTTGCTGCTCTGCTCTGGATGCTGGTGCCCCTCAGTTCTGCATGGAATGCTCCCTTTTGCATGCATTCCTTTTACAATCTGTTTTTACCTTTCTATTGGATTATTCTCATCAGTTTATAGATTTGCTATAATTTTTCCTAAGAAAAATCTCTCCTTCCATTTCCCTGCGACATGCTGTTCCTTCCCAGATCCTGGAACCCAGTCCTCAGGTCTCTTTTCAACCTGTTTATTTTGGCCACATTATTCTCATTCATTCTTGTGGCTTAAATACTTTTCACGTGCTGGTGACGGTAACATTTTTCTCTAGCTGGACTTTTCTCCTGGACTGCAGACTTACACGTTCATCTGCCCAGTCTACATTTCGGCTTGTGTTTCTAGTAGGAACCTCAGATTTAACAAATCCCAAACCAAACTCCTGATCCTCTCATGCCCCAACACTGTCACAGTAGTCCTCTCCTTTCTGTTTTACACGTCTTTGTAAAGGAAAGATTGTTCAGGCCTACAGCATCTTGCAGTGTCCTTGACTCCCCTTTCTGACATCCCCCTGGTAACAGTTCATTGTCAGATCCTGTTGGTTCTGTCTTCAGAATACCTGCAGGGTCTGCTCTCAGGTTTCCACACCTGCTGCTTCACTCTGTTCCAAGAAGAGCCTCTTGCCTCTTCTCCTGGTGTCTTCCCCTACTTCCCCTGTGATCAGCTCCTTATAGAGAAACCAAAGAGATCCTTTGAAAATGTAAGTCACATGATACCCCCCGCCTGCTCGGAACCTGCCTTGGCTCCACATCAGGGTGAAAGCTGACGTCCTCCGTGGCCTGTGGTGCGTGTGCAGTGTGGTCTTCTCTTCGTGTCTGATGGCATTCTTGGGTTTGCTCACTGGGCTTTACCCAGGCCAGCCCTGACTCTTCCCAACATGGTTGTGTGTGCCTTTGCCTTCATCCCAGCTCTTCTCCCAGGGAGGTACATAGTTGGCTCCCTTAAACTCTTTTTTTTTGTTTATTTTTTGAGACAGTCTGTCACCCTGGGTCATGGCATTATAGCTCACAGCAACCTCAAACTCCTGGACTAGAGAGAGCTTCTTGCCTCAGCCTCCCCAGTAGCCGGGACTACAGGCACCCACAACAATACCTGGCTAGTTTTTCTATTTTTTAAAAATAGAGATGTAGTCTTGCTCTTGCTCAGGCTGGTCTCGAACTCCTGACCTCAAGTCATCCTCCTGCCTCTGACTGCCAGAGTGCTAGGATATAGGCACGGTCACTGTGCAGGCTATAAACTTTCTCCACCTAAGAATTAAAGACTTTCTCCATATAGTTTCTTCAGAAGTTTTATAGTTTTGTCTTCTGTGTAGTCCTAAATCCATCTGCAGTTACTTTTTGGGTGTGGGTATAAGTAAGGATGCAATTCAGTTTTTTTCCTTGTGGATAACAATTGTTACAGCACCTCTGTAGCACGGGCACCCTTCTGCGAAGGTCTTCCGTGCTAGCACTGTCATTTACCAAGTTTCCACATGGGCACAGTCCTGTTCTGGGCTCTGTTGTATTCCACTGGTTTATTTTCCATCTCTGTACCAGGTTTGCCTTAGCCGCTTTCATTTATCATAATGTCTTTGAGATTCTGTTTGCTCTTATGAGAGATGAATTTTGAATGTGGTGAGGACAATATAAATAAGAGTCTTGCTCTGTCACCTAGGCTGGAGTGCGGTGGTGTCATCAGAGCTCACCATACCCTCAAAATCCTGGACTCCAGCTGGGACTACAGTAACGTGCCACTGTGCCTGGCTAATTTTTCTATTCTTTGTAGGGACTGGGCCCACTCATGCTTAGCTGGTCTCAGGTGATCCTTCTACCTCAACTTACCAGAGTGCTAGGAATTCTACTAGAATTCAGAAATTCTACTTTTTGTAGGTGTGAGCCATGGTGCCCGGCATGTGATTTTGGGGGATGAGGAGAGAACTGCAGTGTTTGGGACCCTTGAAAGTAGGGTTGCCAAACCATGCTTAAGTCTTGTGCAGCCCATTTTCTTTTTGTTGTTTTTTTAATGGTCCATGAGTTTAGAATGGTTTTTACATTTTTAAATTGTTGAAGAAATAATAAAATTTCATGATGTATGAAAATTGTATAAACTTAATTAGTCCATAAGAAGTTTCATTAGCACCTGGCCATGTCTTCTCCTTGAGGTCTTGGTGTGGCTGCTCCTATGCTGTGAGGGTGGATGGGAGGGGTGTTGCAGAGACTGGCTGTCAGAGCATCACTCATTCACTCTCTGGGCCTGTACAGAAAAAGGTGAACCTGCAAGATGGATTGTTCTGGAACAGCTTCAGAGTCCTGCGTGTGACAAAAGACGGGAGGAGAGCGTGACAAAGGAGAAGATTAGAGTTCTGCACTGATTTCAAAATTTCGTCCTACGCTTTTTGTAGCAGGAGATAAAATGTTCTTATTTTCTGTTTCTGTTCAGTCCTGCCTAGTCAGATCAGTAAGCATGATTTATGGTTTTAAATAACCAGTGATTTGTATCTTGATCTATGACCTTGTGTATGTTTTAATAGTTTTTCTCAGCAATAATGGTTAAATGAAACCACACATGCCAGTTTTTAATTAAATCTAAAGTATTATAATAAATTTTATTTATATTTTTGAGACAGAGTCTCAGGCTGATCCCCTGGGTAGAGTGCTGTGGTGTCATAGCTCACAGCAACCTCCAGCTCCTAGGCTCAAGTGTGCCTCTTGCTTCAGTTTTTCTACTTTTAGTAGAAATGAGGGTCTTGGTCTTGCTCAAGCTGGTCTTGAACTCATGAGCTCGAGGAATCCATTTGTGTTGGCCTCACAGAGTGCCAGGATTATAACTGCGCCTGGCCCATAATAAATATTTTAGCAAGTGTGTATGGCATTACAACGACTAGCATGTAGTTTTCTTTTCCTGCCTGATGAATTAATTGTAAAGTGTGTGTCCATATGGTGTATTAGTTTTTTAGAACTATCTAACCTGTTACTTAGCATGCTGGGTAGTTTTCTTTAATTTTACTCAAATAAGACTTGCCAAGATTAAACCCTACAGATCTGTTCAAACTTGAAGGAAATGAAATTCTACTTTTTGTATAATTGAAAGGATTTTTTTCTGTAATGTAACATTTCATTTATACATTGTCTTCAGGGTATGCATTCCTTTCTAATAGGAATGTCTAACAGTTGAATTTTAATTGTCCTTGTAAGTACTTTCTGCCCTCTGTGAATGAAGTAGCTAAGCTTTTTAAAGTCTTTGTGAATATATTTTTTTAGTTTGGTTAAAGCAGAAATGACAGCAGATACTGTTATTGTAGCGTTTGTAATATAAGGGTGATTGACCTTAGTTTGGTTAAAGCAGAAATGGCAGCAGATACTATTATTGTAGCGTTTGAATATTAGGATGATTGACCTTAGTTTGGTTAAAGCAGAAATGACAGCAGATACTATTATTGTAGCGTTTGTAATATTAGGGTGATTGACCTTTACTGGCTGTTTCATTGTTGTTAATCATTACACAGTTTTAGCTGCATGGCCTTGACAGTGAACATGGATTTTTTTATTTTTTTGTAGAGACAAGAGTCTTACTTTATCGCCCCCGGTAGAGTGCTGTGGCATCACACAGCTCACAGCAACCTCCAACTTTATTTTATTTTATTTTATTATTTTTGTAGGTGAACATGGATTTTGCAGAGTACACTAGACCTGCTTTGGAGCTGTAATGCCAAATAGTTTTCTTTCAAAGCTATAGAGAAAGTAAAGACATACAGAAGAGTTAATGCTTCCATAGAATTTACTGTTAGTGAATAGAAACTTTATTTGTCCTCATCTGAAGAAAATTGTTAATGTATGATACTGTGTAAAACTGTGGGGAATAGAATCTATAGCTGTTTATTATATGGCTCTAGAGTGGTGGTTTTCAGCCTTCCTAAGGCTAATGCCGTGACCCTTTAAGACAATTCCTTATGTTGTGACCCCCAACCATAAAATTATTTTTATTGCTACTTCATAACTACTGGTTATGAATTGTAATGTAAACATCTGATATGCAGGATGTATTTTCATTGTTACAGAGGGGTCACTGACCCACAGGGTGAGAACTGCTGCTTTAGAGGAAGGGTTTCTTTCCTTTTTTTATTGCTCTAGAGGAAGGATTTCTTTCTTTTTTTGTTGCTCTAGACCAGGTGTCCTCAAACTACTGGCCACATGTGGCCCACTTAGGACATTTATCTGGCCCTCTGGGTGTTTTTGCTGCCTCTGCCTGTCCTGCTTAGCAGCCAGCTCATCTCGGGGCCTGCAGTCCGGCCCTCCAACAGTCTGAGGGACAGTGAACTGGCCCCCTGTTTAAAAAGTTTGAGGACCCCTGCTCTAGACTCTAGAGGAAGAGTTTCTTTCTTTTTCGCTGCTACCTTATACAGAGATCTAAAACATGCTCTGTGCTCTCAAGAAATTTAAAATACAAGGCTGGGTATGGGAGGCTCAATGCCTGTAATCCTAGCACTTTGGGAGGTCGAGGTGCGTGGATTGCCTGAGCTCATGGGTGTGAGACCAGCCTGAGCAAGAGCCAGACTCTGTCTCTAAAAATGGCCAGGTGTTGTGGCAGACGCCTGTCGTCCCAGCTACTCGGGAGGCTAAGGCAAGAGAATCACTTGAGCCCAGGGGTTTGAGGTTGCTGTGAGCTATGACAACACAGCATTCTACCAAGGGCGACAGAGTAAGACTCTGTCTCAAAAGAAAAAAAAAAGGAAATTTAAAGTACAGTTAATTTGCTGACAGCCTCTTCTCATCCTACGAGCTTATTCATTATATCATTTAATGAGGAAGAAAAAATTAGAAGGGCAGATGGCAAAGGACCAGATGGAAGAAATAATATTGGCTACTCTGTCACATGTGTAAGTGTATATTTCATAGCCATCTTAGTAGAAAAAAGAAGCATGGTTGAAGATTATTCAAGTTGTAGAGCTCTACCTTTATTTAACTGTAAGATTAAATAATGTCATCAAAACTTTAACAAGTCAGGGGTGCCTGTGGCTCAAGGAGTAGGGCACCGGTCCCATATGCTGAGGGTGGCAGGTTCAAACCCAGCCCCGGCCAAAAACTGCAAAACTTTATACAAGTGGGGCAAATAGAGGTAATTAGATTTGTTCTTTATCATAGAAATTGTGATCACTCTTGGCATTCTTCATAATGTTTTAAGCTTTGTTGTTAGTATATTGGTGACTGCAGTGTCTTTTCTTTTTTAATTAAATCATAACTGTGTACATTAATGCAATCATGGGGTACAATGTGATGGTTTTATATACAGTTTGAAATGTTTTCATCAAAATGGTTAACATAGCCTTCATAGCATTTTCTTAGTTATTGTGTTAAGACATTTATATTCTACACCTAGTAAATTTCACATGTTCCCTTATAAAATGCACCGTAGGTGTGGTCCCACCAATTATTCTCCCTCCACCCATCTTCCCCCCTCCCTCTTCCCTTTCCCCTTCTTCTTGGGCTATAATTGGGTTATAGCTTTCATATGAAAACTATAAATTGGTTTCATAGTAAGACTGAGTACATTGGATACTTTTTCTTCCATTCTTGAGATACTTTACTAAGAAGAATATGTTCCAACTCTATCCATGTAAACATAGAAGAGGTAACGTCTTCATCCTTTTTAAGGCTGCGTAATATTCCATGGTGTACACATACCACACTTTATTAATACATTCGTGGGTCGATGGGCACTTGGGCTTCTTCCATGACTTAGCAATTATGAATTGGGCTGCAGCAAACATTCTGGTACAGATATCTTCGTTATAATGTGATTTTTGGTCTTCTGGATATATACCTAGTTAGAGGAATTGTAGGATTGAATGGCAGGCCTATTTTTAGATCCCTCCAAACATCTTTCCAAAAGGAACATATTAGTTTGCATTTCCACCAGCAGTGTAGAAGTGTTTCTCTTTTCTCCACATCCACGCCAACATGTATGGTTTTGAGATTCTGTGATATGGGCTAATCTTAATGGAGTTAGATGATATCTCAGAGTAGTTTTGATTTGCATTTCTCTGATGATTAAGGATGATGAGCATTTTTTCATGTGTCTGTAGGCCATGCGCCTGCCTTCTTCAGAAAAGTTTCTCTTCAAGTCCCTTGCCCACCCTGAGATGGGATCACTTGTTCTTTTCTTGCTAATACGTTTGAGTTCTCTGTGGATTCTGGTTATTAAACCTTTGTTGGAGACATAACCTTCAAATATCTTCTCCCATTCTGAGGGCTGTCTGCTGGCTTTACTTATGTGTTCTTGGCTGTGCAGAAGCTTTTTAGTTTGATTATTATTTCTTTTCTTTTCTGTTTCTTTGCAGTTTTTGGCCTGAGTTGGGTTTGAACTCGCCACCTGCAGCATATGGGGCTGGCGCCTTACTCCTTTGAGCCACAGGCACCGCCCTGATTATTATTTCTTAAACCTGGCTCATGTGTGTAATCCTAGCACTCTGGGAGGCTGAGGCGGATGGGTTGCCTGAGCTAACAGGTTGGAGACCTCTTTGCTAAAAATAGCCGGGCATTGTGGCTGACACATACATTCTCAGTTACTTGAGAGGCTGAGACAAGAGAATAACTTGAGCCCAAGAGTTTGAGGCTATTGTGAGCTATGACACTACGGCACTCTACTGGGGACGAGAAAGTGAGACTCTGTCTCCCCCCAAAACCCAAAAAACAACAACAATTTGAATCCAATTGAACAACAGTTGAATCTCTCTGGCTGTTCCCTTCTTCCTAATTTCTTCCATTATCTTTTTTTCCTTAATTGTATTGTCTATTTTTGTTGTTGTTGTTGTTGTTATAATTGTCATTTTGGCAGGTGCAGGCGGGGTTTGAACCCACGAGCTCCGTTGTGTGTGGCTGGCACCCTAGCCGCTGAGCTACAGGCGCCAAGCCAGGATTCATATTGTTGTTAAAGATGGGTTTTAAATACTACTCTAGATGTACTAAAAGCCCAGAGGAGAACATAATAAGGAGTGTGATTTCCATCATCTATTCATGAGATAAACACACACTACTTGCTGTGCAAGAGGTCATGCTACTAAAGCTCAGGGTAGGGAATGTCTTCTCAGGGCCTGGGAAGGGAGACGTCCAGAGAGTTTTCCACACCCACGCAGCTCATTATCAGTAGTTCTGAATCAGTGTGCTGTTGCCTGCTGGTCTGCCTTAATCCAAGGATGAAGGCTAGGGACTATGGTTCCACAGTGAGAGCAAAAGGAGAAAATTCATACAGGTCAGAATCATCTGCGAGAATCTCTTAAATTGTCCAACATGGTGATTTTTCTTATAACATTAAAACAGATTGCTATGTCTGTAGGGGATTTGTGGAATGAGGAAGTTGGCATGCATTTAGATGTTATGTTGCACAAGGACGTTATCTTCAGGGCTCTGGAGTGATGGGCAGTGCAGACGGTGCTCCTGGCATGAGAGGCATGTGGAGATGGAGATGCCGCAGGCAACAGCCACAGGTTTCTTTCTTCCCAGGCGAACATTCTTGGTGGAAGAGCTGGTGCACTTTACGTTCTTCCTCCCTTTTCCCCTCCCTCCCTCGCATATGGATAGCTGAATATACAGAAGTTTAGTGTGAGTGTGGCTGGGTTCACTATGTCTGGAGGGTGGATGGCATCCTTGTCCTCCAGCGGTCCTTTGTGAATACTGTCCCTCATAATTGAACTTAGGAACATTCTGGGTGATAGCGGGCCAGATACTGGGTTCTGAATAGGGGCAGATCCATATTCCTGGTCACTTAAATTGGGCTTAAAGTACTCAGGCCCGAGTGTTGCAGTGGAGTGCTGTGGCCGTGCCAGGGATTGGCTGCGTGGTGCGGGCAATTACTTAACATTCTTTGTGATTCTCTCACCTCATATCCAAAATGGAGAGGACAGTGTTGGTTTCGTAAGGTTATTGCAGAGATTAAATGAGAATGCGTGAAAAGGGACACAAACAGTGCCTGGCACACAGTAAGAGCTCAATATATGTAGCTCTTTTATTTTGTGTTGTAAATTAAGGAGCTGGAACAGATGAGGCCAGTCCATCTCCCCACAAAAATAGGTAAAAACAGTTTCCTGAACAGGACATTTGGAAATTGGATTCTTTTGTTTTCTGGTTTATAACAATTTTATTCTTTTTCAGAGAAACAGCACCCAGGACTATCTTCCAAAGAGTCCTGGATATCTTGAAGAAATCTTCTCATGCTGTCGAGCTGGCCTGCAGAGATCCTTCCCAAGTGGAGAATCTGGCTACCAGTCTGCAGCTAATCACAGAGTGCTTCAGATGTCTGCGCAACGCCTGTATAGAGTGTTCTGTAAACCAGAATGCAATCAGGTAGTATTCCTGGGGAGTGTTCCCAGTAGTTACACGAAACTTTGATTCTGTTGTTTCCATGTTCATGCTGGTTCTTTCACATTGGTTTATCTGGTAGGAATTGTTCTGGCATGGTAGTATCACCTGCTGTTACTGCAAGATTGTCCTTAACATACATCCACAGGGAGGGTCTTCTACAGGCCTTAAGGTAAACAATGGGATGACATGTAATAGAATGTGTTGAACACTAGGGATTGCTTAGATTTCTTATTTGTGTTTATAACATCTTTTGAAGTATTTGGTTCTGTGCAGCGATTTGAATGTAGTTTTGATTCGTTTTCCCTGGATTCTGCCTACTTAAGTTCATATGCAGTTCTTGACCTCTCTTTTCTTGGTCATAAATATTTTGTTTTCTTTCAGTGATTTAATTCATTACCATTGTGTTTACTGTGAAACAAGAAGCATGCTTTGTAAATTTCTAAGATTGCCTCTCTTTCCCTAAGACTGTGTGAAGTTGCAAGGTCTGTTTCCACCTATTTTATAGTGTGTTCTTTGTAAAAGTAGCAGGCTCGGTGGCTCACGCCTGTCATCCTGCACTCTGGGAGGCGTAGGTAGATGGATTGCTTGAGCACGAGTGAGACCCCATCTCTAAAAAATAGCCGGGCATTGTGGCGGGTGCCTGTAGTCTCAGCTACACCCAGGAGTTTGAGGTTGCTGTGAGCTGTGACGCCATGGCACTCTTCCCTTGGGAGATTGAGTGAGAGAGACTCTGTCTCCCCCCCACCCCCCAAAAAAGAAAACCAAACAAAGAAAACCATGAGCAGGAGTTGTCCAGTGCTGTTCTCTGCTTTGACATGTTACTCTCTCCTCTCAGAACTGAGCATCTTTCCTCTTTGATTTTATGGAATCTGCTGTTTATTAAAATTTTTCACTTGAAACGAAGTCAGAAGCCACAAACAGGATGCTCACCTTTCTCTCCTGGACTTCAGTGTAGATAGACAGAGCCTCCAGGCCTCCCTGTCAGTGTGGTGATGGGTGACGTGGGGCTGACCCAGAAGCTACTGGAGGGACTCCCTTTGCCTAGATGCTGTTATACCTGAGGCTTTGATATGATTAATGAGATTTTTAAGATCAAAGGAGAGGGGGGAAATGCTAAAGTCCTTTAACCTCACTGCTAAACCAAGCCTGCCATCCATGTGCAGATAAATGGATGGAAACAATAATCATCTTGATAATAGTAGTCAACATTTTAAAACATAACTAGTTATATGCTAGATGCCTCTGGCCAGGAGGCTGGTTTTTTTTGTCCTTTTCCAGGTAGAGGGAAGCCTTAGCACAGACTGGTGACTGTGAGTGCGGCCACATCCTTGTACTTACTGGCCTTGCTGTGGGGAGTGGGCCTATGATGAGCCTGCCCTCAGCACTCGGCTGTGTCCCAAGTACTTGACTTGTAGCATCTTATTTAATCCTTAGAACAAATCCAAGAAATAGTGTGGTACTATTTTTCTGTTTTTACAAAAGAAGAAAAATAGATGACTCGGTGATTTCAATAACTTATCTAAAAGTCACTCATTGAGTAAGTGAGAGAAGACTGGGGACGCTCTTTCTGTCTCTAATCTTTGGACTCTAAAGCTGAAGCTCAGAAGTCGTCTCCCTGAGGGTCCTGAGCCCTGAATACCAGTCAAGTTGCAGACAGCCACTCCATTCCTTCTGTAGCCACGTGACCTTGGACACGTGACACATGCAAACTATAAACACTCAAACATTGCAGAGATAAGTACTACTGCAGGTCGAAGTTTGGTGGTCTTTTGACAGGGCTGTCAAAGCCAGGGCTATGCTATGTGCATGCAACTTAACAGTGGGCTGAAATGAAGATGAACGGTTAAGGGTATTAATTTATCTTCCTATTATCTTCTAGGATTATATTATTATTCACTGTTAATTTTCAAGGATATTCCAACCACTTAGGCTAACAGCTTCCACAAAGGAATTTTATGGTTAGAAATACAACCAAAATTCAAGTAAGGATTTTGTGGCCAGCCTTAACTAAAGCTAGTATTTTTGAGCCAGTTAAGTTTCAGATTGCAACCAACATGTATTTTTCTGGTGTTTTATTTTAATTCATTAAAGAGTTAGTCAAAAGGTACAATGCTGTTAAGGCCTGGATCTTTTTACCCCTGTTGTTGTACTTTGGGTGGACTGGATTTATTTTTGCCGAGGATATACAACATATGGAGTATACAGCACAGCAAACAGTCTGGCTCACCAGAAATTTCAAGAAGTGCTCAAAGAAATTGTTGGGAGCAGTCAGCTCTGCGTAGAAGTGTGACCCTGATGGCAGGGCTGCTGTACTTCCTTGTAAAGAGTCAGGTAATAGTTTAGACTTTGAACTCTGTCAGATTTCTCACCTCACCTACTGTGGTGTGGAACAGCTGTAGACAGTCTGTGAGTGGATGAAGGGACATGCTGTGTCCCACTAATGCTGCATGTAGGAACACCGGAGTTGGAATTTTATGATGTTTTTGCACGTCATGAAATTGCATTCTTTTGTTTTTTTCTCAACCATTAAATAAGTGAAAATCATTCTTAGCTTACTGGCCATGTGGAAGCAGGCAGCAGGCCGTTTGCCTGGTAGCCATTTATGTAGAAGCAAGAGCAGAGCAGAGGTGGATGACCCTTTTCTGGGGAAGGTATTGAGCTGCTTTTTTCACCTGTTTGATGCACGGGTGGAGAGGGAAGGAGCCATCTCTGACCACCTGGCTTTGGAGAAGGGAGAGAGCGCCCTAGCCTTGTGCATACCAAACTGACCGTTAAAACTGGGGCTTCACATAGGGGCTGGGATTTTTTTTTTGTATACTCCTTGTCTTCATTTCCACTTCTTAAACTAACATCAATCAGTCTTTGAACTTAACCCATCATCACACTAACTCTTGTTAGGATCCATTTCCTTGCTTTTTCTAGATGACAGAAGCTGCCTGCATTCACTGTTTTATGGCCCCATCCTTCATATTTATTTATTTATTTATTTATTTTAGAGACAGAGTCTTACTTTGTCTCCCTCAGTAGAGTGCTGCAGCGTCAGAGCTCACAGCAACCTCCAGCTCTTGGGCTTAGGTGATTCTCTTGCCTCAGTCTCCCAAGTAGCTGGTACAACAGATGCCTACCACAATGCCCGGCTTTTTTTTGGTTGCAGGTGTCATTGTTGTTTGGTGGGCCCAGGCTGGGTTCGAGCCCGCCAGCTCCAGTATATATGGCTGGCATCCTAGCTGCTGAGCTACAGGTGCCAAGCCTGGTTTTTCTCTTTTTGGTAGAGACAGGGTCTTGTTCTTACTCAGGCTGGTCTTAATTTTTTTATAGAGACTGTATCTTGCTGTTTTGCCTAGTCTAGTTTTGAACTCGTGCCCTCAAACAATCCTCCTGCCTCAGCTTCCCACAGTGCTGCGATTATAGGTATAAGCCATTGTGTCTGGCTCCTTTCCTCCCTCCTTGAAGCAACAGGATGGCAGCTAACAGTCTGTGTTTCTGACTCTGACTCTCCTATATCCCTCTCCTGAGGACCCATATGATTACATTAGCCCTACCTGCGTAACCCAGGATAACCTCCCTATCTCCAAGTCATTTATTTAATCATATCTAAAAGGTCTTTTGTGTTTCATGACATCAACCAAATCATAAAACGGAAACAGATGAATGAAAGAGATGCATAGGATGAAGTATGGTGTGTGTGCGGGGCGGGGGGTGTCAGCTCCATGGCCTTTCCGAGTATGCCATCCTTCGAGCACTTGGTGTTCCTCAGCCTGAGAGTTCTCTGGACCCCATTGTTTAGGCATTTTTATGGAGTCTCTTTAGCAGGCACGATTAATTAAATTATTGGCCACTGGTAATTGGACTCATTCTTATCACCTCTCTCTTCCCTTAAGATCAAGAGTGGGGCTGAAAGTTCCAATCCTTGAATCACATGGTTGATTCTTCTGGCAACCAGCCACCATCCTGGAGCTATGTAGAGACCCACTCTGAGTTACATCATTAGTATAAACTCAGATATAATCAAAGAGGGCTTATTATTAATGGCAAAACACGCACCTGTTGTTCTGGAGCTTCTAAGGGTTTTAGGGTCTGTGTCAGGAATCTGGGACAGAGACTAGATTCATGTTTCTGCCATATAAAATAATGTTTTCATGGGTTCCAGGGTTTAGGATGAAGGCATCATGAGAGGATCATTCTCTTGCCTACTCCTAAACAATCATGCCTTCCCACTTGCAAACACTTTGACTTCGTCCCACCTTTCCCCAACTTCTCAACCAATTATGGCGTCAACTCAAGTTCAGAATGTCTTGTAAGTCTCATCAGCTAAAACAGCCTAGATTTCATCATCTAAAATCATTTAAGTTGCATGTGTGAACCTTTCTTAGGGTCTGATCTATCTTGGGGCAAAATTTTTCTTCATCTGTGTTCCCGTGAAACTAGAAAACTAGTTACCTGTTCCCTGAATACAATAGACGTAGGATACAGTTGGATAGGCTTAGAATTACGGTTTTAGATGTTGCCCTTCAAAAGAGGAGAAAATGAAAGGAAAGAAGAACTGCTGGTCCTAAGCAGTTTCAAAATCTACTCGGGAAAAAGGTTTCAAAGCCTGGGAGTAATCCTTTATAGCTTGAGACTTTGCTCTCTGAGCCCTGGATTTACCCTCACAGATCCTTCCTTTTATTGAAAGGTAGCACGTGTTTATATCTAAGTATAATAGTTTTAGTGGTCTGTTTCTGGCCTGTGGAATTTTGAGAGTCTGATCATTTCATCCTTTCTCTGTGCATTTCATTTCAAGCTGGCAGTGCTTCTTCTGCTATAACATTCTTATGACCTAATGGGTCTCCCATGTATGTCATGGGGGTTTCACACCATTAGACAAGAGGGTCTGCTATGGAGCTTTCCTAGACAACCCCATCTCCACTTCTGGCTTGTGCTGAGGAGGCTGAGGGAATCCATGGATCACACACCTGATCTCTTCCAAAGAGCCCTTTGTGTGACTGAGTACTCTGACTTTTTGATCTATCTCAGGCACCAGCAAAAGATAGTGCAGCCCTACTCCTGCCTTTTTCTCCAGAGCAGCTTTCCTCGTAGTGAACCTCCTTGTTTTAGCATCTTTTGCGTCCTTTCCAGATAGGCCGAGAAGTTCCCAAATCATGAAGACCTGATGCCTTTTTAGTTTATTGTTCTTCCCTCAACTTATTTCTTCCCTTTTGCATTTTACTATAGGCAGCAAGAAGAAATCTGGTCTCACCTTTGTTTTGCTTGGAAATCTGCTCAGCTCAATACCAAGTTCACTGTTTACAAGTTTTGCTTTGTGCACCGCTGTAGGACACAATTCAGCTGATCTCTCACCTCCATGGGGCAAGAACTGCCTTTCCTCCAGTCTCTGATGACATGTCCCTTGTTTACTTCTGAGCCCTCACCTACCACCTGTTCAATGTCCATATTTCTACCAATAGCTTGTTCAAGGCAGTATGGGCTTTTTTGGTCCTGTTTTTCAAAATTAGTCCGGCTTCTATGCATTGCCAAATTCCAGAGGTACTTCTGCATTATTTGTTACAGCAGCCCCTGACTTTGGCTCCCCAAAGCTGTATTAGTCTCCTCCTGCTGCTGTGACAAATTACCAAAAATCTAGTGGTTTAAAACAACACACTTTTATTAGCTTACAATTCTAGAACTCAAAAGTCTGAAATGAGTGTGAATATGGCAGTGTTTCTCCTGGAGGCGCTAAGGAGAATGAGTTTTCCTGCCTTTTCTAGCTTCTGTGCCTGCATCTCTTGGCTCATGGCCTCTTCCCTCTGTGCTCTGACCCTCTCTGTTCCTTTTATAAAGATCCTTGTGATTGCATTGGACCCACCCACATGATCCAGGTTAATCATCCTGTCTCAAGATCCTCAGTTTAGTCTTGTCCATAAAGTCCCCTTTGCCTTGTAAGGTACTGATTGGCAGCCTGCGGGGATTAGGATGTAGACGTCGGTGGAGGGCTGCAGGCTGCCTACCGCAGGGTCTGTCAGCCTAGTCTGAGCACCACACAGTGGGTCTTCATTTGAAGTGAAGTTTTAAGGAAATGCTTTTGTCTGATTTTCTCTTTTTAAAAAACCTCATGCAGGAACCTGGACACCATTGGCGTTGCTGTTGATTTGGTTCTTCTGTTTCGTGAACTGCGAGTGGAACAAGAATCCCTGCTGACAGGTAACATGCCCTGTGATGCCCAGGTGACTAACGTCTTTGAAAGGGATTTAAAACCAATACTTTGTGTGTTCATTAGTTGAAGCACATGTTCTGTATGTAGTGAGATAAGGAAACTTGCGTAGTGAAATACTGAATGGTCATAAAAGAAGTTACAGCAACTTCCTTTCCTGTTATGGGCTGAACTTCCTTGCCCACAAGTTTGTACATTGAAGTCTGTCTTAGCCTATTCCAATTGCTATAACAAAATACCTTCGACCAGTAATTTACAGATAACAGAAACTTACTGCTCACAGTTCTGGGGCTGAAAAATCCAAGATTAAGGCACCAGCAGACTTGGTGTCTAGTGAGCACTCTCTGCTTCACAGGTATGCCTCTTGCTGAGTCCTCACATGGCAGAGGGCAGAGGGGCAGATAAGCTCTCTGGGGTCTCTTGTCAGGGCACTGATCCTGCTTACATGGGCTTCAGCCTCATGACCTTGTCCCCTCACAGAGGTCCTACCTCCTACTACCAACACTTTGGGGATTAGATCTCAACATAAAACTTTTGGAGGGACACACACATTCAGCAAAGTCGATCCCCAGGTCCCAGATTTGGAGGTAGGATCTTTAGAGAGTTGACTAAGGTAAAATGAGGATACATGATTGACGTCCTTATGAGGAGATGAGATTAGAACCCGTGACAACACGGGGACGGTGCTTCTGCTAGCCGGGAAGAGAGGCCTCAGAGGGAGCCAGCACTGCTGACACCCCTGTCTCGGACTTCTGGCCTCCAGACTGAGGGGAAAACAAACGTCTGTTATTTAAGCCACTCAGTCTGTGGTCCTTTCTGGTGGTGGCTTGAGCAGACAAATATACTGTCCTTCCATGTTTAATGGATGTGAGAAGCTCTATTTTAGGTTTCCTGTGTGATTCGAACAGTGACCGAAACAGGCTTTACCTGCAGGGAGCTCACGTCCCCGTAAGGGAAGCCAGATGTTAAATCTATTAAGTCATGTGTCTGGTGTGAGAGGAAGTGAGGTTAGCTCTGATTGTTTCTGCTGTTGAAATGAGATTAAGAGAAACACCAAGTTTCTCAGTGTGAAAAGCTGGAAGCTTTTCTAGATTTATTTGAATGTTTTTGGTCTTTGTACTTCTCCCTTGGACAGGGCTTGTTATTGTAACAAACTATAAAATTTTAATTTATGATATTTTTGTTTAAGGAATTGAAATACTTCATGGGTAAACTTAAGTCATTTGATGAGAAAAATTTTTTTTTTTGAGACAGAGTCTCAGTGTGTCCCCCTTGGGAGAGTGCCGTGCTCACAGCAACCTCCAATTCTTGGGCTTCAGTGATTCTCTTGTCTCAGCCTCCCAAGTCGCTGGGACTACAGGTGCCCACCACAATGCCCAGCTATTTTTTGTTACAGTTGCCGTTGTTGTTTAGCTGGCCCGGGCCAGGTTCGAACCCACCAGCCTTGGTGTAGGTGGCTGGCACTGTAACCACTGTGCTGTGGGCACTGAGCCAATGAGAAAATCTTAATGTAAATATTCAAGCTTTTAAATTAGATGTACTAGATAATAGGTTTAAAAATTTTGTATTGTAGTGAGGAATGATTTTACATATTTTTTTAATAAGTACTTCCTTTAAATGTGATTTTTCTAGCTGTATTTAAATTTAATATGATTTAACTTATAAGTTGTTTTCTATATAGTTCTGAGTGCCTATGCTTACTATATAATGCAGACCTTACTTTTGTTAATGGGCATGTGCCTGCTATTTATTCTTGGCAGGTAGATGAGAACTAGAGGTCGCAGTTCCTTTACAGACACAGGAACTGAAGCAAAGACTAAAGCAGGCTTAGTTAGTGTGTTTGAGGCGCTGTCTGGCTTAGTTTGATTCTGATTCTGTTCTATGATTTCTTAGCGTTTTCATTTCAAACTCAGTTTGCCAAAAAATTCTTGAGTCTTTGTATTTGATTTAGAAATCTTCTTGTAGGAAATGGTAGTTTAAAAAAAAATTATATCATCTAAGCATTTATACATAGAATATGTGTTTTAAGGTTTTTTGAGCAGCAGTAATTTAAAAAATATTCTCAAGAAATTGATAGGATGTAAGATTTAGTTGAGAAGTGTTTTTAAGATATTAACGTATTTAGGGTGGCGCCTGTGGCTCAGTGAGCAGGGTGCTGGCCCCATATACTGAGGGTGGTGGGTTCAAACCCAGCCCCGGTCAAACTGCAACAAAAAAATGGCTGGGCGTTGTGGTAGGCGCCTATAGTCCCACCTACTTGGGAGGCTGAGGCAAGAGAATCGCCTAAGCCTAGGAGCTGGAGGTTGCTATGAGCTGTGACGGCACAGCATTCTACCAAGGGCGACAAAGTAAAACTCTGTCTCTTAAAAAAAAAAATGTTACATAGTTAAAGGTATTTTTTAGCTCCATTTATAATTAAAGATCAACAACAAGAGTAGTACATGTTTTACCTTGTTGCATGGTACAGCAGCTATTTTTGAAGTCTGTGTGTGGTGTGGTAATTCAGTTAAGTGAGTTCAGAGTGTACTGCATTGTGTGATTGGTGACCCTGATGTAGAGACCAAGTGTCACTGCAGACGGTGTGGTGGGCAGAAGCAGGCATCTCTTTTAATGATGTGTTCCTAAAGAAAGACTCACAGGGGAAGTGCTGTGTGAACGGTGTGATTAAATGACTATTAGCGTGCAGCCACCCCCACCTCCTAAGCGCCACTCGCCCACTCAGATCTTTTCTCCTGAAATTATGCCCTTGCTCCCAGGCAGCCTCTGTTTTCCCTCTAGACTCCGTCATTTCCATCAGCATATAACATGCTCTCCTATTTCAGTCTTAAAATAGCTTCCCTGACTCTGTGTCCCCCTCAGCTTGTTAGCCCTTTTTTCTGCTCTCTTCCAGATTTGTTGAAAAGAATTACTGAGTTTTTATACTGTATTGTAAATGATTATTTTATCCTTTCTTCACAGAATAATTTTCACTGAAACAGGTGGGTGACCTAAGGAAGAACTTAGAGGAGCAGGTATCTGAAGTTGCTTTTGTGACCCAGTTTGTCATGGAGGTATAAATTGGTCATTTGGTTGGATGGCTTGGCCATTAGCGACACCCACTAGGCAGAGAGTAGTAGATCCTTGTAGACCTGCCTGTGGGCTGTGTAAGACTTCACAGTTTGGGTAGTCACAGTTGTAGCCATTAAATTTTTGTTTATGTAGGATTCCCATAATATAAAATTAACCATTTTAGAGCAAACAATAGGTGGCATTTAGCACATTCGCAGTTTTGTGCAACCACCACTTACTTAGTTTTTCATATTCATCACTCCGGAAGAACACCCTGTCCTGTGAAGCAGGTGCTGTTCCCCTTCCCTGTACCACCTGGCGACTACCGTTCTGTGTTTTGTCTGTGTGGATTCACCTCCCCTGGGTACTTGGTATCAGTGGAATCACAGAGTTCAGTGACCTTTGCTGTCTGGCTGCTTTCACTTAGTGTCATCTTTTTGAGGTTCATTCACACTGTATCATTTTCCTTTTTGTAGCTGAATAATCAGTTGTATGAATATGTCAAATTTTGTTCATTCATCCATCAGTTGGTAGACATTTGGCTTGTTTCCACCTTTTGGCTGTTAAGAATAATACTTCTGTGAATGTGTAGTGCGGGTGTGAGTACCTGTTTTCAGTTTTTTGGGGTATGTGCCTAGGAGTGGAATTGCTAGATCATATGGTGACTCTGTGCTTAACATTTAAGGAACTGCCAAACTGTTCTTGTAACAGCTGAACCAGTAGCATATGAATGTTTCAGGTTCTTCACATCTCACCTTTATTTGAGCTGTTTGTTTTTTTGTTGTTGAGTTTTAAGAGTTAGTTATATATTCTGCGTACTAGAGATCATGTTGAACCCACAGGTCAATTTGGGAGAGAATTTGCCATCTTGGTAGTATTGCGTCCATTTAATTTTCTCTCTCCTTTTAATAGGTCTTCCTTTTCAGTTTTGTCAGTTTAAAGTAGACATCTTATGTTTAGTGACAGATTTGGAAAGCTATTATTGAAGTAGGAAAATAGAAGTCATCTTTATCACTACTTTGCAAAAGGCAGAGAGTGAAATTATTGAGTTTTATTGGAATTCAGCAATGAAATTTGGATTCAATCCATTCAATTTGGATTTTTTTAAGTGGAACTTAAAAAAATTTTTTGTAGTGTATTAATTCAAACCTAATACAAATAATCTTTTTAAAAGTATTCTAGTTCCTAATAAAGTACCTGTGCTATCTTTTGACTCTTTTCTCTGTGAGAATCTTATTCTAGGTAGATTTTTAATAGGGTTTCTTTGCCAGTGTTTTGTTACCACTGTTGAGGTAAGAACTATAATTACATTGTCAAAATAATATTTAGAGTATTATTTTCAGGGAATAATTACAGTGGTGTGACGAATATATTATGCTCATCAAATTTTATGTAAACATAAGTATGAGTTATTTTAATTGAGTTATTGGTGTTGTTTTTGGCCTTTATTCTTGCCTAATTTGTAAAAATAGTTCTGGGATTTTTCTAGGGGTATTGTAACATTTGCAATATTTACATAAAGATCACTTGATAAGCTGTTTGGTGAAAGTAAACTGTCATTTGTAATTGTACAGTTTTCTTTTCTTGCGTCTAAGACATCTTTAAACCTTTTCCTTTCCAGAATTGTGTTCTGATTCAGATACTAATTTTTGGTTGCTGGATAAATTGTTGGGTAGGATGGTTTCCAGACCAACTTATTTTGTAGGCCTTTTTACGTGTAAAATTTAATTTACACAGATTTGAGTGTTAGTATTCTAAAATAGTCAGTAGAAATTTAAATGTCTAAATTAAGAATTATCTGGAGAAAAGATTAGTATTTTTCTATTATAAACAATACAAGTTCATTACAGACTCATTTTTATAAAGTCAGAAAACTAGAAAGAAGAAAGATAATCATTGTATGATGACAGTGTAAGGCAAACACTGAGTTTTGGGGGTCATTTTTTGGTATTTGTATACATGAATATGAATGTGTACTTAGAGTTTTGTATCTGACTTCTTTATTTTAGATTATAATATTAACTTAATTCAATTTTGAGGTTCTTAGATTATTATTTTCTTAGTATACTTTTAAGGTTTCAGTGTTTTGATTTTTGATTACGATTTTGTAGCTCTTTGAGCAACCAGTTGTGGAGTTGCTATGGACAAGCAAATAGGGCAGACACATCGCACGCCTTATCCTTTTTGATCCTTGTAACTACTCTGCCTTCGCGGTCCGGAGTCAGCAGCCTGACCTGGCACCAGGATTGCAAGGGAATGCTCAGATCCTGGGAGAGTGCCAGGAAAGAGGGCAGGAGCTCTGGGGCCACCTCTTCAGCCTAGCCTTTGTCTTGTTGGAGAGCAGAGACCTGGGAAGTTTAAGGGACTTCAGGAGCCTCCCCTGGAAGTGTCTTTTTCTTTGCTTCCTGGTGGGGATTCCTTTAATTGGGGCAAACGTGTACATTTCACTCTAGTCCCTTATTGCTTTTTAACTTCCCTTGATTAGACTTGACCCCAGTCCTGGGGGTCAAGAGCCACTTACAGGCTTTGGGACCTTGGGCAAGTACCTAACCCTTCTGAGCTTTGGTTTATTTAGTGTGAAATGGGGATAATGGTAATACTTGCCTCTTAAGGTTGTAATGGAGATTAGATGAGTTAATGCAGTTAGATCACAGTGTCTTCATGTAGTACACTCTCAACAAATGTCAGTTGTCACTTTCATTATTACAACCTGATTACTGGATTCTTGATGCTTTTTTTTTTTTTTTTGTTGTTTTTTTTTTTTTTTTTTTTTTTTTGTGGTTTTTGGCCAAGGCTGGGTTTGAACCCACCACCTCCGGCATATGGGGCTGGCACCCTACTCCTTGAGCCACAGGCGCCACCAACTTGGTGCTATTTTTGTGCTGACATTCAGTTCCTCAGGCAGTGTCTCACTCTGTTCCCACTCAGGACCTCTTCACATGCCTTTCCCTCTGAGTGGAGTGCTGCCCTGGCCCTGATGTGCTCTGCTGTAAAATTGTTAGCAGACAGTGGAGCCCATGTGGTGCAGCCGTGGTGCTGGAGCTCGGCCCCAGAGGGCTGACACTTCACCAGACATTGGCCTTCTAGTTATGGGGTACAGGGCAGGTGGACACTCAGGGATGGACGACTGTGTCTGTATGACACAAATTGCAAAAGTATTTTAAGTATTATGCCAGTTAGTGTCACTATACCCAGGTGAACTGGCTCAGTCCATGTGTTAGCGTTTGTCCTGTTGGCACTGTAGTTAGGTAGCCTGGTTGGAGTTTTAGCTGTACCATATATTGGTGGCTTGACCTAGAGTAATTTACTTAATTGCTGTGTGCTTCCATTTCCTCCCCTATAAAATGGAGATAATATCTGCTTTATTGTGAAAGTTAAACAGGTCCCCAAGCACTTAGAATGGCACATGTCACACATTAGTGATTGTTTATTAAATGTTAGGTAATGTCCTAGTTATTAGGCTAGTTTTTTAATCCCGGGCTTACCCTTATGTTCTTTCTTTTGTGATGCTGGGGCTCAGAGTTTGCAAACTTCTCCTTTGCTTACTGATAGGTTCAGCCAATAAAGCATGTTAGTGACTGGGAGGCAGGAGGGAAGTGGGGCCTGTTCCTCCCTGCCCCTGCCTCCCTGTTCCACTCGCAGCTTCTTGCCTTCACTCTGTTGTGGGTCCCAGCTCTCTAAGGCACTTCCTCTGAGCTTTGGAGCAGCTGGCAGTAGCTGGGCAGCTCCTTTGCATAGAGACCTGGGTTCCAACTCTGCAGAGCCCCTCTACACTTCCTGGAATCCCAGCACTTTGGTTTTCCAGGTGTGAGCCACCTGTATTAATGCAGTTAAATGTATTTAAGTATATTTTGATGTTTTTATAAGTGATCTCTTTGCTTGACTTCTTGCTTATCCTCTATGTACAGAAATATTGTTGTTTCTTTAATATTGACTTTGTGTCCAGCAACTTTTGTAAGCTCTCTTAAAAATTCAGACAACTTAGTATACATTTAAAAATATTTTCGGCATGTGTTATATCATTTTTTTTTTTTTTTTTAATTAAAGACAAGGTCTTACTTTGTTGTTGGGCTAGAGTGCAGAGGCCTCACCATAGCTTACTTCAGCCTTGAGCTCCTGGGCTCAAGCAGTCCTCCTGCCTCAGCCTTCTGAGTAGCTGGGACTATAGGCACATGCCATCATGGCCAGCTAATTTTTCTCCTCTTTGTAGGGACAGGGGTCTCACTCTTGCTCAGGCTGGTCTTGAACTCCTGAGCTCAAGCGGTCCTGCCTTGGCCTCCCAGAGTGTGGGGATTACAGGCGTGAGCCACTGCAGCAGGTTTTCCTCTGTACTTTTTTTTTTTTTTTTTTTTTTTGAGACGGAGCCTCAAGCTATCATCCCCCTGGGTAGAGTGCCATGGCATCACGCTCACAGCAACCTCCAACTCCTG
>NW_003852402.1:3712169-3713661 GCF_000181295.1 Otolemur garnettii | reverse complement strand
GGCCATTTTTTGGTTGCAGCCATCATTGTTGTTTGGCGGGCCCGGGCTGGGGATTCGAACCTGCCACCTTAGGTGTATGTGGCTGGCGCCTCAGCTGCTTGAGCCACAGGCGCCAAGCCTCCTCTGTACTTTTATCGGTTTCCTTATATACTTATTTGAGGCCATATTATTAGGTACAATTCATTTAATTGTTATATATCTTTCTGGTGAATTCAGTCATTCTATATTGACTTTTAAAATCAAATTTCAGTTAATGCTTTTTCATGTTAATGTTTATTATTTCTGATTTTAAGTGGTCTGGGATTTCCTTTTTTGGTTGGTATTTGCCTGGTATATATTTTTAACAATCTTTTAATTTAAATTATATTTATACCCTAATATTTTAGATATATCTGTTTTAAACAGCATGTAATTAGAGTTTTAAAAATCTATTCTTTGTTACTATCTTTTAATTGGAGCTCATAGTCCAATGATATTTAATGTAATGATAATGTTTACATTTATCATCTTTTTGTAAAATGTTAATTAATTTTGTATATTATTTTGGTAAGGCATGTTAATGTTATTCCCAAAGGTTTATGTAAAGAAGCTTTTGTATTTAAAAGAAGCAAGCAGAAAATTCCTGTTTACTGAGATGGGGAATATTTCTTATTAAGATATTAATTATTCATTATATGTAATCATATATATACTTATTTTTTCTTTTGTGTGTGCTCAGCTTTTCGTTGTGGACTGCAGTTTTTAGGCAACATTGCCTCACGGAATGAAGATTCCCAGTCTATCGTTTGGGTACATGCTTTTCCAGAACTCTTTTTGTGAGTATCTTAATAAGAATGCTTCTGGGTGACAGCTTGAGACTTTGTCTCAAAAAAAAGAATGTTCCTAACCTCTGAGAAGATTGTGGTGGTTATGTTGTTTTATTTATATGAAGTTCAAAAACCAGAAAAACTAACCTGCGGTAGCAGAGTAGTTCTTAGTGAGGTGGCAAGGAGGTACTTCCTGGGGGAAGGAGGACAGGAAGCCAGCTCCTGGGCGCGGGTCCTGGAGGTGCTCGTATCTTGGTCTGGGCCGTGGTCGTGGATGTGTACATCACTAACATTCACCTAGCTCTCTGTACTTAAGATCTGTACCTTGGCTTGTATGTCAGTTTACTTTTAGGAAAATAAAAGTCATGATTAAAGTAAGTAATATAGTTAAGGACATGGACCTTCATTAGGAAAAACCATGAAAGTAGGGGTAGTGATTTAATCCTTCATTTACTGAACGCTTCTTATATGGCCCACACAATGCTACATGTTTTGGTGGCTATAGAGTGGTAAGAAGTGGATAACCAGCCAGTTTGTCAGTGTAAAAAGTAGATAACTAGTTGATTCATTTATCAGTGTAAGATGTGAATAACCAGTCCCTTCATCATGGATGACCAGTTCATTTATTCATGTGAGAGAGAGGTGGATATCCAGTCCCTTCATCATGGATGACCAGTTCATTTATT
>NW_003852402.1:3695953-3712095 GCF_000181295.1 Otolemur garnettii | reverse complement strand
TCCCTTCATCATGGATGACCAGTTCATTTATTTGTGTAAGAGAGAGGTGGACTGGATATCCAGTCCTTTTATTTGGATTGGATGCTAGTACTTTTCTTGGTAATCTACTTTTTAAAAACCAGTTCTATTCACTCATAAGAAACTGAGCATGGAGGTGGAAGGGGAGCAGCTAATAAGGCAGGTAGGTAGTGCACTGTCTGTGAGCAGGTGGTCTGGCTTCCAATCTAGTGCCGGTGAATGGGGCGGCTCCGGTGGTTCCAGCAGTATAGGCAGCAAGGCAGCAGCTGAGCTACCCTGAGCAGGGCATTTTCTGTATATCACCTCTGTTCTTACAAAAGCCCTGCAGGGTAAGTGGTACTGTCCCCATTTGGACAGATGAGGGATTGAAGCTTATCACTGGGAAATGGCATAACTGAAATGTAAACCTAGTGCCGCTGTTAGCTCCAAAGCCTAGACTCACGTAAGGACCATGTTTCCTAAAGTCTGTGCCCCCTTACCTGGTTGTGTAGGTTTTCTGGGCTCATCTGTAAAGTATGGTGTTAAGGTTAAATGAATTCTAATTCACTTCTGGCTCACTGACTCTATCTCAAATTCCTACAGATAATTGGAATTAAAGGTCTACATGAAGGCTGTTCAGAAAGTATCCAGCCATGTAATGTGAAAAATAGTATTAACAATGGTCAGGTACTTTCTGGACAGCTCTCATGTATGTCGTCTGTTATCCTTACGATTAATGATGAGTGAGGTTAGGGGCAAGAAAAGAATTATGAGAGTCAAGTGACAGAAGTTGGTGTTACTTACTTTTGGGAATTTATTTCTGTGAAACGTTTTGGGCATCTAATATCTACCAAGTTCTGAGCCAGATTAGAATACAGTGGTCATTGAGATGTAGTCATTATTCCCAAAGATTTCATGCTTTAGTGGAGGAAATAAGCAATAGGCAAGTTCTTTTTAGCAGTTAGGGTAAACCTAGGGTTTAGTAGAAAAACAAAGAAAGGCCCAAGCGTGGGATGGTCGGAGAAGTCTGCACACTTTACCTGCTTATTCTGTGTCATCTCACTTGATCCTCACCACAGCCCTGTGAGACAGTCAGAGGAGGTCTTGTTACTGTGTTTCATTTTTTATATAGGAAAAACATATTGAAAGAGGTCATATGAGTTCATTCAAACATAATAATTTGAATTCCAGTTTTGTCAAGTACTGGCTTTGTGCTGTGAGGCAACTGAAGTTAGTAGATTCTTTGCAGTATATGGATAATGCCTCCCTCAGAAGAGTACTGTAAAGTTTAAATGAAAGAAAAATCCTGTTATAGTGTATACTCATTAGTGACAATGAATAAATTATTGACCTTTCTAAGGCACTATAATAGTAGATAAGCTAGGAGTTACATTGAAGCACATGGCTGCAGACTCTGTTCTGTCTGTTCATAAACATTCTGTCCCTGGTGACTGTTCAGTGTCTGTAGTCATTGAGGTATCAACATTTTTGCCTGTTGATTTTTCTAAGAAGGATGAACATCTTAATGCTTTATAGATATAATCATTTTTATCTTCCTTCACTAATCAATATTAGATACTTTTTATTGTAACTAATTTTATATTTGCTGTTTTGACAGTAAATAAAGTACAAAGTGTTATGATTCTTCAGCAAATCCTTAAAAGTATCAGGCAGTACATACAGAATTCGCTAATAAGCTTATTGTTTATGTATTATAATCGTATTTTATCATGTTGCTGGATTGGGCTAACGTAGTCCCGTTTTTTTTTTATTTGGAAGGTCTTGCCTAAACCATCCAGACAAGAAAATTGTTGCCTATTCTTCAATGATTTTGTTTACATCTCTTAATCATGAAAGAATGAAAGAACTGGAAGAAAACCTCAATATTGCAATTGATGTCATAGTTGCTCACCAAAAGCAGCCTGAATCAGAATGGCCGTGAGTATCTTATAAGAAATGGATTGTTGGCTCAGCGCCTGTGGCTCAAGCGGCTAAGGCGCCAGCCATATATACCTAAGGTGGCGGGTTCAAATCCCCAGCCCAGGCCTGCCAAACAACAATGATGGCTGCAACCAAAAAATGGCCGGGCCTTGTGGCGGGCGCCTGTGGTCCCAGCTACTTGGGAGGCTGAGGCAGGAGACTCGCTTGAGCCCAGGAGTTGGAGGTTGCTGTGAGCGTGATGCCATGGCACTTTACCCAGGGGGATAGCTTGAAGCTCCGTCTCAAAAAAAAAAAAAAAAGAAATGGATTGTTTAAGGACATTCTGACAGATGACTTTAAAATTTGAATTATGATAACCAAATAGTAAGTTAAAACAGATTGGAAAAGGTTTTGAGCAGAACCTGGAGAACTTGAAAAAGAGGTGAAGGAAGGTTTGAGTTGGGTATTTCAAGACCAGGAGAATTCTTCAATGTGGTGAAGAGGGACTCTGACAGTCTTGGTATATGGAAACCAGCATCGTAGCTGTGGTAGGTGGCCTGTCAGAGCTAAGACTGGCCTGTGTTTGCTGCCATTCAGATTGTTTCCCCTGTACAAAATGTATCATTCTTTGGGTTGCTTTTAAGATTTTTCTTCATCTTTTCAGAAATTATGATTTCTTGTCATGGATTTCTTTGGGCTTATCCTTTTTGGGGTTCCTCAGCTTCTTGATTCTAGGTCCCTTGTGTTTATCTCTTCTGCCAGACTTGGGAATTCTTTAGCTGTTAACTTGCTTGAGGACTTTTTCAAGCCCACATCTTTCTCCACTCCTTCTGAGACTACATGCCAGGTGCACAGAGTGGAAGGCACAGCACGGCTGAGGCCTGACTGCTGTGACTGGTAGAGATTCAAGGTATAACAAGTGACTTTTAGATTTAGACCAGGCGTCCTCAAACTACAGCCTGCGGGCCACATGTAGCCCGCCTGGGACATTTATGCGGGCCCCCCTGGGTGTTTTTGCTGCCTCTGCCTGTCCTGCTTAGCAGCCGACTCGTCCTGGGGCCCACAGTCTGGCCTTCCAACAGTCTGAGGGACAGAGAATTGGCCCCCTGTTTAAAAAGTTTGAGGACCCCTGGTTTAGACAGTTTGTTACTTGTATGGACAGGGAACCCACACACTATAGCACAAGCGCAGGATGACTGGAGTATGAGCTGGGAAGTGCCCTGCTGCTGAAGAGCCATGTTTTGACTGCTTGAAGCAGAACGCTCACACCTGTTCTTCATCAGAGTCAGGGTCAGGGCAGCCTCCCTCAGGCTACAGAAGGACACGAAGGAGAGCCTCAGAAGCCTCAGCCCTCCTGTCCTCTTGGGTTCCAGCAATGTCACAGCTGTTTAGCCAAGACTCACCTTAGCTGCTGTTCACGCTGTGGCCTGTGTGGATATATGCACAGTCACTAGGGCACTGTGGAGGAACAGTCCCCTGAACGCTGAGGATCAGATGTTAATCTTTTGTTGTTGTTCCACAGGTCTCTGCTTTTAGTTTATGTTCTCCCTTATACCAGTATCACACTGTCTTGAATCCTATAATTTAAAGGAAATACGAGTTTCCTAACTTTGCTCTTTTTCAAGTTTTTTTTGGGCCATTCTAGGTCCCTTGTGTATCCATATTGATTTTTGGATCAACTTTTCAAATTATTAAAAAAAAAAAAACAACTAGAATTTTGATAAGGATTGCATGATTCTTTTGCTCAGTTTGAGAAATATTGCTATCTTAAACGGATTAAGCTTTCCCATCCATGAATAAGGCACATTTTCCCACTTATTTAGGTCTTTTAAAAATTTCTGCAGTGATTTTTATAGTTCTTAATGTACTAGTTTTACATGTGTTTAATTAAATGTATTCTAAGTATTTTATTCTTTATGATGCTATTGCAAATGGGATTGTTTCTTAATTTCTTTTTTCTTTTTTTTTTCCCTCACCACAAGGCTTTATGGGTGGACTTAATTTCTTTTTGGGTTGTTTATTCTGGTCTGTAGAAGTACAATTGATTTTTGTATATTGATCTTATATCCTGCTATCTTTCTTGCTGGACTTAGGGTTTTAATGGGTTTCTTTTTTTAGTTATTCTTGAGAACTTTCTCTGTACAGAACCATGTCATGTGCAAATAGATAGTAGTTTTTTGCCATCTACTTGTTGAATGTTTTTACTATGAAAAGCTATAATTTATCAAATGCATTTTCTGTGCCTATTGAGATGATCATATGGTTTTATCTTTAATCTATTAATATTTTGTCTATTAGAGCTGAATTTTTGTTTGTTTGTTTTTGAGATAGAGTCTTAAGCTGTCACCCTTAGTGGAGTGTTATAGCATCACAGCTCACAGAAACCTCAAACTCCTGGGCTCAAGCTATTCTCTTGCCTCAGCCTCCCAAGTAGCTGGGACTACAGGCGCCCACCACAATGCCTGGCTATTTTTCTGCTGCAGTTGTTATTGTTGTTTATCTGGCCAGGGCTGGGTTTAAACCCAGCAGCCTCGGTGCACGTGACCGGCACTGTAACCACTGTGCTACAGGCGCTGAGCCTGTTCTTTAGTTCTTAAGACTTCCCCTCAGAAGTCCTCTAGTGAATATGATTCAGAATTAATTAATAATACCATTCAGTCTTTTTAGTTGTCTTTGCCTCAGGGATTCCCTGAGTTGATCTCTGAGTTTAGATGAGTGTATTGCTTGATGACAAGGATGTTTTCTTGGTAACTTGAGAACCCTTCAAGAATGTAGAAACAGCACCCTGTAGCCCATGATAGTATTAATGTACACAGCTATGAGTTAATAAAAAAAATGGATAATCAAGCTAGTATTCATCACTGTGTTGTTGGCATATATTTAAATAAAAGTATGGCATGTCTGTTTCTTTGGTTAATTATAGCACTGAGCTTTTGACTGATATAATTTTATATTTTCTGTTTATACCCAAATTTGTTGAATTTCACTTTGCTGTTTAAATATAGTGAAGAATTTTCTTTTCTCACTTTCTTTATTTACATTTTTTTTTTTTTTTGGAGGCAGTGTCTCAAGCTATTGCCCTGGGCAGAGTGCTGTGGTGTCATAGCTCACAGCAACCTCAAACTCTTGGGCTTAAGAGATTCTCTTGCCTCAGCCTCCCAAGTAGCTGGGACTACAGATGCCTGCCACAACACCTGGCTGTTTTTGTTGTTGTTGTTGTTGTTGCACTTGTCATTATTGTTTAGCTGGCCTGGGCCAGATTCAAATCCGCCAGCCTCAGTGTACATGGCTGGTGCCCTACCCACTGAGCTATAGGTGCCACTTCTTTTTGCACTTTAGATAAAAACTATACTAGGCTCTTTTTAAATGTGAATAAAATTAAATTATTTTAACAAGTTTTTCATAAGTAAAATGGGAGAAAAATATTTTGAGTTTTTTGTTCCTTTAGCTATCTCTTTTTTTTTTTTTTTTGCTGTTTTTGGCAAGGGCTGGGTTTGAACCTGCCACCTCAGTCATATGGGCCTGGCACCCTACTCCTTTGAGCCACAGGCACTAACCACCCTCTTTTAGCTATTTTTAAGAGCTTGTGTCTATAATCCTACACTGTGGGAGGCAGAGGCAGGTGGATTGCTTGAGCTCAGGAGTTTGAGACCAGGCTGAGCAAGAGTGAGACTGTCTCTAAAAATAGCCTGGTGTCATAGTGGGCGCCTATAGTCCCAGCTATTCTGGAAGGTGAGGCGAGAGAATTGCTTGAACCCACGAGTTTGAGGTTACTGTGAGCTGTGACGCCACAGCACTCTTCCAAGGGTGACAAAGTGAGACTTTGTCCCTCCCCCTCCAAAAAAGAGAAAAATAGTATATGAACTTTGTAAAACATTTAAGATTACAAGTCAAAAATTCACTTAAGGAAATGTTTTTATATGTACGATATGCCTGTAGTCATGTCCGTTTTAATATGTTGCTGGTAACCAGACTCCCCTTCTTTTCTTCTTAGGTTCTTGATTATCACCGACCACTTTCTGAAAAGCCCGGAGTTGGTGCGAGCCATGTATGCCAAGCTGAGCAATCAAGAAAGGTGACCCCCAAGCCAGTGTGGTTGTAGTACTTAGTGTTCCGTCGAGGGCACCCTGTGCGGGTGACTGAGGCGCTGTGGTTTCTAAGTACATGCTTCTGTGTCGGTGATGGTTTTAAACTGGTTGGTTAACATTACGACTTAGCCACAGCAGGCAGTGATTTACGTAAAGCTGCAAAAACCAGGTTGGCACCATTATTCAGTAAACGCAGATTAAGAAAAATATTAAGAGCAAAATGTTACACATGTGCCTGGATTTTAAAAATAGCAGTTATGCAGCTATGAATTCTAGCTGTATATTTGAGATACACTTGCTTGTTCATATCACTGGTATGATGATTTGGGATATACTGTTAGGTTTGTAGTTTTCTGGAAATAATTCAGACTAAAAGGAAATTGGGGCCTCTCTCTTAGCTCACATTCGTTATAGTAGGAAGAACAATGACCTAGCAATACTGAGACCTGATTCCTTCTGTGGTCTTAGCCAGCTCTTTTCACCTTGTTTGGATTCAGTTTCCAGAATATACAAAGACCACCTGAAACTCAGCAACACTAAAATAAACAAATTGATGCAAAACTGGGCAAAGGACTTTGCCGTGGTATAAATGTTTGTTCCTTCTGAAACTCTTGTTGAAATTTAACTGCCATTGTAAAAGTGTTAAGAGGTAAGGCCTTTAAGAAATCATTAGGTCAGGGCTGCCAACATGAATGTGTTAATTCCATTATCTTGGGAGTGGGTTGTTACAAAGTGAGCCTGGTCCCTGCTGTTTAAGGAGTTTTCTGTATATTCTGAATTTCAGTGCCTTATCAGATATATGATTTGCAAATATGTTCTCCCATTCTGTGGGTTTTCTTTTAACTCTGTTGATTCTGTCTTTTAATGCGCAAAATTTTTAAATTTTCACGAAGTATACTTTGTGTGTGTGTGTGTGTTTGTGGTCTGTGCTTTTGATGACTTACCACACAAATCCTTCCAAATCCAATGCTGTGAAGCTTTTGTCCTATTTTCTTTTATAATTTTTATTGTTTTAGTTTTCACATTTAGATCTTTGGTCCATTTTGAGTTATTTTTTGTATATGGTGTTGGATAAGAATCCTTATTTTTTTTGGCTTCATTTTTGAGGATTCCTAATTTTCCTAGCACCATTTGTCAGAAAGACTGTCCTTTCTCAGTCGAATGGTCTTGGTACCCTTGTCAGGAGTATTTGACCACATGTGTCTGAGCTGTCTGTTCTTTTCCGTTGACTCATGTCTGTGTTTGTGCCAGTGCCACACTGTTAGGATGACTGGAGCTTTTCAGTAATTTTTGAAATCAGGAAGTGGGACTCCCCCAGCTTGATTCTTTCAGTTTTCAAGCTATTACTACTACTTCTTTTTTTTTTTTTTTCTTTTTGCAGTTTTTTTGGCTGGGGCTGGGTTTGAACCTATCACCCCTGGCATATGGGACCAGCGCCCTACCCTTTTGAGCCACAGGCACCACCTTCAAGCTGTTACTTCTTTTTTTTTTTTTTTTTTTTTTTTGAGACAGAGCCTCAAGCTGTCCCCCTGGGTAGAGTGCCGTGGCATAGCTCACAGCAACCTCCAACTCCTGGGCTCAAGCGAGTCTCCTGCCTCTGCCTCCCAAGTAGCTGGCACCACAGGCGCCCGCCACAACGCCTGGCTATTTTTTTTTTTTTTTTGGTTGCAGCCATCACTGTTGTTTGGCGGGCCTGAGCTGGATTTGAACCTGCCACCTTAGGTGTATGTGGCTGGCGCCTTAGCCACTTGAGCCACAGGCGCCGAGCCCAAGCTGTTACTTCTACTATGACCATCAGCTTGGCCATACTTGCCTCTGCTTTCTTGTTTCATTTGTGTTCCTGAGGAAAAGGTATCAGATAGTGACATGTAAATCTCTGCGCCACTGACACCCCCCAAAGTGTGCCTAAACAGTTGTCAGGGCAAGGGCAGGACGTGGAGTCACTTTCCCGTGATGTGCAGAGGTGCTCAGCCACCTCTTATTTAATTCTTTTTCCTCTGTGTGGCCAGCAGCCGTCCTGTTGCAGTTTTTCATGAGCATCATAGTCTCCAGAGTGGGGTGTGTAAGGCAGGCTAGTGAGAATACCTGCCTCTGTTTATTTGTTGTCTAAAAAAAAATCAGTAAGTAACTAAACTTCGTTGGTATTTAATATCTAGTTTGATAATAGTAGGTTATCTATAAATTACATATATTGGAGGTGTGCAATACAAATTTTTTTATTGATTAAAAAACCTTTGAGAATATTAAACTAAAGCCAGCTGTTGCTGGATGGTTTGTTCCTGTAGCTTCATCTTCTACTTTTTAATAGAATTTGCATTCATTGAGTTTCTGTGATGTGCTAAATGCCGAGAACATCAAAGTTGACCAACACGGCAGTATTTAAGAAAGGGATATTGATGGCGCCAGTGCAAAGTGGCTAAGGTGCCAGCCACATGCACCAGAGCTGATGGGTTTGAATCCAGTCCAGGCCTGCCAAACAATGACAACTGCAACCAAAAAATAGCCAGGTGTTGTGACGGGTGCTTGTGGTCCCAGCTACTCGGGAGCCTGAGGTGTGAGAATCGCTTAAGCCCAAGAGTTGGAGGTTGCTGTGAGCTGTGATGCCATAGCATTCTATCGAGGGCGACATAGTGAGACTCTGTCTCAAAAAAAAAAAAAAAATGATGCAAACATATACAGATGAAGAATCTTTGGATATGTTTGGGGGACCATCAAGAATTCCATTTGGTTTGTCATAAAAGATACTCAGAAGAGAGCAGTGGGAGAGAGCCCTGAGCAGGTCAGGGTTGGGTTTTGTTCTAATACCAAAAGGTTTTTGGTCCATTCAATAAATATTTATTGAGTGCTGATTCAATATGTCAGACAATAATTGTTGCGCTACTGGAGCGTATGTTCTAGTGGTAAAAGAGACAAAAACAAAGAAGCAAAATATAAACTACCAGCTGGTGAAATTTGTCAAACTGGAGTGGACTCACTGGGTAGGGTCCCTCAGTGCCCACAGAGCTGTGTGGGAGTTAAAATCCTGAGCAGAGGGATGACCTCGGATCTCTGAGCTCTTTGGTGACTAACCTCGGCAGTTGAATAAAGTTTCTTTTGAGTTTAGTGCTGAGATGTGGGGAGGGGGTGGGTGGAGCAGGCTGGGGCTCTTGCCGAAGCACTCAATTCTGGGGTGAAGTAGACACTCTTAGGGGTCCCTTTTGACTCCACGTGGGCACTAATAAATATATTCTAGGTTTAGAGTTTTGCTTTGGCAGATCAATAAGATTGAAAGGATTAGTTTTTCTTAACAAGGATGTGTAGTAAATAAACTTCTTTTCTGTGAATCTAGAATTCTTGGGAGAACCTGTAGGAAGACAGTAAGTCCCTGAAAACATTTGTTGTGTTCTGTGGTTCAGGTGGGGGGGCTCCACTAGAGAACCTTGCTGACACACTGTAGTGTTTCTCAATTGAGAACACATATCAGAATCACCCGAGGAATTTAAAAAACATACAGTTGCCCTGGTGTGGCTCCAGCTTACTGGATTAAACATCTGATTGGGTGAGGGCAGTGTTTTTCAGCCTTTTTGAATCTCATGGCATACTTGAACCTATAGTTAAATTTCCACAACATACTTAAATTATGTTGATTAAAGAAAAAGCTAAGAAAAGAATATACTGTGCTTTAAACTTCTTTAAAAAACACTTTAATTAATGATCTTTAAAAATTTTCATGGCATACCCAAGACCCTTTTATGGCACACCAGTGGCACACTGGTTGAAAATTACCGGGTTAAGGGCTATTTGATTTAAAAATATGTGAGGATCAGTCATAAAACAAATGCTGTATTCATAAGGAACTTACCTGTGATCTCCTGCGGCATAACAGTGAAGGGTAGGACAACAGTCCCTGCCCTTAGCAGGGGCAGGGATAACCATGCATTAGCACACGCAGATGAAGGTGCTATGTGAATTCTAGAGTTGTTTGCCTTGTGCTAGTTCTTTTTTTTTTAGAGAAAGGGTTTTGCTAGATAGGGTTTTGATATGTTGCTCAGGCTGAAGTGAGATGGTATGATCATAGATCACTGTAGCCTCCAACCTCTGGGCTCAGGTGATCCTCTTGCCTCAGCCTCCCAAGCAACTGAGACTACAGGTGCGGCCACCATGCTTGACTAAAAAAAAAAATTGTAGAAATGGAGTCTGTCTTTGTTGCTCCTGCTGTTCTCAAATTCTTGGCCTCAAGCTATCCTCCTACCTCTCAGCCTTCCCAAGTCCTGGGATTACAGATGTGAGCTTCTGTGCTCAGCCAGTTCTTTTAATTGTCAAAATTGGTTGACTCCTTCACTCAGGGACTGGTAGCCTAATTGGACAGATTACTTGGTGAGGAAATTTTGGATACAGACTCAAAATTAATTCCTATTGTATGATTCAGTAAACATGAGAGCCTATATTTATATACTTTTCTGGTCCCCCTTCCTGGTGAATTGGAATGAATATTAACAAATTGAACTAACTGCTTTTGGTAGACAGCTTGCATGGTTTTGAGGTTTATAATCTGTATGTATAGCATAGTGGTTACGATGCTAAGTGTGCCACTCACTACTTTGGACAAGTTACCTTTCTGGAACTCTGTTTCATCTGTAGAATAGGGATAATAAAATAGCTGCCCCATGACGTTGTGATAATTAATTGAACTGTATGAAAGCTCTTTCTGCCTGGCAGTAAGTGTGAGCTATTGCTGTCTCCGGCTCCATGCTGTAACTGCTGTTACTACTGCTCTGATGACTGTTACTCTCTCCTCTGGGCAACATCACTGTTATGTTATCATAACATAACACCTTCTATGTTATCACATAGAAGATAGCATAGCCATTGCCACTTAATGCTTATGAACGCTCTGTGAAATAGGTATTATTCTTGGCGTTTTCTAAATTGGGAGTCTGAAGCATTATAGGTTATGGATTTGCTTTGGGTTACAGAGTTGCTGAGCTGGTATTTGAACTCTGTCTGATGTCAAAATAATGACCTTTCCCCGCAACACACTGACTTCCTATATTAGGGACTAACAGGATTTGTGCCACAGCAGCTATCTTATATTGCTTCTGTCCAGGGTGAATAAAATTGTTGGCTTTTGTGGCATGCCGTACAACATATTATGTATGTGAACTAATTAACACGCAAATTCAAAGTTTGTTGGAGATATCAGTCATTGAATTTAAGTTACAAGTGTTTTTTTTCCTAGAATTACAAAGTATTCTGCTTCCTGTTCTGGAGTGCTCATAAACTCACTCTTCCCTTTCTCTTGCCCCATCTCCTATTGCTGTCACAAACCATGTCAGGATGGTCCAAGTAGGGCTTTTAAAACTGTAGCACTCATCAGTTTAGGCATAACTTTAAACTATAACCTTTTGTTATAGACTTTTTCCCTAAAATTCTTCATATGTACATTAAGTTTTTTAATAAACACATTAACCCGGAATCATAATTTGGAGGCAGAGTGTGTAAGTACTGTATTTAATGCTAGTGGAAGCATGGCTCTGAATTGAGGGGTGTGTCTGGGGAGCCTGAGGCAGCCACTGGTGATGGTTTCTGGTCAGGAGAAGCAAGACTCTCACACTGGCGTGTAATTTTCCTAGACCGCTGGTCTCAGCCCCACTAGACGGATCTTTCTTGTTTTTGTGTCTTTCACATCTGAGTAAAGCAGCCAGTGAAGAGCGTTTGTTAGATTACTTGCATTCTGTTACGTTTTCAAGAAATTATTTAGTGTGGTGGTCCCCCCCCCACCTCAACTGGGGGAAATAAGACATTCTGCATTATATCCCAGTTTCCCTGACTATGCAGTGTATTTCAAAACATACCATATATTTTCTGGCAAAGAAGTGGGCACGGCAAATGTAATACATAATTAAAATGAGTGATTTTGAACAAGAGTTTCCCATTTGAATTATTATGCTGTTTTTTGGTGGTGGCGAGAGATAGAGGGAGTCACAGAGTTAGCCCATGCCAGACTGGAGAGCTTTCAGATCTGCTCTTCACCAGAGGGAACCATTAGAAGATTTGTTTGGCAGGTGGTTATTGAATGCTTTAAAGATCTGTTGCTGTAATCTCTGCACTTTGGGAGGCTGAGATGGGAGGAATGCTTGAATCCAGGAATTCATGATGCTGTCTCTGTGAACACTAGAAAAATTGGCCAAGCACAGTGGCACATGCCTCTAAGTGCCAGCTACTCTGGAGGCTGATGCAGGAGGATCACTTGAACTTGAAAGCTGGAGATTGTAGTGAGCTGTGATCATGCCTAGGACACAGAGTGAGACTCTGTCTCTATTTTTTAAATTCTATTACTGATTTTTTTCCTCCTTCCCTTTAAACTCACTCAGTACCTATTTCTTTACCGCTCTTATAAGCATATAACAAAGCATATAGCAGGGGTCCATCTGCTGGGCCAGTCTGGAAGGGTATAAAGAAGGTGGAATCTGCTTTTCCCTTCCTGTTAGCACTTGCAGACTCACTTCATTGGTCTGCTTGGACCCCTGGGTTCTTCCTGTCCTGCCTTCCCATGACCGCCTCTTATTTAAGACCACACCTGTTGTTTGATCCTTTTCTCCTGTTGTTTTTTTTTTTTTTTTTTGGCCGGGGCTTGGTTTGAATCTGCCACCTCCAGCATATGGGACCAGCACCTTACTCCTTTGAGCCGTATGTGCCACCCCTTTTCTCCTGTTTTAACCGATCTGTTTTCTTTCTCATTTCTCTACACTACTATCTGTGGACACCTGTAAGCCTGAGAAAATTATTTCGTCTGATTTTATTATCTATTTCAGTGATGGCCAATAGGTGCTGAATCCCCTGAAACCAGGGGCATGGCTTCTCACTCCTAGCAGTAACTACCACCTTCTAGTCCAATTAAAGGGGAGTATTTTTAGAACAGACATTTGGACCAGAGGGAGCAGGTGGCCTCTTTCCTAACATTCCTAGAGAGTCCTCCTGCTCTGGCTAAGTGGAAGGCCTGGCTTTCTGGCCTGAGAGCATTTCATTCATTTTTAAAGATTATATATGAATACTGTGCTCTACTGAGGGAATTATTTGTTTTAGTTTGGATTCATAATTGTTGTAAGAAATCTGAGTTTTAGGAGTTTTGAAAATTGTCAAGGTTGGTACTTTGTAGATGGTTTTTCCAGACTGATGATGTTTCCTATCATTTGGCCACAATACAGGAAGCACTTGGTAAAGTTTTATTTCCTACTTGAAGCAGTAAACAACTCATGAGTTTTTTTGTTTGTTTTGGCATGAAATGCCCCAGGCCTAATTTTTTTTCTTTTCTTTCTTTCTTTCTTTCTTTTTTTTTTTATTAAATCATAGCCATGTACATTAATGCAATCATGGGGTCTAATGTGCTGGTTTTATATATAATTTGAAATATTTTCATCAAACTGGTTAACATAGCCTTCACAGCATTTTCTTAATTATTGTGTTAAGACAGTTATATTCTACATTTAGTAAATTTCAGATGTACCCTTGTAAAATGCACGGTAGGTGTGGTCCCACCGATTACCCTCCCTCCACCCATCCTCCCCTCTCCCCTCCCCTCTCTCTCCCCCTTCCCCATATTCTTGGGTTGTAATTGGGATATAGCTTTCATATGAAAACTATAAATTGGTTTCATAGTAGGGCTAAGTACATTGGATACTTTTTCTTCCATTTTTGAGATACTTTGCTAAGAAGAATATGTTCCAGCTCTATCCATGTAAACATGAAAGAGGTAAAGTCTCCATCTTTCTTTAAGGCTGTGTAATATTCCATGGTGTACACATACCACAATTTATTAATCCATTCGTGGGTCGATGGGCACTTGGGCTTCTTCCATGACTTAGCAATTATGAATTGGGCTGCCGTAAACATTCTGGTACAAATATCTTCGTTATAATGTGATTTTTGGTCTTCTGGATATATACCTAGTTAGAGGAATTGTAGGATTGAATGGCAGGTCTATTTTTAGATCCCTAAGTGTTCTCCAAACATCTTTCCAAAAGGAACATATTAGTTTGCATTCCCACCAGCAGTGCAGAAGTGTTCCCTTTTCTCCACATCCACGCCAACATGTCTGGTTTTGGGATTTTATGATATGGGCTAATCTTAATGGAGTTAGATGATATCTCAAAGTAGTTTTGATTTGCATTTCTCTGATGATTAAGGATGATGAGCATTTTTTCTTGTGTCTGTAGGCCGTGCTCCTGCCTTCTTCAGAGAAGTTTCTCTTCAAGTCCCTTGCCCACCCTGAGATGGGATCACTTGTTCTTTTCTTGCTAATACGTTTGAGTTCTCTGTGGATTCTGGTTATTAAACCTTTGTTGGAGACATAACCTTCAAATATCTTCTCCCATTCTGAGGGCTGTCTGCTTGCTTTACTTACTATGTTCTTGGCTGTGCAGAAGCTTTTTAGTTTGATCAGGTCCTAGTAGTGTATTTTTGGTGTTGCTTCCATTGCCTGGGGGGTCCTCTTCATGAAGTATTCACCTAGGCCGATTTGTTCAAGTGTTTTCCCTGCACTTTCTTCCAGTATTTCTATGGTTTCATGTCTTAAGTTTAAATCTTTAATCCAGTGAGAGTCTGTCTTAGTTAATGGTGAGAGGTGTGGATCCAGTCTCAGTCTTCTGCAGGTTGCAAGCCCAACCCTAACTTAAGTGTATTTTCTCCTATTTGCTAATAAGCATTTTAGAGATTCATCTCCTTTCTGGCATAGAAATTAATGAGAATGGTGCATACAATCCCTAATTAAAGTGTGACTCAGCACACGTCCTATTTGATTTACCCTGGAGACATTGATTGCCCTTTGCGATTCATTTCTCCTTAGGAAAAGGAGATTGTCAAATAGAAACATTTATTTGATAAAACTTTGATGTAAAAAATGGGCATAGGCTTGGCTTTCAGATTTGTGCTTTTATAAACTAAACAATTAAAGAAAAAAGCCAAGCTTCACAAGACAGATAGTAAAATGAGTGGTTAAAGCACCTGGATCAGGGGCAGAGAGTGAGTCCTGGGCTCGATGCTCGGTGGCTGTGGGACGTGAACCTCACTGAGCCTTATTTACCTGTTTCAGTGTGAGGCTGATGAATGACAGTACCGGCTCATGGAGTTTTTGTGAGGATTGAATGAAATACTGTGTGTAAGATGCTTAGTACAGTAGTAAATAGTGAATAATGTCAGCTGGCTTCATTTTGCTATTGTTATCATAGATGTCGATGTATTCGTATTCGTATTCGTAAAACTTAAACTGATAGTGTTTCTGGAAGTTTTGTAATGCTAAAAGCAATGGCTATAAAAGGTACGTTAGATAATTCTTGTTTCTGTAGCTGAGTCATATCAAAGAGACCAACATTTTAAAGAATAGGTAATTGATGAAGATTGACTTTTATTCATAAAATGTTTTTTTTCTAGCTGGGTATTATAAACAAGGTAAGAAAGTTAAAATAAAAATATTCCCTTAAAGTTGTCTTCATAAGTATTTTTAGCATGTACAGTTTAAGTACTAGGCATTCATGTAGTAACCTTCTGTTTTACAGGGTAACATTGTTAGATGTTATAATAGCCAAGATAGTGAGTGACGAGCCACTGACCAAGGATGACATTCCTGCGTTTCTGCGCCACGCTGAGTTGATTGCGAGCACTTTTGTGGATCAGTGCAAGACTGTGCTCAAGCTGACCTCTGAGCAGCACACAGATGATGAGGTAAGGAGGCAGATTCCCTGGTGCTAGGTGAGAGAGACAAGGCAGATTTTCTTTTTATTTTTTTTTTATTTTTTTCAGATTGTTTTTTAACTTAACCAAGTCCTCTAGGAGAATTCTTTTCTAAAATCTTTTCAAAATACTACTTAAGTAATGTATGCTTGTATTAGAATAGTTAGAAAATTTAGATAAGGAAAAACAGTGCACATATTTTTTTACCATCCAGAGTCAATGATTTTTTTCAGGAAGATGACATCAGGTATGTACATGCGTGCATTGACATGTGCATACACACGTACACTTTGTGTGGCATGGTCTGCGCCGGCTCTCTCTTTTTTTTTTTTTTTTTTAAGACAGAGCTTCAAGCTGTCCCCCTGGGTAGAGTGCTGTGGCATCACAGCTCACAGCAACCTCCAACTCCTGGGCTCAAGCGAGTCTCCT
>NW_003852402.1:3691182-3695493 GCF_000181295.1 Otolemur garnettii | reverse complement strand
AAAAAAAAAAAAAGTTTCCATTTTTTTCTGAATGTAAGCTCCATAAGGCCAGAGCTTTTGATTGTTACATGTTTATAAACTATGTGCATAGTAGACACGTAGCAAATAGTATTTACTAAATGAATAAATCATGTATTATGAATATCTTTTTAAAATGTCAGTGTAACATTCCAAGTAAAGAATTTATCATTTATTTGTCCAACTCCCTATAGTTGGACATTTAGGTTCTTATTTCTATTTATTATAAATAGTACTGTAATATAGTACTTAGTTATGTCTTTGCACATTTCCATAGCTCCTAACCTTGGATGTAAACTTAGAGAAGTGTATTGCTGGGTATAAGGATATCACATTTTTAAAGCTTTTGCTACATATCTCCAAATTTCCTTCTTTTAAGTTTATTCTATTCATTATAGGGGATTCCTAACCATACACCATCCTGGTTAACTGCTGCAAGGAGTTCTGTCCATGTGAGCCTGCCATGGGCTGCTCAGGTCTTATCTTGACTAAGGGTATAAAGGCTAGCTTGTACTGATTTTATTTCCCTCCTGCTCACTTCAGAATTTCTCTCTATTTTTATCTATTCCTCCTTCCTTCTCTCTGTCTTAAAGTTAGAATTATTCTTTTTCTGGATTATTACTCAAAAGTAAAAGGAATGTACTTCTGATACAGTAATAGGAATGAATCTCAAAAGTGCTGAGGGGAGAGAACCTAGGCTAGAGAACAGACCATGACTCCAATTCTGTGAGATGCCTATAGGCCGAACTCATTAGTAATGACAAAAAACAGATAAAATATCATCAGGGGCAGGATTTAAAGGAGTGGAATTGATTGTAGAGGGACATGAGGGAACTTTCTGGACTATAGAAATGTTATGTATACCTCAACAGCACTCTGTACTGTACACTGAAGGTGGATATATTTTATTGTGTGCAAATTATACCTTAGTAAAGTTGATTTAAGCATGATTTTAAAAAAGATGATAGGGGGCCAGTTGTGTGCTGATAGGAACGATCAGATAGAGAGGGAAGATTGGATGGTAGAGTCGCTGTTGGCAGATAGGTGAAGCTGGGGGCGAGTGATTGGTATCCAGAGTGCAAACTCATCCACCATCTGCAGAGGGAAGCAGGGAGTAGGGTACTGGTCCCTAGCCTTTCCTGGAGAGTGACCTGTGATAATATGAGATCGTTGACTTCTGTTGTAAATTCAGGTCATGACTGCAGTTGTATCATGAGAGTGTATTTCCTTTTTTGTGAATATGTTTTTGTTCCGGTCCACTTTGCTGTTGATTTTCTGTGCTGTGTCATACAGACCAGGGTGAGTCTCAGGGATTATGCCAATATTTTAGTTCTCATTTTCTGTAATGAAAAAGAGAGAGCTCAGGGGCTTGCTTTTCCTTTCTTCCAGCAGAAGGAGCAGTGAGTGTTGCTTAACAAAAAGTTGTTTGTTTGTTTTGAGGCAGAGTCTCACTTGGTCACCCTTGGTAGAGTGCTGCGGTGTCATAGCTCACAGCAACCTCAAACTCTTGGGTTTAAGTGATCCTCTTGCCTCAGCTTCCCAAGTAGCTGAGACTAGAGGGACCCGCCACAACGCCCGGCTGTTTTTTAGAGACAGGGTCAGCGGCAGGCTCTTGCTCTTGCTCTTGCTCAGGCTGGTCTTGAACTTGTGAGCTCAGGCAATCCACCTGCCTCAGCCTCCCAAGTGCTGGGATTATAGGTGTGAGCCACTGCACCAGGCAAAACAAAAAGTTTTAAACATTAATACTTTAGGAAACAGAGAAAAGGCAGTAAAACTTAGTACCTATTAAATCATACCTTTAAACATTTCTGGGTACTTATGTTTAAAGTATAAGTGATTTTAGTACTATAATAAGTTACCTGGTGTAACTTTTCATAATTAGGGAAATAAACATTTTTCCTTCAAACTGTTTTTTCTCTAAGCTGGGAGGAATTATTATATATGTATTAGTAGGATGGAAAATTGCAGACAGCTTTCTTTTGAAAAGCGAAATTAGTTCACTTTTAGAAGTGTATTGATCTATACACTCACAATTTGTGCATAATAATGTATATAAAAGCCCCTTACATCAGTATTTAAATGTGCCGTGTATCCAGTGGTGTACTGCAGCTAGCTTGTACTGACTTCTGAGAGTCAATTATTAAATATTAGAGACTTTTGAGCTGGTTGTAAGCCATTGGTAGCTTGAAATCCCCGATGGTGGAAGTAGTTATACCACGGAAATCAATAGATGCTGCACGTTGGGGCCTCCCCCCGGCTTCCTTCTCTCCTCTTCTTCCCAGCTGGTTTACCGTCAACCCCCTGCATTTATTCATTTGTGATTTTTTTAGGATAAGATATTCACTAAAGTTCTCATAATGCTATGTCTGAAAATGGTCCTATTCATAGCATGTATTTTTTAAATTCATGCAATTGATTAGCTTTTAAAATCCTGGGGGTTTTTTGTTTTGTTTTGTTTTTTTATAGAGACAGAGTCTTACTTTGTCGCCCTTGGTAGAGTTCTGTGACATCACAGCTCACAGCAACCTGCAGCTCTTGAGCTTAGGCAATTCTCTTGCCTCAGCCTCCCAAGTAGCTGGGACTACTGGCACCTGCCACAACGCCCGGCTACTATTTTGTTGCATTTTGGCTGGGGCCAGGCTCAAACCCGCCACCGTTGGTATATGGGGCTGGTGCCCAGCTCACTGAGCCACAGGCGCTGCCCATCCTGTTTTTTTTAAATACGTGCATTCCTATATAAAAACAGTCTTGGATTCTCATATTAAATGTACTTACTCTATTTTGTGTACTACTTTCCATGTTTTGATACATTTTTGGTCAGTTCTAGATTATTTACTGCATCTTGTCCAATTTTAGCGAAACTTGCTTTGGCTCTGAAAACTTAGAAAACCATTGTTTTTAGCTTTATATATATATGTGTGTGTGTGTGTGTGTGTATATATATATATACATATACACACATATATATATATATATATTTCTCCCCCCACCCCAGACAAGAGTCTTACTTTGTTACCCTCGGTAGAGTGCAGTGGCATCACAGCTCACAGCAACCTCCAGCTCTTGAGCTTAGGCGATTCCCTTGCCTCAGCCTCCCAAGTAGCTGGGACTACAGGTGCCTGCCACAATGCCTGGCTATTTTTTTTGTTGCAGTTTGGCCAGGGCTGGGTTTGAACCGGTATATGGGGCCGGCGCCCTACTCACTGAGCCACAGGTGCCACCCTAGCTTTATATTTTCTGATACCCGTATGTTATGAGAACTGTCCTCAAGTTGGTTTTACATTCTTTTTTTTCCTTATTACCCCAGCTTTAAGTCACACCGTAGTGTCTGTTATGTAGGAAGTGTTTAGTTATATTTATGGAATAACTAAAAAGGTATTCTTTCATTCCAGTTATTAAGAACTTAATTTTTTGTATTATGCAAATAGTATTTTGTTTATTGTAAGAAAGATTATTTAAGCTAAAGTCATTGAAACATAAAGACATTGCTCCTTTTTACTCGTTTCCTGGCTTTTCTACACATGTCTGCATATACCACATTTGTTTTTTCTGAAAGTTTTTTTAAACATATCTGTATGTTTTTTTTCTTTTTCACAGTATTACATACATTTTTTTCACATTTCTTTATTTTATTTTATTTATTTATTTATTTATTTATTTTAATAGAGACAGAGTTTCACTTTATCGCCCTTGGTAGAGTGCTGTGGTGTCACAGCTCACAGCAACCCCAACTCCATTTCTCTTCCCTCAGCCTCCCGAGTAGCTGGGACTACAGGCATCCACCACAACACCTGGCTATTTTTTTGTTGCAGTTTGGCCGGGTCCAGGTTTGAACCTGCCACCCTCGACATATGGGGCCAGCACCCTACCCACTGAGCCACACGCGCCACCCTTTTCACTACTTAACTTATGATGTAATCTGTACATCTTTCCACTTTAACACATGTGTATTGATGCTTTTTAATAGTTGAATAGTATTTCACTATATAGATGCATCATAATTTTTCATTTGTTTCCTAGACATTTCATTTGCTTCTAGTTTTTTTTTTTTTTAAACCTTCACAATAATGTTATAGTAAATATCCTTAGACAAACTTTGGACAAGTAAATCAGGGATTATAAGTATGTGTATTTAAAATTGTTAGGAATATTTCTAAATGGCACACCAGGGCAGCACAAGAATTCATGGGTTGCCCTTGGCAAATCTTACTTAGGTATTAGTTCTCTTTAGTGTTTTTTGGTAACCATTTTGCATGTTAGATATCAGGTTACAGGTTAGTTTTTTGGTAACCA
>NW_003852402.1:3617104-3690980 GCF_000181295.1 Otolemur garnettii | reverse complement strand
TTCCTTTATTTTGCGTGTTAGATATCAGGTTACAGGTTAGTTTTTTGGTAAAATGCATTCCTTTATTTTGCGTGTTAGATATCAGGTTACAGGTCACCCTTTTGAGACGAGGCCTTGCTCTGTTGCCCAGGCACAGTAGCCTCATTACAGTTCACGGTAGCCGTGAACGTCTAGGCTCAGTGATCCTCCTTCCTCAGTCTCCTGAGGGGCTGGGACTACAGGCGCCCACCACCATGTATGGCAATTTTTTTAATTTTTTAGAGCCAGGGTCTTACTATGTTACTCAGCCTGTCTCAAACTCCTGGTCACAAGCTCCCCTTCCTCCTTAGCCTCCCAAAGTGCTAGGATTTAGATGTGAGCCACTGCTGCTGGCTTTAGGTTACCTTTTTCCTTACATTTATTAAAAAACATTTCCAGAAAATTAATCTTTCTCTCATATATATAATAAACTTTTTAAAAACATAGTTAATTTTCTGTTTGAATTTACAACATTCTTAGCCTTTTAAAAGTCTTTTGTTTGTTTTTAATCTAGTTAGACTTACCAATTTTATCCTGGCCTCTGAATTTTGTTTACATATTTAGTAAACTTTTCCACTTAGATTGTGGAAATATGCACCCACGTGTGTAGTTCCTTCAGTACTTAGTCCACAGTTTTGTTAATCTAAAATTTCTTTTCATGTAAGGAGTGAGTTATGGGTTCACATGAATTATTTATGTCTTGTGACTGTCCAAGATTATACAGGCTTTGGTGTGAGACTGACCAGGTTTGAATCTTGATTTCTTCTGTTACTAGTGAATGATCTTGGAGAAGTTACTTATCATCTCTGTGCCTGTTTTTTTACCTGTAAAATAGATTTTAAATTGGATTTTTTTTTTTAAGAGACAGAGTTTCACTTTGTTGCTCTCGGTAGAGTGCTATGGCATCACAGCTCACAGCAGTCTCCAGCTCCTAGGCTTAGGTGATTCTCTTGCCTCTGCCTCCTGAGCAGCTGGGACCACAGCCGTCTGCACAACGCCCAGCTATTTTTTGTTGCCGGGGCTGGGTTCGAACCCACCACCCTTGGTATATGGGGCCAGTGCCCTACTCACTGAACCACAGGCACCACCCAAATGGATTTTATTTTAATATAAGTGTTTAGTGTGATGACTAGTACATAGCTAAATTTTTTGAATGCTGGCTGTTAATTTATTGTATCAATACCATTTAGTGAATAGTAATAATCTCATTTTTTTTCTGCTAATTTTAAGGCTGCCTGTATCATATACTAAATTCTTACATATATTTGGATTTATTTCTGGATGTTTCAGCTTTTTTACAGCGGGAACCAGTAAGATGTTAACAACTGGAGAAAGGCGAATTCAAAGACATGTGCCTTTATATGCAGTAGAGTTCTTTGAACCATGGCATTTTACAGGATTTCTGTGGGCAGGAAATTAATGTATTTCATAGGATATTTGGATCTTTAAAATGGAACTTGGATGCTGAGAATGCTTTAAAAGGAAAATATTTGCATAAATGATATGTAGCTAGTAATTTTGAATATTTATTCCACTCTTGGAAGGTATTTTTGCTTGAATAAGAACTTTCCTGACTCTTTGCTCCAAGAAGACACATAATGACACATCATCTTAGGTTCTTTTTGGGGAGTATTTATTTTAAATTTCAGATCAATATGAGGGTACAAATGTTGCGGCTACACTGTTTTCATTTCTAAAGTCAAGTTCAAGTTGTAGTTGAGCCCTTCACCCAGGGGGCGTGCTCCCCTTAGGCACATAGGTGAGATCCCGCCCCTTCTCTCCTCTCCCCTCCCCTCCCCCTTGCTAGACCGCACTTCTGGTTTCCTTTCGTGTGAGCATGTACTTGTTTACATATTGGTTTTATATTAGTATTGAGTACATTGGATGCTTGTTTTTCTGTTATTGTGATAACTTTGCCAAGAAGAATGTGTTTCAGTTCCATCCAGGTAAATACAAAAGATGTAAAGTCTCCATCTTTTCTTATGGCTAGATAAATACTAAATAGTACTCCATGGTATACAGATGCCACAGTTAGTGAATCCATTCATGGTTGATGGACAACTTGGGTCACTTCCACAGCTTGATGTGAACTGAGCTGTAACCATCATCTTACATTCTTGATGGCAGATGTCTGCTGCTAGTGAAAGTGACTATTTGTGTACATATTTAATACTTTGTTTTGCATCGTTCTGTTTCTTTCTTTAGATGAAATACAAGCACTGAATATGGAAATATTTTATTTTCTTATAGTTAATTATAAGTGTTAGGTCATTTAACTTCAAATGTAGTTAAAAGTTATGTTCTCTTTGTTTTAGGAGGCACTGGCTACAATTAGGCTTCTGGATGTGCTGTGTGAAATGACTGCTAATACTGAGCTGCTTGGCTACCTGCAGATTTATCCTGGCTTGCTGGAAAGAGTGATTGGTGAGTGAAACATCGTAAATAGTATTTTTAGTTAAGGCTTGTTATACTGTAATATAAATCCAAACACAAATCCTTAATTTTCAGTGTGTGATGTATTTTTGAGTTTTTTTGTGGATTATTTTTTCTTAGAGAGGAATTGTGGCATTGGGGTTTAGGCTTCGGGGCCAGATGATCCAAGTCCACACTGTAGCTCCGGCTCTTCCCTCTGCTAACTCAGCATTTCTTCTCAGTGAGGGGGGGTAACCTGCCTCCTTTGAGGGCCACATGGTAGAGGTTTCACCAGTAGTGGGTGTGGTCATAATGGTGGTGATTCTATATTACTATAGCTTGATAATATCTGTAAATATTTCTTGGTTAGACTTACTAAGAAGAAAATAGTGCCTCGCACATATTTTTTATTCAGTTTGTGTAAGAAAACTGTTTTAACCAAGAAGCTGTGAAGTATTACCAACCTTGCAAAAAGCTGTTAGCAAAAGAATTCAGGTAGAGCCTGTTCCTTGTGAATGGCCGTGCTTTGTATTGCTATTCACTATTACTGCTTTTTTTTCTTTTAAGAGATTATACTTTGAAGGCCAATATATTGAGGAAGATAACTTTGTATCTAGACTTACGAGCTAGTAGTGAGGTATAGAAGAAGATATTTTAGAATTCCTTATCAGTGTTTTATTTTGAATATAGTGCTTTTAGTGATAATTGACATAAAACGCTTTACGGAGAAAGCATGAGTTTGGAGCCAGGGCAGATGTGAGATGCCACCTGCCTCTGCAAGTTGCCAGCTTCTCTGAACCTAATTTCTTCATTATAAAATTGGGAGAGTGATACCTGCCCAGGTTTGTTGAGAGAGTTAAATGAAATGATGTGAGGACATTAAATTATAGTTCCTAGAAGATCTTCTGTTTTCATAGACTGATAGGAGGTATTCATAGAATATAGCAGTGGTAAGTTATTTCTTCTGAATATAGCTAAAATAGATCTATGGAGAACACACACTGCCTTCTGATTATCTGACCACTGCGGAAGACAACAAACTCTCTTCTTGGGTTCTGTCACTGAGTCATTGTAGATAGGGGTTGTACATTAGACTTGGCTGACTATAATTATCAGATTAATTCTTTCATAAGAAGTGGAGATTGGAAACCTTTTGTAAGAAAGATACCAGAATATTTTTAACTAATTTCTCTGAAAGTCCCAGTTGGGGTAATAATTATGACTTATCTCCCCCAAACTAGAGACAAAAACATTTAAAACAAAGGAAAAAGAGCCTTCTGATCATTATTTAAAAGAAGCTTTTGGTACTCTACCTTTTTCTATTTAAATCTGTTAAAATAAATCAGATTTGTTTATAGAAAACTAGTACAAAATACTAAAAAGTATTTTTCTATGGAAGATAAAATTTATTCTTTCCATTGTAGATCTTTTGCGATTGATTCATGTAGCTGGAAAAGACACTACAAACCTCTTCAGTACCACTGGCTGCATGAAGGCGGAAGGTGACATCTCGAATATGGCAGAGGGGTTCAAGTCTCATCTCATCCGTCTGATTGGAAATCTGTGTTACAAGAATAAAGAGAACCAAGACAAGGTAAGATTATTTCTCGGTCTGTGTCAGACATATATGGCTGCATTTAGAATATAGTATTTAGAGTGCAGTGCATGTTAGGTTTTTTGGAATGAAAGTTTGAGGTGCTTAGAAAGTAGCTTGAGAGAGAGACATATTACATACATATGTAATCTATATGTATATAAGTACATACATCTATATGTGTATATGAAATATGTTATATATTTATGTAAATTACATATTCCCCCACTGTTAAACATAATGTGTTATATTTGAGAGTTTGTATTTTTATAATTCTGTATTGTGTTTGTCCTTAGTTGCATTTGAGTCAGTCCCCTTTCTTATAAATTGTCAATGTTTGAGTAAACCTCTGCATTTAAGCACACTCTTATTTTGTGTAGAGGGCAGTCAATAAAAACATGTATTTAGGGAGCCTAGAAAATTCTCTAGCACATAATAAACACTAGTTATATTGACCATTATCTTAAAAAACAAACAAAAAGCCTTAAGTTATATCTGTAGCCTACATTTATGAGTGATAGCATCATAAATTTTTTCTTATTTTTGAAATGGATATAATGTTTAAGTATTACGTCTGTGGAAAGTTGGCAGGCCTCTTAGAAACTTCTTTTGTGCTGAACAGCTTAGAGGTGATTATATTGAGAATGTGAGGGAGAGATAAAAAGGGGTGGCAGGACATTTGGACCATGTGCCTCATATGAAACTAGCATTCCTGTGTCTTCCTGGAGTTTTACTGCAGGTGGCATTTGTTTTGCTTCTAAATTAAATGTATCTGTGTCAGGTTATATTTTCCTAAGATGGCAACAAAAGTACCTGTCATTTTACTTGTGTTTCTGTAGTGTGACTGGCATTGACCCACTGAGTGCTGGTATCTATTTCTCCATCCTTTGTGCTAGGCAGGCCCTGTGGCTGTTTTGAACAATAGAATTTGGCAGCAGTGATCCTGTACCATTTCTGGTATAGCCTTTAACTGGTCTGTTAACTAATCTAACAGACTGGCAGATTCTGTTTCCAGCTTTTTTGAAGTCATTGACCATGTACGAAGTACAGATTCCCTGAGGTCACCTTGCTGGGAGTTGCTGAGTCACCTGGAGAAGCCCTGGATGGTGAGCTGCAGTGAGGAGAGGGAAGGGGACGAGGCAGGGACTAGGCAGGGCACGTCAGGGACCAAGCATGTCTGAGAAACTGTCAGCTTCTTACTTGCCCCGCTGATGCCACAGGATCAGGGACATCCTGCCGCACAACACCTTTTCTGAATTCATGACCCACAGGATTGTGAGAAAAAGTGAAAAACTGGAGGAAAAATAAATTGTATAGGTCCTGCCTCTGTTAATAGCCCAGTGAGCTATTATTGGGCTGGTCTTCCTGCACATAACAGTTGTGAACTCTGGACAAAGGGTAGTTATGTGAAGACACAAACTTGACAGAACAGGCAGCTCTGCAGCAGATGGACACTTGGGAGACAGAAGAGGCACACAGCTCGCGCCCCTGGAGGCTGTGAATGCTCTAGTAGGAAATCTGCCATCTTTCTGGCTTGATGAATTGAAGAGCACTTTGGGGCAACCATAGCCATTGGAAAGTGATGGGGGTGGTCCAAGGAAGGAGAGAAACAAGCCCCCAAATCTGTGTGTCAACTACCTGGATCCTGCTGATGCCCAAATCACACATGTACGCAGCAGGCCCAAGTCATTGCGCTAAGGATAAAACAGTAGTACTGAGATGTGAGCTGCCACCCTAGAGTTTATAGATTAAGTCCAACTAAAATAATTGCATATGCCAAAATATCAGTAATCTTTAGAGAAAATATAATAGAATCCAGAGTTTCTGCAGCCACACCATTCACAATGTCCAGGATCAAATCCAAAATTACTTGACATACAGGAAAATGCGAACTGATCTTAAGAGAAACAGTACTTGATGGACACTGACTTTGAGATGACACAAATGTTGGGTTTAGCAGGCAAGGGTTTTATTTTATTTTATTATTTATTTATTTGAGACAGAGTCTTCCTCTGTCTTCCCAGCTACAGTGCAGTGGTATCATCACGGCTCACTGCAGCCTTAAAACTCTTGGGTTTAAGTGATCCTCCTGCTTCAGCCTTCCATGTAGCTGGGACTACAGGTGCACGCTGCCACACCTGGCTGATTTTTTCTGTTTTTGATAGAGATGGGGTCTGGCCTTTGCACAGGCTGGTCTTGAACTCCTATGCTTGAACAGTCCTCCTGCCTCAGCCTCCCAGAATGTTAGGGTTACAAGCATGAGCCACCATACCCATCTCAGGCAAAGATTTTAAAATAACAAATGTAACTATATTCAAGGATGTATAGGAAAATATTCTTTTTTTTATTTTATTTTATTTTATTTATTTATTTATTTATTTTTTGAGACAGAGCCTCAAGCTCTCCCCCTGGGCAGAGTGCCATGGCATTACAGCTCACAGCAACCTCCAACTCCTGGGCTCAAGCGAGTCTCCTGCCTCCGCCTCCCAAGTAGCTGGGACCACAGGCGCCCGCCACAACGCCCGGCTATTTTTTGGTTGCAGCCGTCATTGTTGTTTGGCGAGTCCGGGCTGGGGATTCGAACCTGCCACCTTAGGTGTACGTGGCTGGCGCCTTAGCCGGTTGGGCTATAGGCGCCAAGCCGGAAAATATTCTTCATATGAAAGAAAAGTAGGATATCTCAGCAGATAAATAGCAATTATAAAAAAGAACCAAATGGGCTCAGCACCCGTAACACCCTGGTTATGGCGCCAGCCACATATACCGAGGCCAGCGGGTTTGAACTGGCCCAGGCCAGCTAAACAACAGTGAAAACTGCAAAAGAAAGAATAGCTGGGTATTGTGGAGTGCACCTGTAGTCCCAGCTACTTGGGAAACTGAAGCAAGAGAATTGCTGAAGCTCAAGAGTTGGAGGTTGCTGTGAGCTGTGATGCCATGGCACTCTACCAAGGGTGACACAGTGAGACTCTGTCTCAAAACAAAACAAAAAAGCAAACTAGAATTGAAAAATACAGTATATAAAGTTTAAAAAAATTACCAAATGTGCTTAACAAATCGAGAAAGATGACAGAGGAAAGAGCTCTTGTGTTCGAGGCTACATCGGTACAAATCATCTTGTCTGAAAAATGGGGAAACAGATTAGAAATAAGATGGACATTTTATGATTCTAAATTTTGGGGTAATTTGTTATGTAGCAATTAATAACTGGAATAATTCCTAAGGGGGCACAGAGCCAGATGCCAGCTCAGGTGCAGTCTCGTGTGTGCATGCCGTGTCAGCACTTGTCAGCCTTCAGCAGGAGCCAACAGAAGACTGCGGACTCCGCTGGGAAAATTACTGGATGGGTTTTCACAGAAGAAAGTTTATGGAGAATAAAATACTTCACCTTTGTAATGACCAAGAAATGCCTTTCTTAAGCACAAAAGAGGTGGTTTTTCTTGTGTTTATTCTTTTGTTGCTAATTTGTATTGGCCCTTATAGGAACAAAATGTAGTAACCCTTAAAAGGCTTGTGAAATACCTCACTGAAGTCAGGATCAGATTGCACCCGGAGCAGATACAGAGTGTGCCCTGGAGGCCGCCGGTACATGGGAAGCCCCGTGGGGCTCTGCCCCTGCAGACGCTGATGGCACACTGTTTTCTGAGCAAACTCTAGAGGATATGAAGGAGTTCATTCTTTGAGCGTCAACTCAAAACCTCTGTCTCTCCCAGTTTCTTTTCTGTGTCAACAAAAGGCCTAAACCTGAAGGCGATTACTTCAGGGATTTTTTTCCTCCTACAACAGCTCTCTGATACAACACCAAAGTCTTATTCTAGATTTGCTGGAACCTTCTTTATTCTGTAGCCAAATCTTGATTCCAGCTGGGTTTTGCGTATATTTGTTCATTATTGCCTTGCACAGTGGAGTCCGCCAGCGCTCAGATGCTTTGATTACAGTTTTAGGGACAGGGATGGCATGTAGCAGCTCTTTATCACCAGACTGCTCCTTCTCCTTATGTTGTCTGTCTGGGTTGTCCCACTTCTGCCCAGACTGGGGCCTCTGGGGAAGTTTGGCTCCTTCTTTGCTCCAAGACTAAAGGTCTGAATTAGGGGGAATTTTGTATCATCTAGCCTAATTTGGGTTCATCCTTCACCCAGAAGAAAAATAAAACTTAGGATTTATTTGCTTAGTGTCTGCCGTGTCCCAGCATTGGGCTTAGTGTATTACCTGCATTATCAACTTTAATCTTCTTATCAGCCTTGCAAAGCAGGTTCTGCTAACCACATTTTAAGGAGAGGCCATCCTGTCAGTGAGTTGTAGAGCCCAAAGTAGAATTTGGATTTGTTTGCCTGTGAGTTCCTAGGCCTGTGCTGATTCCCCTGCACCACAGTGCCTGTCATTTGAGAGCTTTCCAAGAGTTTGGAGGGAAAGGTTTAAGTAAACTTCTGAAGGACTGCAGACCTGGAGGCTGGTGAGCCTGAATCTCCTAGGCTGGCCACGTCCCATCCTGGTTCAAGTCTGGTGCTCTGAGGGTCTTACTTGTCATCTCTGTCTGTGATTCATCCATTCATCCAACGTGAATGTTTCCAGCCTAGGGGATGTTTGATGACCAGAGAGGTGGGGCTTCTCCTCCTGAGATGCTTTCGTTCCAGGAGCACCAGTGACCATCTTTGCCTTTTTGAACCCAAATCCTCAAAGTATTCATAACACAACTCTTCCTGCTTTGCTTAATTCCTCTAAAGTTTGACCAGAGCCTTTTAAGCCCATCTGGGTCTCTCCACTGTGTGTGTAACTTCACTCATTGCAGGTGGCAACGTGAGCAGATGGCAGTCCTGCTCTTGTGTGGCCTTTTTCATTTTATACAGTTTTTTTTATCTGCATTAGTTTGTTGGAGCCTTTTTGACACCTCTGTGAAAAAGGCTGAAAAGATGTTATCATCATCATCATTTTCTAAATGAAGAAACTGAGGCCCAGAGGGGCTACATGTGTTTAATCAGCTGGCGTGTATTGAATGAAAACTTAAGGCGGTCACTTTGGGGGGGGTGACACATGTACAGTAGTAGCTCTGAAAAAAGTTTATACGCTGAGGCCTGTCAGAGAGGAACAGATGAGTGATGTGGTCCTCTGGCTGGCTGTGCAGGGTGCAGTAGTTGACAGGAAGGGTGATCATCTGCCTTTGAGGTTTGGTGTCTTGGGCAAGATGTGAGAGAGTGAGGGTGCTGGGCCTCAGTGAGTCAGCTCAGAGTGTCTCTGTCCCAGTCTTCCTAGGAGCCTTGAATTCTGAGTCTGTACACGTGATGCGTTGCAGTGTTTCCTGGATTGTGAAGGAGTTGCTAGACTCCCTTTCCTGAGCCACGGTAAGAGAGGTGTTCTTAAGTCCACCTGACTTCTGTTCTTACCTTGTTTTTGTGCTTGACTTGCACCATATTCCCTTTCTACCTTTCTACAGCTGTAGTGATTAGTTTACTTCTAAACCTTTGTGGACCTCAATGTAGATTCTGTTTTGGTTTCTATTATGAGAAGCAGGGGGGTGTTAATGCTGTGAATGTGCCGGAAGCATTCTTTGTCTTCTTTGTTAGAATAAGGAATGTAGGGTTTACTTTTTCTTCCCCATTCCTCTTTTCTTTGCTATTGTCATAATCTTATAGGTAAGTCTTTATTAGAAGAAAAACCAAACTTTTTTTATTTCATAAAGCTAAATGCATTTTTCAGAAAGGAAAGGCCTATGACCTAGTAAGTTTATTTACTTTCTTTTCTCCCCAAAGCAATTAGTTTTTTGTTTTATTTTGTTTTTGAGACAGTTTCAGTCTATTACCTGGGCTAGGGTGCTATGGTATCATAGCTCACAGCAACCTCAAACTCCTAGGCTTAAGCGATCCTCCTGCCTTAGGCTCCACAGTAGCTGGGACTATAGGCATGTGCCACCAGGCCCAGCTAGTTTTTCTATTTTTAGTAGAAATGGGGTCTTGCTCTTGCTCAGGCTGGTCTCAGACTCCTGAGTGCAAGTGATCCACCTACCTTGGCCTCCCCGAGTGCTAAGATTATAGGCATGAGCCTCTATTAGGCCCAGCCAAAGAAATTGTATTGACTAAAACGGGCCATGCGCTGTTTAGTCATTGAGTCCATTTTGCCAAAGATTTTATGAAAATATAGTTCAATTCCTTCCCTTTTTCCATCTCCTTCCTGATGTAAAAGATTCCTAGCAGTTGGACACATGCTCGATGGAGCCAGGTGTTTAAATATATGTGCAGGTAAAGCTTTCATTGCAAGCATAACTTCATTTTTAAAATAAGTCTGTAGTGTATGGAAAAGTCCAGCATGGAAAGACAAACTTTATTTGGCCCCTCTAATTCTCAATTATGAAGATAAGTTTCATTTAATACATGCAACATTTTTGTAATACATTTTTATTAAGTTTTCCTCATTGTTTTATTCCCGTTGTCTAAATCATACCTGGTACCTAGTAGGCACTTTGTACTTTTCTTGAATGAGTATTTATTTTTAGAATATTTGTGGAATGTCTGCTCTACGTCAAACACAGTTTTAGTTCTGAAGTTACATGCATATGGCAAGGAGGACATATCCGTCCCATTCATGGAGTCCAAATTCTACTGTGAAATTTCCTGACTGTATTTGCAAACAGAGACTAGTTCAAATAAAATACATTTTCAAACGAAAATTAATGTTTCTCTAAATTCTGGGTTCTTTAATTATTTTTGAAAGTCTTTTGTTTTAGGGTACATTTGAATATATTCTAAGTTACTGTTATTTGTCGTATTTTTATCCAAATAATGTATATTTTAGAGTATAAGAGGATCTATATCGTGTAATATTTGTAAGTAACTAAAAAATATTTTTTAAATCTGAGGTTTAGGTTTTGTAAATCTGAACTTGCTTTTTCCATTAGTCTTCAGTAAAGATTCCCACTGTTGCAGCTGTTGAACATTCAGAACGTGATCCTTTTGCAGTGTTCTTTTTTGAGGGGCAGGGCTGCCTTTCAGCTTTTCACATCAGGCACAAGGAGGCAAGAGCCTGTGAGCTGGCAGCTCCTCCTTTATCATTTCCTTCTACCTGATGTGTGTTTAAGTAGCATATTTGCCTATTAAATCATCAAATTGAAAAAAAAATGTGTGGCTATTTCCCAGTTATTTTCTTTATGCTGGTGCTGTTAGTGTTAGCACCTGTCTCGTACATGGCACTGACTGGCTTGTCCATCACAGGGATAACTGAGTGACTGCTCTGTGGAGAAATTAAGGAAAGCTTGACCCACATGTGGTAGTGTTGTCCTTGGAGGGGTGTAAAATAGATGGGGCTTGCACGGCGCGTGGTGCTGTGTTCTCACTCGGGCCAGCTTCCGCACTCACCCTGTGTTAGCATCGGGCAGCTTCCCAACCATCATCTTTTTCCTGAGAAAGCTTAACCTGGGCTTCAGAGCCAGGTGTACAAAGTGTTTTCTCTCCAAACGCTCCCAACACTGATCCATGGAGAAACCTCTTCTGCGCCACACGTCTGCTATCCCTCCTTCACTCCCCCAGCCTCTCTATGATGAATAGGTCTGGCTCATTTTGGTGTCTCCCCCTTTGTACGTATTAATATTTAAATAGAAATTTGTAGACAACATTTCATAAGTATTCATGAAGTTTAATCTTTATATTCTGTATTCTGAGTACATTTCTTTTCTAATGAAACTTCTTGGAAGAAATAAAACGAAGGCAAATGTAAGAACTTTCTTTAGTACAAGAATAATTTTTTTTCTTGTCATTTCCACCGATGGTTTCTGAGTTGAATCTCCCTTTTGTTATTGTCTAGTAAACAGCTGAAGTGTCATTTGTGTGTAGCCCAGAATTTGTTCTGGCATAATGCTGAGAGTATGTTAAGGAACTTTGAGATTATAGGTGTATGTCTTATCCCAATTGGACTGTGTGTGTTTCCTCTGTCAGAAGCCAAGTTGCTCAGAATTTCTGCTTATTGATTTGAAGATTGAGTGTATAGGCAAGATCTGGCTTGCTTAGAATTCCACTTCTTTGTAATGTAATCCCAGTTCAAGAAATATGTCAAAATTCATAAATCAAGCTGTCACCATTAGTTTCCTGAACTTACAGTTCCTGTTACAGTAAATGAAATTAAAATTCCTATCTAGAGGACACCTATCATGGTTTAGTTTGTTGCAGCTGTAAATTTTTTTTTAAAGACATAAAGAGTGTTCTACCATTTGACTTAAAAAAATTCCTTTTCTTTGCCTTGTTATGGAGTAGTCAGCTTATTGTTTTGCAGGAAAGGCGTATCATTATTTAAAAGGCGGAATTACACTAATTACATGAGAACATAGGGATGAGTTCTTGTCTATCACTATTACTGTTGTAGACTAACCAGGCTCCAGGCCCACAGCTGTGCTACCTGCACTTTGCTCTCTAGGCCGTAAGCACCTGGAAGGCAGATACACACATCTGGCTTCACACCTGCCCTGACACCTGGTGCAGAGGGTAATGACATTATGAAATAGCGGGTGATTATCCCCATTTCACTGATGAATCAAGCGTGGAGTAGTTGAGTTACGTGCTTGGGGCAGTAGCAGGTAGAATTTTGACTCCAGCATCCCAGCTTTTTCTACTGTACTGTTTCCAAAGCAAGAAACATTTGAGACTACCCTCTGAAACCTGGCACCAAATTAGTAAGACTCCTTAGGGAGTCTTTAATGTACAGCAGCACACGTGGCTTTGACAGCAGCTCTTGACAATGACAGTGTTTCTCAATTTGTGCTGAACTTTTCCCTGTCATAGACTGAAGTGTGTTAGAGAATGAGGTTTCTTTGCAGTTGGTGTGGGGGACTGTATTGCAGGGACACGGGCTTTTCTGAGAAGCAGTTTGCCTCAAAGGAAGACACTGCCCAAGAATCCACTTTTAACTGCTACCCATTTTCTTCACCTTGCTGTATGATCAATTTCTAGACAACAGTGCTTTTAAATGGACTTGTATGTAATAGGAAAACCATTATTTCACAGTGTCGGAACAAGAAATGTCTGAGATGGAAGCCAGCTACATAAACAGAGAGATGTGCCTTATTACTGGAGGGAAGTGTGGAACATTTTAAAGATACTAGTTGTTTTAAAATTCATTTTTATTACTTAGGCCAGTTGACATCCCACTGAGGAAGAAAAAACTCCCAGAATTTTGACAACAAAGTGAAAATCAAAGAATTTTCTTAGCAATCCTTAACTATACTTTAAAGCTAAAACAAAACCATGTGCAGACGTGTATAGGTTAGTGGAAGAGAATATGTTCTTTGGAAACAGACCCCCAAGAAGCTGTAGAAAGTGACCTTGTGATAAGGATGACCTGGTAAGGAAAGCTCATTCAGAAGTGAGCCATGAGTAACTGGTTAGCTGGCGCAAATAAGCTAAGCTCACCTGCAACAAAAAATCAGTTTGGGATTGATGAAAGAATCAAATATTTAGAACAGAACCATGGAAACTTAGAATTTTATTTTAATTGATTTTTCAGAGTAAGCCAGGGTATTTTAATGGACAAGAAACAATGAAGGTTGTCACAGATTTGACTGCAGATAAATGAGGGACGCTGCTCTTGAGTCGGCCTGCCTGTGTTGAGACTCTGGTTCTGCTCAACAGTAGCAGGGTAACCTTACTCAGCCAGATACCAGAATAATGTCAGTATTTAAGGCACAGAGTTGTTGTGAGGAATAACTTAGATAACGAATATAAGACATACAATAAACATTTAGGAACAGACATACTTGTAGTTATGCTTATTTCAGCATTATAGATATTAAGAATTATCTGCTTTTCTGTCAGTAGGAAATGCTGTAATACATTATGGTAATACGGTATGCAGCTGATAAAAATTGTGTTTCCTGCAAGTACTGTGTGGTTACAGTGCTCCTGGTGTCATGGTTTGTCAGAGTTCAAAGCAGGAGGCAGCCCTGTATCAGATTAGCCCCCACCTTTATGTATTTTTATATCTGTGTTCTGTGTATATTTATGATACACAAATATGTACGTCAGTGACAAATGATCTGAGAGAAATATGCTACAATGGTGATAGTAATTTTCTTAGGCTGAGAGAATTGAGGAGTGGTTTCTTTTTTTCTATATTCCTTTGTGATCTTTACAGTGAACATGAATCCCTTTAATAGTAACAGTGAGATGCTATAGAAAGGGGGCGGCTCCATGTCCAGGGTTCCTGTTGTTCTCTGTGATAAGAAGAGGGTGTCTCAGTTCATTGGTGACTGGGCCTTTCTTTCTCGTGGACTTTCATAGGCTCTCTATTGGGCACTGGCAATAAAAAGTAAAACTTTAGCATGTGATCTGGAGAGTTTTGCAAACTGAAATAATTAATAGATGGGATGAGGGTAGTTAGGTGGGTGAGAGACAAATAAAAATATGTATAAAGATTTTTCTGCCACTGTGTTGAACATTCTACCCCCTCCCCCCCTTTAAAGGAAGAGGAATTTGAATTTACTTTCCACTGTTAGGTGTTCTGGTTTGGGTACGTTAGCTTTGATTTGACTGAGTGCATGAGTGTTTCAGATTTCTGTTATGTGTCTCAATCTAATGAAAATGAGTGCTTTTGACATTGTGAAATTTCTTTGTATCTCCCCAGGCTTCATTTCTTTGGTTAAATTTAAAAAGTGCTCTTATTTCAAATGTTGGAGATATGGACTGTCTGTCCCACATCTAAAACAGTTTTGATCTTCAGCATATTTAGTTTTTTCCCCCCTTCCTGGCAGCAACTGAAAATTAAGAGGATCAAAGTTATGTTCCTATAAAAGACGTTTTTCATCAGCGCTGGAAGTCATTATCACCCTCCTCCCAGCCCCACCTTTTAAAAGCCAATTGCTTATCTTACTCTGGTAGAATTTTAATTTCATATTCATTTCTCATATTCTAATGGAACAAAAATGATATTTAGTCTCAAGCTGTGGGTTTTAGTTCACATTTAAACCTACTGCTATGTTACAGTTAAAGTCACAGTATTTTTTACTCCAAAGAGTAACAGCCATGCTGTTTTGGCAAAGCAGTTAGAACTTTCCATTCAGTTCAACAAGTCTATAATCTGCCATATGCTGTTACTAGCGAGTAATCTAGACATGGGGGACGCAGACATGAGTTTGGCCCAGTGCTCTCTCGAGGAATTTGCAGTGTAGGGGGAGACAGATGCAAAAACGCATCCCCTCCATGTGCAGAGTAGGTAGTGTGGAAGCACTGGGAGCTGGGTGTACATGGCTCCCCTCCGAACCTTGGGAAGAACCCCTGCCTTAGCCCCTGAAGGATGAGTGAGCGCGAATTGGGCAGGTACTGGAGTGGGTGGGCCTTGTAGGTCCAGGAACACCTGTAGGCAGGTGTGTGGCACAGCCCGCAGAGCACTGGGCACACTGGGACCTGAGGGTGGGCTGGCTGGGCCCCCAGGCTCCACACTCAGATGCAGGAGCCGAGTCCCAGGGCAGGTTCAGTTGTGCCTTCCTTACTGAAGCTCTCATTTCTGAAAATTATTTTGGGTTGTTTTTCAGATCTATTTGTTCTTTCATTGTGCTGCCTGGGTGTATTTGTCTTTAGGCATTTAAGACACGTATTTACGCTTGGAGATTGTTTTTATTTCTAGTCCTTGGGGTATAGTTTTCTCATTTGTTCTCTTTTTTCTTTCTCTGGTTCCTTCTCCCAGCAATTTGTGTGTGTGTGTGTTTTTTTTTTTTTTGGTTTTTTGAGATAGAGTCTCACTATGTCACCCTCAGTAGAGTGCCATGGGCACCTCATTCTCTTGCTTCAGCCTCCCAAGTAGCTGGAACTACAGGCACCTGCCACAATACCCGGCTATTTTTTTTGTTGTTGTTGTTGTTGTTGTTTAGCAGGCCCAGGCCGGTAAGAACCCACTAGCCCCAGTGCATGTGGCCGGCCCTCTAACCACTGGCCTACAGGCACCAAGCCAGCAGTTTGTGTTTTTTAGGTTACGCTCATCTTCTTCTGGAAGCTCGAGGGTCTCCAGCTGTGAACTTGTCCTCACAGAGTGGTTTGCTCTTGCTTCCGTCTCTTGGGGTCCCTGAGGGTCTGCCTTTGTCTTAACCAGTTTTTATACTAATATAACTTCTTCACTGGGGAGTCTAGTACCACACTGACAGTGTAAATTTGGACAGTGTGGTAATGGTCTTTCCTGGTCCCCCACTCAGATGTCAGGGCAAACCAAAGCCTGATATGTTTAATAAAAACCAGAGGATGGAGTTTTTCACGAAGGGGCAGTCTGTGATAGTCCCCCATTCTAGACTGGAGGTTCTCCTTCCCGGGCACTGCCCTCCTAGCTGTAGGCCACCTGCCTTGTGTGCATTCCCTTAGAGCTGCTTACACCTCAGCTTCCAGAGACCTGGCCTGCTCAGATCTTGGATACCTCTGCGCTTGTGTGCCTCTCTGGCTTTTTATTTCTGGCCACTCAGAATGATGGCCATTTCTGTCACCCAGTGACAGGATGAATGAAGCCCAGGTCCCCTGAGCCCCGTGAGGTTGAGCACAAATGTGAATCCTGTAAGTCAAGCAGGAGCTGCTGAGAGATAGCCCGAGGGGTGGGCTCCAGGTTGACTGAAGGAACCCTTCCTGGCTGCCACATCTTTGCACTCTTGCCTTAAGCATGGTACATGGAGAAATTTTGCTTTAGGGGAAAAAGCCAGTTTAAATTTCAGGGATTGCCTAACTACTGATCTCACATTCTTCATCTAGGAAAAGGAGATGACTTTACTTGCCTCATTGCATTGTGCTTTTGTTGTGAGGATTAAATCAGCATGGAGGAGATAGCTAACAGCTGCCTTTCATGGTCCCCTGTGTGTCCTGGGAAACACTCTCTGATCTGGAGGTTAGAAGAAACCAGGGTGGAATGAAGGATGCTTCCACCTCCTTGCTGCCTCATAGGCTCTGGTCCTCCCCTCCAGGTAGCCCGAATTCTGGGGTTAATCTCTGTAATCAATACCTTTCTTATGCTCTTCATGCTACTAATTGTACTAATTTGTTACATTTGGAATTACCTAGGTATCTTTTGGGGGCTGGTATTATTAATTTGGTCACTTATTTATATTGGAAAAATAACATTTTGAACCTTAATCAAGACTCTGCAAAAGTAACTTAATTCCAACATGAATAGTAACAATCGTAGCAGTAGTCAAACACCTACTGTGTGCCAGGCACTCTCTGACTCCTGACATACCTCAGTACACTTAACCACGTATTGTCTGGAGTGGGTAGTATCATCCCCATCTTAACAAATTTGTGAACTGAAGCACATTGGGATTAAATAACTTGGCCCAACTCACACATAGCCCTTCAGTGATGGAGCCTCATAAGAACCCAGGCACGCTGGCCCCAGCCCTGGCCCCAGGCTCTGAACCTTGGCACAGCTGCTCAGGTGCCCCTCCTTCCATGTGACGCAGACCTGGTGCTGGCTGATCTCCGAGAGTCTGAGAGTTGCCCACTGAGGGGCATCGTTAGCTAAAGTTACAGTTTTTTTCAGATGTTATGATCTCAGATTTGAGTTGTATTTTGCAAATACATACAGAGCGTCTACTATCAATCTTTCAGAGGTAGGAGTAAAGGGGATTTTTGTAAATTAAGTTGAAAATAGGATTCTCTTTATCTAGACTATTTTTAAGAAATCAGTCTTTGGTGTGCAGCCTTGAAAGACTTGACATTTCCAAAAAGATAGCTTTCTTTAAAAGTGTGAACTAACATGTGTGTTTATAAAAGCAGAGTGGTACTGGTGTTCTCTAACCATGTAAGAACTATTGCATGGAAAGAAAGTAGCGATAACTGTGTTCAGCTTCTGTAGGGTATTTCCAGTTTTCTTTGATTGAAATTTTCTGAGGAGGTCCTCAGGCAGCGTTTCAGGCCCATCTGCTGAGTGGCCCCTCCTTGTTTACACTGGTGTGCACGTGTGCATGTGTGGGGATGAGGTGGGGGGGTGAGGAGATTGTCCTTTTCAGGTCGAACTTTCTGTATTATTGTACATCTTGTGTTACAAATCCTTCAGTAAGCTGCACTTAGCTCATGTTACTCTCAGAGATTTGAATAATTGGTTTAATGTGAGACTAATTTCTGGGAATGATTCATCACTATTTACTTGCTATGTGTTAGTGACAATGTTATATTTTTCTACTGGAGAAATCCAAGAGAATGCTTTTCTATCAAGTCACTGCCATGGCGGCATTGGAGGTGGGAGGGGAGTTGGTTTTCATCTTTTCAGTCCCAGACTGTGGCCACGTGAAGGTAGAGAGAGAGGAGTAGAACTGAGAGGCGTCCCAGGCTTTTTCAGGCCCTCGTCCTTGTGGCCAGGACTGATTTTGGTCTGCACCTGCAGCTGCCCGGGCAGCCAGCCTGGGGCAGGGAGTGGGAGAGGCACAGGGGCGGGAGAGGGGGCATTGATAGGAAAAAACCCCACGGGTAGTAGGAAGCCGGGAGGGAAGAGGTCTGCTGGAATTTCACCTGCAGCCTCCACCCTCTCCACACAGAACAAAATAGAAATGTCTCAGAGCTCCGGTGCAGTGAGCATTCAAGAGTTGTGCTGGCCAGGATGAGGCCTAGGAGTGTGTTCCAATGTTGTTCTTAGAACAAAATACATCATTTTTGGTTTGAAACATTAGATTCCAATTAATGCAATTAATTGTGCAATTTCCAATTTGCAAAAACTGGAGTTTTCTAAGGCATATCACTCTTAATTTCAAGGTTACTTTTAATGTGTTGTTGTGCTAATCCACAACCTTGGAAGTTCCTGGTTAGTGCAATGTTTCATGCTCTGACGATTATCTTTAAGATGTTGTTTTTAGGTTGCCAGGTGTTCATTTAAACACACCAGCCCATGTGCTCCTGCATGCAGGCGTGTATGCACGGGCACAGCAGGGTGCCAGGAGCTGTAATTTAAAGTTGGATTGATAGAGGAGTGTGTAATGTTTTTATCTTCAGGGCAAGCTGCCGATGTACAGTTTCGTGTGACATCTCGTTTTTTAAAGGCCTGAGGCATCAGTAATCTTTACAGCAAGAATTCTGGTGCTGTGTTATGCATTCCAGGCTTACTGTTTATTCTGCCCAGTAAATATATGGCTTTTATGGACTTATAAATCATGACAGTAGGACTCATACATATCCAAGAAAGAAGAGATTTAAATCTTTAGAGTTACCAAGATTTAATGTAATTTAGACATTATTCTTACTTAGGAGTACCATTCTTATTTAAGGGCAGTATATCTCATATCTTTGAAGATAACTTTAAAATCATCTTGCCAGAACAACAAATATTTATGAAGAGCACACTATGTGCCAGGCATTATGCAAGGTGCTGGGGAGAAGGAAGGGAAAGACAAGGTCCTGACCCTTAGGTAACTCAGAGCCTGGAGGAAGAAGCCAGAGATGATTGGGGCTGAGGATTCCCTGCTCTGCTTGTGGCCGTAAGTCATGAGCACGGCTTCCAAGGGAGCTGACCATGCATGGATGAGAAGTATTTAATAATGTCAGCAGAGGCCACGTCCACTTGACCGATCATATGTTCCTCTCCTCACCCCCTCTGCTTCACAAGGCTCTACTTTTAGGGGGATGTCCCACCTCAGCTGCCCTTATGAGCTAAAGACACAGAGGGGACTAATTTGACAGTTGGCATGTGATTTATATACAGTAACACACAAGAGATTTTAAATGAATGGCTCCATAAGGTTTGACAGATGCCTGCCCCTGTGTAATTGTCACCCAGTCACGACACAGAAGATCCCCTCCTGCTTCAGGAGGTTTCACCATGCTGAGGCTGCTTTCGTGTGCCAGGGCATAACGGGCAGTGAAATAATGGCCCCAAGAGAAGACTGAGAACGGGGGAGCCTCGCATTGCATTCTTTTCATGTGGAGATATTTGATGTTAATCCCATGATGTGGACTGTCCTTACTCCTTTGCTCAGACTCCCCTGGGAGCAGTAGCCCGTGTCCTGGTGGCCTCGCTCATGTTAGGTGACTTGTGTCTTCCCATCTGTGGGTCACGTTCCTGACCTTCACCTGTCCTTGCCTGCAGGTTCCCCGCAGCCCGGGTACTTCTGTGAGCGGGTCCTCCCCAACCTCGCCCTCCTTGCCTTGCCCAGCATGTGTGGGGTTAGTGCTCAGCGTTGTTCCTGTAGCTTAGAGTTTGCCGAGGGCCTGCTGTGAGCCAGACTCTCTGTGAAGCTCTGCGGTTCAAAAATTAAGTCGGATGCAGCCCGTTCTCAGGTAGCTCATGGTCTGCTGCTGTAGGAAACAGACAGTGAGATGATCCGATCTAGTGAGAGCTGGGAAGGGAAGTGGGCACTGCGGCTTCTGGTCTCGGGTGTCAGGAGTGACAACAGCAGCAGCAGCAGCAGGGATGGGGTGCTCGGTGTGGGGCAGATCCTGAGCACTGGCTCTTACCTTGATTCACGTTAATGTTTTTCCCATTTGCAGATGAGACTGAGGGCTAGAGAGGTTAAGGAACATGCCCAATACTATGTAATTGTTAAATGGTGTGAGCAAGAAACAAACTGTTATTTTAAGCCACTTAATAATAAGAGTTTCGCAGATTGTTTGTTACTGCAGCAGAAACTAGCCTCTCCTAGCTGATGAGGGTGCCGGGTGCGGAGTGGATTGGAGAGGAGCCACCCAGGGGAGAGGAGCTTGTGGAAGTCACTGCAGGTGTCTGGACTGGGAGGAGGTGGGAGCCTGGTCAGTGGTGTGGGGGCCAAGGAATAAGGGGGCAGATAATGTGGAAAAGAGCAGTGCAAGAGGAAGTTTTTTCTGGTGAGCCTATTGTATTTCACTACTATTATCCTTGTGGGTAAGAAGTTGGCTTTTTCTTGCTGCCTTAACCTTTTCAAGGACTACCTCCTATTTGAATGCTTTGTATTGGCAATTTTTTTTTGTAGAGCTAGAGTCTCACTTTATCACCCTTGGTAGAGTGCTGTGGCGTCACACTGCTCATAGCAACCTCCAGCTCCTGGGCTTAGGCGATTCCCTTGCCTCAGCCTCCCAAGTAGCTGGGACTACAGGCACCTGCCACCATGCCTGTCTGTTTTCTTTCTTTTTTTTTTTTTGAGACAGAGCCTCAAGTTGTCCCCCTGGATAGAGTGCCCTGGCATTACAGCTCACAGCAACCTCCAACTCCTGGGCTCAAGCGAGTCTCTTGCCTCCGCCTCCCAAGTAGCTGGGACCACAGGCGCCCGCCACAACGCCCGGCTATTTTTTGGTTGCAGCCGTCATTGTTGTTTGGCGGGTCCGGGCTGGGGATTCGAACCCGTCACCTTAGATGTACGTGGCTGGCGCCTTAGCCGGTTGAGCTATAGGCGCCGAGCCCCTGTCTGTTTTCTTTTACAGTTCGGCCAAGGCCAGGTTTTAACCACCACCCTCTGTATATGGGGCTGGTGCCCTGCCCACTGAGCCACAGGCACCACCCTGTATTGGCAATTTTGAGCAGAGCTTATCTCACCTTCTAAAATGTTGCAGTCTCGCCTGAGCTGCACATCTCTGAGCTGCCTGCCTCTCCGTCTCTCCTGAGGCCTAGCACAGTGCCTAACCCACGGTGAAAGCCCGCTCAAGTTTTAGGGATGAACAAATGAATAGTCTGAAATATATTTATTGTTTTTGCAAACTTTTCTAAGCTCATGTCATTATTAAATTGTAATACAGTGTAATAGGTAAAAATTTCTTTTTCCTTTTTTTTTTTTTTTTTGACACAGTTTCATTATGTCGTCCTTGGTGGAGTGCCATGGCGTCACAATCTCAGAGCAACCTCAAACTCTTGGGTTTAAGCGATTGTCTTGCCTCTGCCTCCCATGTAGCTGGGACTATAGGTGCCCGCCACAGCGCCAGGCTATTTCTTGTTGGCAGTTGTCATTATTGTTTAGCTGGCCTGGGCCAGGCTCGAACCCACCATGTTCGGTGTATGTGGCGGGCACCGTAACCACTGTGCTACGGGCACCAAGCCTAATAGGTAAAAATTTCTTGAAAAAGATAAAAATTAAATGTGATGTAGCGTATAATTCAGTTTGTGCTAGAAAATATCTATTTTCCATTTTTTAAAAATTAAGTATCTATTTTCTATTTTTTGGAGCATTCTGAATCCACCGACTGTAACACTTTATACAAGTCTTTGCTCTTTATTTTTCCATCATACACCCCTTCCACGCTTCTGCCTAGTCATTATTAGTTACATATAAATCTATTTTGTGCCAAACTGTAGAGAGTAGCAAAAGTTGGTTGCTTGTCTAAATGGCCTTTAATTACAGCTGAAAAAAATTAGGCTGTTGTGCTAGAGATAGCTTTAAAAAATTGGCTAAAACAGAAGAGGCTGATTTAAGTGCAGTCAGGTTGAAACTGTATTTAAATGGATTAAAGTATAATCTGGTTTAGTAAAAAACCACATCTGTCTGGGATAAAGAGGGTGTGGTCCTGCCTGTAGCAGGTGAATGGCCCAGATAAGCCTCTAGGAGTCTTCTCACTCCCAGGTTTTCCTGATTTAAAAAAAAATGTCCTATTTAGACATGTGTTTATTTAATTTTATGGTTTGAGCTGAACAACGAAAATTAAACATAAAAGATAATACTTTACTCCTAACAATTACAGGAAAAGTAAAGCTTGAAGTTACAGGTAACAAGCCAATTAATGTCCTCCATCTAGGTTTGTGCTGTGTCTTTTCTGAGGCTTCTTCTGTGACGATTTCCACTGGGGAGTGGATGTGAGGGTGGGCCTGGTGTTTTAGGAGGAGAGAAGGTGAGAACTGGCTGGAGGAGATTGTTTTGGAGGACTCCTGAGGGATAAGGCTGGTGGGAATTAAGGTTTGGTCAAGGTTATGGGAGGCCTTTGAGAGGCTGGGGACTCGGCCCTCACTGTCCCCACCGTCCTGCCCTCCGTGCCATGCTCTCTCCTGCCACAGCTTCTTCTATGGTTGCTGTTCTCTCCACCATTCTCTGGGTTCACCTCTCAAGCCCTTATTTCCTCCAGGGGCTTGCCCCCCTCTTCAGAGGCCTTTCCTGCTCCTGCTCCTTAAGATCATGTCCCCCATTCCCCTGCCTCTCCCCTGCTCCCTCGGCCCTCCCTTTCCCCAGGCCCGGCTCCTACCTTCTGTCTGTCCTCCACCTCTGCTGCCTCCTGTCATTCTGCGTCTGTGTGTATTCATGGTTGATTTTTGTCTGCTCCTCACATGCCTAGAGAGTAAGTACAGGAGGGTAGACAAGGACCATTGGCCGCTTCTCTGTTCCATTCCTGCGAGTAGCAGCTGCTGTGAGCAGCAGGTGTGTTGGAAGGCTGCAGGGAGTTCTTGACCCTCACATCCTGGGGCTCTCCAGGCTCCCTTGCTTCTTATCCCAGGCTGCTCTGCAGCCTGGAGTCAGGCGTAATGCCTGACTCACAGGTTCCACTGCACAGAGTTTTGCCAGGCAGTCTCTCCTAGGCCTTTCCAGCACCTGTCTGCTTTGGTCCTCAATGTCCATAGCGGCTCCCCACCTTCACTTTCTGCAGTGCATCTGCCTCAAAGCTGTAGCCACCTGACCCTGATTTCAGGCCTTGTTTTCTTTCTAAATCCAAGTTCTCTGCAGATGTCAGAGGGGTTTCTTCTCTACAGGGCTTACTCTCACCCCCACTGCCCACAGGTCAGCACCATTGTTCCTGCTCCCAAATGTCTGCCCTCTCAGTGCAGGTCTAGGGCCCCAGGGGGGATTTGGTGGAGGGTCTCCCTCAGCAAGACTTCTTTCCTGCGATGCTGATAGCTTCCTCCCTTTACCATGTGCCCTGCAGTGATTCTTAAAAGACTTTGCATCTGGCACATCCACCTTTGGCCTCCCTCATCTCTTCAGACTTCAGCCTCCACCTTGTTCTCTTCAATCCTTTGTTTTTTGTCTTTCCCAGTGGCAGTTTTGTGACCTTCCCCTCCCACCATCCTTTGTGGGTAGATTTAAGCTCAGATAGAGTTTTATTTATTTGTTTATTTTTATGTATTTATTTTTTTGAGACAGTCTCACTTTGTTGCCGCCAGTAGAGTGCCGTGGTGTCATACCTCACAGCAACCTCTAACTCTTGGGCTCAAGCAGTTCTTTTGCCTCAGTTGCCAAGTAGCTGGGACTATAGGTGCCCACCCCAACGCCCAGCTATTTTGGTCTAGAACCTGTGAGCTCAGGCAATCCACCTGCCTCACCTTGCAGAGTACTTGATATCAAACTTATATATGCTTTGGTGAAAAGGAGTTAAACAAGCTTTAAGCAACCAAATTATTTTTTCAGAACTGTGTAAAGCAAGACTTTCTGGGTAGAACAGACAGCAGGATTCCTCAGCTACACACACATTTAGTAAGCTGTGTAATCACTAGATATTCACAGGCACCTCTGCCATGCACGCGTTCTCCTGAGTTCTCAGCCTCCAGCAGCTGGATGGTAGTCAGCGCCGCCTGTGGGTGTCCGGGTGACCACGGGGATGCTTGTCTGTCTGAGCCGCCTTACTGAGTTACACTGTTGTTCATGTTAGTTGGTTGGTTCCCAGCAGACATTGTTACCAGTAATCTTATTTTCTACAAGTTAAAGGATCATATGATAAGCTTTCTGTTCTGTAAATGATAGAAACCTCTTCAGCAGTCCTGATGAGTGTGTTTAAAGAAACTGCTGGTCAAGAAGCAGTGTGAGCCCCCCGCCAAAGAAGCACCTCCGGTTCAACAGAGATCACACTCCCATAGGCAGGCCGGTCCCAGAACACACTTCTTCCCAGAGCAGTGGCAGAGGAGACATTTGCCTTAGTGCAGGGGTGATAAAGAGCAGGAGGCAGTTGGGGACCATCCCAGGAAGATGCAGAAACGCAGCCAGGAGGAAGGCGAGTCTGAAAGCCGACAGGAGGGAGCCGAGTGCTGTGCAGACTTGGCAGGCTCTGTAGTAAATCCGCACTCTGCCAGGAGTTAGGGAGAGAGGAATAATTCACCCGTACACAAGTTTATCTTCCAAGATTTGGGGAGCGTTTTAACGCCTCTGAACTAATTCCTTGTTTCAAGAAGTTTCTCTAGAGGATCACGCTGGGATGGATTGTTTGAATGTGGTGGATTTGCTTCACAACTCTGCGCACACCTTGGCATTACTTGGCTTCTCCCTTATTAGCTGCTCAAGCTTCAATGTAAGTGTTTTAAAAGCCCCTCCATGTCATAAATCACTCCTCAAGCATAAATTATTTCCTAACAAATCACAGATCTTACTCTTGCTGTTCTCATATAGACACTACTGGGGGGGAGGGTAGACCAGGCTACATAAAAATTCCCTGCTCACAGGTAAGCGTGGACGGAGACTCAGCTGCATGCAGATGGCGTTCCTCCTTAGCATCAGTTTATAAATGTAGTGTGATCTCAGTGATAGTCTCAGGTTTTGTGTTTAGTTTTGTTTTCTGGAGATAGATAAATTGATTTTAAGTTTATTTAGATGAATACATGAATAATAATAGCCAGAATAATAGCCAAAATTCTCTCAGTAAGAAAAACGATAGCTCACTCTACCAGATATCAAAACACGTTTTGTAGGTTCCACTGTAAAGACAGCCTGGTACTGTCACATCAGAAGACAAAAGTCTTATGGGACATGATAGAAAAATCCAGAGATAGATTCAAGTGTATTTGGAAATTTAGTGTCTGAGAAAGGTGGCAGCTCAGATGACTGGGGGAAAAGACGGATTATTTAATAACAGGTATCGGGACAACTGGATATTCATTATCTTTTGATAAAATTAGATTCATTTGTTACAACATGCACTGATTTCCAAATGGGAAAAGTGTAAATGCAAAAGCAGCTGGAACCATATAAGTATTGGGAGAAAACGTGAATGAATTCCTTTATAACCTGAGAGTAAACTCAAAGGCAAAAAGCAGATAAACAAGTTAAATGATAAATGAAAAAGTAGAAAAAGGAAAAAATGACCATTTGATTTTTACACGGTGGAGGAAGGGGAGGGAGATACTGTGTTAAAGTGTGCTTCCTGCTTTCCCCTTTCCTTCCGCTCCTCCTTTGGTAGTTGATTAAAACTTCAGAGTCGCACCACCAGATACACTTTGTGACCTTGCGGGTATCAAGACTCTACCATTTCCAGAGGTGGGAGTTCTGGTTTGTGGCTTTCTTTGAGAAACACTGGCCCTCACCCCTTAATGGGAAAGGAGAGGGTGACATGCAGGGGAGGGTATGAGGGACTGCGACACAGCAGGGGCCACTGGTCCTGAGCTCAGGTTCTGCACCTCAGCACAGGGGTGTGACCTCAACATAGGGCCTGTTAGCTAAGGCCTTCCTTCTGTTCGGCGGCTTAATGGAGATTTTTTAAAAAATTAAAACTAAAGTTGGAAAACACAAACACTATGAGGGTTTGTAGAAGGGGTGTGTGCTTCCTGGAAGTTTATATTTGGTCTGTATTTAGCTGTCTTTATTCAAACATTTACTTGTTTGCTTGTTGAAGCGTATTCAGAAATAATTGTTCTATATAGTGTTTCAATTTTATATAATTAATGTTGGAAAAGATGGTTAGAATTAGGTTGACTGCTGAAGGCAATTTTAGTCTATGTAATAATACTGTTTTTCTTTTTAGTGTGTCTATTTATAATGAAAATATGACTTGAGGTATTGTTTATTGAGGGAGATTTAGCAAAACACAGCATCAAGGTCTTGATCTGTCAGCCATCCTAGAGCACGGTTGCTGGATCACAGCTCACTGTAATCTGGAACTCCTGGTCTCAAGCAATCCTTCTATCTCAGCCTCCCAAAGTACTGGAATTGCAGGTGTGAGCCACTGCCCCAGGCCTTGTCTCCTCTCTACTGCCTTAGATCTTTGATGTATTTAGCACAGTAGCACCGAGGATGAGCCTTTAATGTGTTGTATGATTTACCCCTCCCAGCAGGCCTATGAGGTAAGATTAATACGTTACTTCTGTGTGGTGGCCAGAAGCCCGCAGCATCAGGAGTTGATGAGCCCTGTGGGCGCCAATACCCAGGCCCTTCAGCAGCTGAGTGCTCCAACCTGTCTGCTTGAGGGTAGAGCCCAGGGCTATGCACTGTCATCTTAGCATGTCCCATGATCTTCCTGAACGTCAGTTTTCATGTCATGAAAATCAGGATGGCAATATACTCTGTAAGCCTACAGGTAAACAAAGTCATACTTTGCAGAAATAAAAACTTGTTACAGTGATTATTTCATTTTTTTCTGTTTAAAACTTAATGTGTACTGTGTTTTATCTTAGATCACCCATTGATTTGTTTGTTAATGATAATCTTTTCATAGCATGTTCTGTTCTATATAGTACTTTGATATGTACATTACTGAAGAAGATATTTTAAGCAAACCTGATTATATTTTACAGGTATGATGTGTGATATGTATATTTTGTCTGACCTCCTTCATTTTTTCTCCGTTAAAATTTTCCCTCTCAGGAAAGTTCACACACTCCCAACAGTACAGAGTTTTTCTTACAATTTGTAGAGGTTTGTGAATTCCCTCAGACCTTTTCTTTCTTTTTTTGAGACAGAGTCTTATTTTGTCACCCTCAGTAGAGTGCTGTGGTGTCACAGCTCACAGCAACCTCCAACTCTTGGGCTTAGGTGATTCTCTTGCCTCAGCCTCCCCCGTAGTTGGGACTACAGGCACCGCCACAGTGCCGGGCTATTTTTTGTTGCAGTTGTCACTGCTGTTTCAGCTGGCCGGGGCTGGGTTTGAACCCACCACCCTTGGTGTATGGGGCGGCGTCCCACCCATTGAGCCCCAGGCGCCACCCGTTGCACATAGTTTCTTAGTAAATGTATTGAGTTAAAATTTCTGAGCCAGATAATATTTATGTCATTTAAATAATTAATACTCTTGAAATTGAATATATATGAACAAAAATTTTATCTTAATTTTCAAAAAATTTATTTCAGATTGATAGGAAGGTACAAATGATTAGGTTCCATTGTTTTCATTTGTTAGGTAAAGTTCAAGGTATAAGTGAGCCCCTTCACTCAGGAGGTGTGCTGTATACCCTTACATTGTGCTCATCAGGTCAGAGCTTACCAATCCCCCTCCCTTCTATATAAGCAGAAATTTTAAATCAGAAAGCTACTTTTATATTTTGAAAGATAATTGATTTGAGTTTTCCTTTCCAAACTTTACCATGTTACTCCCAAATGACACTGAGGTAGTTCAGCCCTAAAGAGAGGTCTGTCGTACTCTGTTCCTCACTAACTAGCCTGTAATGATCGAGATTATCCAGTTAGCAGGAAGCACTGTTTAGTTTTTGTTGTGTAGTTGTTACCATAGCTGGAATCGGGTGGGTGTTTAAACCTTTGTGAACCCAAAATTCTTTTATGATGATGGAATATTTCATGTTTTAATACTCTTGATACTGAGTATGTGCTCAAATATTTCACCAGGTATGTGTTTTTTACAGGTTCATATAATATATAAAATGTATTTCTGTTCCAAGAAAAATACAAGTGGTAAACAGTTGGGAGAGAGCTTGCATATTTCCCTTTATTGTCCTGTCTAGTGATTAATGCATTCAGCTATGTTCAGCCTCACGTGTAACCAGGTTAGTGTTTAGTTTTGGTTAGGCTGTTTTCCTTATGAGAACAGAAATGGCCAATCCTGTGCCTTGCCTGTCTTTTAGATGGAGTCTTTGCATTGTTTCCAGATCACGGTGCTTAAAGTAAGGTCAGATTTTCTTGTGAAAACAGATTTTGGATTAACCATGTCTGTGCACTTGCACACACCCCTCCACACCTGCCTGTGCACTTAAGCTCTTGCAGCCTGCTGAAGTCAAAGTTGTGACTTTAAGATGCAAAAAGGAATTGAGATTCTGCTTTACAGCATAAAATGTGAAGGCAAATTAATTATGTTAGCAGCAATCTGAATCTGCAAGTCTCCCTTTCACAGTTACCGTGAGGTGTAACTGTAGAGCCTGATCAGTATGAGGATTTCATTCCGTGGCTGGCAGAACATGGCCCATGGGCCAGTTTTGTAAAGTTTTATTGGGACACGGCCATGTCCTTTCCTTTAGTGTCCCCTGTGGCTGTTCTCATACTATAGCAGCATGGTTGAGTAGTTGTGACGGAGACCATATGGTGGACAGTGCACCCTTAACAGAAAAATTTGCTGGCCTTGACATTAAAAAAATAGCAGTTCGAGTCCCAGCTCCGTTATGCAGTAGCTGTATGACACTGGTTATGTTCTGTAACCTCTTTGCACCTTAATTCTTCCTCTGTCGGTATCATTCACCTATTTTTCAGTCAATAGAATGTTCTTACTACGTGTCAGGCAGTGTTCTAGGCTCAGGGTAGAGCAGTGAACAAAATAAGACACAAACACTGGCCCGCATGGAGTTGTTTTCCAGGGAAACTCAGATTCTGTGGGGGTGATAACTGCACATACCTCAGAGGGAGGATTAGATGAATGTATACTTGGAAAAGCTTATTTATTTGGTGTAGGCAGCCATGAGTAGAATATTTGTTCAATGGTGTTTGCTGTGATTATTGTGCAAAATGTGGGGTTATTGATGTATAAAAGTAGAACCTCAGTTTGGGGTTGGAGCCCTTGTAATTCCGTGTTCATTACTCTAAAGGTTTTTATTGAAAGAATAAATAACTAGGAGTAATAGGGAGTACAACCTGGTACAATTAGCCTAATAGAGGGAGAGCTTGTGTGGAATTCTGATTCTCCATCAAGTGAACAGTGTCCCAGGTGACAGTGACGCGAGGTTGACAAATTGATCTTGGTACAGAGGATGATTTGGATGGAGAAGGGGAGCGCGGGAAAAGTAAAAAGTCTGTCTCCAGTTTCTTAATATTTATTTATGGATATGGAATTACTTTCTGGGATTTTATGCTCATTGCATATTTTAAAGTTCTCGTTAGATATTAAGATAGATCCAAGATCCTTTGAACTTCTGAGTTTCTTTAAATCCATAGATGAGGAGGGAGACATACTACTTGGGAATGTAAGGATCAATTATTACAGTATTCTAATAGTGACTGTGTCTTAAGGCTGAATATTAATATTTGTAATTATGAAGTTAATTACTAGTTTCTGTGCATACATTCCATACTGAGAATCTAATTAATTTGCTATTTATATAAAAGGGTCCTAGAACCTCCTGGTGCTCAGGCATCTTTGAGGGTGGGAGTACACTGAGGAGCGGAATGAAGACCCAGTGTCAGAGGACCAAGGGGCCCCTAAGTGTATCATTTGAGGAAAATAACTTTGCTGATTTCCTCATGTGTAAAGTAAGGAGATTAGACCAAGTTTTTCCAGGTTCTTTCCAGCTTGAATTATGTGATTTAAGAATTTTCTTTGTGATCAGATTCCCTAAAGTAAAAAGCCTACATTGGTTTTCTCTCTGGCAAGAAATTGCCATATTTTCCTTAACATAATGAAGTGACACCTTTATTTCTTCAAGTTTCTAATTACAAAATGCATAACTTTAGGGTAATAGGGCCCTACTCATCTTGAAAAATTATAGTAGAGGCTCGGCGCCTATAGCTCAACGGGCTAAGGCGCCAGCCACGTACACCTAAGGTTGGGGGTTCTAATCCCCAGCCCGGACCCGCTGAAAGCACGATGTGGGCTGCAACCAAAAAATAGCCGGGCGTTGTGGCAGGCACCTGTGGTCCCAGCTACTTGGGAGGCGAAAGCAGGAGACTCGCTTGAGCCCAGGAGTTGGAGGTTGCTGTGAGCTGTAATGCTGTAATGCCATGGCACTCTACCCAGGGGGACAGCTTGAGGCTCTGTCTCAAAAAAAAAAAAAAAAGAAAGAAAAATTATTGTAGAGCCACCCTAGCTGACCACCTCCCTGCACTGACCACCTCCTTAAGCTGACTACCTAATTTTCATGGACTGGGCATGCACCACGTGTTCATGTCAGTACAGTAGGCCCAGTTCCTTATGCTGACACCTCTGTATGTTGACCAGTTTGTCCAGCCCCTGGGCGCACAGAGGTTCTGTGTGTCAGTTTCTTGAGCTTGTTAGTCAGGATGGTTTCCTCTTGGCTCTCATCTCTAAGCGGGAGCACAGTCCTGTTGGCCCACATGATCACCTAAGGCACTGTCCGATTCTAACATTCTAAGACTCGCGAATATAATTCAGAAAGCTAACGATGGACTGGGAGGAAGAGGGTTGTGCTGAGTTTTTGTCGTTGTTGTTCTTTAAGGTGGGAAAGCTGCACAGCTGGGAGCACGCCTAGCCTCCCTGTCAGAGTGAGTGGCCGTCCTGTAGTGCGTAGACCCGGGAACAGCCCTGGGCAGGCATCACTGTCACTTGTCTGTGTTTGTACAGTATCCGTTTTCCTCTAAAGCTCTTCCTTTGGCATGTAACCCTGTAGGAGAAGTTCAGATCTGAAAGCACAGATGCTGTGAAATGTCCAAGTCTAGACTGCCTTGCATGGTCACTGACCAGAAAACTAAGACTTAGAATCTGTAGTTGATGGTTGGGATCTAGCAAAGATGAATTCATACTCAACTTTTTGAAAAGACAAAGAAAAAATAATTTTTACTTTATCTGAAAACAATCCATTCTTCTAAAACTTTTACTTTTAGGGTGTTTAGGAATTATGAATCTGTTTTTGAAAAATCACTGGTGGATAAAGAAATGGAGATATATAATATACACTGATAATTTAACCATCAGGAATTACTGCCCTTAAATATACCACACATAAGGTTAATATTGTCTATGACTTTTAATATCTACAGCATTCCAAATTCGTGAAATTTCAAATAAAAAGGCTTATATAGATAAAGCCCAGGCCGCACCATGTTGAGCAGTGATTATCTGGTATGTTTGAAGGCGGAGAGCAGAGCAAGAGTGAAGGCCTCCTCGTTGCCCATCTGAGAGTGAGGTTCCTGGCAAAGGCATCATACAGGGTGGAGGTCAGGAGCTCTAGCTATAGAGTCAGGTGCAGACCTAGGTCCACACCCCGTCCACTGTGGAGCAAGAGTGGCCCTGCGTGAGCCTCTTTCTGCCTTGGTAAACAGGACAACAGGAAGTCCTGCCCCAGGACTCCTGGGAGGATTAGGTTAGGTACAGGAATGCTGCCCAGCCAATGCTGAGTATCACCTGCTGTTATTTTTGTTTGTTTGCACAAATGCATCCTGACCTCTCATTTAAAATCTAAACCTGCATTGTTGACTGCCTTCTCTGTTTCCTAATGAGAGTTCTTCAGTGCCTTAAAAGCAGTGTGTTGGGAATCCGGTTCAGGTGGTGTATGTGCCTCTTTCCACATCCCTCCTGCGGAGTCTGGCCAGAAACCCTGGTTCCAGTCTGTGAGACAGTCCACAAAGACTGCAAGGTGGAAGGAAGGTGGCAGCCTGGCAAGGGGCCCTGGGACTCAGGAATGACACAGTGGTGAGTCCAGTGTTTCCTCACATGGGGTGTTGGAGAAACTGTCAATCCAGAAATGCCAGTGGGCACAGACCAATAAGCCCCTGGGAAAGCTTGCTTTTCCCCCCAAAGGACCAAGAAAGGGCATCTTGCTGTGACAGAAATCTTTGCAACAATAACTACCCTGTTTTGGCCAAACATCACGGGAAAAACAGGGCCTCCGCCCATCAACAAAGGCTGGGTGAGGAGCTTAGATTTACACTTTTGTCTGGTTGTAGTGAGGCTGCCCTTGCCCCTGCTAGGTGTTGTCACAGAAGGCCAGTGGAGAGGTAGGCTTTTATCTCCACTGGGCAGTAACAAGGCATCTCCTCACCTCTAGCAGCCCCCAGCAACACTGTCAGCAGAAGCTGGAGGCTGTGTGGGAAACCTGAGCACCCACCGTGTCCTGGCTGGGGCTTCACCCCAGTGAAGGAGTGAGGTGCCCCTGGGCTGTCCTAGGGTCAGAGGAAGAAGCAGGAGACTTACTTAGGGTGCAGAGTTCTGTACCAGAACACCTAAAATGTTTAGAGAATAGTGAAAAATCTCATGTTATACCAAGAACCCGGAGAATCTCAACTCAAATGAGAAAAAGCTATTGACACGTGCCAGTACTGATGCTGGGTAATCTGACAGCTATTTCAAAGCAGCCAACATAAAAATGCTTCAGCAATAATAATCACACTCAAAACAAATGAAGAATTCTCAGCAAATAAATAGAAGTAGAAGACATAAAAGCCAAATGGAAATTTCAGGACAGTACAAATATAAGAACCTGGAATAAAAATATAAAACTCCGTAAGTGGGCTCAGTGGTAGAATGGAGAGGACAGAAGGAAAAAATCAGTGAACTTGAAGATAGAGGAAAAATTGAAGGTGACAGGTTAGAATGCTAGTTACTGGGAGGGGTTATCAGCTGGAAGGGGACACACGGGAACCTCTGGGAGCTGGAATGTTCTCTGTCTTGAGACAGGAGTGGTTACACTCACATGTATGTAAAACTTGTGCAAGCTGCACACTTAGGATCTGTGCGCTTCATTATGGTGAGTTAGACTGTAGGGTGAAGTGTGTATAGTGCCTTCCCATCCCTGGGGGGTGCGTTTCAGGACTCCCAGTGGCTGCTTGAAAGCAGGAATGGCACCAGATCCTACATGCACTGTGTTCTCCCTGTGCGTACCACCTGGGATAAAGGTTAATTATAAATTAGGCACAGTAAGAGATTAACAACAGTAACTAATAGTAAAATAGAACAGTTACAGTAATACATTGTTTACAGTTCACAGATAGATTTGTTCTTACTGCAGCCTAGCACAGGATGTTTTTCCTTCCTAAGTTGAGAACTTTGACTTTCTTTTTGAGGCAGAGTCTCATTTCGTTGCCCTTTAGTAGAGTGCTGTGACCTCACAGCTCACAGCAACCTCAAAGTCTTGAGCTCAAGCCATCCTCTTGCTTTGTCCTCCCAAGCAGCTGAGACTACAGACACCTGCCACAAAGCCTGACTATTTTTGGAGATGGGTCTTACTCTTGCTCAGGCTGGTATTGAACTCCTGAGCTTGAGCAATCCCGCTTACCTCGGCCTCCGAGAGTGCTGGGATTACAGGTGTGAGCCACTGTGCCCAACCCTGAACTTTGATGTTTTCACTTGAAGGAAGCACATTTAAGGTTTCCTTTTTTTTTTTTTTTTTAAGATAGAACCTCAAGCTGTCGCCCTAGGTAGAGTGCTGTGGCATCACGGCTCACAGCAACCTCCAACTCCTGGGCTCAAGCGATTCTCCTGCCTCTGCCTCCCAAGTAGCTGCGACTATAGGCACCTGCCATAATGGCTGGCTATTTTTTGGTTGCAGCTGTCATTGTTGTTTGGCAGGCCTAGGCTGTATTCGAACCCGGCAGCTCAGGTGTATGTGGCTGGCGCCTTAGCTGCTTGAGCCACATTTAAGATCTCTCTCTGGAATTTTCTAATTGGCAACATGACTATTCCTTTACTTTGAGGCCATTTTTACAAGAAATAAGGGTGACCTGAATACAAGTACTGCAATACCCATCTGGTCTGATGACCAAATTGTTCCTAAGTGACAGACAGGTGGGAAGCGTGCACAGCGTGGATGTGCTGGCAGAGGGCTGACCTCAGTCCTTGGCAGGACATGTAAAATTTATCATGCTGCTCAAAACAGTGCCTGGATCACAGTTGACTGAGGGAAACAAACTACAGAGAGTGAAACCTTGGATAAGAGGGGTCTGCTTTCTGTCCATGTCCTTTTCTGAGACACCAGCCTCTAGGTGTGGCCTGTAGAGGCCCTGATAGGACCTGCCCTGGCCGGGTTGGGTGCGGCCCATCTGGGTTCCCACGTGCTTCAAGTTTTCCTCCAGCCTGGACATTGGCGATGAGTTTGCTCAGCTGTGGGGCTTTCTCCCTCATCCCCACTCCCTGTGTTGGTAGGGAGCTCCCTCCAGTTGCCCTGGAGTCCCACACACAAGGTTTGTCACAAAGCAGCTTTCTTTTAAGTGTTTGTCACATTAACAAATGATAGTAGATTAAAAGCGTTTCTGGTTTCCCGATGTTAGCACATGAAGAGATAGGTCTCAGACAAAGGTGAAAATGGGAAAATGCCACTGTCACTTTGTGTCCTGCCAAAGGGGAGATTCCTGAGAGCACTGAAGAAACAATCAGACTCTCTTCTGCTGACCCAGGCAGTAGAGTTTGCAGTAGAGTTTGGCACTGGCAGTCTCCTTCCAGGTCTGCTGAAGCTGACGACAGGGCCAGTTGTCATTGGTGCTGCTGGCCAGGGCTGTCTTATTGGCCCTTGGTGTCCCTACTTAATGCTGAGCCCTGTGAACTGTACTCTGAGGTTTTCCAGCATATTCAATGTATTTCAGCTGTTCTCTCTTTTCTGAAGACCAGACATATTTGGTTGTTATGCGTGTGGTACAATATTTTTAATGTGTAACTTTTTAAATTAAACAGAACGGGACTTTGCCACTCACTAAGTTCTGTGACTGTGAACAAGTGGAGTCTTACAAATCTTATTTTCTTTATCTGTTGACTGGCATCTCTAGGTTGGTCTTCCCTGGGCTCCCGTGTCAGCTTTATCTCTTCTCCCTGTGCCCAGAGGACACTTCACTTAGAGCAGGGCCCAGACGGACAGGTGTCACGGCTGTTCTTACACATTTGAGATACTCACTCTGAGGACTGATGTGTGGCTGGTTCCCAGCACAGGCTGGAGACTCAAGCTCCCAGCAAGTATTTTGTTAAATTTTTTAAAGCACATGGGCACGTCGATCAGCAGTTTTGAAGGCTTTATTTGTTAATGGCCGTGAACTCATCATCATCCAGTGAGCAGTTGAGAGTCTGTTCGTTGGTTAAAAATTAAAGACCAAATGTGTTTAGGACAGAATCCTGTTTGTTCAGGCACTGAGGTGTGACATTGTAGATGATGTATTCTGGGTGGGAATGACACACCAAGGAGCAGAGATGGAATGCATATTTTCATAGACTTGCTGTGTGGGTTATTTTTGTCCTAGACGTAGTTGTGCATGTTAGCACAGATGTGCCCAAACAGCCTTTCGGGGCGGCTTCTTTTCCCTCCGCCGCTGCCATGGTCTACCTGTTGCTGCCGCCTCTGTCAGACCTCGGGGATTTTGACAAGGCCACTGAATGCAGAGGGGTTTCCGGTGACGTGCACTCAAGTACATTTGAGATGAAGTCGCTTCTCGATTCGTATATTCTCCTGCTTTCTCCATAAAAGTGGAGATCTTTCATCTAGCTCTTTGAATGCTTTGCTGGTCAACTTTTGACATCTTGCTTAATTAAACTGTCTGAAAGGAATGACAGTAACGGAGAACTCACCCTGTGCTCAGACTTTTTTCTTATTTTGCTCATTTAAAGTTCTTTAGAAAAAATGCAACAAAGATGAAGTGGAAGGAGAAATTAAAAAGATCACATTAATATCTCACATTTTATTGAGCACTTTCTAGAAGAATTATGCAAAGCATTTCTGTTTTCTTACCGTTTACTAAAGTGACACCCTCTGTTTGCAGTGGAGGTTTCTGGGCTGTTTTTTGTGCAAGGCCAGGCTTAGCTCAGTGCTCCTGGGTCCTGCTCCTGCTTTCTTGCCATCGCCCCTTGTCCCTTAGAAGTCTGAGGAAGCCAAGAATCAGAGGCGGCGCTGTGCGCAGGGAATGCCCCACCCTGCAGCAGAGGGTGGCGTGCTTGGCAGCCTCTGAACCACATTCTCCCGGACTTAACACGGGAAGATGTTTAGCATTCCACATCAGTCGAAAATACCTTTCTGACATCTAGAAAGTTTCTGGTGGTTTTGTAATTGGACAAAGCAGACAAATTTTGTAGCTACACAATGATTTGATATTCATTCACCAGAAATACAGAATGAATATTTTAGTCAGAAATATAGTTAGCTTCTTAAAAACCAGCTAATTTCATTCATGATTTAAAGAAATATTTTATCCACTAGGTGAAGAATTCATGAAAAAAAATGGCACTAGATTCAGATGCAGATGTTTGCTAAAAAAAGTTGTTAATCTTCCTAGAATTTGGTAGCTGGGCTTAGAAAATGTTTTTATTAATCGAATTGTTTTCTTTGTACTTCTGGGTCCTATTCTTAAAAAGCATCTTTGTTTTGCCACAAAAGCTTTCAGAACACTGAACTGCTTTAATTCCACTTAAGCCCCCTGTGAAATTGCAGTGTCATGCTCCTCTCTGAATGCTTTCCTTTTTTTTTTTTTGGAGACAGAGCCTCAAACTGTCGCCCTGGGTAGAGTGCCGTGGCATCACAGCTCACAGCAACCTCCAACTTCTGGGCTCAAGCGAGTCTTCTGCCTCTGCCTTCCAAGTAGCTGGGACCACAGGCACCTGTCACAATGCCCGGCTATTTTTTGGTTGCAGCCATCATTGTTATTTGGCAGGCCTGGGCTGAATTCGAACCCGCCACCTTAGGTGTATATGGCTGGCGCCTTAGGCACTTGAGCCACAGGTGCCGAGCCTCTGAATGCTTTTCTGATGTGTCTTGGGGAACAAGGTTGAGTTACGGTGTGCAGTCTCAGGACAGTCTGCCCTTGGCCCTCGTGTGTTCCCGCGTGGTCTCTGAGGCTTTCTGCTGGGTTGCAGAAGCTGGGCACAGGTGTATCCCATCACTGCCTGTTTTTGCCTGAGCGTCTGTTCCTTGTTGGGAGGACTGGCAGGTCTTTCTTACTCCGATTTCAGAACCCTCCCTAAGAGCTTCTGATTCTGAAGGACTTAGGGTAGGAGATGTCTAAGAATGTTCCTATCAGAAGAACAAGGTTCCTGGTGATGCTTTTGTGCCAGTCCAGAAAACACTCCTGCAGAGAAGCAGGCTCCTCCACCCTCTCCACGAGTGTTACCTCCACCCCCCACGGCACCCTGCGCACAGGGCACAGGGCATTCTTCCCGTATGCTCGACTCTTTCCCAGAGGCTTTGTGCTTCTATTCCCTCCGTCTAAAGTGATCTTTCCCTGAGGTCTGCAAGTGTCTAACCTACACTCTCATGGTTAGATCATTCTCCTGTTCAGGTCTCAGTTCACATGTCACCATTTTATAGGAAACTCTCATCTGACTGCCTGTTTAAAATAGAGCCTCTATGGCCACTGTCTAATAGATTATCATGTTTACTTCTTTCACAGAAATTATTATAATCTTTAAATGTATTTTGCTCAGCTGCACTCCCCCCTAAATTTCATTCAGTACATATCTGTGGGTCAGTTCTTGGTTGGAGTTGAGGAGGATTGGTGGGAGGGGCTCAGTGGGGAGGTGTTAGCCTCCGTCACAGCCATGTATTTTCTTCATTGAGCATCTGAGGCCAAGGCGAGGAATGCAAGGTCATTGTCACCTGAGTCTGGTGACAGAGTTAGACAAACAGATAAATAGCCTCTCTGTATACCAAGGGCGTCACATAGCCAGATTCACTGAGAGATCTGATTGTCACCACCCTGACAGGCCGGTGAAGGGCCTAGAAAAGCCAAAGGATGTTCTATTAATGCAGCTCTGTCCACAGCATAAAGAAGACAGGGGGAAATCTTTTATCTCACCTAGAGTGTCTGCTGGTGGTGGTGGGCGAGGGCTCATGCCCTGGGTGTTACCTTTGGCCATCCAGGGATGGTGAAGAACATCCCGCTTTTGGAGAGAAGCTCAATTGGTCAGGACCATCCTGCTCCCACCTTTGTGTGGCTACTCTGTCTGTACCACTTACATACTTTCTCATTGTCCTGGGCCACTTGTGGGGAGTAGAGATTTTACCCCCAGAAGACTCTTAAGTGGGTCAGACTAACACATGAATCTAATTAACTCCAAAGTCACTTTGACCTCAAGGCAGAAAATTCATTCCATATTAAGATACTCCAGTGAAAGGCCTAAATTCATTGTAATAATAAAATGCCCATAAGAGACATACCATATTTGAATATTAATTCTATCTCATTATCAAATTCCCAGGGAGATACTAAAATCCAAAGATTATATATCATTTTAAATTAAAGTCCAAAGACATTAAAGTCAAATTCTTTTGCCCATGTATATTCAAAGAAATTGAAATTGGAAATGCATTCTCCTTGATTTCCTCAGCATGATCCCAGCTAGAGGGATCACTGCCTGTTAGGGTCAGGATTCTCTTAACAGCTGCAGCGTGGATTATCTTCTGCTGCTACGTGTGTGATTCTTTCAGGGACACTCAAATCTCTGATATGCCTCCCTCCACCTCTGCTCCTTGGAGTCAGCATGGCACAGGATTGTCAAACGCTGTCCCCCACACCAAAGTTAGGAAATAAGCCCGTTCTTAGTCTTCTAATAGTTACCGCAAGCAAAAGCATGTCCCTAGAAACTATCAGTATTTGTTGCAGATAGTGGACCCTGGTAGAAAGTCCATGCTGAAGAAGAGTGGGGCCCAGGGAAAGCCTTCAGTCTGCTCCCCTGGGGTTTCTGTCGGTCTCTTGACAGCTAGATCCTGCTGGGAGTGATTCCGGTCAGTCCGACCACGTCGCTCCCTTTCCTGGGTTGTGTAGGGCCCAGTCTCAGTTTCTCTTTTAATAACACTAAAAACATCTAGTGCTTTTCCTAAATTCACCATAAGAACAGTTAGAACTAGGTTTATTTTTACTTCTCTTTACCAGTCTATCCTAACCCTCTAGCTCAGTGGTTCTCAACCTTCCTGATGTCGTGGCCCTTTAATACAGTTCTGTGGGTCGTGACCCACAGGTTGAGAACTGCTGCTCTGGATCTTACTTCACATGCTATATCTATCCCCCAAGATGTCACCTTTTCTCCTAATGACTTTTCTCAGTTATTTTCAGTCTTACGCCTGTCAGTGGTCTTCATTCCTCCGTGTTTCTGTTCAGACAGTGAGACTGGAGCACTCCCCACATCAGTCTAGTCCTGAGCAGCTTTCATGTCTGGAGACAGAATGTTCCACACAGAGACCTTTTTAAATCATGGTGTTTTATGGACTTGCTTTTTTCTCTACTAGTGCCAGTAGATGACATCCCTGTGTTTCTCCTGATGTTAGTGTTCATCTGAACTTTGTGTAGCTTACGATTTTTACTACAGGTTTCTGACACATCGCCTTTTTCAAGTTACAGAAGTTCTCTAGTTTTCTTTTTTTTGAGACAGAGCCTCAAGCTGTCGCCCTGGGTAGAGTGCTGTGGCATCAAAGCTCACAGCAACCTCCAACTCCTGGGCTCAAGCGAGTCTCCTGCCTCCGCCTCCCAAGTAGCTGGAACCACAGGCACCCGCCACAACGCCTGGCTATTTTTTGGTTGCAGCCATCATTGTTGTTTGGTGGCCCGGGCTGGATTCAAACCCACCACCTTAGGTGTATGTGGCTGGCGCCTTAGCCACTTGAGCCACAGGTGCCAGTTCTCTAGTTTTCTAAGAATTAAAAAAACATAAATAGGAGCTAAGCGTGACCAAGTGCCTTGCCTGTGATGGTTGAGGTAATTGCCAGTGCGTTAGTGAGGATGGTTTCCTTGAGCTTCTCTGACCCACATTCATGTACTCTTAATTTTGAAAACACTACCTGGTCTGGTGTATTTTGAGGCATGTTTGCTTTCTGTAATGTTACTTCTAAGATTTTGAGGGGAGAGAGTTCTATGTTCCTAAGTTTAAAAGGCCTACAATTTTCTTACACTGGTCTGTCTTTTCCCGGTTTTGGAACAAAATTACATTAGCCTTATAAAAAGACTTGGGAAGCTTTCCTTTCTTTCCTATTGTTTTGGAATAGCTTGTATCCAAAAGACAGGTTCTGGCTCAGCGCCTGTAGCTCAGGCAGCTAGGGTGCCAGCTACAGACACCAGAATTGGCAGGTTCGAATCTAGCCTGGGCCAAAAAATAGCTGGGTGTTTGAAGTTGGTATGAGCTGTGACGTCACGGCACTCTACCCAGGGAGACATAGTGAGACTCTATCTCAAAAAAATAAAAAAAGCGCTCAGTCTTCATACTACACTAGCCTATGCAAAACCAAAATTAGAAAAAAACGTCTAAAGAGATGAAAAAAGAGCAGCCAACTATACTTTTCTTCGTAGGAACTATTCCCAAAAGAATTATAAGGTTCAATAATATAAATCAGATTAAGAGGAGGTAGACCTCAGTTTAGTGCCTGCAATATAATTATATTTCACACAATAATACCATTCTTCTAAGGGGGTCCTCTAAGCTGGCTTTTATTCTGCTTAAGTTTCTTGTGTATAGGTAATAGGGAAGGAAGTTCTCATAAGTTTTAGGTTTTATGTAACTTAAAGTTTATCTTTTTCCATTCAGTGACCACTTTCCCCCCACTGTTCTCACAATTATTGTAATTGTTTTCTTTTCCGGAAGAGATGCTGACTTAGAGGAAATTCAGGGATGGGCCGCTGCTGCCTTCCCTCTAGGGGCCGCGTTCTCCTTGGTTCCTTAGTGGGTCATGTGCATGAGCAGGATCGGGTCCTCTGGAGTCTGTAAGAAAGTCTTGTTAGGCTTGGTGGTTCTGAACTGTGTTGCTTCAAATCTTTCCTATTTTTAACTACAAATAAGCTTAGATTTTTCTCTTCTTTTGAGATGGTCAACCTTAAATCTCATTTTGTGACGTCACCCTGAACTTTGAATACTGAACCCAAAAATGTAAAACCCTCAACATTTGGTGAAACCCCCTCACCCCTTTTACTGACTTTGTTAAGTTCCCCAAACTTGCATTAGCAGGTAAATCTGCATAAGAAACCAAATCAAGATGGTGGATGAGGTGAATCAAGTGGTTTCCAACAAGAATTGTTTTCAGGTCCACCCAAATCCTTTCTCTTAAGATTCCAGCCACACCTTTTACATTTTCTGCAATTGCTTAAAAAGTCTCAGGATCCTGATCCAGGTTTTTCTATAGTTCTCCAGTCAAATCTAGAATACTTTAAAATTCAAAGATAATTTTCTTGTACTCTGAGGCTTGCCCAACAAATCTTTCTTTTAAAATCTTCTTAACAATTAAAGTGGTCAGATAGGTCCCCTCGAAACCTGAAAGCCTCGAGTTCACAATGAGAGCTCGTGTTCAGCAGCGTCCGTGGGAATTCTGCCTCGGCCTGTCTTCCTTCGGGGACAGCATTGACACTCAGGGTAGTCATTTCACATTTTCTTCAGGAAGCTGGGCAGCGATTAACTGTTGTGCGGTTTTCTTGCGTGTTTTCTGTCATTCTCCTCATAACCCCCTGACTGCCCCCCACTGCCACTGTGCTGAATTCAGGACTCTCTGTGACAAATAGTGTTGTCCTTGTTTCACTTCAGCATAGGGTCTCTGATCTTTGTGTCTGTTGTTTTGTGATAGAGCCTGGATTTTACAGTGTTGCCCAGGCTCCTCTCCAACTTGTGGCCTCAAGTGATCCTTCTGGGTCAGCCTCCCAAAGTGCTGGGATTAAAGGTGGGAGTCACTGTGCCTGCCCATTGCCTGTCTGTTTTAAGGAGCTATGTTTAAACACATTTGACCAAATATCATTTGGACTTAGGTTAATATATAGTAGTTAAGTAGGAGATTTGGGTCCACTGTGGTATTGTGCTCTTGCTTTTCTTCAGGTTTTTATATTTTTGTATTTAGCATTTGATGTGAGAGCAGCCAGAAAAATGGAAGTTCTGTTATATTTTTCCAGAGGAGCTCAGATATTATTAGAGTTGGGCCTGTCCACTTTGCAGAGTGCGTTCTCTTGACATTAGTGGCCAGTGTGGGAAGAACAGTTAACAAATTGGTTGGCCATCCTCTGTTTCCACTTCCCTTCCAGAGGCTGCGTGTCAGTTTGTTTAGGCCAGGCTTGTTGTCTGCACTGCCAGTGAAAGTGTTGACTGAGCTTGGCTCCTCCTGTGAACCACAGTGTGTGACTCATTTATTATGGGTCTAGAATCAATCCCCAGCATGTTGGGAGAAACAGCTTCCTTGTTTTATGAAGTGCTAACAGAAGAAACTCGTTAATTTCCTAATTGTTCTCCTCTGCCCCCTGCAGCAATAAACTTGAACTTTGTAACAACAAGATTGTATTGTCAGTAACCCCCTGGGAAGGTGTTGCCTTGGTGTTTACTTTTCCTTGTGTCCTTAACCTGTGTTCATTCTTAAGTATACCGGTGTGTATTTGTTATAATGCCATTGTTGTCCTTGTCTGGAACAGGTCATTTATATCATAAACATTTGATGAACTTCTATAAAAGATTTTCTTCTGCCATGTAGTTATGTGAATGAGAAATAGTCATCTGGGAATATGCGCCCTCGGTCTCCCCCCAGCTCCACCCCAGCTGATTTTTAGGAACACTTCAGTTCACCCTACTGCTTGCTTAAGTTTCTGTTTTTAGCGTGTGATTTTATTTCCTTCCAAGAAAATTTTACCCATTTAGTATAACTCAGAATTCTACTTCATTTTTTTAAAATTGAGACAGAGTCTCACTTTGTCGCCATCTGTAGAGCACAGTGGTGTCACAGCTCACAGCAACCTCAAACTCCTGGGCTCAAGCAATTCTCTTGCCTCACCCTTCCTAGTAGCTAGGACTACAGGCGCCCGCCACAATGCCTGGCTTTTTGGTGGGGAGGGGAGTTAGCAGGCCTGGGCCAGGTTTGAACCCACCAGCCCCAGTGCATGTGGCCGGTACCCTAACCACTGAACTACAAGGACCCCTCTACTTCATTTTTTAAGGAAGTGAGCTGTGTTTCCCTTGCATTGAACAATAAATCCTGAATACTTTTATTTCTCACTTATTAAAAAAACCTGGGTTTTGGCCATAGCTTTATAGTTTTGCCTAATTCAAAGTGGAAGTGTAAATTCAGAGTGGTGGAAGTTACCCTCCTGTTTCCTTACACCTGACCCCTTGCTCCAACCATCTGAACTTCTTTCAGCTGACAGCACAAATGTCACCAACTATAGTGCTCCTTATTGCATGTTCCCTGTGTGCTCACCACAACCACGTGTAGTGATACAGCCCGTCCTCACAGTCACCCTTTGAAATGAGCCCTCTCAGACCCAGTTTACAGATGAGGAAACTAAGTCTTAGCAGTTCTGTGGCTTACCGAAGGCCCCAGGGCACATAACCAGGCTTTCGCCCGGCAGTCTGGCTCTGCAGTGCTCACACAGTCCTGAGGTGCTCCCACTTTGTTCCCACAGTGCAACTTCCAGTTCCTCAAGCACTTTCTGTTCCCTCTTCTCTCCCTGCTCTGCCACATGCTTCCCCTGCCCAGAACATTCCCTACAACCCTCTGTCTTAGGTGATTCCCATTCTCTCTTCTCGTGGTAAGCTAAATGTCACTTCTTTGAGGAGGCCTTTCTTGTGAGCCCCACGCTGTGCTGTGTGTTCCAGAAGGGTTTCGATCTCGTGTTCACAGAGAGCTGGTGAGGACTGGCCAGTGTCCTCTCCTCTCTGTGCCCGCCACAGGTGTGGGGCCCTTTTCTGGGTCTTGCCTTGTCTTTATCCCAGTGTCACTGTTAAGTTCCCAGCAGAGGTTTTCAACTTGTCCTCTCAACGTCTGTTCCTGCAAACTTGACAGTGGTCTCTAGACCTCACTTTTAATATTACTTACTAATTAAGTGACCATAGGAAGGTGCTTAATTTCTGAGTCTGGCTTTCTTTATCTGTAAAAGGAAAGTGGTAATACGTAGCCTGGCATTTCAGAATTAGATGAAATCACTAAAGTGGCCACGATTCCCCAGTATACTATAGGTGTCTACTAAATGGGAGTTCAGTTTTCATGCTTGGAAAAAATTACAGAAACTAGATGATTACCAACTCATTTATCCTCTTCCTCCTGGCCTTTGTGAAACTATAGATCAGCAGTACCAGTGACTCTTAGTGAGTCTGTGCATTGGTATCAGCTGGGGATCTGGACTCTTTCGGGGGGACTAGAAGAGTCAGCCTGGTGCGAGAGTGCTGACTGCCACTGCGTTGTCTCTGCTTCTAGGCTTTCAGTGAACAAAGATAGTGATAATGGTTCAGAATAACAGTGCTGGTGTTCTTCTCATGTCTAGACACCTGAGTGCAGGGTAACGTTTCCATGAAATTTTCCATGATTTTGGTTATGTGTCTCACTAAGGCTGTAAAGGCAAAATACTGTTTTAATTCTCTAAAATCATTTTCTTTGTTTTATGTGCATTAATTTGTTTTTGTTTGCTTCACTTTTTATAACTTTAATTTTTAAAATTATAAAACATAGAATTCCAAAGTTATAATTACACAACAGGAGCGGGTGCATTCGTGGAGCCCCTCCTTTCCCTTCATCCCATCCTCCCACTCCCCTGTCCTGTCTGATTTCACTCTTCATTGCCTCTGTTTCAGAATATTAAAGAAGGGGCATTTCTCCTCCACACACACACAGTTCTCATTCACTGACTGACGCACAGCTTGCTCATGCTGTGCTCCTGTCAGCGCTACTTCCTAGTGGTCTCCACGGCAGCACCAGCGATCTGCTCTGTCTGTAGATTTGTGCCGTGTTTCATTCAACCAAGCCCTGTTGGTGCACATTTCAGTTGTTCCCAGGATCTTTGCTGTTACACATTGTACCACATTCATCATCATTAGTCATCAGAGAATGCACGTCAGAACCACCATGACATGCCACTTCCCTTACACTTCCCTTCTTGAATTAAAAAGAAAAGGTCGAAACAAGTGTTGGTGAGGCTATGGAGAAACTGGAACCCTCCTAGTGTAATGATGAGAACGTAAAATGCTGTAGCCACTTGAGAAACAGTCTGGAAATTCCTCAGATGTTAAACAGAGTCACCATGTGATCCAGCATTCACTTAGTTACATGACCGAGTACGTAAAAACATGTACTCAAAACACACTCGTGTGTGTTCAGGCAGCATATTATAATAGCCAGAAGGTGGAAACAACTCAAATGGCCATCAGTGATGAATGGGAAATAAAATGAGGTCTGTCCACACAGTTCTTTAGCCATAAAAAGGAATAAAGTATTGATACATGCTGCACCACGGATGACCCAAGAGCACGTTATGGTGAGTAGAAGGAGCCAGGTACAAAGGTTATGTGCCATGTGATTCCATTCATGGAAAATGTCAGAATAGGCAGATCTGGAGAGACAGAAGCAGATTAGCAATTGCCAAGGACTGAGGGTAGTGGAGATTGAGGAGTGGCTACTAACAGAGGTTCTGTTGGGGGTGATGAAAACGTTCAAAAATTAGACAGTGGTGATAGTCACACAACTCTGTGAATATGCTAAAAACCACTGCATTGTATTCCTTAAGGGTATGAATTACATGGTGTGTGAATTATATCTCGGTAAAGCAGTATTAAAAAATAAGCTGTGCTGCAATGAATAATCTTGTGCCAAACATAATTTCATGCAGGAGCTTGTTTTTGGTCTATAGTCCTAGACATGGGATTACTGGGCACACAAGTGGTTTTGCTGCATGTTGCCCCTGTCACTCCACAGGGGTTGTGTCATTTGTCATCAACTCCAGCAGTACATGGAAGCACCAGTCGTCCTCTAGCCTCACCAGCAACTTTTGTTGTCATACTTTTACGTGGTTACTGGGAATGCTGTATGTGATTAAAATTGGCCCTTCTACTGTTATGAGCATGGCTGAACACTTTCTCAGGGTTTACAGTTCATCTGTATTTGTTTATCTGTGCCATTTTCTGTGCATGAATTTTCCTTTTTTCTATGGACTATTTTTGGTGCTTTAGTTTTTACAAGTTCTTTTCGTATTAAAGTACATAAAATACATAGTAGGGACTCGGTAAATATTGTATTTTTTGCCCATCATCACTTCTTAGAGTCCCTTCTGAATCCTCAGATAAAATCGTGCTCTATACCCCACTGCATCCATATTTCTGGGGTTTTTTAAGAGACAGGGTCTCTCTCTGTTGCCCAGGCTGAGGTTTAATGCACAATCACAGTTCACTGTAACCTTGACCTGGGCTCAAGTGATCCTCCTGCTTCAGCCTTCCAAGTAGCTAGGAGAGGAGGCATGTGCCATGATATCTGGCTGTTTTCTTTAATGTTTTGTAGAGATAGGGTCATATGTTACCCAGATTTATCTTAAACTCCTGGGCGCAAGCAGTCCTCCTGTCTGGACCTCCAAAGTGCTAAGATTGTAGCATTGAGGCACCACACCTGGCCATAAAGCTTTTCCTGTTCCCAGTGAGAAAAATAATTCGTGTTTTCCTCTATGACTGGTACCTTTTCATTCCTTAAGTTTAGATCTCAGATCCATTTGCAGTTTATCCTGATGAATGATGTTAGGAAGTAATCTACTTTTATCCTTATTTTATATGGCTACCCAGTTGCCCTAGCACTTTTGATGAAGAAAAAATGTCACTTTTTGTTTACGTATTTTGAGGTTGATGTTTTGAAGTAATTGTACAAACAATATTATAACATTGAATAAGGAAAAACAAGTCATCTGTGATCTCTGACCCTACCCAGGCTATTGTCATTGTATAAATTGATCTTCTTTCTCTACAGGTCAGTGAGCTAGATGGCATTCCTTTGATCCTGGACAACTGCAACATCGATGACAGTAACCCCTGTATCCTTGCCTGTGGGCCCCAAAGTTCATTCCCAGCCAGGCACCTTAGCACAGCAAGTCCCTTCTCTGGTGTTCGTTCAGCATGTAGCTGGCTACTTTGCTTGTTACTAACAGCCAGACCACTTTCCTGAAGTCACAGTGCTGGAACATCCCTTGTGTAACCTTTGCAGTCTAGTAAGCTAGAACTTTGAAGGTGAGTAGAGCATTCCAATCCAGCATGCCACGCACTAGAGTGCTTTGAAACTCAGAGGCAGAGGTGACTCACCCAAGGCCCATGTACTGCATGTCACCAATGTCACCTTGCCAGAGTGTATATATGGTCACTATTTGCAAATGATCTCTCTGTGTGCATAAATAGTAAGTCTATTCTTTAGTAATGGGGTATAGTAATTTGCATATATACGTTAGATCAAATTTGTAAATGGTGGTATTTAAAACTTAAATTTTTATTGATAGTTTTGTCTACTCTGATTTACCCATTATAGAGAGAGGTTTTAAAAAATACCAGCCTATGATTGTGGATTTGTCTAATTCTCCTTTTAGTTATTTAAATTTTCCCTACATATGTTTTGAGGCTATTTGTTTAGGTAAAGATATATAACAGGTCCTGAGTAATAGCCCTGTTATAATATGAAGTGACCCTCTTTATCTCTAAAAAATGCTTTTTGGGGGCAATGCCTGTGGCTCACCAGGTAGGGTGCCAACCATATACTGAGGGTGGTGGATTTGAACCTGGCCCTGGCCAGCTAAAACAGCAATGACAACTGCTGCAACAACAACAAAAAAGCTGGGGTTTGTGGCAGCATCTGTAGTCCCAGCTACTCAGGAGACTAAGGCAAGAGAATCGCTTAATCCCAAGAGTTGGAGGTTGCTGTGAGCTGTGGTGCTATGGCACGGCACTCTACCAAGGACGACAAAGTGAGACTCTTTTTTTTTTTTTTGCCTAATATTAATATAGCTTTCTTACTTTGCCTTGGGTATAACCTTTTCATTCCTTTCTGTATGACAGTGGTTCTCAACCTTCCTAATGCCACAGCCATTTAATACAGTTCTTGTGGGTTGCAACCCACAGGTTGAGAACTGCTGCTATATGAGATGTTTCTTGTAAGCAGAATGTACAGTCATGTACCACATGATGACATTTTAGTAGGTGGTCCTGTAAGATGACATGTATAATACATAGTATTATAATTTTGCTATACTTTTTGTATGTTCAGATATATTTTGATAAATAGGTATGTATCATTGCGTTACAGTTGCCTACTGTATTTAGGTAATAGTCTATAACCAAAGGTGTCCAACCTTCTTTTTTTTTCCTCTGCTGCACATTGGAAGAAGAGTTGTCTTGGTCCACAGATTAAATACACAAAAACTAACTAAAGTTGATTAGCAAAAAAAAAAAGTCTCTGCATACTTTTTGTGATGTCCAACACTACAGATAAGCAAAAAAAGTCCTCACAAAACCAAGCCACAGGTTTGCCATGACCTGCTACAGGTTTGTAGCCTAGGAGCAACAGGCTTTGCTTTAGAGCCTAAGTGTTCAGTGAGCTGTAGACCATGTAGTTTGGTATAAATACACTCTGTGGTGTTTGCACAATGATGAAATTGCCTAATGATGCATTTCTCAGAACATAATGCTTCCTTATATGATGTATGACTATAGTTATTTTTTCTTAATCTAGTTTAATAGTCTTTGACTTTTAGCTATTGCATTTAGCCCATTTATATTTAATGTAATTACTGATACTATTATGCTTAAGCCTTTTTAATTTTTCTTCCTATCTTCATTTCTTTTTTTCTTTCTTTTGGATTATTTTTTATAGTCCTATTTTTTCCTTTTCTAGTTGAAAAATTCTTTTTCTTTTTTTTTTTTCTGTCAGTGGTTCCCTGGGAAATCAAAACGTGTATCCTTAACTAGGCCCAGTCACATGTTTTATAAACCTTTACTCTTCTTTCCAGATAATAAAGGACCATTAAGCACTCCTAAACTTATACAGTCTTATATATATTTTAACTCTGCTTTTAGAACTGTATAAAATGATACTGTTGTTCAGTGTAGTCAGTGTTCATATAGATGTGTGCACATATTTATCACTTTTACAACACTTTATCAGTATCGATAATCTCAGTTCATCTAAATGGGATCATTTTTTTTCTGCCTGAAGTCCTTCCTTGAGAATTTCCTTTGATATGGGTCCATTGGTGAGGAACTGAGTTTGTTTGAAAATGTTTTTCTTTGGCTTTCATTTTTCTTACCTCCTGCTGAAGAGTATATGATTGCCAGCATTGTGTTGGGGTAGCTACAAGCTATCTACAGTTTAATATGTATACTTTCACTTAATTCCACTATCTTCAGCACAGTATTTTCACCTTCCAGCTCTACTGGATGTATCCTCCTTGCCAGAGTTCTCCGTTTTACCCTTTTCTTTTTCTTTTTCTTTTTCTTTTTATTTTTTTTTTGAGACAGAGCCTCAAGCTGTCCCCCTGGGTAGAGTGCCGTGGCATTACAGCTCACAGCAACCTCCAACTCCTGGGCTCAAGCGAGTCTCCTGCCTCCGCCTCCCAAGTAGCTGGGACCACAGGCGCCCGCCACAACGCCCGGCTATTTTTTGGTTGCAGCCGTCATTGTTGTTTGGCGGGTCCGGGCTGGGGATTTGAACCCGCCACCTTAGGTGTACGTGGCTGGCGCCATAGCCGGTTGAGCTATAGGCACCGAGCCCGTTTTACCCTTTTCATTGAATTAATTAATTTTCCAATCTTCTGTTGAGATAAAGAAGAGGCACTGGGGTCCAGCTTCTGCTTAAATTTGCAAACAACTCTTCTCCAATTTTCACCTTCATCTCCCATTAAAGAGGCACAAGTGATCACCAGTGCCTGAGCTTCGGGAGGGCTCCACACATCAAATTACTTCTCTGTTCTTCTCAGTGTCGGCTTGATCAGCTTTGTTGGGTCTGCTGGTTGCTAGAGACCCTTTTCAGAGCTGTAGGCCACAGTCTTGTCTGTAACTTCTTGGCTGTCTGCCTTTTAGCTTCTGAAGTTCTCTTTGCTCTTTCAGTTTGTCCCTTTAAAAAACATCAGGTGGGGCTTCAAAACAGAGTGGAGATAGAGGAGTCTGTTCATAAGCTTTGTCACTTGCTCATAGTCACCTGCTATCACCATGTTGCCACAATCAATGAAGTTACTTGTTCTTATCCTGTTAAAACTTTACAAGATTTAATCTTTTTTTTTTTTTTTGTAGAGGCAGAGTCTTGTTTAATCGCTCTTGGTAGAGTGCTGTGGTGTCACTGCTCACAGCAACCTCCAGCTCCTGGGCTTACATGATTCTCTTGCCTCAGCCTCCTGAGTAGCTGGGACTACAGATGCCCACCACAATGCCCGACTATTTTTTTTGTTGTTGAAGTTTAGCTGGGGCTAGGTTTGAACCTGTGACCCTCAGTGTATGGGACCGGTGCCCTACCCACTGAGCCACAGGCACCGCCCAAGATTTAATCTTTTTAAAGTTAATCACTTCCTTCTTAACATACTGCTTTTTTCTTGGCTTTCATGATATTATCTTCTCTTGGTCTTTTCGTATCTCGGGCTCCTTCTCATTCTCCTTTGCAGCTTGCTCTTCTGTATGACTTCAGTGTTGAGGGGCTGCTGGTGCTCTCTTCTTACTCTCCAGTTCCTCCCTAAGACACACCACCCACCCACAGGAATCTGTACTCATCCAGCGTTTACTGAACCCCTTTACATCCCACACACTGTTTGGGACCCATGGAATGGCAGGGTGGCCTCTGGGAGGTGTTGCAGTTACCCAGGTGAGAGTGATGGTGACTTGACCGAGGCTGATAGCAGTGGAGATGCAATGCAGAGTGAGGTTGTGAGTTTTCTCATAGTTTTAAATATTATCTGTTTACCATGAGTTGCAAACTCGAGAATGAGCTACTCTTTGAGTCTCAAACAAAAGAATAATTTGTTTGGCTGTTTTACTGACATTGTTGGTGTAGCACATTCAAAGTTAAACTGTTAATATCTTTGCTCAAAACTGTCCTTTCCCCCAGTCAGTGAGGGGACATCTTCACCCATGTCATTGCTCAGAAACCTGGAGTCCCTCGGATGCTCTTTCTTTTCTACTCTCTGGTATCGTGTTGATTTCTCCATAAACCATACCCCAAATCCCTCCTCTTCCTTCCATCCTCAGTGCCACCATCCAGTCCACGCTCTTGTCATTTCTGGCCTGAACTTCAGCAGTATCTTCCTGACTCCCCTTTTAGCTTCTGCTCTTGTTTCGGTGGTTTTTGATTCCCCATCCATTCACTTTGCGGATCTTTTAAACCTAAATAGGATCTTTCCTCTCGATCCGTGATTCCACCCACTCCTCACACCACCTCTCATGCCCCTGGTTATAACACCTCCATGACTATCCGTTGTTCTTAGAATAATTCCAAAGCCTATCATATCCTAAGAGGCATTTTGTATCTTGTGCCATTTCCCCTGTTCTTGAGCATTTCCTAGGCACATCTACTTTTTTTGTTTCTGAGATGGACTTAAGTTCTCATATCTCTGTGAGTCTCTGCCTGAACTCCTCTGCCCTGGCTGAGTTGTCCTCGCACTTACACCTGTCACCACGTGTCTCCCCTTAGTGGAGCCTCCCCTGATGTCCCTGCCTAGATGAGGTTGCTCCTTCCAGTCCCCTGCAATAACCCTTCAGTTCAACACAGTTTGAAGTTAGATGTTTGTTCATTTATGTCTTGATTACCCTCTAGACCAAGGGTCCTCAGACTTTTTCAACAGGGGGCCAGTTCACTTTCCCTCAGACCATTGGAGGGCCAGATTGCAGGCCCTGGGACAAGTTGGCTGCTAAGTAGGACAGGCAGCAGCAGCCAAACCACCTGGTGGGCTGCATGTGGCCCACGGGCCATAGTAGAGGACACCTGCTCTAGACCATGTTCCTTGAGTGCAAGAACCATTTTTTCTGTTTTTTTTAATTTTTTTTAACCTCAATATAATATACCTCTGTCTCACACGTAGTAAATATTTCTCAGATGGATAGCTGAATAAAGGGAAGAATAAAGAAGGGAACAAATAGTGGCTTGGTGAGTATGTGTGTTTATCTTGGAGGAGGTGTGTGGTTCTAAGTACAAGAGAAATTTCTCTTGTGGATTCTTTGGTGAACTAAGTATTCTTGGTTCATCAGTGCAGTAGGCATTTTGAGTGTGCTAAGACCAGGAATCAGTGCTCATGTGGAATATCAGTTGATAACAGTACCACCCTCTCTATTCTTTCTGGATAAACTGGCCCTATATATGAACATCCACCGTGAAATTGTGGTGGGCCCTGTGATAACCTTTGCGTAACAGTTTGGAATCTCTAGGCAGGACTGCATGAAAGACTTCCACTTTTTTGGCCACCCTGGGGATTAGGAACTTTAGGCAGGCCTATTAGAGTAGACCAGAGATGGAAACTCCCCCAAAGTAGAGATGAGGCTGGAAGTCGCCCTGTTCCAATTCCAGGGAGGAGGCACCAGCTCAGAGAGGAACTTAATTAACTCTGAAGGGCTCTCCAGCTGCTGCCGCCTCAGAGGCATGAGCCCAGCTAGCGCCCAGCTGTTCACTCACTTCTGGGTCACCCACAGTAATGACATAGTAGCTGATGCCATCGGAAAATTCCAGCTTCACTACCACACAGTCCATTTCTTATTTGTCAGTTTGTTGTGGCAAGTGGAATTTTTTGTTGTTGTTGTTGTTTCCAAATAGAAACAGCTGAACTTTATTTGAAGTGTTTTTCTTACAGTCTTTTTTGATCTATGTTTTGATCCGTTGTCCTTGATGTGGGTTTTATTTTCATATTGTTTTTGTTGGGGGGAGGGAGTGGGGACAGGATAGAATAAGACTCAAATTTGATTGTTTTGATTTTGGGGTTTTTTTCTTACTTATTTTCTCCCTTCATGTCTTTTTTTTTTTTTTTGTCCTTTTTTTTTTATATTGATAGACCTCATTTATAAAAAAAATAAAATTACCTTGCATGCAGAAATATAAGAAGATGATAACCAAATAGCACCTCTCCCAGTTGTCCTACGTGAGAAAGTCTGACATGATGTGGGCACCAGCCAGCCCTGTGGCAAGGCGGACCCTAACTCCAGGGTCTTCACTTCTTTTTTTTCTTTTTTTTAGAGACAGAGTCTCACTATGTCACCCTCAGTTGAGTGCTATGGTGTCACAGCTCACAGCAACCTCCAACTCTTGGGCTTAAGTGATTCTTCTGCCTCAGCCTCCCAGTAGCTAGGACTACAGGCACCGGCCTCAAAGCCTGGCTGTTTTTTGTTGCAGTTTCCAGTTGTTTAGCTGGCCCAGGCTGGGATCTAACCTGCCACCAACGGCGTTTGTGGCTGGTGCCATAACCACTGTGTTATGGGCACCAAGCTGGTTCTTCATTTCTTGATTTCTGAGCATAGCACATAACCTTTGTGAATTTTACTTTCTCTGTCTATAAAATGGCACCTACCCCCAGGTGTGAAATGTCATCATGTTTATAGTACCCAGCATATAGCATCTCAACAAACAGGTGTTCTTGTAAAAGTATCCTATTATAGCTGTTGATTCCTATGAGAAAGGTAAATTTTCTTACATGATTGTACTGTGGGTCAGTGGTAAAATTCAAATGATAACATGGTAGAATAGCCAGGTATGGAGTCTCACATCTAATCCCTGCACTTTGGGAGGCCAAGGTACGAGGGTTGCTTGAGCCCAAGAGTTCAAGGTTACATTGAAGTGTCGTTGTATCACTGCACTCCAGACTGGGTGACAAACTGAGCCCCTCTCTCAAAAATGAACAAACAGAAACCTGCAGAATAGAGTCCAGAAACAGATTCACACACAGACTCCGCGAAAACCCCACTGCAGTTCAGTGAGAAAAGGGTGATCATTCCCATAAATGGTATTGGACCAATTTAATATCCATAATGGGGAAAAAATGACCTGTCACTCCTGCTTTACACTATTCAGCAAAGTTACTTTAAGGTGGTGAATTATAGGCCTTAATGTGAATGGTAAAACAAAAGAACTTCTAGAAGAGACACAGGCGAATACGGTTATTAAGTTGGAGTGGGCAGAGATTTCTTAAATAAGATACAAAGAGCCTATGCAAAAACCACTAACTACAGGAGAAAGACTTCATGAAAAGACACCTACATCGAATGTAACTGACAAAGACTCAGGAAGCCTCTTTGGCTTTCTTATTCTCATGGTTTTATGGGGGGTGCACATTGTCTCGTCATTGGTTGATGGTTAAAAATCTAGAAAATCTAAAAATAAAGCTAACTTTCAGAGGTGCTTGCTTTTATATTCCCTACCATTCTTTGGTCTGAAAATCTTTGAAGTAGAGACAGAAGACTCCCTGACACCCTGACTGCGGGCATTGCCAGTGTGGCTTTCAAGCCCTGGCCACGCTGAGAAGTTGGCCTGCCTCCATCCCAACAATGGCAGCTGGGTTTTGTGAGCTACTGGGAAAGGTTGTTTGGGGAGTAGACAGAGCTTTCCTTTGGGTAACTGAGCACAGGGCCCATGCAGGGAAGAGCCTCATTGATGGACAGAAGCCAGGGAAAGCAAAAACAGAAGGTGGGCTGCACTTCACATGACAAGGAGCCAGCCGTGCACCTGAGGGTCTTGCTTTTACAAGAGATTCTCCACCTTTGGAAAATAGCCTAATTTTTCATTCTCATAGAAGCTCATAGAATGAGGGCTTTGTCAGATGCACACGGAGATCTGACTGCGGTCCATGCAGGTGCTTAGTGGCTATGTGGCATAGTCGGGGAAGTGGATGCTGAAGCCAGACTGCCTGTGCCCACACCTTGCTGGCTGCTCAAAACGTGTGACCTTGGACCGTTTTCTTAGCCTCTATGTGTCTTAGTTTTGCTCATCGGTAAAATTGAGGACAGTAACATCTAATGCGCAGAATTTGAGCAAGGACTGAGTACTTTCAGGTGCTTAAAACAGCCCCAGGTACCGTGTCCCAGAATGTGATCACATCTGCTTGTGTTTTTAGTATTAGTTTACCAGTGTTACTATTTTATGAAGGTAAACTGACAGTCCCATTTTCAATTTTGGCTTATGTGAGAGACATTTGAATTTACAGTTTTGCTCACACTGGAAGTGGCAGTGTGCTCCATGAACAGACATTCAGTTCAGCCCGCTTGTTGTCTGATGATTCCTTGATCCCAGTGAGTACAAGGCACTGGCAGGTGAGGCCAGACGTGTGTATATTTCTATTGTGTTTCCAGTGGCTTCTGTTCATAAATTCCCCTGTGGTCAGGCCTCTCCTGCCACTATCTGGGTAGTGAAACAAACCCAGCCAGGATGCTGCTGGCAGTGACCCTGATGTGCACAAAGGCCCTGGTGCTACTTTCTTCAGAAGCTTTTCATCCCCAGAGTGCTTTTCCCTCACACCATCCCTGGCAGCGGGAAGGCTGCTGTCCTATAAGGCTACGTTTATGCAGGTGTTGATGAAGTAACGCCTCCCTCACAACCCAGACCTGACAGGCATGGGACTCCCCCCTGAGAAGTAGACCGAAGCCCGGGACCACAGGGGGCATCTCTGAAATACTCTGTCTGCTGTCCGTGTCAGGAGCAGCTCCTGAAGTCAGACAGGAGTCACCGTGCCTGCAGAGAAAGTCCCCAGGCCCAATAGAGAGGGAGAAACACCTGAGAAAGGAGGATCCCCTTTCCCCATTCCACTAAGCGTGCTCTGGAGATTCAGAAGCGACATCGGGGCACTGCCCCAAGGACAAATGGAACTACTTTGTGGCTCAAACCCTTCCATGTGGTTTTATTTAGAAGTGGTATTGGTTTCTGACCCTGAAACCTGTGTGTGACAAGGATGCCAGACCGTGAAGGCTTTGAGCCATGCTCTGCTCTGAAGTGGTGAGCAGAGTGAAGCCAGAGCATGTCATGCACAAAATTAGTCTCAGGGCCACAGGATCCTTCACCACCAAACCCTGAATGTGCGGGACCTGCAAGTGCAGCCACAGATTCTTTGGAGTGGGCAGTGCGCAGTGACTGTCAACAGGAGCAGGGACGTCATCGTCCCATGACTGCACTGCCAAACGGACAGACTCACAGATCCACATTGTCTATCCTGGATTTGCAGGCCTTGTACATCTGGGGCGGGTGATGCCCAGAGAGAATGCACCAGGAAGGGGTGGGGTACCCAGGCCACATGGTACTGGGAGGCAGGGAGAGCCCTGAGTGAGGAGGAGAGGGGGTTTGGGCTCAAGGAAGAGCCTATGAACCCTGGAGTGTCCCACCTGTCCCTTTGAAAGGTCAGCGTATTGAAAATACACTGTACTTACCAAGGGCAATGTATGTGGCCTTTGTTTCAAAAATCTTTTAAGAAAGTGCTGATTCAGGTTACGCACAGAGGTAAATTTCTCTAGTCAACAGGTGTATAAAATAGTTCTGTAGAAACCAAGCAGTGTCTTGGGGGCCTTTGTATACACACGTCCTGTAATGTCCTGTGACCCTAGTGGCTTGGAGGCCAGAGAAGCAGCCGCTACTGTTAGTATAGTGTGTTTCTGAGATGCCATCTCCCTTGGTGAAGGCTGAGACTCCTGGTTGCACCACCTTGTGGTGTGTATTAGATGCAGGTATATTTTGTATTCTTCAGATTATGACCTGTCATTTGCGAATCTGGCAATTATTTGTTTCCCCATCTTTTTTTATTAGTATGTTTTACCACTTTCAGTAATTGGCAGTCAGCCATGAATCGATAAATTAGCGAGTACAAGTTCTCATGATTTTAGTTTCTATTTTTAAGTGCTGTTAAGCTAGAACAGATACAGACAGAGCCGTGCACACTGTACTGCTTAGAAATGCTTGGAGCACAGATGTCCCCACATTACAATACAAAGACTTGGAGGGAAATTAGACATGGATAGACCGGCCACTTGGAGGAGGGAGAGGGATCGGGCGGGAGGCTCAAGGCTGTCACTGGCTCCTGCTGGCTTCCGTACCATGCAAGGAGATGCTGCCCGGGATCTGCACAGCAAGGGCTTCCACTTTGCTTTTCTCAATGAGAAGAGAACGTAGTAGAACCAAGTGATGTAGATGAGAGTTGAGCAGAGAATGAAAAAAAAGGCCAGGCACAGTGGCTCACGCCTGTAATCCAGCACTCTGGGAGGCCAAGGCAAGTGGATTGCTTGAGCTCAGGAGTTTGAGACCAGCCTGAGCAAGAGCGAGACCCCATCTCCAAAAATAGCTGGGCGTTGTGGTGGGTGCCTGTTGTCCCAGGTTCTTGAAAGGCTGAGGTAAGAGGATTACTTGAGTCTAGGAGTTTAAGGTTGCTGTGAGCTGTGATGCCACCACACTGTACCCGGGGTGACAAAGTGAGACTGTCTCCAAAAAAAGAATGAAAATGAACTTCACAGTGAAAGCAGAGAAACAGCCATGACGTTTGGGGTAGAATCTATGTAATGCAGAAACGTGGAGCCCTGTGGAAGAATAACAGTTTGTCAGATGTATTTCCCCCAGGACCCCCGCCCTTTCTATCCAAACCTCTCCGCACCCTTTTCTTTACCCTCAAGTGCCCTCCTGGACATGCAGCCTGGCATGAAACCCCTGCAGCCCTGGGTAGTACCTGGGGAAGCGCCTTTCCCCCTCCCTGTCAGTGGGGCCTACCCTGGCCCCTCCCCAGCTGGGCCACCTTCCAGGGCCACACTCTTGCTGTTTTTCTTCCTAGGCTGACAAATTAAATTGGCATCCTCAGATCTTTAGCATGTTAGCAATGTAAAGCATTTACAGCAATTTTAAAACTGAACTATTAAACTGAACTATTGTAGTCTAATGCATTCTGCAGTTTTACCATGTCTGAGAAGACAGTTTATTTAGATATGGCCAGATATTTATTAAGCATCTTCATCTTTGGGAAGATCTTTCTGTAACATGTCACATGATGGCATGGTTTCATAGAAGCCTCATGGAGCAGGGTGGCCCACGTAGAGTATCCTGGCCTCAGAGGCAGTTCCTTGAGGTTTCCACTCCCTGCCCTCCAAGCAGTGCACAGATCTATTGCTTTCACAGCTTTGTTGTCTAAAAATAATTTTTAAACATATGTCCTTGAAGCAAAAATTGCATATAGCTATTATGTGTAAAGTTCATACGTCCTCTGAAAAGTCAGTTCAAACCTTATAGTATAATTGTTTTAATTTAAAGAGTCCACTTTATTTAATACTAGTACTTTTTTAAAGGTTTATTTCTATATTCACCCAACAAATATTTATTGGCGCCTTCTATGTTCTAGGCCAGAGGCTGGCGAGCCCTTTCTGTAAAGGGCCCCACAGTGAATATTTTTGTGAATATTTTTGCACTGTGGGCCACATTGTCTCGGGACACCTGCACAGCCCTGCCAGGTCTCAAGACAGTCACCCAGACTCTGGTGAGAAGTAGTAGGGGCCGTGCCTCACTAGAACTTTATTTATGGATACTGAAATTTGAATTTAAAATAATCTTCCTATGTTACAATTAAGTGTTGGTCTTTTGATTTTTTTCCCCAACCATTTAAATATATTAAAACTATTTTTAGTTTAGTGTCCTTCAGAAACACAGGCCATTCCTCTAGTCTTCAGACACTAAGTAGTAAGCAGAAGAAAGTCCTGTGGTTGCAGGCCTGTGTCTCGGCATCCTCCAGGGCTTTATGCACCATGGATTCGAGTGACTGCGAGGACACTGCCTTCGATGAGATGGACACTTTCTCACCAGACAATTCCAGTTTCAGTGTTTGAGCTCGTCTGAGTTTGGCATGTAAATCTGTGGGTCAGTAATGTCCTTGTTACGGGTTTTTTTTCTGTATCATATCATTCCCCGGCCTGCATTTTCCTCCTCTGCTAACATCTTGCCACCACAGTGGTCAAGGCCATGTGGGGCAGCCCTGGTCCCTGTGCTGTGAGGCTGAGCCTGGTGTGTGGCAGCTGCAGCGACTCCTCAATTGAAGGTGCTTCGTTGCCACTCTGGTCCTGGTGGCCCGGTCAGGACCCCAGGATGCCCTGCTGAGAGCTGGCCAGCCTGTGGAGCTTGCATACTCGCGTTTGTGGCCGGTTCCTTCAAAGCAGTTTTGCAACAAACAGGCTCCAGCCTCTGTGTGGTAGCCATGGCAACCGAGAAGCTCTTTCCAAAGTAAGCAGACAATGAAGCACTTCAGATGTTGGTGGGATTAGAGACTGTAGAAGATGTTTAATTTTCTCCCCCACTCTTTCTTTCTCTCTTTCTCTTTAGAGAGGGAACAAGAGGGCAAAGTGAATATTAACCGAGCCTTGCTTTAATCTCACTCCCACACTTCAGACTGTCTAGGTCTACGTGGTCTGTGCACTGACAAGGAGCACCATGCATATTCATGGCCCAGGCGTGCGGTAAACACAGTTCTTAGGGCTAGACTTTACAGTGTTTCTCTTTGCTACTCAAATTTTGTGAAAGCATCAACTATAAAAATGGATTCCTTAATTTTTCTGAAGCCTGAAACCTTGGATAGTGGTGCTGAAATGTTCTCAGTGGAAATAGGCACAGATTAAAGGAGGCTGTGTGGTATTTGATTTGCAGATTTGCAGACAACATGAGCCCCTAGATCAGCGGTTCTCAACCTGTGGGTGGTAACTGACAGGAACTGTATTAAAGGGTCACGGCTTTAGGAATGTTGAGAACCAGTGCCCTAGATGCGGGGATCCAGGGAGTGGAGCAGACGCCTCCCCTCCATCCTGAAGAGTGCGTGGCATCAACAGGGTCTCTGACTCCATGAAGCCCTCCTTCACCAGAGGAGGGTGAATTTCACTAAAAAACATGTAAGAGTGGTAAATAACAAATTTGAGTGGCAAGTGTTGGGGTTTTCTATTGTTGATTTGTTAATTCTGATTCTCAAGGTACTGACAAAGAGCTGATTCCTAAGTGGCATTGTGGCCACGCCCACCCCACCCCACCTTACAAATCTTTCTACACTCTGAATACCAGTTCTGGAAGAAGACAGAGGTGCCTTTTCCTGCTCTGAGCTTGGGTGCTGCTTCTGTCAGGCTGTGGGTCAGTGGTTGTGCCAAGAGTCTGCTCCCCGTGCTGTCTTGACCATCACATCTCGTGATGTTTGGGGGGGCACATGTGGCAGGACCAGCCTGGGCCTGCGCAGCGCCCTCACCTCCAGGAGGGCTCTCCGTCAGCCTCGCTCCGTCGGTCGGGGCTTTCTGTGTCCCTTTCCCCTTAGATGTGGAGTGGGTATCTTGTGAGTTTTCCTTGTATAGAAATGAGCAACCGAACATTTTAAGGGTGAGTTTGCTACTAAAATGCCATGATAACAATATTTTCACAAAATGTTATAGAAAAGTTTCTCCTCCCGCCAACACGAACATGGCTACAATTCACTCTTTCATTCCATCTGCATGGGAATCCTCTGTGTTCTGTTGTTATGGACCTTTTATTTCCCCAGGCCAGCCTCCTTGCCTGGTTTGCATTTAGATTGGGTTACTTTCATCTAATCTCTCAAACTATGCAGAGCCTAAGTCAGGAAACCACATGGAGAGCAGGAGGGAGCTCAGCCTGTGGGGGTCGCTGCAGCACATCTTGGCTCCACACTTGGCACCTTGTCTGGCCAGCATCAGACAGTGTGGCTGCGTCCACACACTTGGGTGTTATCCTGGGTGTGAAAGTCATTGAGCAGATAGTTTATTGCTGGAAAATACACTGACATGTTGGAAGTGTTTGATACCTGGGATGGTTATTTTTACTTCCTGCACTGGCACAGAGTGAGGGCTTGGTGATTGTAGAAAGGAGGGGAAACTCAAATTTAGGCTTTACACATTTTAGTATTTGTACAGATTCTGGCTCCAGAAAAGAAATTATAGCCTTTATGAAGGACCGTGACTGTGTCATAAAAGGATGACAGATCAGTGGCAAAATGAGAGCATTTTCCCCACCAGAAATGGATGAGATGACTAGTTACAGAATCGACCTCAGCTGGGCACTGGCAGCCTCATTCTGTGCCATCTGGAAAAGGCCTGTCGCTTACACCCACAAGCAGTTTCAACAGTGCCTCCTGGGGCCAGCAGGTCGCCCACTCAGCAGATGCTTGTTGGTGCCTATCTTCCTGCCAGGCTCTCTGTCTGGGCTCCAGAGCCCCAGAGATATGTGACCCATAGTCCCTGACATGGAAGAGCAGACCAGGGGCTTAATGCTGCACTCAGGGACATAGTGCACCCACCCAGGGGTCAGGAAGGGCTTGTTGGTACTGCCAACAGCTCAGTGGTACATTGGAGGGACTAGGCTGGAGCAACCTTTTTTTTTTTTTTTTTTTGAGACAGAGCCTCAAGCTGTCCCTCTGGGTAGAGTGCAGTGGCATCACAGCTCACAGCAACCTCCAACTCCTGGGCTCAAGCGAGTCTCCTGCCTCAGCCTCCCAAGCAGCAGAACCACAGGCGCCTGCCACAATGCCTGGCTATTTTTTTGTTGTTGTTGTTGTTGTTGCAGCCATCATTGTTATTTGGCAGGCCCGGGCTGGATTCAAACCCATCACCTTAGGTATACGTGGCTGGTGCCTTAGCCACTTGAGTCACAGGCGCTGAGCCTAGAGCATCCTTCTAAAACCTGTAGAAACACCTCTGCACCAGTGCCTATGCTGCTACATTTCCATTATCTGACTTTGGTAGACAAGTTCATTTTTTTTACTTTTTTCTTCTTTCTTTCCCTCTTTTTTTTTTTTTTGAGACACGCCCAAATGGGGCGCACCTGCTGATCATCCTGGTTTTTCCTTGTTTTTCTTGACATTTCCATCTCCTCATGGGCAAGGAGGCCTCTTTATTTGGAAAAAGTATTTCCTCCACCCTAGCTGCTTTGTTCTTCCTTCTGCACCAGGGTGCCAGGCCCCACAGGGCCAAGGCCTGTTCCTGGCAGTCTCTTACATGTCCCTACTGCAGTTTTTGTACACTTCTTCGTAGAACTACATGTAGCAGCAACTTGGTGCTTTGTTAGGTTTACACAGCTCTTGGTAATCAAATCACACACCTTGGTCAATGCTGATGCCCTGCCGTCCACTGTTCACAAGTGTTCCCCATCTGATTGTGGGACACAGCGCAGAGTGTGCTAAGTGGGATCCTCGCACTGAGGTAGGGAGGGCCGATGCCGGAATGAGCTTGGCAAGTTCTTCAAAGACCTTCAGGCTTCATCTTTAAACTCATGAAAGGGGGAAAAATTTGGGCAGTGCCTATGGCTCAAAGGGGTAGGGCACCAGCCCCATATGCTGGAGGTGGTGGGTTCAAATTCAGCCCCAGCCCAAAAAAAAAGGGGGGGGGAATTCCATAGTGACTCCTAGGAAACAATTGCTGGTTATACCTGGGCTCTCCTCAACCAGGATGACTGTCCTGCCCCACCCTGGCCTGATCCCTGTGTGTGATTCTGTAGTGTTCCTGGTGACTCAGTCATAGTCATCCAACAAAGGAGTGTGTGAGAGTGTGTGTGCATGTTTGTGTTCACACTGAGTAAGCCCCTTTGGGCGCAACCCTGAGCATGTGCTTGCGTTAGAGCTTTTTAGTTTGTTTGCACTTTGAATGCTTAAGCATAGACATACCCTTACGAGAAACTTGATTAATTCTGGCCTTTCGGTGTTTCTGTGCCCCTCTTCCTGGGGTTTGGGGGTCACTCCCGTGAATCTCTAACAGGAAAGCTAGACAGCAGGTTCCTTAACTCTGGCTCCAGTTCTGACCCAGTGGGTGGTGTACGCCATCCGAAACCTCACGGAAGACAATAGCCAAAACCAAGATTTGATTGCAAAGATGGAAGACCAGGGGCTGGCAGACACGTCCCTGCTTAAAAAAATTGGTTTTGAAGTTGAAAAGCGGGGTGAAAAGCTGATTCTAAGATCTACGAGGGACATGCCCCCACCGGTGAGTATCCCCAGTGCTGCCATTCCGCCTGTGGAAGGTTTTTGCTACCTGCTCCTTACCTGGGACGTGATGAGGTTTATAAGAACATGGACAGGAGAGTTTCACCCTCAAATGCTTTATCAAAGAAAGCTCTGAATATAGTTGCAAACAATTTTTTGGTTCAGCCTTTATGCTGCCATTTTTTAAAAATAAAATTTCATACTCATTCTGGGGGAGAAATACAAAAAACATATCAATTTTTTCATGGTCTAAAAGTAAGTTACTCCCAGGAATTGGATTTTCTTTAGGAGACAGCTAATGTTAACTCCAGTTAGAAGCACTGAAATTCCTTGAATGATAATGAATGAGTTCTCTCTGCTTTCTCCATGTGATTCGGTCATTGACCAGAGCTCTGCCCTGCACCTTGTCTGATAATTCTTGTTAATTCCCTTCTTAAATCTGTGATTTTGTTTCTTTTTTCTTCTTAGTGAGTGAAGTGCATCCACATGTCTGAATATTTGGAACCTGTTCCGTGGAGTTTTGTCTTCTGCAGGATGTGAAATGACAAGTATTTGAGGATTTGTAGGTACAAATCAGGAAAATATGACTCTCTTAGGCGCTAGAGTTAAGTGGGTATAAGCTAAAAGTGACAGTGCTGAGTTTGCTCTTGTTTCTTTGCTTTCAGTGTAACTGTCTGGTTTGCCTTTGCTCCTCTGTGTAGAATGTGCATTTAAGTAATAGATTGTACTCACTGTGACAGCAAATAATAAAACCTTCTCTTTGAGGGCACATCCCTCATTTGGCAAGGACTTGGATGTTTGCTTGGCTTCTGTTGGTCCCCTCAGATGGCAAGTCAGCGTCATTGCATTTATTTTCGTTTTCTCACAGGGTTTTCTGAACTCTGGCAGGCAGTTGGAGTAGTTTCTCACTGTGATTAATTCTAGCAATCTCTTTTCATCCCTTCTGCCTTTCCAAAACATTGACAAGACTCATTTCCAGTTAATTAATTCGAGAACCCTCCCTCTTCACTTTAGGTACTGGGCTGTGTTGTCACTGGGCTCTGTCCCTTTGGAACGTGGCAGAGAGTGAGATTGGTGAGCAAACATGTGCAGTGGGTGTTTAACTCTTCTTGTTCCAAATCCTCCGAGAAGCAGACTTCTCAGATCCAGTCTGTGTAGGGGCAAGTGCCACACCACACCCCCCTTCACACCTCTGCACTGGACCGGAGGAGGAACGCTCCACCTCCTGCTCCATGTGCAGCACTGAAGATACGTTCGTGTCTTAAGCGCTGGGCTCATGAAGGCTCCACATGGCTCTGTGGCTTCACTGGAATGTCAGAAGCAGTTTTGAGGAATAGGAGTTTATTTGACATCTATCTATTTACCTGTCTGTCTGCATGTATCAGAATAGGATTGGATTAAGCAAGCCCTTTATAACCACCCAAATCATTAACACAACCAACAAAAACTCAAGTGGGAGGTCATGTCACAGATGTGTAAAACATATCTTCTCAAACAACCATGTTGCAAAATTAATATATCTACAGACTTTGCACAAGTCCCATTGAGCCTCTGAAACTAAAAACACTAAAGACTTAACCGAGAGTTTAATAACAATACTGACTGCTGCAAAGTAAAATATTGGTAAGTTTCTGTACCATACTTAAGTTGCTTTGTAAAAATAACTGTGTTGAGAAGGACTTACAAGTTTCCCCATGAGCTATCTAATATGCTGTGCATAACTCTGAAGACTCATCAGCGTCTAAGGTTGTGGCAGTCTGTGAATAACGTTTTTCTTTCATTTATTACATTCTATCAGTAAAGAAGCTATTGCAAAATTTTAAATACACAAAGGAGTCATTCTCTTCTGGTGAATAAAGAGTTAAAGCTCTGTTCTCTAAATGGAAGCCTAGCCAAAGGAAAAAACAGTGGGAGTCCCTTTTCCCTTTTAAAAAGTTTGCAATAGACACTTCTTTTTTTCCTTTCTCAATAGACGTATGCACATCAGTGGAATCACACAAACATGCTGGTATGAGCCGTATAATAACAAACACAAATCAGTAAAAGGGAGCCTTGTGAGAAGACAGAACGGGGTAATGGTTATGTGTTTTCTAAATAGGAAGTGTGGGGCCTGCACAGTGAAAACATGCTGAGGACTGCATTGTGGCTGCTTTTGATTCCCTCGGATAGATTAATTCTTGAGCACAACAGCTTTCCTGTCCTCTACCAGTGGGCTCACAGCTCCTGAGAACCTTGTTTTACATGCTGTAGCTGATTAATCACCACCTCAGTCAGTCATTTAGAAGGAAGAAAAAAGCAGGCTGGCTTACAAAACTTGTAAAGGGACAGAATGGTCACAGCGAGTTCTACGACCATATTGCTGCTTTCAAGAGCCAGCTGACGACGCTTCAGCCCACTTCATTTCAGCAAATGGAGGGAAAGGTCCTCTGCTTGCTTTTGAGTCCGGATATTTGCAGAGTGATTGTTTTTAATACCTTAACAATGAATGTGAAGATCTCAAAAACATTTATTTCCACAATTGTAATACACTCAACTCCCTTTCCATAGTTTTCACATCCACGGATTGAGCCAACCCAGGATCAAAAATATTTGGGAAAATAAAAAACAATAAAAAACAGCAATACAGGGCAGTGCCTGTGGCTCAAAGGAGTAGGATGCTGGCCCTATATGCTGGAGGTGGCGGGTTCAAACCCAGCCCTTGCCAAAAACTGCAAAAAAAAAAAAAAAAAATGATAATACAACAATAAAATACAAATTTAAAAATACTGTTTAACAACGATTTGCATAGCATTTATATTGTATTAGGTATTATAAGTATTATAAGTAACCTAGAGATGATTTAAATTGGACAAGAGGACACACAAGGTTACATACAAACACTACACTATCTTATGCAGATAAAGAGCTTGAACATCTGTGGATTTTGGTGTCTTCAAGGGGTCCTCAGAACAATCCCCTGCAAGATACCAGGGGACACCTGTGGTGCGCTGTCACATCTGTCCACATTAGTACAGCTCGTGGTGGTGCTTTTGATTTTAGAAGCTAACATTAAGATGTATCTTTTTGTTCTGTAACTTCCAAACCTACCATAGGGCTTTCAGACCACTAATACATGTCCTTTTGAGATGTAGATGAGATATAGACAATGACTGAGGTGATTGGGTTGCCAATTAGTTTATTTATTTATTTTGAGACAGAGTCTCAAGCTGTCACCCTGATAGAGTGCTGTGGTGTCACAGCTCACAGCAACCTCCAGCTCTTGGGCTGAAACAATTCTCTTGCCTCAGCCTCCCAAGTAGCTGGGATTACAGGCACCCACCACAACACCCGGCTGTTTTTTGGTGTAGTCATCTTTGTTTGGCAGGCCGGGACCAGATTTGAACCCACCAGCTCTGGGGTATGTGGCTGGCACCTTAGCCGCTTAAGCTACAGGCGCCAAGTCGATTTTTTATTTATTTTTTACACAGTCTCATTCTGTCACCCCTGGTAGAGTGCTATGGCATCAGAGCTCACAGCAACCTCAAACTCTTGGGCTCAAGCAATCCTCTTGCCTTAGGCTCCCAGGTAACTGGGACTATAGGCACCTGCTACAATGCCGGGCTGGTTTTTCTATTTTTAGTAGAGACAGGGTCTCACTCAGGCTGGTCTCGAACTCCTGAGCTCAAGCAATCCACCCACCTTAACCTCCCAGAGGAGGAGTTACAGAGCTAGGATTACAGGCATGAGCCACTGTGCCTAGCCAGTTACTAAGTTTAAAATCAAAAATTAATGTTTTATATGTATGTATCTTATGTCCATTCTTTTTTGAAGTCATTCATATATTTAATAACAATACCTGGCATTTAAGTGTTATTTAAATGGCTTTTTATCCTTTAATTTCTATCTTTGGATGAATAAAAAAGATACTAGAACAAAAATGCTAGTCTTGGCAAGAGGAAAGCTTTAAAAAAATACATACATTATTATTAGTAAATTAAATATATAAAGCAGTTTCTCAACCTTCCTAATGCTGCGACCCTTTAATACAGTTCCTCATGTTGTGGTGATCCCCAACCATAATTATTTTTGTTCTACTTCATAACTAATTTTGCTACTGTTATGAATCATAATACAAATATCTGATATGCAGGATGTATTTAGGTGACTCTGGTGAAAGGGTCATTCGACCCACAGGTTGAGAACTGCTGATGTAGAGGAATCAGTTTTATGTGTGAAGCAATAGAATTTAGCAGAATTTTAAAATGCAGAGACGTTGAGGAAGTACCTTATGTTAGGATCTAACACACCAGGCCAGCGGTTCTCAGCCTCCCTAACGTCGCTACCCACAGGAACTGTATTAAAGGGTCGCGGCATTTTCCCCTTTGGGGAAAAGCCTTGGTGCTGTCCAAGGTTCTGATCATACCACAACATTGGCCTGTGTAAAATCAGTTAAAAACCTTGTTTTCAAAATTCAAAATTTTCCTTGTAATTGTATGACACAATGTTTGCTTTCTTCTTCTCTACACATTTTTATATATTTACTTGGATTTTAAGGTCAAATATTACATGCTTCAGAATATGAATTTGGTTTACTATCTACAGTACACGTGAATTTTTGAGCTAAGCCTTTTCTTTAAACACAGTGGTTGCAGTGTTAACTCATCCATCATATTCTCCTTATCACAACTAGAGACACTTCTGCCACTGGAAATGACATTCTGAAAATTTGCCATAACTATTTGTTCTTAATTAAAACCTTAAATTAGAAACATTATTTTAAATGTTTCTTTTTCCTTAAACAGCACAATTATTTTAATAGCCCATTCTTCTTTAGACAGAATAAACAACATAATATTTAACATTCTTCATTTACTTACCAATTTCTGTGTTTGTTTCACATCACTTAAGAGCTTAGGTAACATTTTATAAATGGATGTAATTTTTATCACTGCTTTGTAAAGAGTGTTGGCCAAGAGCACAAACCCTGCCGCTGGGCTTCTGGGTTTCACTGCTGCTCTTGCACCTGTGTGACCTGGGGGACCGTTCCTGCAGTCCCAGTGCCTCCTTGTTCTCATTTTCAACCCCACTGAAAATGAGGCTCACAAACCTGCCTCATAGGAGCGGGTGAGAGTGAGGGCAGGTGATTGTGTGTATATATAGTACGTAGTTCCATAGGAGCGGGTGAGAGTGAGGGCAGGTGATTGTGTGTATATATCGTATGTGGTTCTAACACCAATCTTACTACGTGGATGAGGAAGTTGAGTCACAGCAATGTTAATGCCCCAGGTCACACAGCAGTAAATGCTTAATGATTAATTGGCATAGTTAACCAGAAGAGAATGAATGAGAGGAAAAATATGGCTGCTTTTCCCAGAAGCGTAGAAAATAAATGTAGCAGAAATGCCTGGAGTGTGGCTCTAGACAGAGCAAGGGAAGCTCCAGGGGAAGAACATAGGCTTGCAGTTAGGAAAAGTTCAGCTCTTTCTTAGCTACTAGGGCTGGCATTTAGGCACATGGCACAAGCAGTGCCAATAGCCAGTGGCCCAGAGCTGGGTTTATCACAAAGCCTATGTGACACCCTTTGAAAAGTCCTTCCTTGACCAAGAGCTGAAGCTGATTGGCAAGTACGGGCTCCGGAATGAATTGGGAGGGTCAAATTTACCCTGGCCAAGATCCGCAGGGCCGTCTGAGAGCTGCTGGCACTGCGCAAGAAGAACCTGCTGTGGTGACTTATCCGCATTGGAGTGCTGGGCCAGGGCAGGAGGAAGCTGGATTACATCCTGGGCCTGATCGTGAGGACTTGGAGAGGTGTCTGCAGACCCAGGTCTTTAAGCTGAGCCTGGCCAAATCCATTCCCCTCACCTGAGTGCTGATCCGCCAGCCCCACATCAGGGTCCACAAGCAGGTGGTAAATATCTTGTCCTTCATCGATGCCCACCTGGATGCCCAGAAGCACATCCACTTCTCCCTCCATTCCTGCCTGTGTAAAGAGGAGGAACACCAAGAGGGGCCAGGGTGGTGCTGGAATCAGAGACAAGAAGGAGGATTGAGCCCACCCATCACCTCTGAGGTGGGGATTGTCTGGTTTTCCAGTCAGATAATAAAACAAGGTCAACATTTAATAAAAAACGTAAGTTCAAATCTCAACTCCACTTCTTGCCAGCTGTGCAAATTTAAGCAAGTTACTTAACCACTCTGAGCCTAAGTTTCCCTCTCAAACTGTACCATGCACTGAGAATACAGCAGTGAATGAGACAGAAGCTTACTTTTTGATGGGGATTACAGAAGGTTAACAAGTATGCAAATAACCTGAAACATAAGAGCATTGCATATTGCAGCAAGTATCATGAAGAAAACAAAAGTTGATGATCACGAGGTGTCTTTTCTGAGATGGCCACATCTGTATGGAGGCCCGAAGGCTGAGAAGGTGCCAGCTGTGCAGAACAGTGGGGAAGCATACTCAGGATGAGGGAGCAACATGTGCAGAGACCCCAAAACTGGACAGGCGTCCAGGAGGGCTGGGCCAATAGACCCAGAACCTAGTGGCCAGAGGGAAAGGTGTGATGTTGGGTCAGAGAGATGAGTGGGAGTCGGATTGTGCAGGGTCTTCAGAGCCATGGAAGGAACTTGAAGTGCATTGGAAAGTTTATTGAACCATTGTTAACAGAGGAGTGAGAAGATTCTACTTACAGTGTTAAAAGACCACTCTTCCTTCTAGGTAGAAAATGAGTCAGGAGAAAGAATGAAAGTGGAGAAATGATGGGCTAGTGACGGAGTGATTAGGTTTAGACAAGTGTGGGGGCCATGGAGATGGTGGGAAGATCTTAATCTGGTGTGCATGTTGCAAGGAGAAGCCATGGATTTGCTGCTGGGCATTGGACGTGGGGGAGACGAAGTAATAGGAGTGACTCCGAAGGAGATGATGGTTGTGTGCTCGCTAAGGTAGAGCAGTATGTGTGTTCGAGGCAGACAGAATCCAGAATGCTGCTTTGGGCCAATTAATTATAGATACTTTGGGACATCAATGTGGAGATGATTTTAAAAAGTAATTGTCTACACGGGACTAGAGCTCAGAAGACAGTTCAGACCTGGAAATAGTATTTGAAGTCACTGGAAGCCATGGAGATAAATGAATTATCCAGGTGAGAGTGTGATGGATTAGAGAGGGGAGCCTGATGCAAACATAGGGCCCCCAATCTAAGTCACACTTCACACATTACAGCATAAGATCTTTCCATATGTTAAACACCCCACTTAAAAAATCCTAATTCCTTTATCATTAAAATGAATAATGGACCGTTCCCTTCTTATGAGACACTTTGTTTTCTGCTTCTCATCTTTATTTTCGTTTTTTTTTTTTTTTAAGAAACAGTCTTGCTGTAGTCTTCACTCTGTCACCCAGGCTGGAGTGCAGTGGCCCGATTATAGCTCACTGCAGCCTGGAACTCCTGGGCTCATGTCCCATCTTTACAAAGGCTCCAGTGCACAACTTGGTGTGTGAAGTTTTTTTGTTTGTTTTTTCACTCCAAGGGTCGTGAAACTTCCAAGTTGCTGTGTGAAGTTTTATCTGCATTCCAGGTACATGCCATGGGAGGCAGGGAAGGATAATGAGGGGTTAAAGTATTTTTCCCAGAATATACTAGGAAAAAAAGAGCACTTCCTAATCCAGTGATGGGTGACTGAGTAGTTCTGACCACACCTTCCTGAAAATAACTAAAAAGCAAGCCAAAATTGGTACAAACTACTGCTCAAAGATACAGGAGTTATAGGGCCAGGGCTGATCACGGTGGAGGCACAGGAGGATATGGTTAGTACTGGGGCTGCTGTCCCCTCTGGGGGACAGTTCAGAGGGGGCAGGGTTGCTAAGAGGCTGAGTGGGGCTCACGAGAGCCCTGAAGAGCTAAGGCGATGGGGATGTTGCTCTAGCAAGCCTCCAGAATCGGAAGAATAATAGCAAACCAGAAATAGCTTCTCCCAGAAACTATACTCTGTTCTAATCATTTCAGTCTGAGAAATTGAAGTGAGGTAACCTTGGTGTGGTGTGGTGTGACCTCTCATGCTGATGACCTACCTGCATCTGGGGTATTGCTGACTCCAGCAACACAGATCCTCTCTAGAAACATAGTCCTTGGTCTTAATTTGTTTGTGTAATTTTTCACTCAATCCAGAATCACTATGAGGTGACAAGATAACACGAGAGTCACACGAAACCAGAACTAATATAAGTATAGAGGGGCTCACGCTAGCAGTGTTATCAGGCAGATAATAACTTGGTCCAGTGTGTTTGAAGAGATAAGAGACAGTATCCAAAATGTCAGCAAAATAAGAGATCAAATGAAAATTCTTAAACTAAAAAAAATGTGAATAAAATTAAATCAGTAGATTAGTTTAGAAAAGAAATAAATAGTAAATGAAAGCCAGGCCAATCAAAAATACCCCACATGAACCACTAAGAGAACAAATGATGAGAGATCAGGAAGTCGGGTCAGAGGGAAGGTCTAATACCCCTACGCAGAGTCTGAGAAGAGAGAATTGGGTGTCTCCTTTTCACAACTGAACTCGGGTTTGAAATGTTACCAAGCAAGCAATATGGAAAGAAAATTCACGTGAGCACCACTTAGCCCAGACAGATGATTCTTTTGTTTCCCTCAGTGAGCCAGGCATTCACTGTGAGGAGCAAAGAGGAGGGGCTACAGTTCCCAGGTCTGGGCTCATGTGCTCCCCTCTCTCTCTGCCTTAGTCATCATCTTACAGATTTTTTGCCCCAGGCTGCACAAGAGGTTGAGGCGATCGTATGGCCAACATACAGTGTTCTTCCTACCAGCTCAGCGCACCCTGCACACAGTGTTCTTCCTACCAGCTCAGTGCACCCTGCACACCGTGCGTGGTTGGGGCGAGGTTGATCCTCCTGTGCTCTGGCCGGCTGTGTGTCCACTCGCGTGTCGTCCCCCCCCCCCCCCCCGTCAGCTCACAATTGCTTTGTTCTGGTCATTCCCACCCACTCTCACCTCCATTTATATCATGGATTGGGAAAGTTATTTACAGTGTAGGGGTGTAGCAAGTGTTTGTCTCTTTTGGGTGAAGTAACTATATGTTTATCTCAGCGCATGCAACCTCTCACAAACAACATATGCTTATCACAACGGGGTAAACATGTTTACAATTTTGGCGGGCTTTGGGGTAAAAGTATGATTTTCACCTCTTCTGGTGACATTCTTTAGAGCAATTCAAGAAAAGCATGTTTACAAGCAAAAGAGCATTTTGGCTAGTGTTGTGGGCTGAATTGTGCGCCCCCCCCCCCATTTATATGTTGAAGTCCTAACCCCCGGAAGCTCAGAATGTGACTGTATTTGGAGATAGCATTTAAAGAGGTAATTAAGTTAAAATTGCATGGGCCCTAATCCAGTATGACTGATGTAAAAGGAGGAAATTTAGCTGGATGTGGTGGTGAAGCTGAGGCAGGAGGATTGCTTGAGGCCAGGAGTTCAAGACCAGCCTGGAAAACATAGCAAGACCCTGTCTCTTCAACAGTATAAAAACATCAGCCGGTGTGGTGGCATGCACCTGTAGGCCCAGCTACTTGAGAGGCTGAGGCCAGAGAATGACTCAAGCCCAAGAGTTGGAGTGTGCAGTGAGCTGTGATCATGCCACTGCACTCCAGCTTGGGCAGCAAAAGAAGACACTGTCCCCGTGTTTAAAAAAAACGGGGGGGGGGGGGCACCTGTGGCTCAAAGGAGAAGGGCATCGGCCCCATATGCTGGAGGTGGTGGGTTCAAACCCAGCCCCAGCCAAAAACTGGAAAAAAAAAAAAAAGGCCTTGTACAGAGGGAAGACCCTTTGAAGACAGAAGAAAGTTGTCATCTGTGTGCTGCGGAGACATGGCTCAGAAGAAGCCAGGCTTCCTAACACCTTGAATTTAAGACATCTGGCCTCTGGGACTAGGAGAAGGTAAATTTTTGTGTTGAACCTGTCGGTCTGTGGTGTTTTGTGTGGCAGCCCTAGCAGGCTGACTTACCAGGTTCAAGCACAGTAGATACACACATTGTCCTTGTGTGATGGGGGGTGAGGCCGCTTCACACTGGCTGATCTCACACATCACAGTGGGGCAGAAGTAACTTTGAAGAGACAGAGTTGAGAATCTGAATGAATCCCAAGCAGGATAAATGGGAGAAAACAGCACATTATGACACCACTGAAAATCCCTGGCGAACTGTAAAGCAACTGAGAGACAGGGACCAGCTTCTGACATGGCTCCCATGGTCTTCCCTCCTGGAACTCAGGCCTATGTGATCCTCATGTCTAACTAACAGAATGTCCCACTTGCGTGGTTAGTTTAAATAGACTGAGCCATCTATTAGTACCTTGCTGCCAGTGTCTTGCAGTCTCACTGAAGTGAGCTGTGGTGTTGGGAGGTACTCCTGTGAAGAGGAGCAAAGGGGCCTCCAGCCAGCAGCTTGTCAGGGCTGCATTCTTATCCGCACTCTTGATCCACAGAGACTGATAAACATTCCCAAATGAAGCCCTTGAGTTTGGGGGTAAGTTGTTATATAGTAGTGGTTAACCAATACAAGAAGTAGCACAATTTACCCTCAAAGGAGCAAATACTATTAGACTGGCAGCTGACTTATCAACAGAAAGCCAGAAGACAGCAGAAT
>NW_003852402.1:3563518-3616881 GCF_000181295.1 Otolemur garnettii | reverse complement strand
TGTTGTGGCGGGTGCTTGTAGTCCCAGCTACTTGGGAGGCTGAGGCAAAAGAATTGCTTAAGCCCGGGAGTTGGAGGTTGGTATGAGTCACAGCACTCTACCCAGGGTGATAGCTTGAGGCACTGTTTCAAAAAAGAATGAAAAGGAAATAAATACATTTTAGATAAATTTTAGGGAATTCATCACCAGCAGACTTTCATTGAAAGAAATACTAATGGGTGTTCTTCAGACAGAAAAATAAAACATCAGGGGAAGATGCAGTTTCAGGAAGCTTAATGAGAAAGGTAAGGGGAACTATCCGGAATGCAGACAGTCCCAAGTTCACGTGCCAACTCACACGAATGGGGGCTGTTAGAGTAGGTCCTCAAGTTATAAACATATAGTTGACATAGGACTTACACTTAGAAACGGGCTTTTACAGGTAATAGGTAAATGTACTGTTTCAACTTAAAAATTCAACTTAAGAGCAGACCTACAGAACCCATCTCATTTGTAACTATAGATCAATTTTTAAATAAGTTAAGGCTGGGTGCGGTGGCCTGTAATCCCAGCACTCTAGGAGGCCAAGGCAGGAGGATCACTTGAGCTCAGGAGTTCGAGACCAGCCTGAGCAAGAGAGAGACCCACATCTTTACCAAAAATAGAAAAACTTGCCTAGCATCTGTAGTCCCAGCTACTTGAGAAGCTGAGGCAGGAAGACTGAGCCCAGGAGTTTGAGGTTGCTGTCAGCTATGATGATGCCACTGCACTCTACCTGGGGCCAGGGATGGGAGAGGAAAAACTGTCCTAAAAAAAAAAAAAAAAAAAAGCACTCTTAGAAATAATCTGTGGGTCAAATAACCTATGTGCAATTACATAGCAAATTGGAAATAACGTTGATCTGAATGATAGGGAAAACCAGTGTGTGAAAGTTCTTGAGACACAGATAAAGCAGTGTTTAAGGGAAATTTAGAACTTGGAAATGCTGCATTAGGAAACAATAGAGATTTGAAACCAATGGTCTGAGTTTCCACCATAAGAAGCTAGAAAAAGAAGAGCAAATTAAAGTAAATGAAACCAAAACCTGCTTCTTTGGAAAGTTCGATAAGGTTGAAAGATCTCCACTAGACTGCTTATGAAAAACTCACAGATTATCAACCTCAGCATGAAAGACAGGATATCACCACAGAGTCCATGAAATAGTAAAAGGAAAATGAGGGACTATTATGAACAACTTTATGCCAAAAAAAATTGGTAACGTAGATGAATTATTTCTACAAAAGACATAAATTATTAAAAAATGGATCCAAGAAGAAATGGAAAATCCAAATAGCCCTATACCTAATGAAGAAATTGAATTGTGATTAATCTCCCCACCAAGAAAATTCTAGGCCTGTGCTTTCCGTCTCATCTCTCTCTGAAGAGTGACTCACCCAGCAGCCAGGCTGATCTTTCTAGAGCTCTGATCTGCCATGTCATCTCCCTGCCCAGAGCTTTTCAGAGGCTCATACACCAGTATGGCACGACGGTTATTTATAGTCGGGCTGCTGCGTCTTTTTTAATGCCACCCTTTCACCTCTGTGCCACACACGTGGGCAAGTGCACACACAGGGCCCATAGGTCCCTGCTACCTACCCTAGGTTCTCTGGCAGCTCTGCCCCCCAACCCCACCAGGGGGCGTGTGGGAACCTGTGGGGAGATCACTGATGCTCAGGGAGCAGGGGCCTCAGTGACAAATACCTAGTGACTGATGTGGGCAACAGGCCCCACAGTGGAGAAGCCCCTGTTCAGAATGCCAGTAGGACCCCACCTATCCGAATCTTTTACTTTCGCTCACCTGTTAGTTCCACCATAGTTACTTTACCTGGCTTTGGGGGCCTGCTTAAATGGCACCCCCTGGAAACCTTTCTGAGCCAATGCCCAGCAAAGGCATTGCGCCTCCACCACCTCCACCCGCCCTAGCTTTCATTAAATAGAAGCAAGTTAAATTCCAGGAGCAGGAACTTTTACTCTGAATATACTCTGGAACACATGGAGAAGGGGGTTAAGGGAGTCTGGTGTTTACTCTGTACCTTGGTAAATCTGCCCACTCTCTAGAGAGGCTCTCTCCCCCATCTCCAAGTGGTTTTCCTGGAGCCTCTGGCTTTCACCTGGACCTGCAGGATACCCACTGTCCTCACCTGCCCTCTTCGCCTTCCCCGTCCCCATGCATCTTTGGTTTTTATAGTTTTAACTTTTAATCATTTTAACTCTTCTTCCTATCCATGTTTCAGCACTTACCGCGCTTCCCTGTCTCCACTCCCAGGCTGGGCGCCCATCTACCTGTGGACACTCCTGGCCCAACCCTCAAAGGAAGATCTTTGCGAATAAAAGGGAGAATCTGTGTTTTAAACAAAGGGAGGGCAGGAATCACCCTGCAGCTTTTCCCACCATGTTTGCCAGGACACGCGGCAAAGAGGAGCTTAGTCTCAGTTTGGGTATCATTTCTTTTTAATTCTGCATTGGTAATTACGGGTTGTGGTATTATTGAAATCTGAAAAACTTGGGGAAGAGGAGAAGAGTCCTTGTGCTGTTGTCATTGACTCTTTGCTTCTTTAAGTGTATGGTTGAGTCTAAAGACCTGTCAGTCAAGGAGAGAGGATTAGCCTCACCCATGTGAAGGGAAAAGTGGAAAAGGGAAAAAAAAAACCTTGTCTGAACTTGAAAATAAAAATGCTGATGTGGTTTTTATTCCAGAAACATATCTTACTGATTAAGAGTGTGGAGAGCTGCTGGCTCGTGGGTGGCCCCTGTGTCAGCCCTCCCGCTCCACTGGGCCAGGTTGGCCGCCCACAGGCCATCAGAGGCAGTGGCTGGTGGTGTTCCCTGTGGATGGGCACGGGTGTGTGCGCATGGGCTCCACGGGCACCTTCACTCAGCGTGTTTGTCTGCAGGGAAAGAGCCTGCACTTATAGTCAGATGATGGGGCTCAGTTCTAGCCCAGAGATGCCACTTACTGAGAAAGAGTGACAAATTCCTGAGCTGTAGTTTCATCATCTATGAAACAGCGTTGTGGCACCTGCTTTGCTGAGGCCAGCAAGACAATGCAAGCCCCGCTCATGCCATGTTCTGATACAAAACAGGTGCCTGAGAGCAATCACTATTCCAGGGGTCCGATGGCATCCATGGCTGGAGCCCCCCTGCACCCACATTCCCTAGACTCTCTGCGGCAGAGCTCCTTTCCGGCAGCCATTCTCTTGCTGAGCCCTGCACCGTGGATTTGCAGGGCTGCAGGAGAGGCCTTAGCCCTGGCGGGCCTCAGTTTCCACCACTGTGAAATGGGGCTGACACCTCAGCACGCATCGACCACACAGGGCTTGTGGCTTGGCATGGTCACAGAGGCCGCTGCCAGGCGGGCAGCCTTTGCCAAGAGCTGGCTTCCTCCCGGCCCGGCCCGGCTGGCATTTTCTCCAGTTTCACTGGGTTGGGTTGCAGAGCGATGGCAGCGATTGATAATGCTGTAATTGGGGTGACTCGGGTATTTTCCGAGGTGCTGCCACAGATGACTCATGCTTGGTAAGTCGACATTCCACTGCCATCAGGCGCGGGAGCCGGTTAAATGGCCTGATCAGGCCTGTGGGTTTCACAACTTCATTGTCTGAATGTGAGGTCCTAGAGTTACCCAGGGATTCCACACCTGGGAGATGTTTACGTGCAGCCTTTGTTCCCAGTGTCCTGCACACACAGGGTTTTCTTGGAGGCATTTAGCAGGCATCTAGGGGGTTTTCACTGCAATTTGTTCCCAGCAATTAATAACCTGTAAATAATAAATCTGCTCACAGCTGGACTGCGCCTCCCTCCTCAGGCCCCACTCCTCCCGCCTCTCCCCTTCCCTGCTCATCCCTTTCCCGACCCTACCCTCCCTCTCCTCCTTTTCTGGGTCTCTGCTTGGTCGGTTGTCTGTCTGTCACTGCCATTGTCGTAGAGTCATTGTGAGGGGTCCCATGGCTCTCTCTGAGAACACCCCATTCCCATCCTCAAGGGCCAGCCCAACTGAGCATTTGCTTAAGAGTGAGGGGTTCCTGAGAAGTGTGGGGACCCAAGCAGTCCTGAGGGGCCCCCAGCCCCTCCCCATTCCTCTGTCAGGGGCTGAGCTCCAGGGAGCATGTGCTTTGGCTTGAAAGTGGGGAGGACAGTGCACTGACAGAGTCACTGGGGAGCCTTCCAGGTACCTATGTGGCTGTAGCCCATGTGCCAGAAGGGACAAGGCCAGAGGCCAGACACAGAAGGCCAGAGAACCTCAAGTGTGACCCACAGAGGGAATCCCTTCCAGGGATAGTGCTCAGCCCTCCCTGCTGACCCCAGACCTGTCACAGTGGCTGCTGAGTCCCCATTCTGTCCCAGGCCAGTGCCCTGCTCTGCTAGAGGGAGTGATGATATGCACAGGGACAAGCAAGTGCGGGCCCTGAAGGAAGCGGGCCTGTTTGCAAGGTCAGAGCCCTGCCCTTCACATTCTAGCTGTGTGGCCCCAGGCAAGCTGCCTGCCCTCTCAGGGCTTTGATTTCCTTCTCTATAAAGGGAGCTGATGCCTGTGAGGGGCCATCCACAGCAGCTGAGAGCAGCAGAGGGCTCTGGGGCAGAATGCAGTCCCCAGGGTACTGGGGAGGCTGTGCGAGGCCACAGATGACCCTGCACTGCCCTCTGGGGGAGGCCTGGCTGGAGAGAGGAGGGTGTGCCCTCTGCCTGCCTGCTGTCCCCTCCCACAGACTCAGGCCGCTCCCAGTTCTTCCGGACCTCCCCACCCGTCCATTCCCTGGCTCTCCACTCCTCCATGTCTCCTCCCCAATGACGATGAGAGCCAGGACAATCGTGACAGCTGACCAGAGCGTCACTTGCGTGGCACTTTCACTCTCGGGCACCTAGGAGGTTGGGCGAGTATTGTTTTTATTTACAGAGGGAAGGAGGACAACCATCCCCCAACCCACCCCCATCTCCCCCCCCCCCCCGCAGACCTGGACAGGCCGGCCGCTGCCCTGCCCCCAGCAATGTCCCTCCTCCTCCCCATGATCCCACCCTGGGGACCCAACCTTCTCCGACTCACAGCCAAGCCTGCCGCCTACGCGCTCCCCTCCACCACGCTGCCCCTACCAACCCCTGGCCAGCTCCCCACCCATTCCTTCCCCAGGGCACCCTCGGGCTTCCATGTCCCTCCTCAGACTTTCAACAGCTGCCGGGTCATCTCTCTGTTGCTTTGGAAAACGAAGCCCCTGGAGGGTTGAAGGTCATCTGCTTGTGTTCCCATTGCCATCCCCATTCTCCTGCCCTGCTGCCACGGTCTTCCAGGTCCTCCAGGTCACTGTCCCCTGTGCTGCCGCACCCCTGCAGTGCTCCCACCTGCTGCTCCTCCCCCTCCAGGTGGGTCTCTACCACATCTACATGCACTCCTGGGGGCCCACCCGGTTCCACTCCAGCCTGGCACTGCCCGGCTCCAGGCCCCGGTTCTCAGCGTTTCGCGGCCCCTCAGGCTCACCTGCTGAATCTTCCCAAACACAGAAAACAGCTCCACCCTTTCACTTGCTCACCCAAAATCTTCAGGATGGTCCCTGACTCCCTTATTTCTCTCAAACCCCACGCTTATTCTGTCAACCAGTACTTTGGCTCTACCTTCCAATATGTCTCAAATCTGGCCAACTCTTGCCACCTCCTCAGCTAGGGTACCATGAACAGTTTTGGCCTTGTGGTTGTCACATTGCACCTTTTCTGGGCTCCTTGCCTGTGGTATGGCCACCATCGGTCACCACCCATCACCCCTTTTCCTGACTGACACAAGTCAAACCATGTCATCATTCCTTCTTGCTGCAGACCTGGACGCTGTTCCCTCAGGTGCCTGCTGCCTCACGCTCTTGCCTCTGCCAATCTGTGCTAAAATGTCACTTTCTCAGTGAAGTTGCACCTGCACCTCCTTGCACTGTGCCCTCTCTCTTCTTCCCTCCTTCATACTTGCAACCATCCAGCCAACCTGTGGTCTATTTTGTGTACTGTCTAGCTCACGAGGGCAGAGATGTTGACCTCTCTGCATCCTGGGACTAGGACAGCTTTAGCACACGGCAGGTGCTGGCACATGGAAGGCCCATTGCCCTTTCCCCAGTAGCAGGAGTCCCAACAAGGAGGTCCTAAAAGCGAGTTCTCTCCAATCCAGAGCACTCTTCAGCCTTTGACTCCCACTCAGTGATTCATCCAGGGCCAGAACGGGTGGTCCTGACCCCAGTACCCTGGATGGTCAGAGGTCAGCATCAAAGCCGGATCAGCTCCCCAGCTTAGCCCTGGCTGCCACATTCTCGTGACAGCTGTAGAGCTGGAGAAATCCAGCAGGCCCAAGCTCAGCCTTGGACTCAGACCTCTGCTGCCACACACATATGCACACACCTGCTCATGCGTGTGTGCACACACACGCACATGCTTACACACATACACACTCACATACGTACTCCCTTGCAGGCCCTGCCATGGTTAGGGAGCCTGGGGTCCAAGACTCATTATATCCTGGCTGCAGACTGAACCCCAGGGGGGCCTTTCCTATCAAGAACATCGTGTGCAGCATCTTCTTATTTCATAGGCAGGAGGATGGGCCCAAAGGGGTGATGTGTTTTGTACCACCTGTTGCTCCTGGTTCCAGGAACAGTGTGACTTCATAGTGCCACGCTTGGACGTGGTGAGGGAGGGTTGCACCTTGCTGGATAAATACTAGCCTCGGTAACGGCCTCCTCCAAGTGGAAAGGATGAAAGTGACCCTAATGGTCACTATGTGGGTGGACAAACAAGATGACCAATGGGAATGCTTTCAAAGACCAGGTATTAATGACCCGTGGCTGTAGTTAACATAATTGCAGGTTTGGCTTGACAAAGACTGAATTGCAATAAGCCCTCAACAGGCTGTTGTTTTATTTTTTCCCCTTCCTGACTTGTTGTCTTTTGGACTTCTTTTCTTCTTTTTTGTTTTTCTAGAGACAAGAATCTCACTTTGTCACCCTCAGTAGAGTGCTCTGGTGTCACAGCTCACAGCAACCTCCAGCTCTTGGGCTTAGACAATTTTCTTGCCTCAGCCTCACGAGTAGCTGGGACTACAGGAGTCTACCATAATGCCTAGCTATTTTTTGTTGCAGTTCGTCTGGGGCTGGTTTTGAACCCGCCACCCTCAGTATATGGGGCCAGTGCCCTACTCACTGAGCCACAGGTGCGGTCCCCCTTGGACTTTTCTTACTGGGACACTAGTCTGTTTCTCCAATTTGGAGAAACTGCTGTCTGAACAGCAATCTGAACCATAACCTGGGGCTTCTAGGCTCTCTCCGCCTTGGCATCACTAAGATGGTGAACACCAGGCACTTTTTGCATGATCAAAGCCACTGAACATCCTACAGGATGCTGTTTCTGGGTTGTTTGCCTCTGTCCGTGTGCCCTTTCCAGGCACCTAGTGCCCTTTGTCACATTTCAATCTCTCTATCAAAACTGCTGTCTACTGTCTTCCCCATCACCACCACTAGTCCATCATCCCATAGCCCTTAGGAGTTTGTGGCACGGACCTGAAGTCAGAAAAGGGTTGGTGTTTTGTCTGACTTTGCATGAGATCACACACCTTGCAAGTAGCAGATGGCAAGATGGAGTAACAGGCTGCATTTTTACTCCCACCAAAGCAATCAAAAGAATCAGACAGAATATATGAAAGAGTAGTTTTCAAGACACTGGACATGAGGCAACAAAATGCAATGATTTGGGGGAGTCAGTAAATAAGCAAGGGGAGCCCTCCAGTGCCCCTGTTCTCTTCCTTAAGAGAGTCCCCAGGCCATGTTGCAAGGAGGTACAGCCCAGAGGATCCCAGAGGACTCTGTGAGTTGGAGAGGTGGAGCTGAGAGTCCAGGAAGACCAAGGCAAGTAAAGTTCATTGGACGGAATGTCACAGAAAAGAGAACTGCACAGAGAAGAAACCTAGAGTCACGCAGAAGGTCCTTTTCAAGGGTCCCTCAGAGTACAAATCATTCCACACGTGTCAGGAAATGACTTGAGACCTGCGGAAAGACTCACCCTAAAGGATGAAAGGGAACAATGTTTGTATAGGCAGGAATTATATCTGTTCCCAATAGCCAGTCTGGAAAAATCCATAATTCTGGTGGGACATTTGGTGTGTGAGTTGGGGGTGAGAGAGGCAGTATTGAGCCAGAAAGATCTTGCCTTAATAGTGGAAAATAATTAGCCCTAAACTGAGTACTTATCCAGATCTGCCTTGGACAGAGTGAAAGCAGAACTCAACCCCCCCCCCCCAAATTAAACTGATTCCATATAACTTAAATGCATCCAAGAAGAACAGAGCTCAAGAGTACTTATTGGAATATGTGTACAAGGTAAAATTTTACAAATGTCAGGTATCTTATCAGAGATTATGATGCATACAGAATAGCAGGAAACTTTATTAACATTTCCACAATGAGTAAATAATCAAAACAGGCCCAGAATTAAAACAGAAGCTAGAACTAGCAAAGAAGGATATTAAAAATAATTACCATAATTACATCCCATAAGTTCAAATTATAGAGACATGGAAATTTAAAAAAAATACCCAAATCAAACTTCATTGAAAACTATAACGCATAAGATGAAAAATACATTGGATGGAATAACAGAAAGTTAGACATTGCAGAAAAAAAATGGTTAGTAAACTTGAAGACATAGCAATATAAATTATACACAGTGGATCACAGAGAAAAAGAATCCCACAAAATAGAGAACACCAATGAGCTGTAGGTCAACTGCAAGCAGCCTTATATATGTGTAACAGGCGTCCCTGAAGGAGAGGAGTTAGGGGACTGAAAAAATATTTGAAGACATAATGAACAAAATTTTACCAAAACAATAAACCCACAGGTCTGAAAACTCAAAAAACTTCAAACACAAGAAGCATGAGGAAAATACCAAGGCACATCCTAATAAAATTGCTAAAAAATAGTGACAAAGAGAAAATCTTAAGAGCAGCCAGAGGGAAAAAAGATACATTACAAAGGAAGAAAATAAGAGTGGCAACAGATTTCTTATCAGAAACAATGTAGGTGGAAAGATAGCACAGCAACATATTTAGAATGAGGGAAAAACCCGTCAACCAATACCCACACTTAAAACAAAAGTATATTTCAAAAGATATTTTTAACAAAAATATGCACAATGAAATAGCTTTTAAAACCAAAGGTTAAATAATGACATTATTGAACACACACATGCAGGGGGAAAGTTTATCTATTCTCTAAGAAATGTTATCGAAAATCCTTTATGCAAAGGAAACATAATACCAATGCAAATATAGATCTACACAAAGGAATTGAAAACACTGAAAATGGTACCCTTCTGGGTATTTTTTTAATTTTTTAATTATTTAAATCTCCTTGAAAGGTAATTGAAAAGAAGACCTAAATAAATGGAAAGATAACCCATATTCATGAATGGAAAGTGTCCATATTGTTAAAATGGCAGTACTACCCAAAGTAATCTACAGATTCAATGCAGTCCCCATCAAAATTCCAACAGCTTTTTCCAGGCAGAAATGGAAAAGCCAATCCTCAAATTCATATGGAATTGCAAGGGGCCTCAAATAGCCAAGAAATCTTGAAAAAGAAGAACAAAGCTGGAAGACTCACACTTCCTGACAACACTTCCTCACAACCTACTACAGAGCTACAGAAATCAAAACAGAGTAGAACTGGCATGAAGACAGATACGGGGATCAACGAGATAGACTTAGCAGTCGAGATATAAAAGCAGACATTTATGATCAACTGATTTTCAGCAAGGTTATCAAGACCCTTCACTAGAGAAATAATCATCTCTTCAACCAGTGCAAAGACAACTAGATATTCACATGCGAAAGAGTCAAGTTAGATCCCTACCTCACACCATATACAAATCAATTTAAAATGATTGATGATAGGCTCAGCACCTGTGGCTCAAGCGGCTAAGGCACCAGCCACATACACCTAAGGTGGCGGGTTCGAATCCCCAGCCCGGACCCATCAAACAACAAGGATGGCTGCAACCAAAAAATAGCCAGGCGTTGTGGCGGGCGCCTGCAGTCCCAGCTACTTGGGAGGCTGAGGCAGGAGACTCGCTTGAGCCCAGGAGTTGGAGGTTGCTATGAGCTGTGATGCCATGGCACTCTACCCAGGGGGATAGCTTGAGGCTCCGTCTCAAAAAAAAAAAAAAAAAAGCTTCTGGTACTAATCATTAAGTTTAACAAGGTTGCAGGAACACAATTTATATACATAAATCAATTATATGTCTATATACTAGTAATGAGCAATTGAAAATGAAGACTACAAAATTCTATTTGCAGTAGCACTATACATACAAAATAGTTCAGGATAAATCTGAAAAAATACGTACGTAAAAAACCTGTACACTAGAAACTGCAGTAAATTGTTGAGATAAAATTAAGGAAGATCTATACCGGCTCGGCGCCTGTGGCTCTAGCAGCTAAGGCGCCAGCCACATACACCTAAGCTGGTGGGTTCGAATCCCTGGCCCGGGCCCGCCAAACAACAATGGCTGCAACCAAAAAAAAATGGCCAGGCGTTGTGGCGGGCGCCTGTAGTCCCAGCTACTTGGGAGGCTCAGGCAGGAGACTCGCTTGAGACCAGGAGTTGGAGGTTGCTGTGAGCTGTGATGCCATGGCACTCTACCCAGGGGGATAGCTTGAAGCTCTGTCTCAAAAAAAAAAGGAAGATCTATATCATGTTCATGGGTTAGAAGACTTGATATTGTCAAAATGACATTTTCTCCTCAAATTGTTGCAATCCCAATTTGGAACTCCAGTAGGCTTTTTTGGAGAAACTGACAAACTGACTCTAAAATTCATATGGAAATGGGTACAATCTAGAAGAACCAAAACAACTTTTAAAAGAACGACATTGGAAGATTAGTACTATGTAACTTTAAGAACTGTGATAAAGTGATAGTGATCAAGAGATTGTGGTATGGATGGACAGATAAATTATCAAGTGGAACAGGAAGGAGAGTCCAGAAACAAATCCACACATATGTATGGGCAGCGTATAATATTTTTGATGAAGTACAAAGGTAATTAAAATGATAGTAGCATAATATTTATACTAAATGGTATTGGAACATTTGAATATTTGCATGTAAAAATAAAAACAAAAAACTGAAGAGCAAACTTCAATTTATACCAGGCCCCATATGAAAAAATTAACTCAAAATGGGCCCTTGTCCTAAATATAAGTCCTAAAACTCTAGAAGACCTTTGTGCTCTTCAGACAGATATTTTTAGGTATGACACCAAAAGTATAATTCATAAAGGAAAAAAAGATTGTATAAGCTGGAATTCACCAAAATTAAACATTTCTGCTCTCTAAAAGTCATTGTTAAGAAAATGAAAAGACAAGCCATAGTCTAGGTGGAAATAATTTTAAACCATATATCTGCTAAAGAACTTAGATCCAAAATAGGTAAAGAATTCTCAAAATCCAACAATAAAGGCTTGGCACCCACAGCACAGTGGTTACAGCCCTGGCATATATACTGAGGCTTGCAGGTTTGAACCTGGCCCAAGCCTGCTAAAACAACAATGACAACCACAACAAAAAATAGCCAGGCACTGTGGAAGGTGCCTGTAGTCCCAACTACTTGGGAGGCTGAGGCAAGAGAATTGCTTAAGCCCAAGAGTTTAAGGTTGCTGTGAGCTGTAACGCCACAGCACTCTACTGAGGGCGACATAATGAGACTCTGTCTCAAAAAGAAAAACAAATCCAACAATAAGAAAACATACAGCTCAATTTTTTTTTTTTTTGAGACAGAGTGGAGTGCCATAGAGTCACAGCTCACAACAACCTCAAACCCTTGGGTTTACACAATTCTCTTGCCTCAGTCTCCCAAGTAGCTGGGACTGCAGACACCCCCCACAATGCCCAGCTATTTTTTGGTTGCAGTTGTCATTGTTGCTTAGCAGGCCCAGGCTGGGTTTGAATCTGCCACCCTAGGTGTATGTGGCCAGCACCCTGCCAAGTGAGGTACATGCACTGCCACTATTTAAATTTTTTAATTTTTCTTTCTTTCTTTTTATTGAGACAGAGTTTCGCTATATCTCCCTCGGTAGAGTACTGTGGTGTCACAGCTCATAGCAACCTCCAACTCTTGGGCTTAAGGTATTCTCTTGCCTCAATTTCCCAAGTAGCTGGGACTACAGGCGCCCGCCACACACCCAGATATTTTTTGTTGTTGTTGTTGTTGTTGTTGTTGTTGTTGTTACAGTCATCATTGTTGTTTGGCAAACCTGGGCTGGGTTTGAACCCACCAGCCTCGGTGTATCTGGCTGGCACTGTAACCACTGTGCTTTGGGCACCGAGCCACACAACTCAATTTTTTAATGGACAAAAGATTTGAAAAGCATTTCACCCAAGAAGAAGTAAAAAATATAAATAAGCCCATGAAAGGATGCTCAGTACCATAATCCTTAGGGAAATTGCCAAGTAAACCCACAGTGAGATTCCCTCTGCATGCATCTGAATGGCTAAAACCGTGAAGACCAACAAGCACTAAGTAGTGTCAAGGGTGCAGAGGAAATGAGACTCTCAACCACTGCTGGTCGGCATGAGTGTAAAATGGTACAGCCACTTCAAAAAACAGCTCAGCAATTTCTTAAAAAGTTAAACGTACACAACCGTGTGATCCACAGTCATCACACCTTGAATTTCCCCGAGAGAAATGAAAGCAGCAGACAGAGGCTGACCCATGAACACTTGTAACCAAAGACAGACATACCCTGAATGTCGACCTTCCACGTAAGCACGAAAGCACACTGCAAGACGGCCACACACGCTCAGCAGATGAGTCTCCAAATAGCAACCTGGGGCATGAGACCCTGACAGAACAGCACCATTCTCATAACGTTCTAGGAAATATGAAGGAATTGGTCTTGGCCAAACACAGATCGGCGGCTGCCTTGTGCAGGTTGAGGGGCAGGGAGGGAAAGGACTTTGGGGGATAATGGATTTGTTCGTTATCTTGATTTCATGGTGGTGGTTTCACAGATGCATACATATGTCAAAACTTGTCAAATCATACAGTTTAAGCACGTGCAGTTAACAGTGGGGCAATTATACTTCTGAAGAGCTGCTTTCTGAAAAGAACCAGGGTGATGTCCCCTCCTGCCCAGGGCTGCGGCAGCTCCCAGTGCCTGGGAGGTACCTGACAAATGGTGACTGACCCAGAATCTGAATCGAAATCTGGAGGTTCTGGCCTTTCTCTTCCTTTTCCAAATTGGTCTAAGCCAGGGATTTGTACAGTGGAACCCTTCTTTCTGACCCAGGAGGATCCTGTAGCTGCAGAGGCTGTCTGTGCTCCACATGCACATGGCCATGTGTCTCTCAGAGAAGGCCCTTAGGAGCTGTGGCCAGTCTGTGCTGGGGTGGACCCAGCGCCAGGCATGGGAGGGTGCGCCTGCCTGTTGCTGCAGAATGCAGGGAGGGAGGCCCAGGGCTCTCTGCTGTTTGGATAAAGACTCCTGAGCAGAAGCCCTGGGCAGCCCCACCAGCCACACCTGGCTCTCAGAGTGGATGGCAACCAGGCCCAGAGGTGGGAACACTTCACGAGGAAGCCTCTCAGCAAACTAGATGTGAACAGATGACTCTGGTTCTCCCCAAGAAGGGGCGGCTGTGCTTCACTTCCCTGGGTGCACAAGTGCCCCCCAGCTCATGTCTCCACGCTCAGGAGTTCACTGTGAAACAGGTGGGGGAAGGCCCTGGAATTTCCGGTGGATCCAGACATCACAAACCAAGAAGCAGGATGATTTTGGAACACGATGGTGGGATAGAAGCACCAGAAGGACAACTGGCCCCAGGACGTGGCTGGGACATGCTTCATGCCATTTGAGCACCTTTCCTGGGCCCATCCCCCTGTAGGGTCTGCAAAGCTGGCGTTGGGCTAGACAGTCCTCTCAGGGACCTTATTCCAGCACAGGATGGGTGAGACGTGTGGCCCCCATGACTCTGGCATCAGGTGCAGGAGGACACTGGTGCCTGGATCTCCCCTTCCCAGGCTGAGGCTGTTCTGGGCAGACATGACAAGGTTCTGCCGCCACTCAAGACGTTTCCTCTTCTCCTTGAGCACTTCACAGCTCTGGGTCTTTGCCAGCAGAAATCCCAGATTATACATTTTTAACAGCAAAATCCTTCAGGCTTTCTTGGGGGTAAATAAGAAAGACCTAACTGTCATAACCCAGAACACGGCCTGTCCCTGATTTCCAAAGAAATCCGGTTGCTGTGAAGGCTGAGGACAGAGGGCACCACTGACCATCCCCAGTGCGATGTGGGTGTTCGCCTCTGCTCACCCCTGTACCTTGCACCACCCTGGGCTTTGGCATATGTGTGTGAACCCCTCCCCTGGTCACCAGCTGTGCCTCTTCCTGGCCTGCCCATGCAACTGTAACCTCTTTGAGCCCCAGTTTCCCTATCTGTCTGTCCAGGAGAGATGACAGTGCTGACACATCCAGGGTGCACTGAAGCCTGGGTGGGATGGTACATATCAGTTGCCCATTACAGAGGCTGGCACAGGCCATGAGCTCAGAATAGGTGTCCAGAGCCCTTCCCGGGCTGCTACACCTGCCAGAGACCCAATGCTCAGCCACCTCTCTGCAGCTCCAGTCCCCAGGGGTGAGGGGCTGGGCAGAAACAGGGAGGGGGCAAGGTAGGAAGGGCCAGGTGCCTCCTTCTGTCCTTTACACCCTGCCAGAGTCCCCTCCCAATCAGAAAACGTCTCTATGGCAACCTTGCTGGGCCCCATCCCTGCCTTCACAGCCAAACAAGGCAGGAGGCAGCATTCGCTGGGCCGGCCACGCTGTCCTTCTTCAAGGCTCTCCAAGGCGAGAATCTGTCTCCTCTCCCCTCAGAATGTGTCGAACACGTCTGAACAGAGACGCTTCTAACAGCCATGTCCTCCAAGCCAGCACAACGACACCCACCCCAGCGGGACAGATTGCCTTGGCAAGGCGATCAGATTATAATTAGCGCTCATTAGCGCCTAGCAATCTGTGAGACAAGTCACCTGTGGCCAAGTCATCTTCTGAAGAGTTGAAATGGTTCCCATTAGTTCAGAGCAAAGCCAAAGTTCTGCCGGCATCGGGGGTGGCCCTTGGTGTGGGTTCCCTGACTCTTCCAGTTCTTCTACCCTAGAAAGTTCTCCTCTGTGGAATGGACCACACCTCAGCACGGGTGGGTTCAGGGGCTCATGGCCCAGTGTGTCCCCAGCCAATGCCCACCCCAAAAGGTTGCTGCTTCTGCCTCCCACGTGCTCACCTGCATCTCCATGAGCAGGACGCAGCACACAGGCACCCATAAGAGCCATGACAGAGGCAAACAGAGGGACGCCAGGGGTCCCTGCATGGGGACACTCTCCACCCAGCCAAGAACACGAGGCAGGAGAACTCACAGCCTGCAGAGGGGGAGAGGGGTCTTGCGGCAGGCACAGGCCCCAGCACTTTTAGAAGAAGAGAGCAGAGGGGCTGGAGGGGGGAACTGGGGCCAGGATTCTGCATTGGGGGTGGGGGGCACATGTAAAGAAAGGCCCAGGGCAGAAGGCAGCTGGGCCACACTCTGCACCAGCAGGTCGGAGAGGGCACATCACTGCCTCTCTTTCTCCCTCCCTGTCATCTGGTGGGTGACGAGCAAACACTAAGTACTTTAGAGTCAAAGACCCCTAGACCTCAAATGCTCTGGGTCCTGGGCCAAACTGGCCCCTTTCCCAGATGGGGAACCTGAGCAGTGAGGATTTGCATGAACCACACTGAGCCCTGTGGGGCTGTGACCAGAGCCCTGGACCACAGTCCTGGGGTCTTCCCATGACATGCAGCTGCCATGCTTCTACCTCAGCGCCAGGTCAGCTGGGTACTCTTTTATTTTTTAAGCCTGACATGTTTCTCCTCCAGTTTCACAGTGGGGATTTGAGAGCAGCTGGCTCTGTGGGTGCAGCCAGTTTCTACAGACAAGGCAGCATTTAGAGACAGGACATTTTGACAAGTCCTCAGGCCGCCTTTTCATAAGGACACTCCCAGAGCTGGAGGGAAGGGCTTCAGTGGCCTGGACAGGCTCTAGGAAGCCTCTCAGTGGTTTCTGTGCAAAGAGGACAGTCACTGTGAATCAGGGCACTGGCGCAGGAGGCTGGGTCGGCCACCTCTACCATGGCTGCCTGCTGCCTCTGCAGTGACAGCTCCTCAGGGACCTGGGAACAGCCAGGAGGGGCCTGGGGATAGAGGCTGCAGGGGAGGCAGTCCCCACCCCCATTCATCCCTGGACCCAGCCACCTGCAGTGACCTCCCTGTGTCTAGGCCCCAGGCCACCAGAGGCTACTCCTGGCAGCTCTGGGCAGTGGTCAGTACCCGAGGAAGAACAGAGGAGGTGTCCAGCCAAGGGTGCCCAGGCTGTGGGGGAGGAGCAGAGCCCTTGACACAGCCTCACCCTGCCCAGGCTCTGCCTGGCAGGAGGGGCAACAGAGGTGGCCTGGTTTTCTGGCTACTTACCTCCTCACCTCTCTGGGTCACTTTCCCATCTCAGAGTCCCCTCTTGCCCTAGCCCCACTTTGGCAGGGGAGAGGACATTCAGGCTGCATCCGCATCCCGTGTGCTTGGGGAGGGAGGAAGATTGCACAGGAACCCGATTGCACTCTGGGATCAGGATGTGGGAAGATGTTTCTCTCCTGCTGGATTTTTTAAAGTGCTATTTGGCTGGGCTCGGGTCTCTTCCTTGCTAATTGAATTCCATTTGTGCCGAAAGAACAGAAAAAATACTGTTTGACTGGGCCTGGCCCCTCCCCCTGCCCCTCAGGAACTGCGCAGACCGAGGGCTCTTTCAGGCCCGTGTGAACAGCCTGAGCATTGTGACCCGTGTGCCCACGGCCAGGGGCACAGGGCAGGTGTCCCCAGGACAATACCCCAAAACTCCCTGGGCAGTTTCCAGGGGCAGTGGCAGACACTGGGGAAGGAAGGGCCGGGGACCACCCCGGGGAGAGAATGCTGGCAGCCCAGGGTCCTGGGGCAGGGCTTGAGGGATGCCCCCGGGGATGAGAGCCCTGATGAATGCAGACAGGGACGTGAATACCTATTCAGAGGATGGCCTTGTTCTCACTGTGTCCCCTGCTTGGGCGGCCACAGATGTCCTAAAGTGGGAGTTGGAAGATTTTGCAGACACAAAAGCACTTGGAGGGGGGGTACTGTGTTTTGTTTGGGTTTGGGTTTTTTGCACTGAAGCCAGTGAAGCGAGTGAGGCCTCTGCTTAAACTTGACCGCCTGGTGGCTCTTAGCAGCCCACAGTAAGCAAGTGAGTGCTCTGTGGTAGCTGTGCTTCCTTGGCACGGCGGTGACAAGTCAAACCATTGTGCTGGTAACAATGCAGTGCCCTGCTCACAGCAGTTCACAGGGTCTCTTCACATGTCTGTTTTATAGCCAAGGGAACTGAGGCTAGTGGAGTGGAGTCACCTACTTGAAAGTTCCCACAGCCTCACGGAGCTCCCCACTCAGGCTCTGTCTCTTGGATGTCCCTGTGCCCAGCCCTGTCTTGGTGTGAGGAGGCCAGGGCCACCCAGCTACTGAAACTCAGGGACCATCCCCTTCTCCATGAGGCCTGAGGCCACTGGACACCTCCAACCTCTGGGCCAGACCTCCCTGGTGTCTGTCACACCTTTGGGGGGACACACCCACTAAAGATTTTATCTGTGTCCAAAGCTGTTCAAGATGGGAGATTGAACCCAAGTGTCCAGGAACATCCACACTGGCTCTTACTCCCCATGAGCCAGGGTAATATTCAGCAGATGCCTGAGTCCAGCCCTCTTGACTCAGGCTGCACCCACTGGTTTAAGTAACAGGAGAAAACATTGCACTCCGGAATCTGGCAATGTGCCCTCCCAACAGGATCCACAGCCCTGGACCTGGGAGGGGCTCATGGATGCTGAGGATACTGGGGAGCCCCTAAGGGCAGCCCGTCAGGCAATCCTTTGTTCATGTCCCTGGGGGCCCAAGGAGAATGGGGACTTGTCCTCAGACAGCTTGAAGTCCCATGACCAGTGAGCCTAGGTGTGTGCCTTGTGCTAAGTGGGGTGTCTGCAGTGGCCCAGGGAGCCTGGGAGTTTAATCAGCCAAACTGATATCAGCCTGGGATTCAAAATTATGCCCAGTGCCAGCCTGACTGACAATTGTCAGCACTGGGATAAGCACCTATGATGTCAGTGGATCCCTACCACCTATGGGGAGGACAGCACTGCTGTCATTGATAGAGGATACAGAGGGGGTCAACTTTCCCAAAGTCACACAGCTGTGAAGGAAAGAGCAGACTCAACCCCACCCCTGCCAAGCTCCCTGTAGTGGGTAGGTGAAGGGCTGAGAGGATGCCCAGGGCCTGGGAGACCCGTTGAGAATCAGGAGGAGGGAACCAGGAGGGGGCAGCCAGCACTTGATGGGTGCAGGAACTGACACTGGGGCCCTCGGGGTTGGTGCTAGGGGGCTGGGGAGCCTGTTTTTTGGCTCCAGAGTTCAGGCCCTGTCTGCAGGTGGAGGGAGGGTATTGCCTAGAGCCAGGTCACCTGTTTCCACCCAGCTCTGCTTCCAGCTCAGAGGGCTGCTCTCCTCTGGCTGAGCTGATGGCCGTGGGTTGGGAGAACGTTGAGGCTGATGACTGGTGGCAGCAATGACCTGGTCAGGCTTGTGTATTACTTGGCACCATTCAGAAGCCAGGAAGCCAGAGAGGGGATCGGCTGGGGCAGGTGTTCAGTGGAGAGCAGGCGAGGGGCTCAAGCCCAGGCTTTGGCAGTCCTGACACTCCCCATTGCGGCTTGTCATACGGGGTTCCTCAGAAACACCTGCCCTGGGGATTTCCATCTATGATCTGGAGAGTGGTCCCTCACATTATCCCTGTCACCCCACCTCCCTGGAGCCATCAGCCTGCCCATAGCCGAGAATGAGTCCCATTCTATCTTTCAGCACGGTGTGTCTCCAGCCTTAACGTGCACACAGATCACTCGAGGATGCTATTACAGCGCAGTCTCATTAGGTAAGTCTGGGCTGGGGCCTAAAACTCTGCCTTTCCAACAAGCTCCCAGCTGGGTTTGATTCTGTTGGTCCATGGGCCATACAGTTTGAGTAGCAAGGTTCTGGTGTAATCATGCTCCACATGTGCAAATAATGAGAGCATGTTACTGGAGGAGAGTGACAGCACCGTGTGTGTGTTTCACACACTGAGCCTGAGCCAAGACGGCACGGCCTGGGCTCACGTCCTTCTGCCCTGCCCCCTCCTGTCCAGGCACCGTTGTCACTCCCAGAGCTCCTGCTGTCACATGCTGCAGGTAGGGAAGAGAGTGGGTCCTTAGTACACTCTTCTCTGCCCCTTGCAACAGCCCAGCCCCCATTTTACATATGATAAACTGAGGGACGGGGAGAAGAAACTCCCTCCTGCCTTCAGAGTTCCCTGAAAGCCCTCCTTTACCCTGGTAAGTGGCATGCGAGAGCACCCCCCAGCCACCATTCAGGTATGCAGCACCCTTGGATCTGCCCCTGTCAGACAGAGTGGTCCAGCCATGGTGGGCACTTCCTCACCGAGCCGTGGGCAGAGGCCAGACCCTGGGCGGCAGCTCTGTAATTTCAGATGTAGCTGGGCATGTGTGTGTTATCAGATGATACTTAAATCCCAATCTTTTCTAAAGCAAACCCAAGTAAGTACATATTTGAGAACCATAATTCCAAGCTTGGAGGCCTCAGTCAAGGCTATGCGGAGTGTGGCATCGTGACCGCTAACTGGGTCCCTCCGCAGCCTTGGGTTTCAATACGTCTGTGTCCAGCTGGGAGGCGAACTCCCAATGCAAACGCCCATCCAGCCCCAGGTCTGTGCCTTTGGACAGCAGGGCACAGCAGGACCCCCAAGGCACAATGCCTGGTCTCTGCCCCAACACTGGGTAATGGGGCCAGACCCTGGACTCGGGTGAAGCAGGGCCTCTGTGAGCGAGTGTGGAGGAATGAGATGTCTGAACGCCCACACCGTGGGAGGTGCAAACCAGTACTGGCTGCAGCCAGCAGCTAGGAGGGGTTAAGGACCCCTTGGCCACAAGCCAGGCCTTAGAGAAAGCTCAGGGTCCCCATAGGGACACAGCTGAAGGCCCATAGCAGGGAAAGGCTATGCCATGTTCTACTCAGGGACAGCAGGGGAAGGGACCTGGACTCAGATCAGCCATGCTCCCTGGCAGTGGTATTTGAGGAAACGAGATGTATTTTACCCAGACCCCCCTGGCAGCTCACGGGGAGCTCTCCACCCTTGTCTCATCTGGGCCCTGCTCCTGAACCAGGCTGTCCCTTATCTGGAGGACCTGGGCAAGGGGCATGGGGCCAGCTCTGGGCCCTCAAAGATCTCATTTGTGTTCACTATGTGATAGGGAACAGTGGTGCCAGCCTCCAGCCCTCAGGTTGATGAGAGCATGGCAGTGAGGCAGGTGGGGACTGAGGATCCTAAGCCCAGCAGAGAGGGAGCCCGAGGCTGAGCCTCCCCCAGTGCAGGGATATCCTTGATGGGCTACTAGGAAGTGTCTGTATCCCCCCGTCATCGTCATCGACAGGCTATGAGTAGAGCAGCAGAAAGGTCTGGGGGCAGGTGGAGGTGACCAGGATAGGGCCTAGCTTGTCCCTCTTTGAAGCCTCTCTGGCTGGCCTGACCCAGTGCATGTTTTCTTTGATTAAGGGCAATATATTTGGATAATAGAGATTTCAGCAATTTCTGAAAAGGTGATTCAGTGCCAAGAACCCAACTGGGAACCTAGCCCAGGCTGTGTTGGGACGGGAGCCCCTCCAGAGCCCTGCCTCCCCTTTGGCCTTACTCCCACTGCCCTGCATGTGGTTGCCCCCTCCCCTGAGCAATTTTGCCTCAATTGACTCATTCACCCTGACCCTGTGCTTCAATCAAGGTTGGTCAGAGCACTGCCCCACAGCCTTGCTGGACACAACCACTGGTCTGTCCCACAGGAGCCGATAGAGCCAGGCAGGAGAGTCACCTGGAGGCAGCAGCAGAAGGGATCTACTTGGGACGAGCACCCCCAGCAACCCTTGCAGATCTGGCCAAGATGCTCCTACCCAGCTCCCCTCCCCCTCCTACAGGGACTTAGTAGGGCTCCCCAGTGACAGGGACTTCCGGACCAGGGGGCACAGCCAAGGATGTGCCCTTCCCTTCATGCACCCCCTCTGCTCCCTATACTAATCTTCAGGGCATCTCCTCTGTCCAGACTGTGCCTACAGACTGCTCTGCCCGTGCCCCGAAGCTCACCATTCCTGTGCTGGCGCCTTTGGGGGTGGGAGTGGGGGAGGGGCCACAGTGTCCGAACAGGACCTGCGGTGGCAGCAGAATCAGATTCCGCTGACTGGCATGACATCACGTGATGCCCAGACCCCAGCGCCCAGAGGCCCAGGAAGAACAAAGGCCGTTGACCAGTGGTGACCAGCAGTGACCGAGCATTCCAGGGCCACTCACTTGCTCTCTCCAAACACATTAGAGGGCTTTTAGGAGATTTATGTTCCCCTCTGTGCTCATTATATGTGATACAAATGCCATTCCCAGGTGGCTTGGGGGCAGACATGAAGGGCTCAAATACCTACTGCAGTGGGTCCTGGCCCAAGACTTCAGCAGTCTCCACCCCCAGGAGCCCAGCGCTGCCATCTGCTTCTTGAATGAAGCAGGCAGGGCCCAGCACACTTCCTTGGTATGGGGCCTTACTTACCCCTCATCTGGGACATTCTGCTGCCCATCAAACCTCCACCAGGCAGGGACCAACACATGTGTCCATGCCACCCTCAGTGGCGCCCCTGGTGGCCACGTGCTGCCTAGACTCTCCTGGTCAGGTACTCAGAGAAGGGCAGACACAGGGGACCCCGGAGCCCCCCTGCCTCAGGTGGTCTGTGCCTGCTGGTCCTGGCCCTGGCAGCTCTTCCCACTCTCTGCCAGCCAGGCCGACATGTGCTCATCCTACATATCTCATTCACACTCGCCCTTCTCCATGAAGCCTGCCCTGACTGCACCCCAGTCCAGCAAGCCCGCAGGCTGGTCCTGCTTCCAGGCTGGGGTTCCACAGGTACCATACAGGGAAAGTTTCCATCCTTCCCACTGGCCTGAGCTCCCTAACAGTAGGCACCATGGTCTGGTCGCCTGGGGATCCTCAGCCTGTCAGTAGGATCTCTGAGATGTTTGCTGAGTCCCCACAGTGTGTCTGGAACCTGCAGCAAAGCTTTTTCTCTCTGATACCCACACCCGGGTTCCTGGAGGTTCTAGATCATTCAGAGGGCGAGTTACCATTTGCTGAGCAGCTCCTCGAGAGCTGTGCTGCTGACCTGCATGTGCTCCCCTATGCTGTTCGTGGGGGCACTGCAGAGCCTCATCACCCCCACTACCGGCACATGCTCCCCTGTGCTGGGGGGGGGCACTGTGGAACTTCATATGCCCGCTTGTGCACTTGGGAGATGCAGCTCAGAGAGGTGGACAGTTGCCAAGTGCTGCAGAATCTATGGGGCAGAGGCCTGAGCCCAGCCCTCTCTTAGAACTGGAAGCAGCAGGCCTCATGGGACTGGCCCTTCTCTGCCTGGGCCAGGACCCAAGCGTGGGGACACACACACACACATGCACGCATGCAAGGGCATGTGCACACTCCTGACCTTCCAGGCAACCCACAAAACCCTTGGCCAGGCTTTTAGTCACATCCTGGTGGGCCCTTATGGCTGGGGCTGGGTGGGGGCCTGGACAGCCTCCCCAGGCACCACCTGACAGGGACTGGATCAGCAGAGCTGTTTCCTCATTAGAGTCCACCCTCCTTGCTGGGGTGAAGCCAGGCCCAGCGGCGGCCCCTGCGGCAGTTTTCCCCACCCCCACAGCTGCCACACACTCTTGGCCGTGGGCAAAACTGATGGGACCCAGATGGGGAGGTGGGGCAGTGGGCCTGGGGGCTCCACCTTCTGGTTTTGGGGCCCTGCTTTGCCTGAGGGAAAATGACAGTAACGCTGGCTAAGACCCAGGCGCTTCCTGGCAGGCAGAACTCTGGTGCCAGTGTGTGCCTGTGGTCCCCACACAGGCTCCTAGTTGAGGGGAGAGTTTTAGGGTCCCTCAGGATGGGGGTCTTGGGGTCAACTATAGACTGGGGATCAGTTGTGTGGCCTCCTCCTACAGCCCATCCCAGGCCTAGGTCTGACTCTGCTACTCTGAGTCCCTTTGTGCCTCAGTTTCCGTGGATGTAAGTGATATTGCACCATGGTGGCAGGTTGGCATGTGAAGGCCTCATTTCAGGGCTTGCTCTGCTAGTCTCTGGCACATGCCCTTCCCCTACCACAGCACCTGGCTGTCCTCAGCCCTGGACCCGACCTCACCCAGGGAGCCCATGGCAGCCACTACCAGTGCCACCCTTTCCACTGGATAGATGCTACATCTCAAAACTCTGATCCTCAAAACAGCCCTTAGGGAGCCATGGGGACAGGCAAGATCTCCTGCTGGGGTCCAACTCCAGGACCAACTGGAGGCCAGGCTCTGGCTCTGCTCCTGGCTGGGGCCTCCTTTTCCCGGCCCTCAGCCCATCCTTCCTGCACTGCAGACCTCACTGAGACCCTGGAGCAGAAGGTGGCCTGGTAGGGGCCTGCTGGACAATTCCACCTGCATCACTCCTGGGACAGGGCTGAGGCCCCACTCCTGTCCACCCCTGACCTCCCCTGGGGACAGAGTGGCTGCCCCACCACACCTCCCACTTTTCCCAGAGCACACTCGCTTTTTTAAGACGTTGGTTTTAGCACCTTGCCGGCTGCCCGTGGGGCTGGGAAGGCCCTGCCCACCCAGGCGTGGTGAGACCAGCCAAGCCCTGGGGTCTGTCTAAGCAGACATGTGCTGTCTGGGATGTGAGGCGGATGTGAGGCCCGGCTTTGGGGCCAGAGCAGACCTGACCCACTAGTGCGGGTGGCGGTGGGAACCAGGGTGGCCTCTCACTGTCCCCCTTGGCCTCTCCTGGGGAGGTGGCATGAGGATGGAGAGGACCCTCGGCAGGCAGGCTCCCGCACACTCCGTCCCATCCTCATGGACACTCTGGGGGCCCCTCGGCCTCCTGCGGGCGGCAGTGACTGAAGCCGAGCCCCGCCCACCCGGTGGCTTTGTGCGCCAGGCCTTTCTTTCTCTGCCGGACCATGGAAAAGGCGGCGTCAGCGTGCGCTTTGTCTGGCCCTTCACACCGCCGCCGCCGTTCTCAGGCCGGGACAAAGCCGGCCGGTTCACAGCCGCCGGAGCGGACGGGGCAATTCACTGTTTGGATAATTCGACCACAGAAAGCTGGTGGCCCTTTCGCCTCCGTCAGCCGGACACGGCTCCCGCCCCCTACGGCCTTTCAGGATTCTCTGGAGGGAAAATTCCCACAGGCCTGGAGGCAGCAAGAGCCCTGGAAAAACAGCGGCTTTGGCCTCAGACACCCTCTGGCCTGGGGCAAGTCACCAAGGCCCCATCTGGGAAGCAGGATGAGATGCCCCCATCCCAGATGTGGGTTCCTCTGGGCATGATAGTGCTCTCCCCGCACCCCTCCCCTCTTAACCAGGGTCGGGCTGTAGGCAGGTCATTCCCTCCTTCTTAGCTCAGCTTAGTTTCTAGATTTTCAAAAACGGGGACTAAACCATACCTGTACTTCAGGGGATCACTAGGCCCAACACCCAACACATGATCAGAAATGGAGAGAAGTCAGCCCTTCCTGAGGGCTGGGGGTGTCAGTGAGGCTGAGAGCCCTCGTGTGTGCAGAGCACTCACCTACCACCTTGAGGTCCCCTGACTGTCTGTCTCCCTCTGCCTCTTTCCCTGTCGCCCCCACACCCACCCTGCAAGGCGCTCCAAGGGGCACAGGGAAATGTAGTTGGTGGGTGTCAAATGAACAGTGAACAGGATGACCACAGGGGCTCCCCCTGAGCTCTGGCCACAGGCCCCTCCCTGGTTCTCTTGAGCGTGCCATGAACAATGACTCCTCCACCTCCTCAGCCAGACCCTGGGCCCTGGGGACCTCTGGGTGTGGCCACCCTGCCCTCAGGGCCATTCAAGTAGCTCTTTGCAGGGAACATTTCTGGAGAGAGAAAGGCTGGCCCAGAGTCCCAAGACCTGAGCTCTCCAGAGACCCCCTCAGCCACACAAAACAGATTCTTGAGAGCTTCTGCCTTGCCTGGGGCATCCCCTGCAGCTGACCCTCTAGCTTCTTGGTAGTGGCTGTCCAGAGCTGCCTGTCCTGGGGACACTTTCTCTAAGCATCATCTGAGCAGGGCCGTGGGCTGCTGGGGCCTTACAGGAAGCTATGGCAGCTGTGTTCTGGGGCTGCAGGGAGCAGGCACGGGCTCCCCCTGGGGGAGGGTCCTAGCTGGGAGATGTAAGCATCCCCCCCAACCAGGCCATCAGGAACCACAGCTGCCTGTCCTGCCCTGTGTGCCCAGGGCTCTGGGGAATCAGATCCTAAAAACATGAGAAAGGCCCTCCTCCAAATCAGTCACTTCATTTCATAAGTAGAGAAACTGAGGTAGCACAGGGCCAGCTGGAGACTGAAAAGGGAAGCAGTGGTGCTCCAAGGCTGAGGAGCTGGGCATTTCCCTGAGGGCAGGCTCTCTGTGCTGGCCAGGCCACACCGATGCCTGGAGGCTATCTCATGGTATTGGTGTTTAAGGCAAGTGCTGCCCAGTGATCCCCAGACTGTGTGCCATGGATCCCTACGAGAAATGAGTCTCCTGACCACAGGGGCCTAGAGGCTGAGGAAGATAGGAGACAGCACAGGGTAGCATGGGCCAGACTGGCGAGAGAAGTGGCTTTGGAGCTGGGACATGCTTAGGGAGACACCAGCTCCTGCAGGGCCCTGCTGATCCCTTCCCCAGGTATAGTTTGCAGACAGGCTTGGTCTTCCCCAGCCAGGGAGGCATGGCTATGTCCTGAGCTTAGAGCCTGTTCCACCCAATGTGGGTGGAGCACTTGCTGGCTCAGAGCTTCAATTTCCCCTCTTGTCTCTCAGGAGACTAAGTCTTTGTCCCCAGACTGCAGGTGGCTATTAAGCCAGTGACAAAATCCAGATGTCTTTATGGAATCTACCTCTCAGCCTCTGGTCTCCCAAGACCAACTGCATCTGGGCAGAGCATCTAGGCGACCCCAGGAGAATCACAGGACAGGGACCCATAGCCACCCTCACCTGGGACGGGCCAGAGGCTGACCATACCCAGTCCTGGGGCCTGGCCAGCAAATTTAAATTCCAGCAGTACCCAGCTTATGCAATCAAGGTGAAACTTTTAGAAGTTGCACCTGTCCAAGGGAACTCATCTGATGTGACTGTGAATACCCTTGCAATTCAGTTAAAAAGTTCAGTGCAGTCTCAGAGCCTGTAGCTCAGCAGCTAGGGCCCTTGGCCAACAGTTGGCTCCCAGACCCCTCTGCCCTGTCCTGGCCTTGTGCAGTCTCTGGTTCTGCTCTATCCATGGCCTGCCTGAAAACTCCACCCCTCCCCTGAGGCCTTCACCTTGGGACAGAGGGGTTTGGAGCTTGTGTCTTGGCACCTAGGGTCTCATCATTCCCTGGACAGAACTGTTGAGTCCCAAATGACCTTACTCCATACAAGTTCTCTGTGACGCCATCATCAGACAGTCCCCCCAGCTCTGTTGCAATGAGCATCACTGTGGCCACCTGAATTCTGGGGCTTCACTGACATTGTCATATTTAGTCCCCAGCCCCTGGCTGACTAGCCTCCTTTTGCAGGGTATAGGAGCTGAGCAATGTGTCTGAGGGCACAGCAGGAGGAAGGGACAAAGCCAGAACCAGCACCTCCAAACTCACTTTTCCTGACCACTATGCTACCCAGCCTGTTACCTTAGAGATGTGGGCAGTGTTCAGGCCTATCGTACATGGGCCCCCAGGGAAGGGCCTGCTAGGTAGAGAGTCCAGGCATCCACCTGGGTGTCTGCTGGGCCCCTGGCCAAGATTCAGCTCAGGACCTGTCAGCCGCAACATAGGTTGGCCAGAGCTCCTAAACCCTCCTTCCCCAATAACTCCTTCCTGTCTCCTTTTGACTAAAACATCGGTAGGCACTGCCTCCAAGAAGCCCTCCCAGGCTCTCAGGTAGGGTTCCTGGGACCCGGCATCTTTATCAGGGTCTTGGCCAAAGAGGAGGCAGAAAATGCTTCCTGGAGGAGAGCCCTAGAGCTCTTCTGTGGAAGGTGAGCAGGTGTTGTATGTCACTGAGGTTGGTGGTGCATCTGCCTTCTTCTGAAGGACTGTGTGTAGTTGTTGAATTTGGACAGTTGCTAGAGATTTCTCTTTGCCATCTTGCCACCCACCCCACTACCATCACCACCAGGCCCCTGACACAGCTGTCCCGTAGGTCTTGGTCCTGCCTCCCTCTGTCTTTCTGCAGAGCTCTGTAACCAAGGCCCAGAGGAGGGTAGCGAACTGCAGATCTGGCCACGGGAGGGGCTGGAAGGACAGCCCTATGGCAGGGTAGGGACAAAGCTTCCGCAGCCCAGGGAGGGCAGCAGGGCCACACAGGTGCAGGGCACAGTCGGGTGGAGCAGGATGTGCCCTGGTGCCCACATCTGCAGATAGGACCACTGAGGCCACAGACAGTGCTGGGGACTGAGCACGGAGCGGGCGCACCAACTGGCCCCACCACTTCTATGGCTCTGCCCTTCATTCTGGTGGCTGCAACCACAGCACATCGAGGTCCAAGAGGTTCCTGCCCCTCAGGAGACCAGGACTGGCCAGGGTAAATACCCATTGAACTAGATTCAGGGAAGAGTTAGTTCTTCTCCTTTTTACAGAGATGAAAACTGAGCCCCAGAGAGAAGCAACTGGCTTGTAGAAGGCCTCAAGGAGGGGCACCAGATGGCATGAGGTTCCCAAGGCCAGAGAGGAGCCCTCTAGAAAGAGCCCTTCTAGGAGGAGTCCTGGCCATGGGGGCAGAGGTGGAGGGGAGCTGAGGGAGGGAGAGGTGAGGCTGGGCACTGGCGGGGAGGAAGGAAGGCCCTGTCTGACCAGCAGAGCTGGGCCCTCAGAGGCCAGGAGGCAGGAGAGAGCCGCTTCTTGTAAAAAACTGAAGAGAAGCTGCTGGGGATTGGTAAACTCATCGGAACCGGTCTGGCCAGTTTTTAATGTCCTCTCTGGGAACCTGGGTTCAGGCTCACTCGACCTGCAGAGATTCTCCAGGCCTGTGTGCAGTGTCTGGCCCTGGCAGCAGGGAGGGGCCCGCCATGGGCTTCATTTCCAGGCCTGCAAAATGAGGACTTGTCCACTGAGGGGCCCTGTGGTCCTAATGTCCAAGCTCCAGAGAAGGATGCCAAGGTGGATTCATCACCTGCTGTGTGTCCAGCACCCGTCTGGGTCTCGTGTCCTTTGGCTTTGGCTGAGCCTCACTGAGCCCCTAACAAGGGTAACTTTCTCCCAGTCCAGGGAGCAGATGTCCTGAGAGGCTTGTGAATTACAGGGAGCCAGAGCTGCCCACCAGAGTGATCTCCTCCCAGCACCCACACCACATAAACCTTCTGTGGCTTCCCATTACCCAGAGTACAGACTTGCAGGCTCCGAGTTTTAGGGGTCTCAGAACACAGCGCTTCCTCCTCCTCCTATCTTGTCCCCTGAAAACCTGCTTAATGGAGCTCCAGGCTCCAGGCCGCTGAGGCTCCCATCTTGGGGGATAGGAGCACCGAAGGGGGTGAAAGGCCCAGGTGTGGATGACTGCTAGAGATTGAGTGGGGTAGAGGGGCTGAGAGGCTGATAGGAGGTGGGCAGAGCTGGGTCAGCCTCCAACAGGGTGTCAGACAGAGCTCAGGGACTCTGCATTTGTCCCCCTCCCACCCCTTTCTGGCTCTGTGGACGTAGTAACATTCTGAGCCTCAGTTTCTCCATCCAGACATGGGGTTGTCGTCCCCACTCACCCACAGGGCTGTTGTGAGGATGGCCTTTCTGACATGAAAAAAACAAATGAAGAAATGAAAGCAAAAAATTAGTGGGAGGACGCCAAGGAGAGATTTTCCAGTCTATCTGGAGATGACGCTTCCAGGGAGCCCTCTCCACTGGCCTGGCTCAAGGTCAGGGGAGTCGGAGCAGTGGCCAGTGGCACCCTGCTCCAGTGAAGCCTCATTCTCCTTATCCCCACCTGCACTGGGGTAGCACTGGAACCTCCATGCAGGGCCTCAGAGGGGTGTGTTGTGTCAGCTACAGCACATGGCAGGAGGGACAGCTTAGGATGAGCCAGTTTGAAACATTTCCGTGGACTCTAAATCACAGGCTGGGCCCAGCTGCCTGGTAGCCGCTGAGGTTGGGGCATGGATACTGCCTCAGGAGGTGAAGGGCCCAGTAGGCAAAGCGGGCTCCAAGGGCTAGTTTACATAACAAAGACCTGTTCCTGGCCTTGGCTATCTGTAAGAATTGGAGCCCAGGTGAGGCAGTCTCTAAGCTAAAGTGAGACCCTATTTCTATAAATAGCTGGGCATTGTGGCAGGCGCCTCTAGTCACAGCTACTCAGGAGGCTGAGGCAAGAGAATAAGCCTGAGCCCAAGAGTTAGTTTGCTGTGAGATATGATGCCAGGGCACTCTACCAAGGGTGACAAAGTGAGACTGTCTCAAAAAAAAAAAAAAATATCAACAGCATAATAAACACACACACACACACACACACAGAGCACCCTGTGTACCTGATAAATTATATCCCTGTCCCTCAGGATTCAGTTCTCCTTGCCTATAAACTAAGGGCAGAGGGGCCTAGAAGCCATCTCCCCACCATGGGGTACCTGCTACCCCCCCCCCAGCCCAGCAGCCCCTTCAGCCTCAGGCTCCAGCTGACCCCAGCATTCCCAGGTTCTGCTGGCCACCAGTTTGCACAGGGCTTTCTCCCTCTCTGGGTAGGAATTGGGGTCCTTGTCTCTGATGTACAGGTGAGGGAAACTGCTCAGAGAAGGGGAGGGACTTACCCAAGTACCACCAGAACACTCCCTTCCCCTCTGCCTGGAACCCCAAAGTGGACTTCCTCTGGCTAGGATGGTTCTGAGGGCCTGACAGTGGGAGGTGCCCACCTCAGGGCAAGGGGAACTCCCACCCTTGCTGCTACCAGGGCTGGTCTGGCTGATGAAATGGTTAATGTTTAAACCACAAAAAGGAATTCCCACTTCCCAGCTGCTCTCCACATACACACACTCTCCAAGCTCCTGAAAAACAAACTCACCCACAATAAGGAGGTGAGGATAGGTCCTTCCTGCCACTCAGATGCAGAGGCTTCCTGGGGTCTAGAAGGCATCCACCCTTGGGACCACAGGGCTAGCAGCAGACTACTCCAGACAGAGCCTTCTAACCATGATATCTCCTAAAAATAGCACTGGTCATTTCTCTTAATTAAAAAGAGTAATACACAAAAGAATAATACATAGACTTTCTAGAAAGCCACGGTAATCAAGGCAAGGAGAGAGTAGACAGATCAATGGATGAAGTCAGCCCATCTTTGACAAGGGAGAAAAGGTAGCACAATGGCGTCCCAACAACGGTGCCGGACGACTGGACGCTCACGTGCAAAGGATGGATCTAGATGCAGAACCTACACTCAGCACAAAATCAATGCAGAATGGACCACAGGCCAACTGCAGAACACGAAACTACAAACAATCCCAGAAGATAAAATAGGAGAAAAGTCTAGGTGACCTTGGGTTTGCAAATGACCTTTTAGATAGAATATCAAGGCATGATCCATGATAAGTTGAACTTGACTCGATTCAAAACTTCTGTGAAGAGATGCTGTGAAGAGAATGAAAAGACAAGCCACAGGCAGGGAGAAAGTTTTGCAAAACATACCTGATAAGCTGCTGGTAGCCGAAATAATACAAAGCACTCTTAAAACTCAACAACAACAAAAAGAGCAACCCAATTTTTAAGATGGGGAAAAGAGCTGAAAAGATTTCTCACCAAAGATGACGACTAGGCATGTTCAGTATCTTATGGGATAAGCCACTTACGGGAAACAAACATATGAAAAGACGCTCATCGTGTGGAATCAGGAAATTACAAAAGCAAGCAGCAAAGAGACACCACTGCTCACTTACTAGGATGGCCAGAACCCAGAACCCTGAGGACACTACCAATGAAGCCGGGAGGACGTAGAGTGACGGGAGCCCTCACTGATCACCAACGGGAATGCAAAAGTCCACCTCCTTGACATTCGCTTAAATGAACTGAGAACTGGGTCCACGCAGAAACCTGCACTCGGATATTTATAACAATGATAATTGTCCAGACTCGGAAACAACCAAGATACCCTTTAGCGGGCAGGCGTGTAAATAAACTGCCCCAGTGCAGACAATGGCTCATTCAGCCCTAAACAGAAATGCGCTGTCCAGAGAGAACACACGGAGGGAACTCCAGTGCGTATTGCCAAGAGAGAAATCTGAAAAGGCTACAGGCCCATTCCATATATGACATCTGGAAAAGGAAAAAGGACCTGTGACTGCCAGGGATGGTGGAGGGATGAGTGAACAGAGCACAGATTTTTAGGGCAGGGAACCACTCTGTCTGGCCCTATAATGGCAGAGCCTTGTCATTACACATTTGCCCAAACCTACAACATCAAGAGGGGGGACTCTAACGCAAACCATGGGCTTGAGTTAACAACAGCGCACCAGTGTCAGCCCTCCCCCGTAGCTAACACATCACGTTCATACAGGATGTTCAGGACAGGGGACATGGTAGGGGTTAGGTGTGGGAACCCTCCATGTCTCTGTATACCTAAAACTGATCTCAAAAATAAAATCTATTTTATAAAGTAATACATGAATTACAAACAGACAGTGTGGGTGAATCTTACACATACAATGTTGGAAGAGAGAAGCCAGGTGGCAGAGAGCTCAGGCTATTCAATCTACTCATATGAGGTGTAAAAATAGGCGACTGGTACCCATGGTGCCCTCAGTCAGGAGGGAGGCCCCCAGGGTGGGCATGGGGGGCATCTGGGCCTCTCACCACATGCTGTTTCCAATCTGGGTGCCAGTTACATGGTGGAGTTGGTTTCTGAAAATTTGTCAGGCTGTACACTCTGCTGTGTCCACTTTCCTGTAGGTTACACTTCATTAAAAAGTTCCTGAAAAAATGATGTTCTCGGTAAAAATCTGGAAATCCCAGAAGGGAAGGAGGCTGTCTCCCTTCATCTGTGCTGTCACTGCTGAGAGGGGACCTGAACCCCTCATGGCACAATGGGGTGTGCTGCTGCAGATGACTCTGGCCTAACACGCTAGGAATCCTGGGAAGGGCTGGGGGGTCTCTGTCCTCATGGGGGAAGATGGCTAGCTCAGGGCTAGCCAGAGAGAGGGTCAGCAGTCCTCGGGAAGCCTCCCAGAATGTGTGAATCACAGCATCTTGGAAGAATGTCCTTTTGGGTCAGGAAACACCTCCTTAATGCCACACAACCAGGCCCAAAGGCAGAGACCCTCGGTTCTTCCCTCTAAGGGCTTCCCAGGTTGGTGGCTTGGCCATTGGCAGGCGCTGAGGGGCAGAAATGCCAGGGGCCTCACTGGCACAGGCACCTGCATCCTCTCTGGGCAGCCTGAGCAACCACAGGGCCCCCTCAATCCTCTGAGAGGGGGGTGGCAGGGCAGGGCATGGGCTGGTGACATCATGAATGAGCTTTGCCAGTTCTTTCCCGACCTCGGAAACCCCAACATCCCGCTCCAGGAACTGGCCTGCGGCATTGGCTTTGGCTGGGTGCCCCAGTAGTGCGGCAGGGAGTCCTCGGAGCCCCACACCCCCTACAGCCAGTCCCTGAGGCCTTCTTTCCCTCAGGGGGCTCCTAGGGAGCCAGGCTGAGTGTGAGGACCACCAGGATCAGCTCTCCCACCCCTGTCCTGACTCCCTCCTTTACTGCAAGAAAAATAAACAGCCATCCCAGCTCCCTGAGGCTGGAAACTCCACTGCAGCTGTGGCCTCAGACCCAGCTGTGGGGATGACTCATGGGCTGCCTGGGGCAGGGGCAAAGAAGGGGCCCTGAGCTGCCCCAGGAGCCCCACAGTGACCTTGGGCCAAGTCCAAGATCTCTGAGCTCCACGCTCTCCCCTGTGCCAGGAGGACAGGAGGATGCATCCATCCCAGGACTCCTGGGCTAGCCTATGTGCACCCTGCTCTCACCCTGGCTACTGTGTGACCCCAGGCTGGGCCTTGACCTCTCCTGGCCCCAGTGGCCTCAAAGCAGACACAGGCCCAGGCACCTCTTGCTCTGTACATGGTTATGGATAGGGAGAAGCCTGGGCTGCAGTTCAGGGGTCCACCCAGGGGCCAAACCCAGACCTCACGTAGTAGGGATGTGTCTGAATGACTTTTAGCAAGGGTAGAAATGAAAACAGGCCTTGCTGTGAGCCTTGGCCACTCAGGAATATGATAGTCCTGAAGGGGCCAGAGTGCTGACCATCAGTCTCCTCAGCCTCCCCACTCGCCCTCTGTCTCTCCTCCAGTGTTGCCAGGGTGGTAGCAGCGGGGACAGGGAGGCAGGCTTTATTCGAGGCCCACTTCCCAGCTCCTTATGCCCAGCCCTATGGGAAGGCTCTGCTGGGAGCCCGGCAGTTCCAAATCCAGAGCCGATTGTGGGCCAAGATACCTTCAGAGATGGTTCAAATTCTGCCTGACCATGTAAAGGGGGTGGAGAGGGGCAGGGACCCAAGCTATGTGGGCAGGTGGGGGGGGGGTGTGGCTCCCTGGTGAAGAAGAGATCTCCTGCAGCTGGGCATCTGTGTGGAGTGGGGGGACATGCCAGGGACAAGCAGTCTGGACAAAGATGCCAAGGGACACCTTGGCTGGGACATGGGACCCAGGAAAGCATGCCTTTTGGACAGTGCTGAGACACTTACCACCACTTTGGGGGTGATGAGGGAGGGGCTGAGGCTGAGCAGAGGGCCCAGCAGGACAGAGCAGATCAGAGGGCGACAAGAGGCCTGTTGGGTTCCCACGCTGGACAGCGGGCAGGTGTGGCCTTGGGGTCAGCAAGCGGCGGGAGGCGGGGGAAGCTGTCTGGCCCTGGAGGGCAGGAGCGTCAGCCAATTAACCTGTAATCGCCCAGGGAGCGGCTAAGAGGATTTGCCTTTTGTCCGGCTAATTATTCTGCATGGCCACTTTCCCTTTCCTGGGGAGCTCGAGCCCTCTGCAGAAGTTTAATTAAAAGGAAGCCGCTTTCTCATTTACCCCAAGGGCAGAGCAACTGGTGAAAACCCAGGGGGCACCCTCAGGGCCCCAAGATGATGGTCTGGAGTCTCCCTTATCTGACCCCCACAGGGGCCAGCAGGTGGGGATAATGGGGCAGGCAGTGGAAGGAGAGACAGCTGCAGGGGCAGAGCCACTGGTGCAGGGCTACGGGGAGAATCCCTGCGCCTCTCACGACTGGGCAGCTTCCTGGGCCCAGTGGACACTTGTGGGGTTGACCCCACCTAGTAAGTGCTGTTTCAGGTCCACAATGTTTAAAGCCTGAGGCCAGCCCATGGTGAGCCCACATCTGTCCCCAGCTCTGCTGAGTTCCCAGCAGGGCCAGAGAATGTTCACTGCTTCAAGGGGAAAACATGAGATCATGGAAGCCAGTTGCCTCCCCTAGCACGTTCTTGACACAGCACCGTCCCCTGCATGCAAGGCTGTGCTGGCAGCCGGGCCCTCAGGACCTCTCTCAGCCCTGTCATCACCCCCCAGGGTGGGCATAAGCCCTGTTTGATAGATGAAGAGATGGAGGATGCTGGGGATGTGAAGGAGCTTGCCAAAGACCAGGCCTGTTGGCACCATGTCACCAGCGGCTCCCCCCTTGGGTGAGAGTGAGGACCAGGCTAAGCAGAACCCTGTTGTGCCTGCCGGGAGCACTGGGCTCTGGAGTGGGCAGAGGGAGTCGCCCCCCACTGGGGCAGATCCCAGCTGTAGCCACGTGTCCAGTGGAGGGGCTGGAGGCTGCGCACACCTGAGCGGCTGTTTCTGAAGGGAAAGAGGAGATTCACCTGTGGCGGGAGGCTCTGCCAGGCCCCCAAGTTCCATCCATCTCTCACAGCTGCTACTCTTGGGCGGCAAACGTGGTGCCGAGCGCTGCCCTTGTGCTGGGAACACTTCTCGTGAATTAGTCCTTAGGGAGCTACAGAGCATGAGGGAGGAAACTGAGGTTCAGAGAGGTGAGGACACGCAGATCTGGGGAAACAAGGGAGCCTCGCTCTGACATTGAGACCACTCCCTCCCACTGGGCCGGCCGGACCCTGGTCTGCCTTGTTCTGTTTGGGGGCCCAGGAGACCCTCAGAAGTTCAGACCACTCTGGACCAGCTGAGGGGTGGGCTCTCTGGGACTGGTGCAGAATGGACGATAGCATAGCCCCTCACGGCCCCTGGAATGGGTTGGCAGTGAATCTGAAACTCCTGTTCCCAAACTTGTCTGCACAGCACTGGGGGCTTCCTGGAGGAGGTGACACGTGAATCGGTCTTGCAGGATGTATGGGAGTTTAGTTGGCAGAGAAGCCTGGGCAGTACCAGGAAAGTGGGCCTAGTCATGAGGAGAGCCAGGAAAGGGGCCTGGGATCCTGCAGGTGTGAGCAGGGGCAACTTCACAGGGAACCCATGGGGTGTTTGCAGTCCCAGCCATGGAGTGCTGGGAGGCGGGGCCTGGGCTGACCCTGTGTGTGCCCCGGTATGGTCCTGTAGGTGCAGGCGAGGGGGCGGGTGGGGGTGGTCTGCCCTCCAGAGAACACGCCTGCTCACTCATCCTTCACTTGATGCATCCCTTCACCGCTCTCCGGTTTGTCCACATCTCACTCATCTGTTGTGTTCACTGTTCACCACTCCCTAATCCCCTCGGTGCTCACTCGGCCCCTCTCTCCTTCTTCCTTCACTTGTCCTTTTGTTCCTCTGTTCCATCATTCATTCTTTCACTCTTCAAGGGCCTGGGGGCAGGTGCTGCTGTGGGCCCCGCAGGAGAGACCCTCCCACAAAGCAGGGGATCAGCAATGGCAGATCAGCAACCCCGGGGAGGATCTCATAGCACTGCCTGGATATGACAGCCCAAAAGTCTCCAGGTTGTGGCCAGGTGGTTCCCATGGCCCCAGGGGAGGAAGCGGAGTCAGTGACCCAGGCTCCGTGATCAAGGCCCTGCTGGCCTAGGGGCCCTTGGGCTTCCCAGAACCCTCCTCACACCCTGTAGCACCTGGGACACAGACTTGCTGGCCCTGACCCCATGGAGTTCCTGCTCTATCCCCACCAGTTGGATTGAAAGCCAATTCTGCCTCAGGAAGCTGGGGCACTGGACTCCTCTGTGCCTCTGCAGTGCCCTCCTCTCACCAGACCCCAGTGGTCTCCTCCCTGGGAAGTTCTTTCTGGAGGGTCCACACCTGTGTCACCTTGCAGGAGGCCTGGGGCTGCTGGGTAGGTCTCCCAAACCAGTCACCTCTGAGTTCCTGCTCGCCTGGGCAGAGGGCAACTGCAGACTCACTGCTGACATATCAGATGGTGACACCCAGCTGTGGAGTGTGCAGTGGCCAGGCCTCCTGAGAAGTGGCAGGCGACCAATCCATCATAACTCCAGGTAAGCTAAGCTGTACCCAGGAGACAAGGCTCCCTGGAGCCTCCTGTCCTGACCCACGTCCTCCTGATTTATAATCATCTACATGATGGGGTGACTTGAGGGACTGCTCAGTCCCTGCCCCCCCGCCCCGGTTTTGCACATTGTGGCCCTGGGTATGGGGAGGTACAGTCAGGAGACCCAAGACCCATGTCTCTCTAGGAGCCTCTAGTGCCTGAAGTGAAACTTCAGAGCAGAACTTACTCTGCAGTTTTCAAACACTTTTAGCAGCAGAGCCCCTCTGTCAGCGAACCCTTCTGTAGAACCCAGACTTAGAGCCACTGAAGTGGTGTGCACTGTGGGGGTGGCAGGTCTGAGACCCAGCACCTGCCCGAGGCGGCATCACACACCTGCCTGAGCTCTAGGGCTGTGTCAGACACACCCCAAAGTCCTCCCCAGCCCTGCACCCAGAAATGACATCTGATTCAGTGACCCCTGGGCCATCCATGCCAGAGATCCACGCCCAAAGGTCCTGTCCCTCCAACACCTTGTAGGCCCATCTCCTGGCACTGTTGTGGGGCTGGTGCTCCAGCGTCTGCACTGCTCAGTGATTTTGTCCTTAGTCTTGCTTTCCAGCATTCATGACATCATCTCATTACTGAAACAGCATCTGGAAAATATCCATCCACTGGTTCAACAAAACACTGCTGTCTCCTGCCATGGCCCGGCCTCTGGCACTAGGCCCTTTCAGTGACAAGCTACCACTGTCCCCAGTCTGGGGCATACATGCCAGCTTCCCACAGCCAGCTCTGGGAAATGGTGTGGGTGACAAGGAGACATCTTCAGGTTAGGGCCCAGGACCTCTCTGATGGGGTGACTTTCAACTGGTGGCTAAGGCGCAGACAGCCTCACACAGGTCTGCAGCGATGCTAAGAGCACTGGGGGCTTGTCCAATGAGAATTACAGAGGGCCAGTACAGGAGCAGGCTTGAGGTAGGGACTCAGGGCATCCCTTATGTTTTTTTTGGCGGGGGTTGGAGACATTCTCACTATGTTGCCCTCGGTAAAGTGCCTTGATGTCATAGCTCACAGCAACCTTAAACTCTTGGGCTTAAGCGATTCTCTTGCCTCAGCCTCCCAAGTAGCTGGGACTACAGGTGCCCGCCACAATGCCTGGCTTTTTTGTTGTTGTTGTTGTTGCAGTTGTCATTGTTGTTTAGCTGGCCTGGGCTGGGTTCGAACCCCCAGCCTTGGTGTATGTGGCGCCCTAACCACTGAGCTACAGGTGCCACCCATCCCCAGTGTTTTTGAATAGGTCTAGTATGTGTCCCTGAGGCCACCAGAGTGGTAGTTGGGACACAGGGCAGGAAGAGGGCACAGAGTTGAGGGGACAGTGATGGCACATAGGCAGAGCAGGGGATGGGGTGGAAGTAGCGTCCGGGAGTAGAACTGGAGTCCCCATATTATCACTATCACGTCTCATCTGACTGGAAAGGTCCTCAGCAGCCCCTGGCCAGGTTGGAGGTGGGATTGTGCCCAGGCAGGAGGGGCTGGGGAGTGCTGAGTGAAGCCACAGGAAAGATGAGAGCAGCTGTTTACTGGATGTCCACCCTACACGAACACCTCCCTGCTGACGCCTATGAGAGCCTGCAGAGTATAGGCCGTGATGGCCCCACCAGGCTCGGGACCAGGTGCTTTGCTGGCCCACTGCCCAGAGGGTGAGCTGGGCACTATCCCCATGTGGCCTGACATGCCTCCTGCCCCTCATCTGTCCACCTGGCAGTCATGCCTGCTGGGAGGTGGTGCAGCTGGGAATGTTGCTGTTCTTCCCAGATCCCAATTCTGGATGCAGCAGATGGCTGGGGCTTTGATAGACCCTCTTCTGTCCTGTGCCCCAGAGAAGCTGCTGCTGGGGACTTCTCAGAGTCTACCCGGCTACCTGTGGGACGCTGAAGGATGGCCCTTGACGAAAGCAGGCTCTGATGCCTGGAACCTGGTGACATTCCCTTATAGGTACACAGTGGAAGGGAGCGTCCAAGATTATCCGGGCAGGCCCTGATGCCATCACACATACCCTAATACAGAGAAGGCCATGGGCAAAGGAGCAGAGGGAGATTTGAGAAGCCTGGCCTCCAAGACTAGAAGGATGGGGCCATAAACCAAGGATGCTACAGCCGCCAGAAGATGAAAGGGGCAGAGAAGGACCCTCCTTGGAGCCTCTGAGGGCACACAGCCACACAGACACCTTGATTTTGGCTCAGGATGCTGATTTCTGACTGGCTTCCAGAGCTTTAAGAGAATGTCTGTTGTTTTAAGCCCCTGTTGTTTGTGTCATTGGGTCCCAGTAGCCCCAAGAAATGTGCACCCTCTCACCCCAGGTCCACAGGAAGAAGCCACCTTGCTGTCCTAATGGGGGCTTGGCTGACCTTCCCTAGCTCTCATGGAGGCCTCATCTCACTTGGGTCTGCTTTTGGGGGCAGAGCTCAGGCACAGCTTGGTTTCAGCTCATAGCTAAAACCAAGTGGTCAGAACAGCATTCCCAGCAGGGAACATCTGTGCCCACATGGCTAATGGGGGCCCCACGTGCTGGCTGCAGGGAGTCCTGAGCAGGGAGGGCGTCTTGGAGGAGGGGTTCAGTGAGATGGCAGGATACGGGTTTCCCACCCTGCATGCCCTGCACTCAGGGAAGAGGGGAAGCTGTCTAGAGCAGCGGTTCTCAACCTGTGGATCACGACCCCTTTTTAATAATGAAAATACATTGTGGTAAAAGGAAGATTGGGAACCACTGGTCTAGAGGCTGGGCAGGGACGGGAGCAGGAGCAGCCAGGCTGGATCAGGAGAAGCCTGGTGGCTCAGGGTGGGTGGGGACCTGGGAGGCTCCCCGGGGCGGGTGGGGCTGTGGAATGGGTGAGACTGCCTCTGGGCCAGGTGACTCAGCCAAGCGTGTGCTTCAGGCCCCCAACCCGCCATTCGAGCCCTTTTAAGAATAAAACCAAATATTTGTGTTGCCTGCTGTGCGTGTTGGGGTTTAGTTTTCTTCTTGAAGCTAAAAATAGGTGCATCTCAGTGCCCCTGCCAGGTTCCTCCCACCCACCTGGCCTGGTATGCTGGATCTCACGTCGGATTTTGACTTCACAGCCAGCAAGGGTTAAGCAGAGAGTGACCATGATGGGGACACAGAGCTGTGGGCTGTGTTGAGGGTGGAGGACACCCAGGGAGGGGCCTTGACACTATCTTGCAAGAAGTGACTTCCCCTCTGAGGCCCGAGGGGTGACCAAGTGGAGGGGTATGTCTCAGCCAGGGGATTGGCAAAGGCTAGGACAGGACAGTCCCAGGTGGAAAGGCCCCAGCTGGGCCACTGTGGAGTCCTAAGGAGGAGGGGTAGACCACCTGGCTGGCCAGAAATCTGCAGGGCCCGCATGTCATTCCCTTACAGGTACACAGGATTAAGTTGGAGGGTTGAGTGGAAGGGAGCGTTGAATTGGGAAATTGTGCTCAGCCACTTGGAGGGGCTGGGAAGGGTGGTCATAGTGCCGTCCCCAGGTGCCCGCGATGGACAGAGCAGAATGTGGGGCACGGCCTGGCATGAGCCTAGTGGTCCTCAGGGCCAGGTAGTCTATGAGGGGGTGATAAGGGGGGCAGGTCGAGGACAGGGCAGCTCTTATGAGATGATGTGGAGTGTTGATGCCACTCACAGGAGCTGGGAGTCAGGGCAGTCACTGACCACATTGCCCAGAATCCAGAGGGGACCCAGGGGCCTCAGCCTCAAACAGGGGCTGGGGCTGGGGTGAGGAAGAACAGGAGAGCAGTGGGAGGGACCCCAGATGTTTCCCAGCACAGAGGAGCAGAGGCTGGGACTCGGGGGTTGAGCCAGGTGGTGGTCACAGGGCAGCTTGTCAGCTGGGCAGTGTGGTGAGCGCTCAAGGGAGGGCTCTTTGCATCTTCACTGAGAAGTGGTCAAGTGACCACAAAAGTACCTCCTGGCCCCCGAACTCCCAGCAGCCCCATGAGATTGGTGCCTGCCCTGCGTCTCCAGACAGCATTCCCCAGGGACATGTCCTGTCCTCCCACCCCTGCAGCACCCACACTGCCCAGCACAACAACTGAGGGGCCCCAGGGCAGGGGCAGGACTGTCTCAGGGCCCTCAGCAGGGTGGGTGGCCAAGGGGTCCCAGATTTGCTGCCAGCTTGAGGGCACCTCTCTTCTCTGCATCTCAGTTGATGAGGCGTGGGAAGATGAGGTCTGCTGAGTCCCCTCCCAGCCTTCTCACTGGACCCTTCTCACAGCCCTTAGACAGGTGCTCTTATCCCAGCTTATGGGGGAAACTGAGACAGAGTCGCATAGACAGATTGGAAGCCTGAGTAGGTGCCACTGTTTGGCCCAGAGTCCCTGCTGTCAGGCTGCTCTTGGGCCTGGCTGGCCTGTCCCTCTACCCACACCAGGTACAGGAGGGGTGGGCAGGCTTCTCTCCTCACATGCTCCTGAGGGACAATGGGTGCCCATCTGGGCCAGGCCCACCCTTGGCCTTCTCTGGCCCTCTTGTCTAGGGCCGGTCTGGCCTCTGCTTGGGGACCCCGGGCTCTGACTGCAAATGTGGCAGATCCTACTGCTTCTCCCAGGGCCACGCCTCGCCAGAACCAGCCGGAACCAGTGTAGCAGACTCCCCACCCCACTCCACCCCTGCCCTGTGCCCTCTTCCCTGCATAGCAACTAAGGGACCCTGTTAGCAATGATGGCAGATGCCAACCAACAACCTTCAGGGCCAGTCTAGTTGCTGGGCCTGTGAGCCCCACACCCCACAGGACCCTGTTGCCTTCCAGCTGCACCTCTACACGTTCCCTAACCCTACTCTGTTCCAGCCCCCTGTTCTCCTGCAGCCCCAGCCCCCAACCATCCTCCCTTCTCTGGGCTCTGGCTGGGCTGGCCCCTCTGCCTGGAGCACCTCCAGGCCACATTCCCTCATCTCTTCTGAGTGTCTCCTCAGTCATCTCACTGTGGCCTGCTCTCCCAGCTTTCCCTTAGCTCTGGCTACCCCCTTCCACGCTGAGTGCCTGTGATTGTCATGTTTCTTGCCTTCAGGGTGACTATCAGTCCTTTCCTGCCCCTCCAGCCCATTGGCTCTCTGTGGGCAGGACCTTTGCAATAGTCTCTGTGGAGCGAATGAATGAGGGGGGAGTTCAGGTGTCAGGCGCAGGAGAGGGCCTCCACAGAAGCCACCAGCACTGCCTCCTTGGACAGGAGGAGGAGTGGCACAGAATTGCAACCCTGTTCAGTCATAGAACCAAGACTTCTGGAACCTACACATAGAATGCAGCCTCTCAGCATTTCCCTTGTGGCATCAGAACACCTGGGGGCTGCACAGCTCCCTCTCCAGAGATCAAACCATGCTTGAATTCCTCCAGTGATGGGGAACTTCTCCTTCCAGGAGGTCAGCCCCCCTGGAGAAGGCCTTTCTAATGTGGTCCGAGGCTGGGGCTCTTAGGACTGCCCCTGAAGTCTGTGGGCCCAGATGGCAGCAGGCCCTGTGCACCACAGAAGGGGCCCTTTGGAATAGAGGAGCGTCCCTCCGACCTCCCAAGAGACGGTCCTGGTGACTCAGATCTGTCGCTGGCTGCCCTCCCCCACCCCAGGTTGTTTGTGGTTGAGATTTAATCGATCTGTCTTCCCTGAGAACCCAGGAGAGGGAGTGGGTGTTAGTCAGCCCATCCATGTCAGGACCCATGGGAGGCAGGAGAGCTCCTGCCAAATGTTAGAAATCAGGGAGCCAGTGGAGCAAGATGACCTTCTGTCCTTCCAGAACCTTCTGGGAAACTTGTCAGCTTGGGAAAGTCATGCTGCACTCCTCGCTTGACCCTGCACCTCCAAATCCATGCTCTGTTGTCCTTTGGTTGACCCCCAGTTCTGCCTCCTTTCCTTTCCACTCCTTCCAGCTCCCTGGAAAGCCATTAGTAGGAGCCACCGAGGCCAGGTTCTAGGGCCAGCACCTTAGCCCTGCCTTCCCTCCAGCATAGCCTTGGCCACAGGGGGCTGAAGGGATCTGTTGACTTGTCATTATGCTCTGCCCTGGCTAGGGCTCTCTGAGGAAGGACTCCTGTCTCAAACCCAGCTCTGAGACCCTGTAATACCCAGCCCAGCTCAGGCACTGATGCACGCAACAGCGAGGGTGAGTGAAGAGATGAGTATGTGAGCGGGTGGGCACCATGCCCTGAGCTCAGTGGGAGCCAGAGGGAGGACTAGAGCCAGAAGCCACACACAGGGCCCCTGGGCAGGGCCTTCACCCACTCTGGATGGTGGGGCAGGTGTACAGTCTGAGCCAGCAGCTTGACCCTGGCTGAGGCCCAGCCCCAGTGGCAGGATGGGGGCCAGCCTTAGATAGCCTGGCAGGAGTGCTGCCCAGCACAGCCAGCCTTCCATCAGGCTCATCCTGAAACCCCGGAGTCCTGGAGACCATCCTTAAGCCTCAGGGCAAGGGGGCCGCCTACTGGAGATCCAGCCAGATCCCAAGTGGGATGCCTATATCTGGCACCTGGAGGCCCCTGGCCCTCTGCCTGCAGGTAGAGAGAGGACTTCTGATCCTCAGCCCAGGCTTTCTGCACCTGCTGCTGCCTTGTAAGGCTGTGAGGTTTCCCCTCTGTGGCTACGTTCAGAGACGTGCATGACCCAGATCACAGAGGACAAGCCAGGCAGCTTGGCCCTCCCTGGGCACACTCTCCTGTGTCCCACCAAGGTGGGGTCAGCCAAGAAATCTCAGAAAAGAGCTAGGTCTGCAAGTCCTGGCTAGGGTACTACTCAGCCCTTGCCTAGGAGCAGGGCAGGCTGCAGGTGGGTTCTGTGTCCTGGCCCCTGCCCATGTATGTGGCCAGCTATCTCCTCACCCATCCACCTGCCCACCTAGGGCCTCTAGTGGACACTGCTGTGAGTGTCAACCTATAACTTCTTGGGTCTCCAGGATTCACAGATTTGATTCCCAATGGTCTTGGGGTGCCCAGGCCAGGTGGATCCGTGTCCACAGGTCCTGCAAAGACTATGGAGAGGCAAGGAAGATGGGTGCAAGCTCAGACCAAGAGGGGAGCAATGGGCTGGAACAAGATCCAGCCTGACTTTCTGCTGAACTTCCTGGCTCCCAGCATGCAAGGAGCCTACAGCACACCGTGCCCAGACTCTGGCCCCCCGGGAGCTGCCCTGCCGTCTGGGCACACAGTGACTCAACTACCACTCACCTGTCTTGTTCCCTCCTCGCCCAGCACTCTGCCTGTCCCTCGGCAGACTTTGTTGAAGAAGGCAGGTGTTGTGGGCAGGAGGGCTGTGACAGGGGTGGCGCATGTACCCCAGGCTGAGGGCACAGCTAGAGCATGTGGGACAGCAGGAAAGACTCGGGCAGCCACACCAATGGGACAGCCTCTGCCTACCAGAGTCACAGGGCCACCATGAGCTTGGCCACCAGACAGCAGCTCTGTGGGCAAGCCAGGTGGCCCCAGAGGAATGGGGACAATATGGGAGACCCTGGTGCTGAAGTTCAACCTGTGAGCCAGTGTGGGCAGGGAAGGAAGGCCTGGTGGGGCTGAGCCTGTGTCTGGCCCCTCACGCCATTTCTACCAAGGGGGAAACTGAGGTTAGCAGGGGCCAACAGGAAGGAACTAGCCAAAGCCCTTTCCTCTCTCCCAGGGTTGCCTCAGTCAGGAGTTGCATCCCCCAAATTGGGCACAACACAGGGCAAGTGTGTGGACTGGGGACACACTCCCAGAGTTCCAGGCTCTCCCGGCAGTGGAGGCCTCAAAAGCTGGCCAATAGAACCCACATGACTCTCATGGGCCTTGTGACCCTGTGTTCTGGGAGCCAGTGGGTAGCAAGGCTGGTGTAGGAACTGCCAGGCAAACCGGAGGTATATAGAGGTCTGTGTAGGTCTCAGCAGGCAAAGACAAGGGCTGGGAAGAGCTGAGTGCAGGGCATCACTCTGCAGAATGATGAGCTATTTCATGGGGCTTGAGGGGCTGGCGCAGAGGAAACGCTCCCCAAACCAGCCTCAGTGGTAGAACTGGGGCTGGGGTCAGGTGGACTTCCACGCCAGACTGGCAGGCCCTTGGAGGATGTACAGGGTGGCCCCGGGGGTGCGGGCTGGGTTGAACCATGGCCAAGGCGTAAGTACAGTCTGGGCACCAGGGCTGTGGCAGTCTCAGAGTGCTTCCTCATTCCTGGCCCCGTGGGAGTAGCTGGACCCCGGCATTCCGCTGCAGCCGCCACTGCGGATTTGCTTACCGTCTCATGGGGAACCAGGGCCTCCTGCCAAACTGCCTGCCCGGCCTGGGCCCCACACACACCAGCCCCAAGGGCCCCAGTGAGCACTAGGTCCTGGCCTTCAGCCACCTTCCGCTCTCAGATGGGGAGACTGAGGCCGCACATTGGGGAGGGTCACCCCTGGAGGCTTCCCACCGGCAGGAAGGGACAGGGCTCAGACTTCAAGTTCAGTGCTCTTCCTCTCTTGTCATCCCCTCTCCACTCCCTTGAGGGGGTGCATGCCCTTTGAAAAGCCCGCCAGGAAGACCTCCAATGGGATCTCGGTCTGGGGCCAGGTTCCGTGGGTGCCCAGGCTGGTCATAGTGAGGATGGGGAGTGTTTGATCACTGGTTCCGCCCGATGCCAAGCTGCCGGGGACAGCGGGCAGTGACCAAACCGGCCCCACCACATGCTTTCCGGCCCAAAGCAGGAATGCCATTCATCGCCCGTGTGCACGGTCACCACAGGCTGCAGGCTGGGAGGCCAGCCCCAGGCCTCTGGGGAGAAGCAGCAAGGCCTGGTGGCCAGCCAGGGGCTACTAGGCTTCAAGGGGCCTTAGGTGGCCTTCTAGGCTATGTGAGAGCAAGAGGACCCTGGGGTCATGTGAGCCAAAACCCACCAGACACAGCTAGACAGCTCCACTGTGGCCTGAGGCCAGACCCCTCTGGGTCAGCAAGGTGGAGAGATGTGCAGGCTTAGAAGCGGCTCTCTCCTGAGAGCGGTTCCTGACCAGCCCCCAGAGTCAGCTCCAAGCACCAGGCCCACGGCCCTCCTCTCCCTGTAGCCTGGGCCAGTGTTGTCCAGGGATGCCTTGGAGTCTGTGTCCAGCCCCCACCACTGACCCCTGCTGGGGCCTGAAGGTGGGCATGACGTGAGCCCCAGGTGGGACATGGGCAGGGGTCTCAGAGCTGTGGAGGGGAAGGGCAGTTCCCCATATGGAGCTCTTGCAGCCCATGGGGAGGGGTGAGGCAGTCACAGGGCTGGAGGCACAAGAGGGCCCAGGGGCTTGTCCTTGCTGGGCACCACATGTATCCCCACTGCTGGGGGTGAGAGCCGCAGGGACATCGTAGCGGGAACTCCACACACACTCTGATTCCAGCGTTTATTGGGGCCGAGCACTCCCCTCCGGGGAGGCTGGCAACACAGCCGTCAGACTTCAGGGACACGCAGCACCTTGACCACCACAGTGCCTGCACATGGCATAGGTGGCAGGGCCGCCTGGGCCCCCTGACCCTCCCACCCAGGGAAGGACCCGCTGCTAACAAACTCTAGGGAGGGCGGAGCCTGGCGGCCAAGGGACAGTGCTAGTGACTCGGTGGCCTCAGGGCCCCCGAGGGTCCACGCAAGCAGGAGGAGCCTGGCTTGGGGGGTGGTGGCCGCAGCCACCCCTTACCTCCGGTACCCAGTGTAGGTCACAATAATTTAAAAGACACTATAGACATTTTAACGCTATATAACAATATAAGTTAACCAGGTTCCTTGGCAGAGGACACCAGGCCTGTGGACTTGGGGGAGTCCAGGGACTCGAGAGGGGTTGTGAAGGATGGGGCCAGGGTGGAGGTGGAGCATTCACAGTGGCCCAGAGGCTCAGAGTGTCCAACATGGCTGGGGACACATGGGCTTTACACCAAGGCCAGGGCCCAGATGGGGGTCGCTTGCCCAGGCTAAGCCCAGGTTACCTGGTTTGTCCATGGCCCTGAAACACACCTCCCGGGCCTCTGTTGAGCACACCCTGAATGGGAGCTGGAGTAGTGGGAGTGCACCAGAAGCCAGTTGCAAACCATTCCCTCTGGTCTTGGTCATGTTCCTCCCTCTGTGCCTCAGTTTCCTCAGAGAGAGGGATGGGAGGGGCTGGAAAGGGCACATCTAGCTCTGGATTGGGATGAAAGGACTAGGAGAGGGCTGGGGTCCCCCAGAGGCACCGAGGGGGGTATGGGCCCCAGAATCGGCTGTCTCCGGGGCCCTGGGCCAGGCAGGAAAGTCTACCCCTGGAAAGTCCTCGTGCCATTCTAGACCTCAATGTCCCCATCTGTCATCAGGGCAAACCTCCCACCCACCTGCCTGGCCCTGTCACAGCATCTCCTAGGGTGGGGCTGGCTCTAACATAGGAGGGGGCTCTGTAAACTGGAGGTGCCAGACCAGGAGGGTAACAGGATTGAGGAGGGGCAAGGAACTCCTGGAATCTGACAGGTAAGATTGTGATTTGCTTGATATGATTTTCAAAAGAAGGGCAGGTGGGCTAGAGGACCCTGTCTGCGGCACTCTTCCCAGGTGCTCTTGGTACTGTGTGACCTGCTCAGCCCCTGTGCAGCTCATTTCTGGGACCCAAAGTACAGTGTGGTCCCGCCAACCCCAGGATGCCTTGGGCCTACAGGGGAGAGTAAGCAGAGAGGGTGTGGAGGGGGTGGGCTGACACGGAGTGCAGATAGGACTGGCTACGTGTTAGTGCTGAGAATTCTCTTTTGAGACTATGAACACATAAATAATTCTTGTCAGCGTCTGTCCACACTGCCCCAGGGCCAAGCAGGAGACAAGGCTGGGTCAGAGTCTCAGGTGACCAGCTGGCATGGCCATTCTGTGACCATGCCACCAAGCAGGGCAGGGGACCATCAGAGTCCTGTCATCACTTTGCATTCTAAGATGCAGGAGTGTCCTGGAGGTTCACTTTCCCAGAGAAAAGAAAAGGAATTTGCCGGGCCCCGTTGGGGGCACCATTACCATTGGCTTTGCCCTCTCGATGGGTCCTGAATTCCCTGCTGTTCTGCCATGGGAGGTGACCAGAGGGAGCCCCCGGGGGACAGGGAGGGGCTGTGGGCCCTGGCTGGGGCCCTTCTGCGTCCACCTCTGTGCATGGCTGGCAGCACCAAGCAGGGCCGGCCTGGAGCGATGTGCAAAACGCCGCCAGTGGAGGGGGTGCCGTGGCTGCCCGTGGCTGCCCGTGGCTGCCCGTGGCTGCCACAGCCACACTCACTTACAGGTGAAGACCTCGGTGCGCTCGCTGCAGGTGCTGCACCTGACGAAGCAGCACCAGTGGAACTTGCAGTTGCACTGCCACACCTTGGTGTACTGGTGCGTGTTGTAACCGCGGCCGCAGCACATGGTGTCACAGCCATCCGCGCCTGGTGAGGTGCGGTTGCACAGGCGGCCCTGTGTGCCCACGCTGCCCGTGGCCGCGTCCTCCTCACAGTAGTTGGGTGACTTCTCGATGTACACCAGGTCCGTCTCCATGGGCTTCTGGTAGCTGCGCAGCTGCTTGATGCGCAGGAAGGTGGGCTGCCGCAGGCGGCTGGCTCTCACCACCTCCACCTGCACAGCCGCGTTGTACTTCTCCTTGAGCAGATGGCCCACCTCGCGGAACTTGGGCAGCGTGGTCCAGCAGGTCTTGGTGGTGCAGGAGCCAGACACTCCATGGCACTTGCACTCCAGCTGCATCCGGTCCTCAAGAACCTGCAGGTGACAGGGCAGCTGCTCGGCTCTGCACGGTGGCCCAAGCCCTCCTCCCCGGCGTCCAGTCTGACCCCAGAGCCCGCTTCTCCACTGCTTGCTGTGTGACCACAGATAAGTGTCTTCCCCTCTCTGAGCCTCAGCCTCCTTGTCTATGAAATGGGGCGGCTAACAGGAGGTCCCTACTGCTTAGGACAGATCCAGTGGGAATATTCACGACAACAGAGCTTGGCACACATTTTCCCAATGTGTTCTGTTAAATTCTCACAACACTTCAGGGAGCAGCTCTGCCATCACCAGTCCTCTGATGAGAGACTGAGGCTCCAGCACAAGGGACTTGCTGGGAGTCACAGGGCAGCCAGGGACCCAGCGATAATAGGCGCTTAGTAAGTGTGGGTCCTCCTCCCCCTTCCACCTTGCCACTTCCCACTCTGGTGCCTGGGATAAATGCTGGTATGCAGTTGGAGCTTAACAAATGTCTGTGAGAGCCTGCATGCCCAGAGCTCATGCATGTCTATCCATGGACTGGGGAAGGGCGAGCGCGGGTCAGCAAGGCAGTCGTGCTGGGAAGCTGGCAGCCGCAGCTGCCCAATGTTGTTCTTTCTCCCCAACTCCATCAGGGCCCTGGAAGGGTGCAGCCGTGTGTTTTCCTTGGGCCTCCCTCTGCAGCCCTGGAAGGCCCCTTCCCAGAGCCAGCCATGACCCCAGGTACTCATTTACCCGGATCGAAAGGGCCCTGCCAGCCGGGCCTGATTAAAGATGGGGAATCATTAGCTGCTGCTCTGTGGCAGCAGAAGGGCCATTTGTCAGCTGTCGGGGCTCCTCTGGCCTCACTTTGGTGGCCCAGCTCTTTGAGGACTTGGCCACCCTCTTCCCCCCGGCCCAGAACTCACAGGGGCACCTGCTGTCAGCTCCCAGGTCTGGCCCAGAGGAGAAATCTCCAGCAGGTGAGGGAGGGAGGGAGAGAAGAAAAAAGAGGAAGAAATAACTCCGTAGAGACGGCCCCCAGTGCCTTTCCTGGCCCAGCTGCATGAGGGCCTGGACCTCACAGAGGACCTCTGGGGCCCATAGGCCAGTGAAGGGAACAAAAGGAAAAGGCTATAAACAACACAGGAGCCCAGGCTAACCTAACCATGCTGGGTGATGGTCCTGGGGGTGGGCCTTCCGGGAGGAGGTGGTGCCCACACTGGGTATTGATGGATGAGCATGAGCCCATTAGACTAGAGGAAGGTGTTCTAGGAGGGGCTCACTGTGAGCAAAGGCCTAAAAACCTCTGGGAATGCAGGGAATGGCCAGGCATGCACATCAAGTAGGTGCAGGGTGGGCCCCAGGCTAGGCCTAGAGTGATGTCCCAGGGCAAAGACTGGAAAGTGTGGGGAGCAGAAAGGGGAGGGAGGCTGACACCTCTTGGGGATGGGCAGAGGCAGAGGCATCCCCAGCAGGAAGTGGGGCCAGGTCTGGGGAATACATAAACCAGAATTGGAGGGCTTTGAGGGGCGCCCAGAGTCTGGACTGGGCATATCTGGGCCCTCCTCTCTGCCCCTAACCCTTCCCATCCTGTTTCTCCCCCCAAACCCTTGTTCATCTTGGCTTGGATCTGTCCCCTTCCCCTCTAACCTGCCCTTCAAGCTTGGAAGCTTCCCCTGCCTTGGCCACACTGCCTGCCAAAGATGCCCCCTCAGGCTGGGCACCACCCCAGAAGCTGACCAGGTGGTGGTCTCTCTCAGAGTCCCCAGCCAGGAGCAGGTTACTTCACCCCAGGAGCTGATCCTCTGCAGAGAGGCCTTGATGGCCTGAGGTCTGGCGGAGGTGTACGGACTAGAGGTGCAAGCCAGATGGCCCCCTGGTGTCCCCAGTGTGGCCTATTGAACAACTGTCTCCCCACAATGCTCTCCCATCCACATCAAGACTGGGAGGCTCAGCCTGCACCATCCTGCCTGCTTGGGGACATTAAGACCTTACATGGTCAGGCCAATGACCAGCAGCAGATGAATCTGACTGGGCAGCTGTTTGCAGAGTGAGGGGCCACAGCCTCGCTTGGCTGGGTCCCCTGGGCCAGAGCCTCTCCCAGGAGGTGATCACAGGATTCAAGAATGTGCCGTTTCCTTCTCCTGCACCCTGATCATTAGCATGACAGCAATGGTGTCAAAAGCTCCAGCACAGTGGCAGAAACCAGGCCCCTGTCCAAAAAGACCACCCGGCATGGCTCAGAGTAGAGACTGGGCGGCTGAGGAAGGGGCCGCGCCCCTGGGTCGTGGTTCCTCTCCCTGCTGGGGCTATGGGGTGGGTAGACTGGGGGCCCCCTGAGAAGGCCCAGTTTTGTGTTCTTTCCAGAATAAGGCTATGGTCATGCTCTAGGAACAGTGCTCCATTATAGCCTGGGGACTGGAGGGGGAGTCAAGGGGCTGATGGACCCAAGTCCTTCTGGAGGAGACTAGTGTCTGGCTGCTGCAGCCCAGCTGGTCCTACGGCCAGTGGAAGGCCCCTCACACACCACCCTGGCAACAGCTTGGGGCTTGGAGGGGGCACCTGTACCCCTCTTCCAAGGCACCTCCCATGCCTGCCATTTCCCAACCCTGGTGGTGTGGGCCTGACGTGTGAGCCCTATGTCTGCTTCACCCCCTGACCAAGAGCCCACATCGTGGACTGAACATGGTCATTAAGCAAAGCTCAGCCACTAGGCTGAGATAGGAAGTGTGGCTGTGGGGATAACTTCTCAGTTCTAGGCTTTGCCTGGGTCTTGTTCAGGTGAGGGCTGTACCGAGACATGGCACATACCAGGGTGATGCTCACTAATGACCACCAACCTCACATCACCAAGAAAGGAGCCCAGAGCTGTCAACAGCCCCCAGGCCCTCCCAGGCAGACCATCTCCTGCCCTCACTAGGTGGTGTAGAGGGAAGAGACCGTCTGACCCAGGCACTGCCTCCATCTGCGCCACGCAGCCACAGGGCCCACGCACAGGGGCAGACCTGCAGCCAGCACTGGTCACTCAAGCCTGCATAACCACTGTGTGCTCCAAGGGCTCTTTTTGCACAGGAACCTTGTGGCTGCTCACGGGGGCCACCCAGCTCTTGTGGGAGCCTGGGGTGGAGGCCCAGCAGGGCCCGGGGCTCATGGAGGCAGGGCGCCATCAGGCTTCCAGGTGAAGGGTGAACCTATCACCCTCTGACTAACGGCCAGTGTGGTGGGCTGAAAAGTACTCCCTCTCCAAATTCCTGTCCCCTTTGGACCTCAGAGGTTGACCTTATTAGGAAATGGTGTTTTTGTAGATGTGATTAAGGAAAGGAAGGAGATGAGCTAACCCTGCTTTATCCAGGTGGGCTCTAAATTCAAGGACAAGTGTCCTTCTGAGAGACAGAAGAGACACAGACTCAGAGGAGGATGCCAAGAGAAGAAGCAAAGGCTGAGAGATGTGGTCACGCCCGGGGAACGCCAGCAGCTGACAGAAGCTGGGAGAGGCAGGAAGGACTCCCCAGGAGCCTTGGGAGTGTTCACCTACCCACCTGATTTGAGACTTGTGGCTCCAGAACTGAGAGACACATGGCTGCTGCTCTGAGCTCCTCACCTACCATGGCCCTTAACGGTGGCAGCTGTCAGATTGCTCTTCACCCAACTAGCTGACAGTGTGGTCCAGAGGTAGTGCGGGGAGGGCAGGGCTGGATGCCCTGGGAAGGGGGTGACCTGTGAAGGTCTGGACTCAGTTTTTCTGGAAGCCTTGAAGAGCCCTGTCCCATCCCCACCCCCAGGACCATAAGCACCTTGCTGCTGAGATGAAGGACCTCACCACAGAGGGTTACTGTGAACCCACCACCCTTGCCCTTTCCCAAGGGCTCAGGCCATGCCTGTGCCACACAGCTGCCTGGGGTGGGGACTGTTGGAGGGGTGGTGGGGGAATGCTTCTTACCACTGTTCAGATGAGGGGACAGAGGCTCAGCCAAGGTCTTACAGATAGTTAGGGACAGTGTGGTCTGAAAGTCTGCCCACTGACCACTTTAGGTCCATTCTTGTGGCCCCCATCTTCCCTCATGTCACCGCAGTTCCAGCCCAGCACACTGACCCTTCCACCCTGACTCCTAGTTAGAAAGCTGCCAGGACTTTTCCATCCTCTCTCCATTTTGCCCTCTGTGCCCTCCTGGGGACCATCACCAGCCTCCTTGCTTTGCCCCCTCCTTTCCTCCTGGGGCCAAGCCCACTTCCCTCCATTTCTCTTATGACTTTTATCACCTGTGAGTCACCAAACACCTCCAGGCCCCACACCAGGGGTTTACATGGCACCCCAGAGCTGAATCAGACACGACCTTGGCCCTGGAGTTGGTTAGTGTTACTCTGCCCCAGAGTCCTGCAATAGCACTTGTGCCTCAGAGACCAAAATCCAGCTTGGTCATCTCAGCTCTTCACTGCCAGGCCCTTCACCCAGACCTCGGCCTTGCTGCCCCCCACATGACTCGAGTTCCTCCTGCCTTTGTGCTGACCCCTCTGCCCGGAGTGCCCTCCTCACATTTCCGCTGCTTACACACCCTCACAAGCAGCGACCAGGACTATTTGAGCAGGTTTGCTCTGACTCTGAGCTTCACTGTGTTCATCTGTAAAATGGGCAAGTGAGTTATTCCTCTTGGGGGTACAGGAAAGCCCTTGCTCAGAACCTAAACTACTTCTGCTGCTCAAGGGCCATGTTTCCAGGGAGGATTCAGCCCTCTTCCTCCAGAGAGCCCTCCCAGATGCCTCTGGGTTAGTGACTACACCCTCCTCTGCCTTCCCAGAGCATGTGGGCCTCTGTCAAAGCATGGATTGCCATCCATCTGTATCCAGAGGCTGGTGCTCACAGGTCATCTATGAGCACCTAGAGGCAAAAGCTGTGCCATTGATTCTTCATTCATTCATCTATCTATCCATCTACCCATCCATCCATCTATCCATCTACCCACTCACCCACCCAGCCATCCATTCACCCATCCTTTCATTCCCCCTCCATCTATGCATCCACCCATCCAACCATCAATTCATGCATCCCTCCATCCCACCCATCCAACCATCAATTCATGCATCCCTCCATCCACCCATCCCACCCATCCAGCCATCAATTCATGCATCCCTCCATCCCACCCATCC
>NW_003852402.1:3559953-3562975 GCF_000181295.1 Otolemur garnettii | reverse complement strand
CCACCCATCCCACCCATCCAACCATCAATTCATGCACCCCTCCATCCACCCATCCCACCCATCCAACCATCAATTCATGCACCCCTCCACCCACCCATCCAACCATCAATTCATGCATCCCTCCATCCACCCATCCCACCCATCCAACCATCAATTCATGCATCCATCCCTCCATCTACCCACCCATCCATCCATCCATCATCCATACATGCATCCACTTACCTATACAGCCATCCACCCACCTCCCCACCCACTAATTCATCCATTCACCCACCATCATCTATCCATTCATTCATTCATCTGATGATAATAACCACATCCTGCACGAAAATCTCCACATCTACAAGAGAAAGTCAAACTTTTGGCCTGGTGTTCAAGGCCTATTCTGTGTTGGTCCCTGCTTGCTTCTCCAGTCTCATTTTCCCACCTTGTGCTTCCATTTGCAGCCCTCATGGAACCAGCCCTCTTGCTTTTGCTCTTCTCAGCTCTGGCATGTCCTTCAAGGCTCTGCTCTGATGGCACCTCTTCCAGGAAGCTTCTATTCCTTCCCCCAGCCTCCCAGGCTCATGCTGTCCTACGTGTGGCCCCTGAACCCCTCATGTGGACCCAGCTGTCATAGCCAGAGCCATATCTGGCTCCTTTTTGCCCCTGTGCCCAGCCTAGCACCTGGCACAGAGAAAGGGTGGGTGAAAAAGAATGTTCACAATGAAGAAGTGAGTGACCAGTGGCCTGGGGCAGAGATTCTTCAACTCCTCTTTGCCTGGAAAGGCAAGTCTATCCTGTGCCTGAGGAGCCTCTCAGGCTCTGCTTCCCTAGCTGCGGCCCCCAGGGCTGGGGAGCCAGACCCGGAGAGGCGTTCCACTTGGCTGGCTGCTCTATCTCAGGCCATCTTGCCGCCATGGCGGCCACTCCTCCCAACCGGGTATCTGGGCCCTCATCTCCCTGCAGGTGGGGCCAGGCTCGCCCTGACTTCTTCCCCAGTATAGCCCTCTCTGAATTTCCTTCACTAGCACCCCCAAGTGCCATCCCACCTTTATGGGGAGCTGACTGCTTTTCAAGAGCCCCTGACTCACAGTTTCCACACCAGCTCAGGTTGCTCCTGCCTCCCGGGGGAGCCCCTGCCTGAGCCTTTCAAGGCTCTCTGAGCCAAAGGCCACCTCCTCTGGGAAGTCTTTCCTCATATGCTGCCAGGGCCCCTGGGACCAGGAACACCAAGGGCAGGGACATAAGGCTGTGGCCTGGGCCCCACCTCCTCACAATCAGGTCCTCAGCCAGGCTCAGCCCACACGCTGGATGGAAACAGGGTCCCTGTCCAGCCCCGCTGCCCCAGCTTGGGTTGGGGGCCCATCACACCACCACTCAGGGCCTCAGTTTCCACCCTTCTGGAACGGGTACAGTGCAGCTGTCTCAGAGCGCTGTTGGGAGGCTTAAAGTGAAGGACGCAGAGGGCCCAATGGGGCCCAACACACCCAGCACACACCTGTGGGGACACAGATAACTGGCTGTCTCCACTAGAAGAGGCACCCGAGGCTCAGTGAGGCTGGAGACCCTGGGGTGACACAGCGGTCACACCTGCCACCGTCACTGGCCCGCACCCCGCGGCCGCCTACCTTCCTGCCGGCCTCGTTGTTGTGCAGGTTCATGAGGCGCCGCGCATTCTTCTTGATCTCCCGGGCATCCACGAAGCGCCGGGAGAAGTCGATGCCATAGCGCACGTCGGCAGAGCAGCCACCCCACTTCCAGCCCTCGGCCTGGTTGTAGTAGCCCTGCTTCTCGCGGTCACAGCCACAGTTGCTTAGGTTGCCCTGGCTGCAGGCGGCGGTGACAGCATGGGCCACGCCAGCCGCAGTGATGGCATAGGTGAAGGCGGCCTCACGGCTCCCTGCGGGAGAGATGGCGTGCGCAGTGAGACTTGGCAGCTCGGCGCTAGCTGGGCTCAGAGGACCGAGTGCTAGGCCTCCATCTGCCTGCTGCTGCCTGGCTGTGTGACCCTGAGCTTGTCACTTCCCTCTCTGGGCTTCTGATTCACTGAAGAAGGCATGAAAGTGGCCCCTTGTAGGGATGTGGTGAGGGCAGTGGTATATGGTAGGCACTCAGTGCCCACTGGGAGCAGCACATAACTGCTGTGTTCAACTTCTCTCCCTGTTCCCAAGAGAGGGAGTGGCCCAGTTTCTCCAGTCCTGGGGATGAGTAGCAAGGGCCCTCCTGGGGAGGCACAGGAGCTCTGTGCCTCTGTCCCTGTCCCCTCTGGCAGCCTCCTGGACGCTGCTCCTCAGGAACAAGCCATTTGTGCTGACCCCAGTGGGAATCATGTGTGTGTGGAAGATGGAAGCCGGGGCCACAGAAAGCACAGGAACACCCCCTCCCCATCCACCAGCCAAGAGCCCAGGCAGACACCATGCAATAAAGGCCACCCAGCTCTTTGCTGCTACCTCATCTTTGACCACTGACCTTCAACCCCTTACCAGGCCCTGGTCCCTGGGGCTCCCCTCTCCTCCCAACACCCCTGCCTGGCTCAGGGGCCCCTGAACTGCCTGGACCTGGGTGCCAGTTCTCCCTGCCCCCTCATTCCCCCACCCCCCTGCTAATAGCTGGAGCCTCCCAAGTGCAGTCTGGGCAGCGCCCTCTCTCCCACCTGCAAAGCCAAGCCTAAGGTTGAACTAGGAAAGGAAGGCGCCAGGTCAAAGCCTGCTGGCCTCCCTCCATCCAGAACAATGACTCCGTCTTTCCGGGTACTGCTCACATCCCCTGGGGGTTATGTGGTCTCCTTAGCAAAGTTCCCTTTCCCTTCACGCCTAAATGCTAAGGACTTACCCAAGGCCTGGTTCCAAGGCCACCTCCTCCGGGCAGCCTTTTGTCCATCCAGAAGGGAGGCTTTGCTTCCTGACCCTCATCCCAAGTTGTGACCCAGATGTAGATGCTCCCAGCCCTAGTCAGCCCTGCAGATGGGGCTTCCACACAGGTCCCAAGCTCCTTAGAGAGGCAGGTCTGCTCAGCCCTGCAGATGGGGCTTCCACACGGG
>NW_003852402.1:3498829-3559588 GCF_000181295.1 Otolemur garnettii | reverse complement strand
CACACGGGTCCCAAGCTCCTTAGAGGGGCAGGTCTCCTCAGCCCTGTAGATGGGGCTTCCACACGGGTCCCAAGCTCCTTAGAGGGGCAGGTCTGTTCTAACTGGCTCTTCTTTATTCCCCACAGCTCCAGGCTGGGTGCTGTGTGTCCTCCCACCCTGGCCCTGGACACTTGGTCCTTCTCTACCTGCAAACAGCTGGGTTTGTGTGGTCTCCATGGCCCCAGCACTGGGTCTAAGCTCAACAATGTCAACTGGAGAACCAAGAGCCAAACCCAGTGAGTGGGAATCCCACTGCCCATCTCAGATAGAGCAGACCCAGCATTCAGCCACAGGAGGGGGCCCTGTGAGCACCAGCACAGCCCTCACGGTACCCGGTGCTGTCTGTTATTAGGGCTGAAATGATGGCCTACAAGTCAGGTCTGTTCCATGAGTGAGTACCAACTGCATGCCTGGCCTCACGCTGGGGGCTATGTGCTCTGGGCCACCTCCTTAATCCCAACCAGCTGGGGGACCACCTAGGTGAGGAACCTCTTCCCTTGGGGTATGTTCCAATGGAGTGAGGGCCACCATTCTTAGAAGCCCAGGCCAAAGGGACTCTGATGGCCATCTACTGTCATGGAGGGGGCCACGGCTTCTTGGGAACTTCTTTCCTCTGAGAAGAATAGAGGGGCAGGTGGTGACCAGTGTCCCTTCCTGCCCAGCTGGGTGTGAGTCTGCAAAGAGCCCCAGCCTTCCCCGGGCTTTGCCCCCCGGTCCTGCCTTGCCTCTCCGGTTGCTTCCTCCTCACACTGCCCCCTTCCCCCCCCCCACCAGGACAGTGACAGGAAGGACATGAGATTCCACTTCCCTGGGTCTAAATGAGGTCAAGATGATCTGAAGGGTTTGAAGTGGGTCATTGAACTCTCTGCATTGCCAAGCCGAGCAAGCAGGGCATGTGGACAGGACGCCTTCCAAGGAAGCCTCACAGGGCTGCACGGACAGAGGGAGGGAGAGTAAACGAGGTAGGGAATCCAGAGAAGAGCTGAGAGGAGAGGCAGAAGAGGTCATCATAGTACCTCAAGGGGTTCCCTGACCTGCCACTGTGGAGTGGAGTCAAGGAAGGCTTCCTGGAGGAGGCGACATCCTAAGTAAAGTAAGTCTTGGCAAGGACTACAAACAGCTCTTTGTGGGCATTGCCCACAGCTCAGTGGTTCTGGCACCGACCACATGCTTTGGAGATGGTGGGTTCAAACCTGGCCCGGGCCTGCCAAACAAACAAACAAAAAATAGCTGGGCATTGTGGTGGGCGCCGCCTGTAGTCCCAGGTACTTGAGAGGCTGAGGCAAGAGAATTGCTTAAGCCCATGAATTTGAGGTTGCTGTGAGCTATGACGCAATGGTACTCTACCAAGGGTGACATAGTGAGTCTCTGTCTCAAAAACAACAACAAATAGCTCTTTGTGAGTGTGTAGGTGTGTGTAGTACGTGTGTGCATTATGGGTATGTGCACGTGTGGTGGGTGGGATGGGCACACCTTCTCAGAGGTGGGCCAGGCAGGGGTGAAGTACCAAGATGTGGAAGGGTTTGCTGAGGCCAAGAGTAATAATAGAAGAGGGTCAGGGGAGCCAGATGGAAGCAAGAGGCAGGCGTTGGGGCCAGGTGCTATGGGACTAGCATGTCAGGGGATTCTGAAAGTATTTGAAAGTAGATTGGCAAAGTGGTGCAGGCCTGTCACTGCTCCTGGCACACTTCAACCCTTCACATTGTTCTCATTTAAATTCCAAGGATCAGGCAAAGCAGGTCTAATCATTATTCCCATTGTACGGATGAGAAGACTGAGGCACAAAGGGTATGAAGCTGGGTATCATGGGCTGAAGCTGGATTTGAGCCCAGGCAGTGGATTCAAAGCCCAGGAAAGGCTGAGGGAGGGACTAAGGCCCTGGGGCAGGGGTTCTTCGAAGTTATTCTACACCCAGTGTGGCCCTTTTGTAGCAAAGTGACCCTTAGCAAGAGGAGACAGGAGAAGGGGATAAATAGAGGGGATCCATGGGGGAACAATGCCCCATGGGAACGGTCTGCAGAGCTTGGTGCAGGACTGCTGCAGTAGACTCAGGTGGGAAGCTGTGGGAAGGCCAAGCTGTCTCTGGGGTGGGCATGTGTCACAAGCTAGGTCCCCAACAGAGGAGTCTAGGAAACCCAAGCAATGGAGTGATTTCAGATGGATGTGGCCACTCTCTTAGCAGCCCTGGAGCCTGTGGCCCTCTTTTCCTGACTCACAGGAAGGCTACCGGGGAGTGCGTTAAGGATAGATGTCCTGCTGCTGTGAAGCCCCCAGCAGGCCACCAGGTGCCGAGGCTGGGGCTGTGCTCCGTCCTGTCCTGCCTGTGAGTGTCTGCTCTCACCGGGCTGTGCCCACCTCGGGCTCTGACTCAGTTACTCATCGGTTACTCACCACCTGCCACTCCCGCTAATTCCTTTTTTATTTGCTGTTAATGAGCCAAACCCTCTTGTCTCTCGCCATGGAGACAAGGGGGAGGTAAACTGCAGAGAGAAGTTGTAGTTTTGGGAGAATCAACAATAATGGGGTTCGATCTGGCCAGAGTCTCTACCAGGGATGTGGCCCTGTGCACCCAGAGTGCTGCATGCATTGTCACCTTTAGTTCTTGTGATAGCCCCAAGGGAGGGCCTGCTGCCCCATTTGACAGACCTGGACACCAGCTCAGACAGAGGGCTCCGTACCTTGCCCCAGCTTACGCCATGCTGGGCGTGGAGCCAAGAGGGCAGAGCAGCTCCAGCTGAGATGAGTGAGTGGTTAGACCAGGAGAAGCTGATCCCCAACACCAGGTGCAGATAGCTGGCCTTGCCCAGCAACACCAGTGGCTCCAGTGCCTAGAACTGGCCCTCAGGCCTGAGCCCACCTGTCTTCACCCAACCACTCCCTGCAGCCCCACTTGGCCAGGCTGAACAGCTGGCCAACCTATGGGTGGACACAGCAGCCTCCAGCACACTATGATGCTCACTGAGCCAGGGAGCTTCCTGGCTTCCCACCACCACCTTAGTGGACAGTGTTCCTCTTTTTCTGGAACACCTGCTCAGATTCCCACATGTCCATGCCCTACCCAGGCTCCAGATGTGGCTGGGATGCTCCTTGCTCCTGGAATGCTCATTGTGGTAAGCCCACCCTCCTCTGGGCTCTCACCAGGGGACCCCCAGACTGCAGGGGGTAGTGAGCAGGATCCACATCTGATTCTTTTGTGCAGCCCCCACTCAGCCCTGGTTCCCAGATCACCAACATGTGCAGGTCTGGGGCTGGGCAGTTTCTCTGCATCACCTTATTGCTATGAACACAGATCGTTCTGATTAGACCATTTCACAGATGGGAAAACTGAGCCTCCATGGTAGTAAGTGATTTGCTCCAGGCCAGTGGCAGCCATGACAGCAATCTGAGCTCCATGGCTGCTCCAGATGTGTTCTGTAATTGGAGGAGGGAGTCGGATGAAGGTAGCCTAGATGATCTGTTGGGCACCAGCAATTGTCAGGACCCAGAGCCTGCCCCAGCACAGGTCTGTACCCTCAGACCCTGGAGCCACCAAGTGTCCAGCAGGACCCCTGAAAGATGCCAGAGACAGGGGAGCAGGATGCATGCAGGATCCCCCAGGCCAGACCCTCTTGAGACCCCACCAGCCCTGAGGCAGGCCCACTGTCTCTAGTGCAGTCTGATAGCTCACTAATAGCCCTGCAGGGCCCCACCCAAGGTTCAGGAAAGGCAGAGACTGAGCTTCTGGGAGGGAGCCTTGGTTAGAAAAAGCCAAGAGGCTGGACATCAGCACATCTGCTGGGTGGCCCCAGGCAAGTCACAAATCATCTTGCAGCCTGTGTTCCAATTTGCCACAGGAGCCAGCTCTGAGAGCAGACAGGACCCACAGGCAGCCAGTGGGCCAGGGCCAGGTGGAAACTCGCCACAACAGCCCGGACTTCCAGGACTGGCCCATGCATCTCCCCCAAGGGCTGGCCCAGCCAGTCCTGTCCAGGTGTCCCATCTGCTCACATTATGGATGAATCCAGAACTTTAGCACAGCAGATCCTCAGAAGCCACCATGGGAGCCCCAACTCTGCTCTTCTGCAAGTTACTGACCTTAGCCCTCCCTGAGCCCACAGGTGCCCCCTCCATAATACCAGAAGATCCAGAGCATGGGAAAGGGGGCAAGCCTGAGCAGTGCTGTGGCCTTGTCCACCAGCCAGCCCCTCACTCTGACCCTGAAGAGACAGAAGACACAGGAGACTATGGTGGGCCATGGTGAGCAGCTTCTGGAAAGAACGAATTCACTTCCAAAGCAAAGCCAGGGCTTGGGCAGGACATACTGCCCCCTCCTCCCTGGGCAGAGCCAGGGGCTGAACCTGTCCCCCTCAGATCCAGGTACGGCCTCTCCCCACCTATCATCACACCTGCCACTTGCTAGTGTCCACAGGGGACAGCACACTATTTCTAGAAAGCCATAAAAAGCAAGTGAGCACACCTCCCTGATCAACTACTCTGGGGAGGTAAGGCAGAGGCTGGAGTCTGAAACCTGGAAAGCAAATGAGCGCACCTCCCCAATCCATGCCCTGGGGAGGTAGGGCAGGGGCTAGAGTCTGAAACCTGGTGCTAGGAGGGCTTTAGGGACCATTCAGTACCATGCCTCCATCCCCAGCAAGGAGCCTGACACCAGAGAGGGCCAGCATGCTCCCCAAGGTCACACAGCAGCTAAGGAAATGGGGGAGCCAGGACCTGACATTCCGAAGTGGCTGAGGAGGGACAAAGGTCCAGGGGCTATACACTGTCCCAGAGGAAGAAAGGAGGCTCAGAGTCTAACACCTCAAGTTCAAGTCCAGACCCTAAACTGCCAGCTGGCTGACCTCAGACCAGTTAGTGGGCCTTCTGTGTCTGCTTTCCTACTTACAAAATGATGATAATTGTTCCAGTGTAGCCAGAAGATCACACACGGTCCCGGGAGCGAGCTGACCTGAGCTCGTGCCAAGACACACAACAGACAGCACACATGGGATCTTCGTGAGCGCCCCATGTGGGCATCACATGTGGCCCGTGTGTACCTCTGCGTGTGTGCTGGAGGGTCTGTGAGCAGCAGTGTGTGCTTGTGCACATGTGTCTACACTTGTGTCCAGCACAGTTCAAGTCACCCTTCCTCTCCGCCAACCTGTGTTTGCCCCTCTTTGAAAAAACAAAATGGTGTTTTTTCTACAGCACAATAATAAAAAGGCTAACAACCCGATTAAGAAAGGGCAAGATCAACAGATGAGCGAATGAAGAAAATGTGGACTATAAACACAATGCAGGAAAAGGAATGAAACCTGTCATTGCAGCAACATGGATGGAAGTGGAGGGCACTATGTTAGGTGAACAAGCCAGGCCCAGAAAGACAGCATCACATGTTCTCACTCACGTGTGTGGGAGCTAAAAATGTGGATCTCGCAGGGCAGCCAGAATAAGGGACACGGCAGGCTGGGTAGAGTGAGGGGGATGGGGAGAGGTGGGTTGCGGGCACAGACACACGGGAAGGTAAGAGGAGCAGGTTCTAGTGATGGTGATCTGTGTAGGGTGACCAGAGCTAACTATGATGTATTGTCTATTTCAAAATAGCGAGAAGAGTCGGAACGTCTCTTCTCAGAGAGAACGTCTCAATACACAGAAATGATCAACGAGGCAATATAGACCCTAAGTACTTCGACCTGCTCATTATACACTGCATGTATGTATCAAAACATCACGTGTGTCTCATAGATATGTACAACATTATTAACATAAAAACTTGAAAAATAAAAGCCAAAGGTACTTCTCCAAAGAAGGCATAAAAATGGCCAATAAGCACACAACTTGTGTACTTGTCTATCAGCATCACTAGCTGTCTAAGCAAGGCAGTCAAACCCACAGTGAGATGCCACTTCACTCTCACGGGGCGTCTGGAAGAAAAAAGACCGACAATAACAAGTGTCAGCAGGGAGGGGGAGAAACCGGAGCCCTCCGTGCTGCCAGCGGGAGGATGAGATGGTGCAGCCACCGTGGAAAGTTTGGCAGTTTCTCAAAAACTTCAGCAGAGAGTTACCACATGACCCACAATTCCACTCCCAGGCATAAACTTAAGAGAAATGAAAAACGTAGGTCCTCACAAAAACTTGTATGCAAATATCCATAGCAGCTTATCTGTCACAGCCCAAAGAGAAAACAACCCGAAAGTCCATCAGTGGATGAATGGATAAAGACAAGACAGTCCACCACGCAGCAGGATGTTATTCAGCCTTACAAAGGAAATAAGGCACTTGATACACGCTGCCCTGAGGACAGAACTCAGAAACAGGGTGCTAAGGGAAGGGAGGCCACGCGCTGTGATGCCGGCTGCAGGATCTGTCCAGACGGGAAAGCTGTCACTAAGGCCTGGGTATTGGGAAGGGTAACTGACAAATACAGGGGTTTTATTGGGGGGGTAATTAAAATGTTCTAAAATTGACTGTGACAACTGTCCCACAGCTCCGTGGACACACCACAGACCACTGATCTCTACACCTTGCACGGGTGAGACGTGTGGTATGTGAATCACACCCCAGTAAATCCGTTATAAAAAGTGTTTAATGACGCCATTCACTTTGTCCTTCTTGATTCAAACCCTCACCCCTGTGAGTCTCATCAGTATAAATTAGGGCTCCCACCTCACAATTAGGGCACTGGGCTCAAAAGACATAGGTGACTGGCCCAAGGTTACACAGCAGGCAAACCGCTGAGCTGAGATCTGACCTGTGTGCACGCTCAACCCAAGCCACACCCAACAGGACAGGAAAACCTCAGGGGTTCTGCCTCCCACCTACTCACCTGGGCCCCACACTCACCCTGACACTAGACTCTGCCTTTTAACCACGTGCTGTGTCACCACCTCTGTGCCCCACACCGAGTGCAGCCTCCCCAGCCCACACCCATCTGTCAAGCCTTTGTCCAAAGCCAGGCGCACAGCAAGGCTGGAGGGGGGACAGATAAGCTGGGAGGGGGCTTGTGGATAGTGGAGGTGGCAGGCAGTGGTCAGAAGCATGTAGGGGTCAGCAGGAGAGGCCAGAGAGGCCTCCTGTCAGGAAGGGATGTTGAGGGTGGGCCTTGAGTGATGAGACAATGAGGAGAGCAAAGGATGGGAACAGTGTTCTAGGCAGAAAGAACAGCAATGCCAAGGCCCTGGGGTGGGAACAAGCCGAACACGTGTGGCCTGTCTCAGCAGAGATCAGTGGTGAAGTGGGTGACAGTCCTTGGGGGCTGCACCATGTCACTCTTGGGGAGTGTAGTAGAGCTCAGTCTGGGACTTGGGGAAGATCTTAGACTTTATTCTAAGAAGATGGGGAGCCCTGGAGAGGGTTTCTCTGGCTTACTTTTTTTTTTTTTTTTTGCAGTTTTTGGCCGGGGCTGGGTTTGAACCCGCCGCCTCTGGCATATGGGGCCAGCGCCCTACTCCTTTGAGCCAAAGGTGCTGCCCAACTCTGGCTTACATTTAAAAGGACCCTCTGGCCAACCCCACTGAGTGGCCATTGTAAGGGTCTTGGTAAGAAATGCTGGTGGCCTGCCAGGTGGTGGAGGTGAGAGTGGCCAGGTTTGGGACGATCTGAAGGTGAAGCCAATGGCATTGGCAGGAGGACTGCATGTGGGGGGGGGTTGCTAGGGAGAGAGGAGTCTAGAAGGGATCCCATGTGGGCAGGAACAATGTGTGGGGCCTGTCCCCAAGAGGTGGGTGAGGGGGATTGAATCTGGGGAAATGAAAGGGTTGCTTTGGCCATGGTGGTGTAAGGTTAAGGTGACCAGACGTCCCGCTTTTGGCAGGACAGTCCCAATTTTTAACAATCTGTCCTGTGTCCTGCAGCGTTTTTAAAAAGTCTCGATTTTTGGAAAGAATGAATGACAAGCTAGGGAATGGTGAGAGAACAGGAAGGGAATATACGTTTTTCGGCTGCCATGTGGCTATTTCACCAGGATATGAGTTTTATATTGTTTTTGTTAATTTTATAATGTTAAACTTTAATAATAACAAATAATTGTTGAGAACTGATTATCGAGAACTGCTTATCAAAGTTCGCATTGTTGATCAGTTCTTAGAATTCGACCACCATTGTTTGGACTTAATGAACAATGGCGTTTTTTGGCTTTGGCAACCACGAAAACATTTTGTGACTATCTCTCAGACAATACACATCGTACTGTGTGCTAGTGCTAGTTTAACAAGTGATGTCAACAAATCAGCTATTCAGATCATTTAGGTTATTTATTTATTTATTTCATGGATTTAGCGGACAGTACTCATATTATTTATATTTTATAGTGGCGGCAAAAAGTCTAGCACCAGCCTTGAAAGTGACACTTATCACTGACAAGTTATCATTATTAAAAAAAATATTGATAAGGAAAAGGTTAATTCTTGGGCATCAGCAAAAATCACAATAGAGAACAAATATTTAGAAATATTTCATCGTTTTGAAACAAACCATGTTCCATACAATAATGCACTAAAAATTGTGGGATACGCACTGTGCTTACAGGAACTAATGCTGCGACTGAATGCGTTTTTTCCAATGGTAAATAAAGTGTGGACATCAGAAAAATCACAATTAAGTGTTGAGACTTTGAAAGCCATTTTATGTGTGAAATATAATTTAACAAATTCTTGTGAAAAATTTCATTACCTTTTAAACAACAACAGCAATCTACTAAAAAAAAATTCACTCAAATGAGAAATATGCCAAAGAATAAAATAATACTATACATAATTTTTTAATGTATTATATTTGTAAATTGTACTTATATTGAAATTAAAAAATATATATTACAATACTATTTTTGCATTCTATGAAAATTTTTGTTGGTCCATATAGACCAAATTTTTAATTAAGAACCCTCCCCCCCATCAAAGGTGTCCCGCTTTACCAATGTTAAAATCTGGTCACCTTATGTAAGGTGCCAGGTACAGCCGGAGGAAGGCAAGGGGCAGATGAGCACTTCATTCTGGCAATGAAGAGACATCCAGTCTCGCCCTGCCCCCCCACCTGAGACCACCCCCAGGTAGAATTGAGACTCATGCTGGGCGACACTGGCCAAGCCCCACTTCCTAGGCCTCAGTTTCCTTGTGCTCACGTCCTTATATCTCTCAGCAGATCAGCTTTTATCAACTGGATCTTTGAAAAAAACAGGTGAGAACGGGGCTGCTGTGGCTGACATGAGGCAGGGATGCGTGGTGGGGTGGGGTCGGGGTCCCTGAGGGCTGGACCTAGGGCATTACTGGCTGGTGCCCTTCACCCTCTAGTCCCGAGGCTCTTCATCAACCTAAAATTGAGTGAGGAGTACTGTCCCAACACACCCAGTCTACCGCAGGATAGACTGAGACCCTGGGAGTCAAGGAGACAGCCCTGGGCCACTCTGGCAGCTCCTGGCAGCCCGGCTGAGCAGGTGCAGAGCTCACATCCAGCCTGGGATGCCTAGACTAGCCAGGGCACTGAGGAGCCTACTGGGCACCAGAGTGGGGAAGAGAAGCCCAGGGACCCAGGAAGAGGACCAGCATGTCCCCTGTGTCACAGGATGCAGTTCCCTGCCTAAGCTGGTGTCAGATCCGCACCAACTACCCCTCACCACCACCACACACACAGGACCCAGGCTGGGCATTGGAGGGAGGCACAGAGGGGAGTGGGAGTTCCTGAGATGCCTTCCAGGGCCTGGCAAGGGCCAAATCGCTCTTTGTGCCCAGAGTATCGAAGCCCAAAGCACCAGCCCACCAGGTGCTCCTGTGAGCTTGGTCTAGACCAGCTGGATCTTATAGAGCAGGGGTCCTCAAACTGTTTAAACAGGGGGCCAGTTCACTGTCCCTCATACCATTGGAGGGCCGGACTGCGGGCCCTGGGACAAGTCAGCTGCTAAGCAGGACAGGTAGCAGCAGCCAAAACACCCAGCAGGCCGGATAAATGTCCTTGGTGGGCTGCATGTGGCCTGTGGGCCGTAGTTTGAGGACACCTGCAGAGGCTCTACCGGGGTGGCTGGGCAGGCTGCCTGAAGCCGCTGGCCCTGTTTCTGTACCTGTTAAAGGGAGGGAACAACCTCCCTGCAGAGTCCTACATGACAGTACACACAGTGGAGGGCTCAGGCTGGGGCAGGGACATGGGAAGAACGTGACTTGTGGGGCTGCTTTTGTCTCTCACACACACACACACACACACACACCCTGCTCCTGGGGCAAGCCTGAAGCCCCGGCCCTGCAGTCCTAGCCCAAGTGGGTAGGGGTGAAGGGTCCCTGGACACTTCGTGTGAGTGTACTGTCTTTCCACATGTCTGTGTCCCTCTGTCCCTCTCTGTCCCTCTGTCTCTCTCCAGCCACACCCAGCCCCCACCCGCTCAGGCTGAGTCAGCGTCTCCACACTAGCTCTGCCCTGCCATTGTCATAAACAGAGCATTGGAAGAAGTCATGCCAGGTCCGAACATGCCGGCACGCCTGTGTGCCCGAGGCCTTTGTTCCGACCCAGTGGAGGCCCTCACATGCTGAGCGGCAGTCCCCAGGTGGGGACACCAGGCCCATGGTAGGCAGAATCTGTGTCCACCCCCTGGAAAGGCCTCTCCTGCACCAGCAGCCAGAGTTTGGCCTCAGGCAGCCTGAGCCCATGAGTGCTCCGGGCAAAGCCAGCAAGTGCTAGAGTGTGGTGAAACAGGGGTCCCCGCTCCCAGCAAAACCAGCAGGTGCCTACAAGGGCCCATGTCCGCAGGGCCTCCCAGCACTATTAGGGGCGTGGACTCGGGGCCACTGAGCTCCTCTGGTTCTCAAGGCCATGTGGCTTTGGGTGAGTCACACAGTCTCTTTGAGGGCCTTAGTCTCCCTATCTGTGGTTTAAGAACAATAGGGTCTAAAGCCAGGGACTGCCTTTGTGACAGGCCCAGGCTACAGCAGGGCCTCAGGAAGTGGCTGCAGTTAAGAAGGAAACTGAGGCAGAAGTCGGGCTTGGAGATAGCTGAAGGGTCCCACCTTGTCCTGCCCCAGTGGACAGAGCCCTGGGCCCCCTGCCTATGGACCTCCAGTTTGGATAGCCCTGTGCTGACCAAGTGGAGGGGCTTCCTGACTACATTCTCTGGAGAGACCCTTAGTCCTGGCAGAGACCCAGCCCCAGCTCTAGCCCCTCCTGGTACAGATGAGTACACCGAGGCCCTGAAGGCACAGGGCTCTGCTCAAGTCTATGTCTGTGGCAGTGCCCTCTCCCTTCCCAGAGCCTTTTCCCACCATAATCCTGTCTGTGGAGAATTCCCATCCTGAATGCTCCTAGGTGGCAATTCTCATCCTGAATGCATTCTAGGTGACCTTCAAGGGGCCATGTGGAAGGATCTGAGACTGGAAAGGCACAGCCCAGCGAGCAGCATCCAGCTGGTCAAAGCCCACTGACCACCCACAGGAGGGTCCCCAGCCCTGTCACTCTCTATATGAGAGCCACACTCTCATATGCAAGCTGGCCTTCCAGAGTCAGCCTCCAGGAGTGGGACCGGGCAGCTTTGCTTCCTGGAAAATCTTTCTGACTCTGACCTTCAAGGACCCAATTATCCCTAGAGTCCCAGCTTCCAGGCTCTGCTGGCTCAGGCTGGGCCCCAGGATTGGGGTAGGGGTGGGGGATGTCAGGGTTGCCAGGATGAGGATCAGCCTTCAGACCACTAGGCATGTCCAGCAAGAGGCACTGCCTCCCCACCTGGCCCCATAGGCTGTGCCTACCTGACCTGGCATATAGTTAAGTGCCCAGTGTGTGTAGGCTGAATGACACCCAGGGCTGACAAGGGAGCCACCTGCATTGACTGTCCAGGGAAGTGGCTGGTCAGTCATCCTCTGCTCTTGGATTGCCCCACTTGTGCTGGAGGGCAGAGTCCTGGGAGAGACAGTCAAATCCAGATTCAAGGTTCCTCTGCCCCTACAAGGTAACTCAGGCCACTCCCCTGTCCCCTTCAGTATATCACCACTCATTAGAAGTCCCAGGTCAGCTGCAGGTATCATCTGAAATTTTCTACTCACATCGAGTGCAAAGAACCAGGTAAACTTAATTTTGGTAACATATTTTATTTAGCCAACATATCCAAAATCTTATACCAGGATGTAATCCTAGTGGACATTATGTTTCACTTGCTTTTTTGCTGTAAGTCCTCTAAATCTCTCATGCATCTTACACTCTCAGCACTACTCAGTCTGCACACACACCAAAGGGGACAGTACAGCCCTCAAGCCCTTGTACCCTGGAGAGGGTTATGCTTGGTGTGCACAGTCCCTACAGGGCTGTGGTGCGGCCCAGAGTTGCCCTTTCTCCCCCTGGGGCCCCTCACCTCTCAGATGCCAGGAGGTGAGTCATTGTGCCCCCTTGGACCGTCCAACAGCCCTTGCTGTGCCTAGTGAGGACGCTCCCTGTGCAGAGCTTACCCCAAAGCAAATGGCAGCAGGTCGCAACTGCGCTCATGCCCTGGGTCACTCACGTGAGCCTGGATTAGGGGCGGCCGCTATGCCTGGTCATGTCTGAAGCCAGCACATGATGGGGTAGGGCTGGGCCTCCCCACATCCTGCAAGGACACACAGCCTCCGCCCCATGCCCATACTGGGGGGACCCAGGGGACTCTGGGCTGAGGCAGCAGTGGGCAGTGGCAAGAGGGCCCTAACATGCAGAGGAGTGTCCCCTGGTCTCTCAGAACCTTGCCAAAGCTTGCCCCCACCCCTCCAGATTCAGGCCTCTCCACCTCCTATAGCCCGAGAACCTCCTTTAGTTTCTGGAAAATCCCATCAGCTCTCTGGGCCATGGGCTCTGATGAAAATGGTTCCCTGCACCTGGAGCCCTTCCCTACACTCACCTCCAGCATGGTCTGGGTCACTCCCTCAGGGAAGCCCTTGCTTCTTGATTTGACTGCGGTGCCCAGTGCCCATTAGCAGCTCCCTGACTTGCTCAGGGGCCCCTGTGGGCCACGGAGCCCACATTTCTAACACTTTCCTGGAATGCTAGGTTCTCACTACCCCATGTATTTCTCTGCCTCCCACTCCCCTGGCAGAAGGCTGCTGAGTGGGGACAATGCTCACCCCCAAGCTCATTTTAAGAGGCAGAAGAGGTGGCTTAGGAGGGGCCTAGTCCAAAGCTTCCCTTGATACCTTGATATATGAGGAAACAGACTCCAGACAGGCTTAGGTGGCCAGAGGGTGGAGACTACCAGGCTTGAGGGGCACCATGTTGACCTGGCACCCCGAGGCCCTGGGCAAAGCTGCCGCAGGGTCACCATATGAAACAGCCACCTAATAGGGAATAGTAAGTACCTCATCCCTGAGGCAGACAAGCTACCTCGCCAGGTGCTAGAAAAGGGGTTCGAACTTTGCACAGGGAGTCGATTTGCCCTTTTCAGGGGTTTCCTCTCAGCCCTCAAGATTCAGGCACTGCCCAAGGTCACAGGCAGGCCTGAGGGGCTGTCCCATCTGTTCAGGACATTTCCCCTCTCAGGGCCAATCATTAATTGGCACTGCTTGAGTGGCTGATCCCACAAGTGCCCCCAGCTGCTTGCCAGCTCATGGGCCAGCTGGAGTCCCGTGCCCGGGGCACCCAACACACCTCTGACGTGGGCCAGCCTTGCTGCCCAGCCCCACTTCCTGCTCGTGACTCCCAGCAGCCCAGCCTAGGAAGAGCAAGGTGCCTTCTCAGACCTCTCCCCACCCCCAAAGCACCCATCAGGAGTCCTCCTGCCTGGAGAACTGGGCCCAGCTCAGCCTGCAGCCAGAGCCCCACTGCCCAGGAGCTGGGCCTTCATCCGAGGGCAGCGAGGAGCCCCCAGAAGGCTATAGGCTGAGCAGCAAGACCGCAGGCCTAGGCTCTAGAAAGCCCACCCCAGGAAGCGGGGCCCAGCCTGGGAGCTGTGAGGAGGATGATGCTCCAGGATGTAGCCATGGCCTGGCTGTGGACAACTGAGGCAGTGCTGAGGAAGGGGTGAAAACGACATTCTGTTCCCCCAGTGGGGACATCAGATCTGAATAAACAGGGGGGAGGAGCCTCCCAGGCTCAGAAATAGCAGGGGCAAACTTCTGGAGGTAGGAAGGAGCCTGGCATGCTTGGGGAAGAGGGAGAAGCCAGATATGGCAGAAGCTCTAGTTTAGAGATATGAGGTGCAGCTACTCAGATCCCACGCTAAAGAGTTAACTTTATCCTGGGGCGACAGGGTGCTAACTGCAGATTTTGGAGGAAGGGAAGGACATGGCACGGTGTCTATTTAATTCAGTAAGTGGGGCTAGCAGGGGGAGGAGGCAGTGACAGCTGCCTAGGGAAAGGACAGAAAAGCAGGCCCCACCGTGGACATGGACCAGACAGAGGGTGGACCAGAAAATTATACCAGGTTTCTGCTGAGACAACTGGATGTTCAGGCTGGGGACAGGAGACTGAAGCAGCAAGGTACCAAGTGTGTCAGACCATTGGTTCTCATGGATCCATGGATTTGAAGCCATGGCCAGAGGGAGTCCCTGCTGTCATGGCAGAGAGGAGAGGGGGGCCACAGTGCACCCAGAAGAACTGGCACTTCCCCACCGGGGCCAGGCTGAAGAGGAGCAGTCAGAGAGACCTGAAGACCAAGGCAGCAGCCAGGGCCCCAAAGCCGAGGATGGGAGGAAATTCAGTAATACACAGGTAACTACTGGCCTGGACAAAGACCCATGGGATGATCAAGGGTGCCAGAGGGGTCAGTGGGCATGGACAGCACTGCCAAAACATTTGCTTCCAACTTGCACAATGGGGGCCTCGGGTGGCCCCCAAGAAGCAGAGACTGAGATGGGCGCCACTATCTCAGAAGTGAGGGAATCACCATGTCCCTCGCCCCCTGAATCTCTGGGAATGAAATAAAGTCCAAGCTCTTATCCCTCTATTCAGGCACAGAATGATTTGCAACCAGAACGGGTGACAAACACCTGGATCAGCTCACTGTGTCCAAACCAAGTGACCTCGGGAGACCTTACAACTCCCCAGGGGCCTGAGAGCCCAGAGTCTCAGGGCTGAGGGCTGGGAAGGCAGGTGGGCACCTGGCACAGAGCAGGCACCCATGCCCACGCCCTGCCTGCCAAGATGGATGGGGCAGCCCCACCCTGAGCGCCTGCCACCTGGAGGGAGGGAGCTGCACTTGGGTGGTGGGCCCCAGGGAGGGGGCGGTGCCACCCACAGGCTGCTCACCACAAAGGGGCCCCCAGGGGCTTTTCTCTGAGCCACCCCCGCCCCGCACCAGTGTTCCAAGCCCTACAGAACCCAGCCCTGGCCCAGGTCCCGGCAGCTGCGGCCTATTCAGCGGGCCCAGGCTTCTCAGCCCTCCGGATCGGAAGGACGGGTTGTGCCCTCAGGCTGGGCACCCCTGCATGCCTGGCACTATGCCCACGTCGACACTTCCCCCTGACCCTCACGATGGCCTGGAGGGCAAGGCCAGTCCCCAACCCACCCTCAGGCATTCCACAGCAGTTTGCTGAGCACCACTGCACACAGGCATGGGGGACCCAAATGGGGGCCTGCTGGCTCAGAGATCACGTCACAAAAGGAAACTGAGGCCCTGCACTGCCCTGAAGGATGTGCCCAATGTCACACAATGGATTCAAAACCAGGTCAGGCTCCAAAACTCACTTTTTTCTTTTTTTAAAGAGACAAGGTCTTGCTCTGTTTCCCAGGCTGGAGTGCAATAGCATAACCACAGCTCACTGCAGCCTCAAACTCCTAGGTGCAAGCAATCCTCCTGCCTCAGCCTCCCTAGGGCCTACAGCTAGGCCTACAGGTATGTACTACTGCACCCAGCTAATTTTTCTTAGTTTTTAGAGATAAAGGATCTCACTGTGTTGCCCAGGCTGTTCTCACACCCTTGGCCCAGGTAATCCTCTTGCCTCAGCCTCTCAAAATGTAAGAGATTACAAGATGAACCATCATGGTTTGCCCAAAACTTACTTTTTTTTTTTTTGCAGTTTTTGGCCCGGGTCAGGTTTGAACCCACCACCTCTGGTATATGGGCCCGGCACCCTTCTCCTTTGAGCCACAGGTGCCGCCCAACCAAAACTTACTTTTTTAGTTAAGCTCCTCTCTGAGCATTAGTCCTTTTATCTGTAAAATGGGCACAATGAAGCCCATTCCCAGAGAGAGGGGCCATATGGCCCCCAGGACTGTGCACAGTCAGCAGGATCCTGCCACACCACATGTCATGTGTTGGGGGCTGCTGGTATCTGTCCATCTGGAGGCTCAGCCCTTCCCCAGCCAGACTCCACGGCTAAGCACCCACCCGCTGTCAGATTCATTGGTGCTCCCTGTGTCACGCTGCAGCAGTCTGCAGCAGTCTCCATGTTGTCCCCACTGCCTGGAAGCCCTTCCCCTCACGGAATCTGGACAACAATCATACAGCACTTCCTGGGGGCCAGACACTGTTCTCATCAAGCCCCCAATAACCTCCCACAGTTAATACTGCTTTTATCCGGATTTTCCAGATACAGAAATGGAGGCACAGAGACAAGCAACGTGCTGAAGTCTCCATGGCTAATGGGCAGCAGTGGTGTGTGTCCCTAACCACCGTCCAGTGCTGCCCCAACACCGGCCTTTGAATTCAGGTCCACATCAGGACCATGGCCCCAGGCCCATAGGCTACAGCAAGCCCCCACCCTGTCTCTAAGGGCTGGGCCAGGCATGGAGAAGGGCTGGGGAAGGTTGCTGAGGGCAAAGAAGCCAGCTAGTGGGAGGCCCTCAGTCGACAGGGGAGTTTTTCTAGGCCCCTAGCCCTGGTCCTAGTGGCCAGGCTTCTGGAGCCCAGAGGTGCCCTTACCTACTCGGAGCTCTTGCCCGAAGACAGTCCTCTCGCCGAGGGCGGAGCAGTTCCAGCGCCCAAAGCGGAACTGGTACTGGCACTCGTTGATGCCCATCTGCGCCCCCTCCCCGATCACAATGATGGCATCGGGCCGGCTCTGGCAGATGGCGCGCTGCCGCGGGGCCAAGCCAGGAATCTTGTTGCAGATGATGTTGGCTCCCAGGGCCACCACGGATGACAGCGCTCTGCGGAGGCAGGGAGAAGAAACACAGGCCATGAGACCGGGTGCCGGGCTGGGGGACATCCTCCCCTCTTTGTCCTCCTCCAACTCAGCCTCTCAGACTCTGCCCCCAGCCCTCAACTCACACTGGTGACCCCAGTCTGAGAAGGTACACACCCAGCCCTCCTGGCCTCAGAATACAAGAACCATAGAATCAGTCACACACATGCAGAAACCACTCTCACAAGCCTCTAGATCAGACACGCAGACCCTTCAGCTCACACAGCATCATACCTGGCATTGAACAACCACCAACTCTGGACCATCCACAGCTCCCCAGCCACTGGGTTCACCCATCACTTGCAGACACGCTGATACCCCCCAAGGCATCTGGGCCAGGCAGGCATGGGAGCCCCCACGGGACTGGGGAAAGCATCGCCTCCATAAGCCTCAGTTTCCACACCCATGAAACAGGTATAAAACACCTGTCTCCCCAACCCCACACAGGCTCAGATGAACACAGCGAGAAAGGCTGCATGCTGAGGGATGGCTGTGCTGTTTGCACTCATGTAGCAGTGGCTGGGTGCAGTCAGTGGATGAACGGCAGCTGCAGTGTCCTGGGCCCCCCAGGGGACTGTATTACAGCTCTGAGGTCCCCCAGCGGCTCCCTGAGGATGCCATCAATCTCATTACAACTCCCAGGAATTGAAGCCCCAAGCAGGAAGCCTCACCCTTTACTTTTTACTTACAGTGTTATCAGTGTGATTGTTTGTTTGTTTAATGAGGTCAAATTCCCAGAACATAAAATTAACCATTTTCAAGTGCACGGTTCCATAGCATTTAGCATATTCAGTGTTGTATGACCTCCACCTGTCAGGTTCCAAGGTATTCTCAGGACCCCAAAAGGAAACTCTGTCCATACCCACTTATCCCTCCCCATTCTCCCCTTCCCTAAACCCTGGCAACCCGCAGTCTGTTTCCTGTTCCTATGGCTTTGCTTATTTTAGACATTTCTGAGAGATGGACTCAGCCAATATGTGACCTTTTGTGTCTGGCATCCTTCACTTAGCAACAAGGTTACCCCCCAAGGGCCTTCCCTGGTGGGTGTCCCATCCTTCTCATGGCTGAGTAGTATTCTAGTTCATGGCTGGACACATTCTGTCCCCCATTCATTGCTCTGGAACGTTCAGCTCATTTCCACTTTCTGACTATTTTGAGAAACGCCGCTGTGATCGTGCACGCATAGGTCCTTGAGTTCCTGTTTTCAGTCTTTGGGGGACATATACCTTGGAGTGGAGCTGCTGGGTCATACGGTGACTCTGTAACTTTTTGAGATGTTGCTAAACTACTTTCCAAAGGAGCCACAGCAGTTGTTGGTTTTAAGCACCCCTACAAGAGACAACAAGCTGGGAGAGGGCAGGGCCTCTCTCAGACTGACTTGCAAGCAGCATGTGGCCTTTCAAACACCTGACCAGGTCTGTTAGTGAGGGGCAAAGTGTGTGGGAAGGTCCAGCAGAGGCTCCCAAAGCTGGGCCTCCAGTGTGGTGAGGCCCTCCTTCTACCCACAGCCTGCCAGCCCCTTTCTCAAGAGAAACAAGTCAGTGTTTTTCCAGGGCAGCTGAGCACCCATGGCCAGCTGGAAAGTCCCCATGTGGCCTGAGCCCGCAGCACGTGCTGCCGCCCGGCGCCCAGGCCGACACTCAATCCCTATAGCCCGCCCAGCCGGCCCGCTAATCTGGCCAAGACCTCCCCGGGTCTCCCACGGGCACAATGGGCAGAAACGCCCCAGGCTGGCGTTGAGGAAGAGCATCTGGATGGGTGGGGCTGGGAGCGGGCTGGAATCTGGGGAATTCAGCCCAAAGTAATTGTAGATCCTCAGAAAACCGAGCTGGGGAAATGAGATGGATGGGAACCCGGCAGGGCACCGGCCTCCACAGAGGGCAGAGCCACCGCAGGTCCTGGACCTGAAGGATGCTCCCCAGGCCTGAATTCTTCCAGGAGGCTCAGGGCAGCCAAGCTCCCACTGCCTGCTGTAGGAGCCCCTGCTGGGGGCAGGAGCCTGACAAAGTGGGCCTTTCTGGGACTTGTGGAACTTAGGATGGACGCTGAGGGCAGGAGTAGACCCTTACACTGGCCTCAGCCCTGGTCTCTCACCTCCAGGCAGCTCCCTACGTTCAACTCCACTAGCACCCAGACTTGACCACATCACTCCCCTGCTCAAAGCCCATCCATAGCTCCCCAATGCCATGAGACCATCCAAGTTCTTTTGCCTCCTAGGGGCCTCCAGGGACCTGGTCTCTGATGACCACCCACTTCCTTGTGTCTGCAGGTCCCTCTGGGTGCAGCCCTCTTCCCTTGTCTGGCATGCTCCTCCTCCCCACCCAGGCCCCAGCGAAAGCCCCTGTGTTCAAACCCCTTGGCCCCAGCACGGGGGCGGGGGGTGTCATGCTATGGGCACTTGTTGCAAGTGCAAAGCTCATCTCAAGGTGCCCAGCTTCCCCACCTGACAGTAGGCACGTCCAGGATAGTGCCAAGCCCGAGCTCAATCAGCTCCTCAGGGCTGCCTGGTGCTGCCACCCCAAGGGTTTGTGGAGTGGATGAATGAAAAATGAAAGAGTCAGTTCTCAAGAATCAGGTCCAAAAGAACTCCCGCCACTCAGCAAGAGAAAGACAATCCAATTTTAAGATGGGCCAAGGACTCGGACTAGACATTTTTCCAAAGAAGATATGGAAATGTCAACAAGTACGTGTAAAGATGCTCACCCTTCCCAGGCACTGGGGAGACACAGACTAAGACCACAATGAAATGACCACTCCACACCTATTAGGACGGCCCTGATGTAAAAAAAGCAAACCCAGACAATAGCAAAGTGTTGTTGGGGATGTGGAAAAATGGGAGCCCTCATACATGACTGAGGGGAATTGAAAGTGCTGCTGCCACCACAGATGACGGTGTGGCTGTTCTTCAGTAAATGAAACAGCGTTAACTGGCGATTTCACTCCTCGTAAATATCCAAAAAGATCCGAAGATGGGTGTTAGGACGGGGACTTGTACCCAAATGTTCAGAGCAGCACTATTCATAATAACCAAAGCGTAGAAGCAAACCCAAATGTCCATCGGTGGATGACCTGATGGACAAGATGTCACCTATCCACACAGTGGAATATTATTTGGCCATATGAAGGGATCAATGCTGATTCACACTACAGTGTGGAGATATCTCAGAGGCATCGGGCACCAGACACTATGACCACATGTTGTAAGATCCCATTTATGTGACCTGCCCAGAACAACCAAATACACAGAGGTAGAAAGTGGCTGGGAGGAGAAGCAGGGAGTGACTGCATAATAGGTGTGAGATTCCCAGCCAAGTGAGGAGCAAGTCTGGGAACCAGACAGAGGTGGCAGTCACAGGGCATGGTGGAAGGACTGATGCCACTGAGTGTACACATTTTATAACAGTTAAAATGGTAAATTTTATTTTATGTGTATTTTAATCACAATATTAAATAACAACATCTATACACAGGACTGCCCCACACCCCCCAGTGTAGGGTAGGACCCAGGGAAAGGGGACTGGAGGGCCCTGCCCATAGTCTCGAATGCTCCACCAGGGATGTGTGAGGCCAATTGAGCAGGAGATTGGGGGCCCTAGACACGCCCCCGAGTCCCAGTGCATAGGATGGAGGTGAAGTGAAGGCAGCAGGGAACAGGGTCACACTGATGCACAAATATCCAGATAGGGTCAACAAGCTAGGAACAATTTCAGCACTGTCTGCCTCAGGTGGGGGTTCCACTAGCAATATTGATGCTCCACTTTAGGGCCAGCTCTGGGTGTTTGAGGACCTCTTCTGAGTCTCACTTAATCCTCACCTTGAAAGGTAGCCACCCCATCCCCAGGTGTGGGTGTGGGGTTTCAGGGAAGCTAGGGGGCTTCCAGAACACAGGTGGAGGCAGCATTGTGGATTACAGAGCCACACACAGTGGGTGCCTGGCTCACACCCAGGGACAGCCTGGGCCAGGCACAGGGCCCACTTCTTACTCTTCAAACAGCTGAAGCCCTTCTCTGTTAAGATCCTTTAGGCCATACTCATTCTGGGTCCACAGGCCTCCATCATCTTCCTCATCACCGTCCAGTTGGACCACTGCCCCCCTCCTTGTACCCCCCTTCCTCCTAGAGGGGAAGGGGCTGCAGACAGGTGACTGGGGCAGGAGAGGTAGGGTGGAAATACTACACATAGTAACTAAATAGGCAGCCTTTGCAGGAGGCCAGCTGGACGACCAGGAACAGTGCTGGGACCACTGCTGCTGGGAGTCAGGGCCCTTTGGGGTGGATGCTGCTTTCACCTGCAAAGTGAGAACCCCTCTGAGCTGGCATTGTGGCCTTCAGCGGTCTGCTCTGGTGCCCCACGGGTTGGCCAGGGAGGCTCTGAGCAGCCCACAAGCACAGGGGTGCTGGGCGGGGACTTCTGAGTTTCAGGCACTGGCATTTTCCGTAGACAATTCTGCTCTGGGCTCATCTCCTATGCTGATCCGGGCATCAGAACATAGGCAAGATGCCAGGAGGAGTGGGCCACAAGTCTGGAAACTGCTTACCCTGGCCCAGGCCAGTGCCCCACTGGGCACTCACAGGGGAAGGGTTCATCCCTCAGAAAAGAAACCCCTGCTCATCCCCCAGGGACTGTGGACAAGGCCCTCTGGTCTCAGCATGGGGATCTGCATGGGGGATAAGGGGCCACTGGAGGAGGGGGAGGTCCTGCTACTGATGAGCAGCCCCAAGGGAAGGGGGGTCCCTCTAGACTGAGGGGTTCAAGTGGGGGTGAGGGTCAGGTGAGGACACTCCCTGGTGACAGATGGGAGCAGAAGTGGCTGGGAGGTAAGTCCTCCACTGCGCCATCCAGGTGCTTGGCTGCCCCCTGTAGCCCTGGGATCAGGGGCAGGACCCTGAATCTGCCTCTTCCCAGGTGTGAGACTTCAGGCAAGTTTCTCTACCTCTCTGTGCCTCCATTTTTGCTTCTGTAAAATGGGAGTAATGGTAGCCCTGATACACCCTAGAGCCACTGGGAGGAACACACGATGTGGCGCCCATAGCACTTGGCAGCTGTCCTGCAGCGAGACAAAACCGATGTGGCCATTATTTACCCTGAGGACAGAGACGGGGGACCCACAACTGACCCCACTCATTGGACACACAGTCTCTGAGCCAACCAGATCCAGCCCCTCTGGGGGACCAGAGACCAGCTGTGTCTATTGGGACCCCAACACTTAGGGCAATGAGCAATTCCGAAGCCAGTAGGTGTCTACATCAGTCACTGTATCCACCATCCCTCGGTCACTAGCCTGGATCAGTTCTCCCTGTGACTCTGCTACCTCACTCTGGCATCTGTACAGCCAACAGAAAGGAGATGCTGAGATGCTCATGGTCACCAAAGGACAATGCACGTGTCTGCAGCACAAGCTGGGTGTCCACCAACAAAGGAACAGATAAATAAAGTATGATGAGTTCTGGATGACACCACACAGCAATGGAAAAGAACAAGCCCTCATAGGCATCATCACGGACACATCTCACCGACATTGTGCTGAGGGAAAGAAGATGGACAAGACAGACATGGTTCCCCCACTCCACGGAGCTGCAGGACCAGCAAACTGCATCTTTGAGACAGAAAGCAGAGGAGAGCTACCCTGAGGTGCAAAGCGCTGGCTGGGAGGAGCATGCCCAAATGTCCTGTATCCCAAGGTGGTTACACGGTGCTCACATACATCAAAATGCACTGGGCTGTCGGTTTGACATGCTTGCACTTTATGTTAGTTATACCTGAAAACAAAAAGTAAAGTATTACAATGCACGACTTCATTGAAAACAGGGCTGTCAAAAGAGGCAAGAATAAAAACTCCAAGCTTTCTCATAATAATTAAAATTTAGAAAGCACAGTTAAAAGCTGAAATATTAGCATGAAAAATCATGGGTGAAGTGCCTCACGCCTGTAATCCTAGCACTCTAGGAGGCTAAGGTAGGTGGATTGCTTGAGCTTAAGAGTTCAAGACCAGCCTGAGCATGAGCGAGACGTTGTGTCTACTAAAAAACAGAAAAACTAGCCAGATATCAGGATGGACGCCAGCAGTACCAGTTACTCAGGAGGCTGAGGCAAGAGGATTGCCTGAGCTCAGGAGTTTGAGGTTGCTGTGAGCTATGATGCTATAGCACTCTACCCAGGGCAACAAAGTGAGACTGTCTCAAAAATAAAAAATCATTCCTGTGTGTCTGGCCTGTGGTGGTGTGAACCCCTCCTGCAGCAGGGGCTCCTGGGGGCCACCAGGTACTATCCTGAAACAGACCCCCTGCAGGGTTCCTCCACCCCAGCTCAGACTCAGCCTCTGTGGAGCCCAAATGAGGCCAGCAGGCTGCCCTGGCAGCTCCCAGACAGTGAGGAGATGGGGACAGAAGACCCTGGGGGTTGTGAGGTGCCTTCCTGCTCTCTGCCTGTACCCTGCCTAGCACTGGGGCTGGAGGGCAATGCTGCCCACCCACTCTTTATCCCAGAGCTCTGGGCCTTAGCCACTCTGGTTAAGACCCTGGTCACCTCCTGGCCCCACCTCTGCCGAGGCCCAGTCTGGAGTCCCCTCCAGCATCCTCAGGAAACATTAGGATGACCTGTTATCACACAATCAGGACCCTGAGCCCAGGGAGGAGGCAGTGTCTCACCTGTGCCCCAGATTGGAGCCATCCTGTCCCCTGCCTGTCTACGACACCACTGCTCATTCATGGAGTCACCCCCCTCCAAAGCCTGCCCCACAGGCAGGAGGTGAACCTAAGTTTCTCATACTGTTGGGGTTTTCAGCACCTGCAGGCAAAGAGAGCACCTACTGTGTGCTGGACTGGGCTTAGAGTCCCCTCAGGGGGCCAATGCAATAATAACAATTATTATTACTGTTATTCTCTCAGAATAGGAATCCAGAAATGTCCATGGCCTGCCCAGCAGCTCAGGAAGGCAGGGGCAGGGGCTGAATCTGTACCTCCTGCTCCTGGTAGTCAGCCTTTCCCCATGACACACCTGTCCCTGACCCTCAAAGGGGGCAGGAGAGTGTGGTCCCTTGTCTGCCTGGACAGCTATCTCCCTTGCTAACTCCCTAAGGGTAGGTGGCTGCATTTGGGGCCAGGCTTCAAGATGGCTGCAGGCTTCCTCTGGGTCAGAAAGGATATTCCCTCACATAGGATATTTTCAGCTGGCCATAAAAATACACTTTGGGGTGGGCCTGCCCTGACAGGATCTTACAGAAGGAAGCCCCCCAAGTTAAGAGGAGTCCCCCATTCTGCAGGCTGAGTCGGGCTCCCACAGCACACCCCACTCTGTCCCTGGAGCTGCCCACCAGTGTCCTGGCCCAGCTCTGGCCTGCTCCCCAGCCCACCCCACAGGACTGTGGTCCCTGAGTCGGCCTGAGCCCCTCCCAGCCCCCATCTGGGCTGCTCCTCACTGGCTGCTTGACCAGGTGGCCCCAGGCACACCCTTCATCCCTCACTTTTACCCACAATGCCCTTCGCTCTGCCTGCAATGTCTCCCTTGCACAGACCTCCTCACCCACCAGCCCCCTCTAGGAGCCCTGAGATTCTGTGCCTGACCACCAGCTGCAGACTCCCCAGGGCAAAGATCCCTAACATTGCCTAGCTCCTGGAGGTAAGCCACCTTTGGATGAGCTGTCCCCACAACCCAGCTTCCTGGGAAGTAGGACAGGCTGACTGAGCCTGGGCCAGTTCCCCACCTCCCACCCACCCCGGCCCCGGCCCCAGCTGCCCAGCTGCCCTCAGCTTCTCCAGCCCACGCTCCTGGCCCGGGGCACTTTGTAATTCTTCCTTCTCGGGCATCCTCCAGCAAAATATTTGAAGAATGTTCTAATTATCTGTGATCAGCCAGGGAGGCGGGCCTGGGTCCACTTGTCCAGGAAGTAACTCGGCAAGTACCCAGGAGGGCAGTGTCTGGCCCCCACGCCCACCTAGGGCTGTCTCTGCCAGTCTCTCCCTCAGGTGGGCAGGGACTGACCTGGAACTTTCCAACCACACACAGACTCTTCTCTGACACTGGAGTATGGGGGGTTGCTAGCAGTGGCCTCAGTGCTCCTGCCTGTCAAATGGGGTGAAAATGCCTGCCAGGTCTGGGTCATTCATCAGCCCCCTGAAACCTTCCCCCAGCTCAGAGAAGACAGAGGGGGCATGTCACCGTGCCAGAGCGAGGCACCAGCAGGGTCCCCAGAGCCTTAGTCTGTGTGATGGAACAAATGTGTCAGAGTTCCACACACCTGGGGCCAGGGGCCCAGTGGCACTTAGGCAGCCTGTCCTTCCCCAAATCTGCTTATCTTCCCTCTGCTGGGGCTCACGGCCCAGTTTGGTGGGGGCTGTGGGGGCTGGCCACTTCCACACCCCCAGTGGTGCTCTAACCTCAGTTTTCTCACCTGAAAATAAGAGCCAACCAGCCCTCCTTTGGCAAACAGCCCCTCTCCCTCCTGGTACGGATACAAAGAACGTGGACCCTGGTGAGTGCTAAGAGAAAAGCAGGTCTGATAGCAGCCCACCCCTAGCCATCTGGCCCATCCCTCACTTGCCCCCCCCCATACACCTGTGGCAGAAGGACAGGCCAAAGACCCCCTTTCTGAGCAGTGCCCACTGTGTGCTGGCCGCTGGGACATGTCTCCACCCTGCCACACCCAGGTCCATGGTATCTCTTCACCATGGGCCATGCCAGCCCGACCTTACAGGTGAGGAAACCAAGGCTGAGAGAGAGGGCCAGGAAGAGAGCCATGTGGGTGGAGCAGGAGGAGGCTTCCTGAGAGGTGTCTGGGAGAACAGGGCCTAAGACCAACCTTCTCCACGCCTTGCCCTGCCTGGCCTCAGTTTCCCATCCATGTAGCAAGGGGCAGAGGTGACAATCCAGGTGTCTGCAACTGGATCCTGGAGAGGGACGCTAGGGTGTGGAATCCTGTGTGCAAGTTCTGCTCTGCTGCTAACTTTCATCGGCCCCTCTGGGCCTCAGTTCGTCCGTCTATCCCTGTGGGAGAAACCCTGCCTGTGAGTGGAGCCTCCTGCGAGCTGCTCCCTCTGCATGGCGGAGTCCTGTCTGCCGAAATCTTTCCAGGCCACTGCCCCGTTCAGCTCGCCGCCCGTGGTGTTCCTGGGGAAGGGAGCACAGTGTCCACTCGCTCACTCATTCATACCCCTGGCAGGCAGCTGCCCTCCCACCCTCCCCACATAGCTGGCATTCCTGGCCTGGCATCCTAGGACCCCACCCTGGAAAGAAACCAGGCTTCCTGGGAGAAAGCAAGCAGAGGGGCAGGGGCCCTGAGCCAGGCTGAGGCCACTGCAGGTGGGCAAGCCACAGCCAAGGGTCTTCTGTATCCCCCACTGGTACACGGAGCCCATGGCTAAGGAGATCGGAGGGCTGGAGCCCCTACATCTGCTAAGTCTGTGAAATCAGAGCCTCACCCTGTCATCATGACCTTAAAGCCTTAGGATGCTGACCTCTGACCTCAGAACCTTCCAGACCTCTATTGGCATGCAGGGCCCATCATGACACACTGGACCAGCACATCCCTCTCCAGGGACACACTGCTCACTCCAGCAGCCAGGCTTGGCTGCAGACTCAGCTCCTAGAAGCCCCCCAGGTGTCTCCCAGCTCCCAGCAAGATCCAACTGTGCCAGGCTCCTGAGGAGCCCAATAGGGCCCAGATGCAGCAATGCCCTTCCCTAGGCCTCACCCCAGACCCTTCTCTTTGCTTCCCATGGTCACCAACATCCACAAATGCCATGGCACCTGAGGCTGCACAGCAAGCTGAGGCCCAAGCAGGGAAGAGACCTCCCCTCCGGTCCTGGCCTTGGCCGTGATGCCCCAGATCTGTCAGATGCGGGGGTGTCTTGCAGGCCTGGGTGACCACAATGCCAACCTGAAACTTCAGGACAGATGGATGGGTGGACAGGCAGGCGGAACAGGTGGGAGGGAGCTGGCAGGCCCTGTTGGCCCAGGGCTAGGCTGGGAGTCTGGACACTTCATGGCTGGGTCAGCACTTTGGCTTTCTTGATGTGGTCTGAGTGGCGGGTGTGGGGGCCCAGTGACCTCGGTAGTGGACAGTGAGCCACCACCTCTCTGCAGACTGCAAGGCAGGGCTGAGACTAAGCCTCACTTTACCTTCACTTCCTGCTCTGCCTCCTCCCACCCTCCCATCCTCCCTGCTGCAGGAATGCCCACCTCTGCCTCATGGAAGGCAGCAAGGGGAAGCCAGGGCTCAGCTCTGGCCCCTCAGTCAGAGCTGACTGCCAAGTCCTAGCTCTCCCCACCCCCACACTGCTCCTCAGGGCCAGGGCTAGACCCAAGAGAGCTTCCCTGACACCTGCAGTCATCACACTGCACACCCTGCCTCTCTCCTAAAGGTGCTGGAAAGGAAGTAAAAGAGTACAGGAAGGGGAGGGAGGTCCCCCCACATCTCCAAGAGCTGCAGGCTGGAAGGCAGCCCACTCCACCACATGGCTGGCAAGGTATATTCCAAGAGAGGACAGGTGGGAGCTCACAGGCAGCCCGCCACCTCCAGTCCAACAACATTATCCCATAACCTCCATCACCCGGGGTTATGTCCTTGCAAGCCCTATGCCCTGTGACCTTGTACCCTCTGAGCTACTGCAAGTGTAGAGGCAGAGTGGAGGCTGGTACTGATGACTCCCTGCCACCTCCCAGGACACCAGCCTGCCTGGCCCTGCCACCCTACAAGGCATACTCCTGAACACTCTGGATGGGGTGGCTTCCTGGCACCTCTACCTGTGTCATGGGTCTGAGGCTCAGGAAGGTCTCTCTAAGGAGCTGGGCATGCCCAACTTGGTCCTCCACCCTGGGGCAGTGCCACCAAAGGGTATGGACAACAGTCCTGCTGGGGCAATGATGGGGGCCAAGCAGCACCTCTATTCACAGGAGCATGGTACCCTGGAGGCCAGCCATCCCTGGGTCGATGTGGCGATGTGATGGGGCACCCAGGATGAGCCTGGGAGACAGAGACAGCTGGGTGATAGACCTGGCTCCCTCCAGAGGGGGCGTGTCAGCAGCACCTGGAAATTCCCAGCACTCCTGCCAGCACTTAAATCACTCTGGGAATACCTGAGTCAGGGGAGCCGGGAAGTCATCCAGCCTCCCAGCCGCTCCTCCCCTAGTATGACCCCCCCACTATGCCAATGGGGAGCAAATACACATGGAGCCCCACAGGCCCTGCCGCCCCTAGGCAAGGGACCCTGACCTGGGACTTTGCAAGGCTTTAGGACCATCTGACAGATTTGCTGGGCACTGAGCTGAGTAATGGGCTGGATACTACACTGTACCATGGGGACACGATGGCGGACCCCCAGCCCCAGCCCCAGCCCACCTGCTGGTGTTTATGGGCTGGCACTGTCTCACACACCCAGCCCCCAGTGGGTCCTGCAGATTCAGCTGTCCCCTCCTTCCAGCTGCCAAGTGGCTTGGGCCCTCCATCTGCAACTGGAGAGGGACCACCCTTTGTATTCCCCCCCCTCCCCAGAGGGGTCTTTCTAAACCCCAGGCACAGCTGCTGTGGCACAACCCGCACCTCCCCTGCCCACCCCAAACACTCCCCAACTGGTCACGTCCCCCTCGCACCTTCAGGCTTTTGCCTGTGCTCCTTCCTTCACCAGGAGAACCTTCCCACTTCCCTCCAACACATCCAGAGATCACCTTCCTGGAGAGGTCTTCCCCGGCCCACCCTCACTGCAGCTGTGGGTACTGAAGGGCTTTAGGTCAATGACATGCAAGGAAGGGAGGGAGAGGGAAGGCTCTTCCTTCCCAGGCCCACCTGTACCTGGTCAGTCTCCTTCCCCGGCACAGGATGCTATGGACCTGAGGGACAGGCTTAGAGTGGTGGGAGGCCTAGCAGGACAAGAATGCATAGAAAGGAGGGCCCGGGACCCAGATGGGGAAACCAAGGCCCAGGGAAGGGAAATGATGCCCCTATGGCTGAGCCAGGTACAGGCTCAATAACTTATAACCGCGCACAAGCTGACTCGACAGAGGTGACAAGCTGGTCAGCTGGAGCTTCCTTCTCTCCCCCTCAAGCTGGTCTCAGAGCCCTGGGTCAGGCTGGTGCCAGGCTGGAAGGGACCAGAAATAGGAGGCTTCTGGGCTCTCCACTCCAACTGGGAAAGCTGCACCTCTGGTCCCAAAACTAAACCTGGAGGAGCCCTAAGACCTTGAGGAAGCCTCACTCGAGACTTTGGCGGCTCTCATTCAACAGACAATTCTAACCAGCTGGACTCGTTGGTTTCTCAGCCCACATAAGGTGACAGGCAGCAAATTGAAAGGTAACAGCGTTTGCTGGAGGCTGGAGGCCCACATCAGTGAGAAGCCCTGAGAGGCAGCACAGGCCTCACAGCTAGCAGTCTGGATTCAGCCACCTTGACTTGTGCCCAGTTACTTAGCACTGACCTTCACCTTCCTCACTTTGCCACCGGCCACACTGGACAGCCCCTTCCTAGCTCCCCTTTTCTGGCAGCTGAGGAAGAAACGGACTCAAGAGCAGAGTGCTCTGCACACGGCAGGCCAAGGGAGGGCCTTCCTGGGGGACCTGAGCCCTTCAGGAGTAGGACTGCCCAGCCGTGTCTACCAGTCAGGCATCCACAGGGCAGCTGCTACGTCCTGTAACAATTCCCATTTGCGATAGTTTTTAAACACTTTCTCACTCGAGACTGCTTGGGCCTAAGTCTTAGCTCAGGACCCCTCTGCCCTGGAGCCATAGCCATATCTGTGGTGGAGAGGTGAACAGGTGAGCAGAGACACCACTTGTCCCTATACCCAGCTCTTCCCTCCAGGAGCTCTGGCCCATTTGCATCTCTAACTGGGCACCTGGTAGGACTTTTGAGTACAGCGGGGTGGGGAGCCAGGATCACCATGGGGGCAGGTTCCAGAAAGCAAGGGAGGGTGGCAAGTGCCATCAAATGGGACTGCCAAGGCACACTCACTTTGCTCACTGCTGATGACCAAGGAGCTGCTCAGTGGGCAGAGTGGTAGCACTCAGCAGGCTTCAGTCTAAAGCGCAGGGGCTGCATGGGGGCTAAAGAATTTGAGTGTCTTTCACACAGAACCTCAGACTGAGTCCTCATAGCATCCCAGCACCTTGCAGCCACCTGCTCCAGGCTGGGGCTGGAGGGGCATCAATGGCCAGGCTTCCAAGCCTCACCCCGTCACTCTGCCTCTGAGGCTGTGAGGTGGCCTCAGCATCCTTATCTACAGAAAGGGTCAACCATACCACCCAGCTCCCTGCACAGAGGACCCATGAGCACCAGCTTCTCTGCCCAGGCAAGGCTCTTCCCCAGCGTCCCTGGCCCTCACTCCTCCCGCATCTGCTTGTGTACCTCCAGGGCCAGAGATCTCACTGCCTCTTTGCCAGCAGTGGGGCTGGGTCCAGCTTCAAGATCCTTACTCAGAGGGTGAGGATGCCCTGGGTGGGGGCAGGAAGGGGGGAGGGGCCTGGGCAGTCTGAGCAGGAAGATAGGAAGGGAGTAGGGAGCACACCTGTACCCACCCCCACCCTGCCAGCCAGCCTGAGGGGAGGCCTCCAGCCCCTCGCCAGGGAGGGAGGACAAACGGCGGTTTTGTCCTTGGCCAGCCGGCCGCCTGCGCCACACAATGACCCTTTCATCAGGCTGCAGGAACCCTGGGCCAGGGTTTCATCTGACAAGGGAGGGCGCCCAGCCTTCTGTCCCCTTGGGAGGGGGATTGAGCCCTATCTGAGCTGGACCCAGGGCCATGAAAAATGGCAACCTCAGGGGAGCCTGCCATAGCCCTCCATCTGCCCAGAAGGCAAGGAGAGCCTCAAGAGGCCAGCAGCCTGGCCACTGGCCATATCGTGGGTCCCTAATCTGGGTACTCACCACCTGAATCAGAGCTGACAGAGTTTCCAAAATTGAGCACTTCACCCCCTACACCCCCATGCCACTGCCCTCAGGGTCTGTCCACGGTGGTCAGATGACAGAGAGTTGGTCCAAACCCTATAGGGACTCTGGGCTGCCCACAGGCTGGTGTACAGCCTTGGCCCACCTGCCCCTTAAGGCTGGTGTGAGGCTCTGGGAGACATGACCAGGTGGAAGGGAAAGGGCAGGAGGGTGATTTACTGGGCCCATGTCCACTGTCTATCCAGAGGGGCCCAGGACAGTGAATCAGGAAACAAATAATATGCATTTGATGCCTCAAAATTCACCTCCCTTCATAGTCACCACTGTCCTCCCCTCACAGCACCTCCAACAGCTGGCTAGAACTCTGGGGCCCCAAGAGACCCAGGACTCCACTCCCTGTGGGGATAACCATCAGAAGAATTTCCCTTCCAAGGTAGAGTTGGAGCCGGGTGGAGAGCCTGGAGCTGGGGGGGGGGGGTCTGAAACCTTGGGCTGGGGGTGACCTCAGGAAATGGTCTCTTCTCTGGACCCTGGCAGTCCATCTGCCCATCTCAGCAAGATGTTGTGGGGCTTCCTTGAGGGGGACACCTGGGTAAATGTTTTTGACAGTCAGTCTTGTTCCCTCTTCCAGGAGTCTTTCTCAAGCTCTTGTTTAGTCTCGACAACTCCTATCGATCCCTCAAAACCCTGTCTGGGGTGGCTCATGGTAGTTCACGCCTGTACTCCCAGTTACTGGAGAGGCTGATGCAAGAAGATCACTGGAGCCCAAGAGCGTTCCACTTTCCAGCGAGCGATGATCACAACACAGCACTCCCATAGAAGGGAGAGAGAGCAAGGCCCACTCAAAAATAAAACAAAACAAAGTCTGTCTGGGAGTCACCGTCTCCTCCTGGAAGCCCTCTGAGACACCCTGGAGAGTTCATCACTCCCTCCTGAATGAACAAAGCCATTGAGCCTCCCTGTATTGCCTGGAGCCAGCCTCCCTGCTCCTAGTAACTGAGAGTTACAGCGACCCATCTCCTGGGCACTTCCTGGGGACCAGCACTCTGCTGAATTTCCTTTATGGGTTCTCACAGCCACCCTGAGGCCTGAGCTCCCAGAAGCCTCACTGTGCAGAGGGAATAGCTGAAGTCAAGGGATACAATGGGTGAAAGAGGTGCAGGCAGCCCCAGAACCTTATCTAAGGATCAAGCCCTTGGCTTCCCAAAGACTCAAGGGAAACCAGTTTAGAAAATGGCCCATTCCCCTATAGACCCAGCACACAACTGCAGAGCCCACTGCAGAGCCCACTGCAGCCCGAGGAGGAAGCACACAAGGCCCACCTTCCCCTCCCTCTGCACAGAGAGTCAAAAGGAGGCATTTCCAAAATGCATCATTCTCCATTTTAACTGGCAGTTGACAAGTCTCATCCACAAGTTTTGAGTTTTCTATGATTAGAGTGGCTCCATTTTGGAATTGCTGGGGGATGAGATTTTGTGGGGTCTCCCACCTGTGTACACCACCCCACAGAGGGTTGCATGCTGTCGAATCCCAGCTGCACATTGCCTGACTGATCCAGGGAAGGAATCTTCATCCCATGTGACTGATAAGGAGGCAGAAACTCAGAGAGGCCCATGGACCTGCTTGGAGTCACACAGAAAAACCCCTTCCATACTCATGCAGATGCGGATCTGAGGGTGACCTGTCCACGCCTGATTGTGTGGCCCCTTTCTGCTCCCACACGGGCCGTGATGCCATGGGAGCAGGCCTGATTCAGCACCCCCCACCGGGGTCATGCCCACAGGCTTCTGGGACTGCGGTTGGCAGCACCGGCAAAGCCACAGTAGCAGAGCCGGGAAGAGGCCCAGCCTCGGCAGGGCAGTGGTGAGTGCCACCCCCCCAACAGCCAGGTGGTCGGTGAGTAACCACCCCGTCACCCATGACTCACTCAGCTCCCCAGAGCGGGCAGTCACCATGAGAGACTTGTACCGGAAGACCTGGGGGGGTCATGATAGCCAACCCCCACATCTGGGAGAGGAAGGCAGGGACCGGAAGGGACCTGCCCCGCACAGTAGCCCAGGCTGGATCTGACTCAAAGCCTCAGCCAGGCCCCCATACCAGCTGACCAAGCACCACAAGCCTTCCCCTTGGCCTGTGGCCCCCACCTGCCCTTCCTTGGGCCCTGGCTGACCCCCACTGGCCCTGTGAACTCCTGGTCTGATGACAGAGGCACAGAAGCAGGGGCTAGCCAGGGCTTCCTAGCACAGCTGGGCCAAGCTCATCGTCCAGCAGGGGCTCGGGGCCCTTCCAGGCCAACACACCCGTCCAACCCGATCAGTGGCAAGGGCCCAGGCATGCGTCTGGGATTCGGGGTGTGTGGACCACAGTGCAGGATAGGGAGCTGGGAGAGCAGCCCAGATGAAAGGGGCAGGATCAGCTGTCGGCCAGTGTCTGTCATCCCAGCAATGAGATGCCTTCTGGAAAGTTCTCTGGAGCAGAACGAAGCCTCCACCCAGCACCCCTCCTAGCGCTGGCATCCTCAGATCCCGCAGGCCGACCCTCTCCTGCATGCCTGCAGTGCTGAGGGTGGGCTACTTGGGTTCTCGCCACCTTGCACATGACGGCCTCACCTAAGCACAGCTGTGCCCAGCTGGGGTCATTTCCCACCAAACAGGGCAGGGGAAACCCCAGAGACCCCATGGCCTCCTCATCTCACTTCCAGGAACATGTCTGAGTTAGTCTCTGCTTGGGAAAGGCCGGTGTCAGCGTTTTCTTCCCCTGGGGGCTGAAACTCAGGCTGGACCAGCACTGGACCTGTGCTGCTAAAGGCAAGGCAGAGACAGCCTGCCCTACCGTCCCCCATCACCCACGCTGGGCCCTAGCACTGGCCCCGGAATGTGCAGAAAAGCTGTTCCTTTGGGAGAATTTTTGCCCGCAAAGCCAGCAGGGCACTCTCAGGGAGAAGCCGTTGTGGGTATGGATGACAGTTCCTGCAGGCTGGGGTGTGGGGGTCACCCCAAAGGAGAATGTAAGGTCTACTGGCCACCGCCTGCCCTAGGGGCCCCTCAAACTCTGCCTCAGCATGGACTCCCACCCAGCCCACACCCCTTGCATCCCTCCTCCTATCAGACACTTACTCTAAACCATTCCTGGAGGACTCCTGGTTTTCCACCCCAGGCCTCTCTGCATGAGCCAGCAGACCCCAAAAATGATTTCCCAAGCAGAATGGTTGCAATCCTGTAGCAAGGCTTAAGATGGAAATGCCAAGATTCTGGGGAGGAGGAGGAGGCTTGCCCACCTCCAAGAACTGGAGGCTGGGATTCCAAGGCCCCCTTGGTTGGTCCATTCCTGAGAAGCACACCAAAGGCAGGACCCTCTGGCCCAGCACTTTTAGCCTGCTATCCCGCTGATCAGGCCTGGTCCCCAACAGGCATGCGCCTTGCTACCCCCCCCCCCCCCCCACCCCACCCCACCCCACCCCACCCCCGGCCCCCGGGCAATGCCTCCGCAGCAGCCGGGGCTGCCCGCCGGGCCTGGAGCGCTCTCTGCGCCCGGACCTTGTAATTATGTCCCACAGCCCGGGAAACCGCGGGCCTCGCAGCATCTGGCTGCGGTTGCGAACTTTTGTTTCAAGATGCGCGACTATTTATAGAAGGAAAACTGGTAGGATAGTAATTTCCTAGGAGCTGGAGGAGAAATTGGCTGCATCTTTATTAAATGGGGGTAGGGCGCGGCAATTTATTAGGACTTCGACCGCACCGGGAGAGGGGGCAGCGCACCAAGCGGGAAGGCGGCGGCTGCCCCCTCTGGCCGCGTTAGGCGACCCCGGACGTGGCCCGCGTGTAAAGGAGGGGTAGGGGGAGGGGAGGAGAGAGGGAAGGAGAGCTGGCTCTGAGGTTTAATCAGTAGCATCCAGCTTAAATTCCCCCAAACGGCGGTTCCATAAATCAAACTTCTTTTTAAGTTGGAGGCCAGAGCATATGCGTCCCATTAGGAATCGGGCGAAGCTACCGCCGCGAGGACTCGCCCCCTCTGCTCGCTGGGCCGGACTGGGCCCTGCCCAGAACTTCTGCGAGTCTGCTGGGCGCTGCCCGGCCCTTAGCACGCGCGCGCTGGCGCTGCGCTGGCTCCCTCAACCCAGACACTTGGGCGAAGCGCGCCCTCCTCGCCCCAGGTGAGGAGGCGCCCAGGCTTGCATCAGGACGCACAGCACAGCGGAAAGGCGTAGAGAAGCCCAGCGACTTCGGGGTACACCCTGGGCGCTGTCGGGTGGAGCACACCATGCACGTGTGTGCCCGTGTATGCGCGGGGGAGCGGGTGGGTGCGTGCGGCTCTCTCAAGTGTGCACTGCCATGCGCGCTGCATGGGTTAATATGCGGAGAGGTGTCCCTTACCGGGCAGGGCTCGGCTGGGACGCGGAGGGAATTTCCGCGCCGCCCTCACACCCTCCAGCCCTCGAGCTCTCGGTGCGCATAGCCTGGTCTGCGCGGACGGTTGGGCTGCTCTCAGGCCACTCTCTCTGACCCCCCAAACTGGGACTTCTCGCTGCCACACTGTCCCCCAGGTGCTCCACCTCGGCATCGTAGGCCAGCAAGGAGATGTAAAGTCCCTGTCTCCCGTGTGCGACAGCAGCCGGCGCCACGCCCAGGGGCCTGGCTGCCGCGTTCCTTACCCGCCCGGCTCCAGCTGGGGCTCCACCCGCCCACCCCGCGCGTCACCCGCGGCACTCACAGGTAGCTGCCGCTGGACAGGAGGAGAAAGATCTGCGGGCAATAGACGGAGAGGAGCGCGCTGCGCGGCGACAGCAGGAGCATGGTGGGCCGGCGCGCCTGGCAGGGCTGAGGAGGCCCCGCGGGCAGGGCGCCTGGGCAAGCTGAGGCCGGGGTCCCCGCAGCGCTCCTTGATGCAGGGCGACGGCACTGGGCGCTAGGGGCCGGGGCTTGCGGGCCCTGGTGCAGTGGTCGCCCGTGCCCCGCCGCCAGGGCCGCACATCGCGCTGGATCTGGGGCGACTGTGGGAGCTAGGGCTGGAATGCGGAGCGGGGACCCGTCCAGAGGCAGCCGGCGCGCCTTGGTGGCCGTCGGGCCCTCCGTCCTTCTGTCGGTGCGAACCGGCTCTGTCGCTCACTCTGGCTCACGTCTCCAAGTCTCCCGAGGCGCGCAGCTGCCATTGGATGGGCCGCCCCTACATCCGCCTCCTCCCCCGGCGGGTTTTTTTAAAGGGGAGGCTGACCGAGAGCGTGCGGTGGGAACCGCCTCCGGGGCTTGCCCAAGTTGCCTGGGCCGGGACATCCCCACCCCCACCTTCAGGGAGCCACACAGCTCTGGCTTGGCCCTGGAGGGTGCACCTAAGGGGAGGCACCGTGGGGTAACCGCGCGCGGAGGCGTGTGCTCCTCTTAGGGCTGTGCTGGGCAACGCGTGCTCCTGTGCCTGCATGTGACTGTGTGTGCGACTGCGGATAGAAGCGGTCTGCGAGGCTGCAGGTGTGTGTGCACAGACGCACTGTGTGCGATGCGCCTCTCCTTTGATGAGGGTGTCTGTGGGTCCCAGGCACTCTCTGCGCGGGTGCAGTCCCTGGTGTCTGCACACCAGCAGGTGTTGCTGTCCTGACACGGAGGCCCCAGCTCTGGTTTCCCAGGCCCCCTTCTTTTGCTCTCCTTTGAGGGGTTGGTTGGGTTCTGGAGGAGCAGATCCGCAAGGACACACTTTGCTAAACAATCCTCCTGCTTTCAGTTACTGTTAATCCCAGAAACACAAGTTTAGGGTCGGACCTCATCTTGTGTGCTAAGCCTGGCTACCTATGAATATCCCTCTAGAGGCAGCGTGAACCCTGTCAGCTGGGGCAAAGACACAAAGCAGAAGACAAGAAGAAAAGGGAAGTCAATGCAATGTGGCCTGTGGTCCTGAGGAAATGGATGTCCTGGCTTCAAGATCTGGCATGGACACTCAACCTCAGCACTCAGAAGAAAGGAGCTGCTTCCGCTGCCTTCATGCCTTCCAGGCCGGGGCCCTTACCTTCTGCTTCTGGCCCCAAAGGCAGGAGAGGGCATGGGACAGGGCTGAGGCCAGGTGCTCAGACTCCAGACTGGCTCCTCCAAGTCCTGCTTTGTCCTCCTCCAGGACTAAAGCTGGAGGCTGCTCAGTCCAAAAGGACCCTGAGGGAGGAGCTATAACTCCCCAAAGCCATTACCGGTAGCTTTTCAAAATGCTCAAAATGCAAGGCTCATCTGTCCTAGCTGTCCTGGCCCCTTGGAGATGGAAAAGCATGAGTTCTTGTTCCTGCTTGTGTGGGAGACCCACAGGGGTGGCCCACATGAGTTGCACTGTCCCTAAGGGCACATGTGTGTGATGGCTGCTTAAGCACAGGAGGGGAATGAGGGAGGCTTTCCTGTGTATATTCCAAAACATGCAGTATTCAGGGATGGGCATGGGGGGGGGTGCTGTGATCATAGAACAGCCCCCAATTCACACAATCTCTGATTTTTGGTCAGAACTTTATGACCCTCAAGTTTCAGCTTCTGGGATTCAGAGGCCTTAGAATACATTGGAGGAGTCCCCAGGGTGCTGGCCTGGGTGATATCTTGGTCATTAACACTAAGAAAGGTCTTATTTGTGACCACAGGTGCTTATTGGTACACACCCTCCACTGCCCCCAGAGCCAAGGCCCCTAGGACCAACCTTCACTGTGCAGTGAGAGAGGGACTGTCCTCATCTCAGTTTTTCAGAGAAGGAAAGGGAGGCCAAGAGGTTAAAGGCCATAGGGTAGGAGTGACAGGAGGACTGACGGGGGACTGACCTGGACATTGGTCCCAGACTCCCAAACCTTCTCCTTAATCCACTGGACTCCCAGGTCGTTTAACTCCTTACAACACGTCTGGGCCCAGCTGCCCCCTCCTACCCACCTTGTGCAGCCAAAATGGCTGACAAAGAAAGCAGGGCCCCTCTCTCCACTGAGGGCTGGCAGGGACTGAGCTATGGGGGGGGGGTGGCTGGGTGTCCCTTCCCTAGCAGATCCCAGCGTGGATATCCTGCTTTCCTGGCTGTCATTCCACAGGGTGTTAGGAGACCACATTTTGAAAACCCTGGAATAGAGAGACTGTGTGTTTTGGGGGATACACCATGGGCAGGAACTCCCTCCTCCAGCGGTTCTGGGCTGGTCCTTCCAGAATGAGGCTGACTCAGGTGCTGGGAGCCACAGAGAGACCTGATGGGGGCTTGCTCACCTGCTCTTTCTTCTCAGACACTAGCTGCCATCCTGTGCAGCATGACCAGAGTTGCAATTCCATTTATAGAAGGGAACTGGAGACTCAGGACAGTCACGAAGACCTCCAAACCCTGGAATCAGCCCTGGAAGCCCAGGCTGAGGGTGGACTTCAGCTGGGGCTGCCCAAGGTGGGGAGGCTTCCCTGTGCACATTCAGCTGCCTATGGGGAAAGGGGCTGCCTGTGACGACTTGACTCCTGTTGAGGAGCTGATGCTAGGAGTGGTGGGTGATGGAGGCCAGCGCTGACTCCCATCCCTGCTCTGCCACTATTCCTGTGGGCAGTGACTTGGCCTCCTGTGCTCAGTGTCCTCATCCTTAAAGCTGGGAAAGTAAAGTCACCCAACTCTAGGGATGCCAGCAGGGGAAGGCCTGGGCGCTGAGAAGCAGGCAGCAGGGACAGAGCCTCATTAAGGGTTGGGGATCACCTCGGGGGTCCTGGGGAACCTCTGCAGGGTTGCTGAAGAGTCTGGAAAACAGCAGCCTACTCACCCCACCCCCACCCCCAGCAGACTCTGTGCTCTGCACCCCTCACCTCCATAAACAAACACCCGGGGACACAGCCTGCCCACAGACCTACAATAAACAGAGCCACCAGCAGCCGCAGACACAGCCGCTCAGGACAGCACGGCTGCGGGTAGGAAGGAGGTCTTCCAGCCCCGCCTCTGAAGCCACGGCTGCCTGTCCCTAATAGCTCTGGGCCTTGGTTTCTCCACCTGTACAAAGGCTGAGTAGATAAGGGATGAGGGGGTGGGCGAGATGATTCTCAAGTCGTGCTTAACCTCTCTGCCCGAGAAGTCCCATCTCCCGCCAGCGGTACCGAGACCCGCCCCTCCCACTATCCGTTCACTTGCCTTGCCCGCCGCTGGCAGCGCATAGTAGGTGCGCAGGGCGAGGCTGGGCTAGGGTCTACGCAGGTGTCAGGGGCTGGGCTGGAGCCAGGGGATGAGCGTCCCCCAGGAGGAGTACCGCACCCCCTCTTGGTCACGTCGCCCCTCCACCCCCACTTAGAGCGAGACCGAGACAGATTCTGTCTAAAGGAGATCGCGGCTCAACAGGTAAGGACTCGGCTGGGTTCAGGAATGTGGAAATACGACTCGGAGCAGCTACCGCAGCGAGTAGCTAGCGCGGCCCGCCGGGCGCCCGCCCGGCCGCGCGAGGGGGAGCGCGGCGAGAGGGGGCCGGGCCCAGGGCCCCGGGCGGGCGGGGGCGCGGGCCCCGGACGGAGCCCGAGGCGGCCGGGCCGGCCCCGCAGACCCGCCCGAGCCAGCCCGACGGGTTGTCAAGGTAATTTCAACACGTCCGGGTGATGGATAGAGACGAAGGGCCGTGGCGGGTGCCTCGGCCTGCGCGCTCGTCACCGGGTGCGCGCCCCCGCACTCCCGGGTCTCCCCAGCAGCCCGACGCCCCCAGTCCCGGCGCACCCTCAGGGCAGCGAGTATTCAGCCCGGGCTCGGCGCCCAGTGCAGCCGGGGGAGGAAAGGCGCGTCCCACCCCCCGGGCCTGGAGCCCAAACAGGTGAAAGTACGCGCTGGGCACGCTCGCCGCTACCCGCGAGCCCGACCGCACCGCCCGCGCGCCCCTCTCTGGCTCCTGATCTGGGTTCGGCGCCCCTCGAGAGCACCCACTGCTCAGAGGACTCAGCTGAGTCTCTGCGGGACTGGGGCGAGGGTCTGACACACAGACCAGCCCCGGAGCCCCAAGAGCCTACGTGCCCCTCTGGGTCCCCACGTCCCCGCAGGGTCCCCTTGGAGGCAGCTCCTCCTGGCTGTCGTGGCCCACGGCTGCGGTCCCTGCCCACGAGGATACTCACCCGAGCTTCACGTAGAGGACGCCAAAGCAGAGAAACACGTAGAAAATCCACTTGCGAAAGTTTCTGTGCATGATCCAGGGAGGGGGGCTGCGCCATAGACAGCGGCGGCCGGAGGGGACGCGCGGGCCCGGCAAGGGCCGGGCAGGGGCCTGGGGATTGCGCGCAGACTGTGCTCAGCCGGCGCTGCGGCTCGGGCGGCCAGCGACGCGCGGGCACTCGGCGCGCGCTGCCACCATGGTGAGCCCGGAGCGCTGCCGCCGCCGCGTGCGCCTGGGAAAGTGACCGGGACCAGGGGCCGCGACTTCAGAGCCGGGCTGAGCGACCGTGGGGCCCTGCAAGCGCGGCCGGGGCCCGGGCGCGGCAGGCGGGCGGGTGCTGCCTCCCCTGGGCGCAGCTGCCTGGAGCCGTGCGCGCCTAGCCGAGCGCCGCGGCGGCCAATGTGTCCGCACTTGTCGGCCTCCCCAGGTGACTCGCGGCCCAGGCGAACTAGTCGCGAGCGAGCGAGCGCGCCCCAGGTAGGAGGATCCGCCTCCCGCCCGCCCTCCTCGCTCGCTGCGTGCTCTCTCTCCCTCACTCCCTGGCTCTCCCCTCCCTTTTCTCCTCCCTCCCCCGTGACACACAAACGCATCTACCCCCGTGCCCCCCTCTCCAGGCCGGCTCCCTTCCGATTTCCCTCCAGGGACTGGGTTGGGGTGGGTGGGAGAAGGTTGAGGGGGGCCGCGGGGGAGGGTGTGGCTCTTGAGAGACACCTGCGCTCCTCTGTGCCCAAGGGGGGTGGGAGTAGGAGTGGGGGTGGGGGCGAGAAACGACCTGTAGGAGTCCTGGTGACCACTTGGCTTCTGTATCTAGTGGGGGAGGCAGAGACCATCACCCCCAACACCTTTAGGAGAGCACTTCTTCCCCCCGGAAATTATCTACATGGGGTCCTCAGGGCCATATCCTTACCCTCACTCTGGCAAAGCCCCAGAGCCGATCACACCTCGTGCCTCAGCACCCAGCACTGTTGCCAGAAGGGCAATCTAACTTGGGAGCATGGAGGACCGAGGGAAGGACAGGCTAGTCTGGTCAGATGCAGGGGGATGGCACAAATGGCCTCCTGCAGAAGCCATCTGCCAAGCACTATGATGCAGGCATCATGCATAGCAGATGTTGATGGGGGCTCACTTGAAATTGGGGTAGGCTCCTGGCCCCTCAGGATTCCCTGCTTACCACCCCTCCACCCTTTTCCCGTGGTTTGCATGGTCCCCTCTGCAGCGTCCCGCTGAATGTTCAAGTGCAGCCACCACAGCTGAAATCAGAAGGGCCTCTGTGCCTCTCACACCCGGGGCCAGTTGGACCTGGGTCAGCTAAAACGAGTGGGTGCCAGCGCAAGGCAGACCCTGTCCCATCCAAGAGCTGTTTGTCCCCAGAAGGCAAGATGGTCACGATGGGCTGGCCAGACCAGCTCCCCACCTGTTCTGTGCTTTCTTAGCCCTGGATGCCTTCCAGTGATGCCACCCAAGGGCTAGCGGATAGCACTGCAGAGACCTTAGTCCCAGAAGACCAGCCAGGACCTAGACCTGCAGGGGTGGGAGTGAGCCTGTGGGAGGGGCTGCTTCCGCTACCCTGTGCCTTGCCTAGCCAAGTCCAGCTGGCCGGGATGTTGAGCTCAGAGCTCACCTCCCCCGACAGGCTGTCCCGACAGACCCCCTGCCCCCATCTCCTCCTAATCCCTCCAAATCCCCTGAACCTTTGCCACAACCCAGGCACAGGCCAGTCCTCGGCCCCTGGATCAGAGGTGAGGCATGCAGCTGCCATGAGCCAGGTGAGATGGGGAGGATTTCCAGATAAAAGGGACATCAGGGGATGGGCACAGACGGAGAATTGAGACACAGAAAGAATGAAATTATAATAGTAACCTCACCCCTGAGTATCCCTGCCTCCCAGAGCCCCACTCTGAGGTAATCATCCCATTTAACCCGGGGGAGCTGAGCCCAGTGAACAGGAGGGTATGGCCCAGCCTCACAACTAGTGGGGAGATCTGGGAGGCTGGCCGGCCGGGGCTGGGAGCTGCGGGAGGAGCTGGTGCTTGCGGGAGGATGCTGCCACCCGGCGGCGACGCGGCGGGAGGCGCGACGCGGGACGCGGGTAGCTGGGCCACAATGGCCCTGGGGCTGCCAAGTGGGCAGTGCTCCCGCCCCAGCACATAGTCCAGGGGCCATCCCGTCCCCCAGTGCCACCACCCTCAGTCTTGGAGGCTGTCAGCAGGGCGAAGCATCAGGAGCTGCCGGCTGTGACAGGGCTGGAGTAGCCAGGGCAGCCCTGGCGGTCTCCTTTCGGCGCCGAACTCGGCGCCCGCCCCCTACACCCGGGCTCCAGGCCGGAGGTTAGGCTGCCTCCGGAACCTGCCAGGCGGGGAAAATGAAGAGGGTTATGGTCGGTGGGTGGGAAGCCTAGGTGCGTTTACCGACAGTTTCCCAGGGAGAGTGGGATGCAGAGCCATGTCTGGGAATCTGAAGTGACCGCGGCACAGAGTCGTGCCGCCCCCTGCCGGCCGCGGGTGCGAAGCGACGCGGGGACAAGGGTCGGGCCAAGCCGGGTTCTAGGACTTCTCTTGGCCCACCTCAAGTCGCTCCCACGCGTCCAGTTTCTCATAGCCTCATCAAAATCTCCTTGAATAGCTGCAAGGTTCGGGGACCTACAGCGGGAAGAGCGGGTGCCCATGCCCAAGCGAGTTGTCTGGACAGCAGGTGGCTGTGCCCGCAGTCGCTACACATCCTGGACTCCCAGGGCCAGCTCCAGGCCTATGTGACCACAGCCAGCGCCTCCCCAATGCCTGCCCCCACCCCCACCCCCACCCCTTACATGGGATTGCAGCTCTAATCATCTTGAAGATGGTGGCCAATGTCGGACCCCAAGTATCCCACATCCATTATGGGGAGGGGGCGATTGAGGGGGAAGTGGAATCTGAGATTCTGTTAGAAGTGGGGTTCTCTCTGGTTCCCAGCCGGTATTGAGGCCTGCCCGTGGAGGGCATCTCCAGGGTTGGGACACCCTGCAGACTTCAGATGGGTCTTTGGTCACTAGGTTCAGTGGTGCTCAGAACATCCTTCTTGTGTGACAAGCAAAGCTTTCAACCGCTCCATCCTGGGGCTAATGATCACAGCAACAGTAGTATCCACACCCCATGGAGTTCTTTGGGCAGGATAATGAGTTAATCCACAAATGAGTCAACCTAAAACTCAATGCAGGTGCCGTGTCTGGATCCTACCGGCCTACCTGGGCAGAGCCAGGGTGTGGCCAAGCCAGTGTCTAACCCACTATGACACTAGCCTCCTTCCCACTTCTCAGAGGGAGTGGACTGCAGCTGCCTGTGGAGTGGCCCTAAGCAGAGCCAGTCTCTAATTATGTGGAGGGGGCATTCGTGGGCCTCTGTCCAGCAAGGAGAGGTTCTGGAGCCCACTGGATCGCTCTCTGGAAGGTTCACGTGGGACCCACTGGTTCCCCGGAGCCTGAAGCCTTTTCTGTGGACAACAAGGATCCAGGTCTCTCTCTCTCGCTTTCACTCTTTTTTTAGAGACAGGGTCTCTCTTATGAGACAAGGGCCTGGGAGCTGAGTCTGTCTCCCAGCCTGCCTGTGCACATGTGGCTCTGGGTAACCAAAACTTCTTTGAGTGTGTTCTTTCCAGGGTGTGCTTGTGTCACTGCTAACCAGAGTTGCAACCTCAATTCCCTCACTCCAAAGCTTTATCACAGTTTTCCAAGCTGGAATTGAGGAAGTTGTCCTCAATTCACCTTCCTTTTCACTGCCCACATCCAATCCCTTACAGTCCTTTTGCCTCCATTCCAAAACAGAGCCTGCCTAAGCCACCATGGCCTCCACCAGAAGATCAACTAGCTGTTCCTCCTGCTTCCTTTCTCCACCCCCTGCCGCGCAGCCTCCAGCCAGCAGCCAGAGTAAGCTTATATACTGGTGGGAGACAAACAGGAGACAAATAAGACATGTTGTCCTCAGAGTCACAAAGGGAACAGTGAGTGTTACGATTGCAAATATCAGTAAACACAAGCTGGATCAGGCCATTTGTCCCTGTTAACCCTTCCCACTGCTCTCTGAATAAAATCAAAATCCTTAGCTAGCCTTTAGCCTGGCATCTTCTGGCTCCTGTCTTCTCTCCTGTCCATCCTCTGGGTCATTCTTTTTGTTACTTGAATACATCAAACTAGTTTCTGCCCTGGGGCCTTTGCACATGCTGCCCCTGCTGGCTCAGTGCTCTTCCCCTAGATCTGTGCGGCCCCACCTTGAATGTCCTGCATCAGAGGAGCCTCACATTCCTCCCCCCAAACACACTTACTGATACTTGCAGTCATAACACTCACTGTTCCCTTTGTGACTCTTAGAACATGTCATTATTTGTCTCCTATTTGTCTCCCACCAGTATATAAGCTCCATGGGGGCCGTTGTACTGTTTGCTTTGGTTATTGCTCTAATCCTAAGACATAGGAGAGAACCTGGCATATAGTAAGTGCTTGATCAAGTAATTGCTGAATAGATGAATGAATGATTTTCCAGGAAGCAGCTGGCAGGCATGACCTGACCTTGACCTTGACTTTTTTGAACCTTGAGCTTGAGCTTGACACAACAACTCCAGCATCGATGCCCCACACCCACTCTTGTTACTCTGCCCCACCTAGTTCTTGAATAGAGACTGACAAGGGTTTCCTGAATGCGGCTTAGGAGTTGCTGCAGGAGTGCTGGCCACTCTAGATAAGGAACAAATGCTCATTTATTGGACCTCACACAGCCTTGTGAAATGATACTTCTGGATTCATTATGCAGATGAGGAAGCTGAGGAAAAGAAGGAAGTACTTGGCAGAAATCACACAGCTGGTAGAGGTGAGATTTGAACCCAGGCCCATCAGGCCCAGAGCTTGGACTCTTCCCTCCACATGTCTCAGCCTCCTGGGAGGGAGGCCCTGTGCCTTATGGATTGGGGGTACCTGGCAAAGCACCCACCTAGTCCAGCACTCCTAGTCCAGCACTGAGTGTGGCAGGAAAACAAAACCACAGGAGGGTGCTGCTGACACTGGGCAAACCCAGGAGGAGTAAGGCATGTGGGTGGGGCCTGAATATACAGTGGGCAGAACTCTAAATAGCTCAGATGTCCTGCCCAGATCTCTAAGACTGTATGATGAGATGTCATGCCTACGACTGTGTTATGCTCCATGGTAAAAGATGAAGTTAAGGCTGTTAATCAGTTGCTTGGAGTTCATTAGAAAGAGATTCCCCCCGCCCCAGCTTGATATAATCACGCCAGCCCTTTCCAAGCAATTTTTCCCTGGCTTGTGGCCACAGGAGCAATCAGAGAGCTCTGCAGCATGAGAAGGATTTGACCTGCCACTGCTAGTTTTGGGGGGATTTTTTTGAGACAGAGTCTCAAGCTTTAACCCTGGGTAGAGTGCTGTGGCGTCATAGCTCATAGCAACCTCCAACTGGGGCTCAAGCAATCCTCTTGCCTTAGTTTTTCTATTTTTAGTAGAGATGGAGTCTTGCTATTTTTGCTCAGGCTGGTCTTGAACTCATGAGCTCAAGTAATCCACCTGACTTGGCCTTCCAGAGTGCTAGGATTACAAGGCATGAGCCACCGTGCCCGGCCTGCCATTGCTAGTTTTAAAGATGGAGGGAGCTCCTGGTGAGGAATGCAGGTAGCCTCCAGGAGCTGAGAATGGCCTCTGACTGACAGCCAGCCGGCAAATGGACACTGCAGTTCTACAACCAGCAGGAACTTCATCCCAGCAACAGCCTGAATGAGACTGGGAAGAGGATTCTTCTCCTGAGCCTCTAGACAAGACCCCAGCCCTGCCCATACCTTGATTTCAGCCATGTGAGACCCTGAGCAGAGAGGCAGCCACACCAGGCCTGAAATTCTGATGTACAGAACTGTGAGACAGATGGATGTGGTTTAAGCTGCTACGTTTGTGGTAGTCTATACAATAATATAAAACAAATTCAGGAGGGTTTGGAGGTGTGGAGATAGGGGAGCAGAAATCAAAATGATGAGACAGTGTGAGCTATGGCCCCTAGGCAGGGCAGGGTTGTGGAGGGTAATAAAAGATAAAGTAGGAAAGAGGCTGGGGCTTGCACACAGAGTCACAACACCAGGTTGAGGATTGTGGGCTTTATTGGGAGAGGCACTGGGGAACTATTAAAGATTGTGAGGGCAAGAGGTGAGCGCTGGATGGAGTGTCCCTGCTTGCCTGACTAGCCAACTTCTAGGATTATCCTGGACCTACTTTTCCAAGCGTCCCAGGAATCTGAATGTTTGGCCAGTACTCAGGTCCTCTGGACATCCAGTTCAGCTGGAAAATAATACTTTGGGCCAGTGTAACACAAGTGGTTGGCAGTTCTGAATCTGCGTCCCACGTCCTCTCAGGGTACATTCAGCTTTCCTGTGCCCACAGGTTCTGTCCCCTGTGAAGGGAGGTGAGCGGCCTGCCTGGGGGAGCTGCCTTTCACCCTCTGGGAAAGGGAGCAGAAGCCCACCTGGGGAAGAGCCATAGGAGGCACATGGGTCCCAGCAGAGCCTAGGGGAGCCTGGGAAGCCCTCATCTGCAGAGGGGCAGGCAGAACTCTGGCACTCGTGGGAGAAGCCCAGGGCAGACTGCTAATAGGGTGTCCAGGAGCCCAGAGAACAGAGAGAAGTGCACTCCTGGAGCCAGCATTGCTTTGCCAACAGTGAAATGTGCCAGGACACCATGCAGCTTCTGGTCTCCGTGAGGGTCATAAGCCCAGGAGGACAGGTGTGTGACGAGAGGCTCAGGGCTGCCTAGTAGACAAACATCCTGCATGTCTTCTATCTTTAAACCAAACACTCCTGGTTTCTTTTTTCTATTTTAGAGACAGAGTCTCACTTTATCGCCCTCGGTGGAGTGCCATGGTGTCACACAGCTCACAGCAACCTCCAACTCCTGGGCTTAGGCAATTCTCTGGCCTCAGCCTCCAGAGTAGCTGGGACTATAGGTGCCCGGCACAATGCCCAGCTATTTTTTTGTTGCAGTTTGACTGGGACCAGGTTCAAATCCACCACCCTCGGTATATGGGGCCGGCGCCCTACCCACTGAGCTACAGGCACCTCCCCAGCACACCAGGTTTCTAACTGAAGTCCTCTCTAGTACCCAGAAAGCTGAGGTCAGGCCATAGCAGAAAGCCCAGCTGCACCCTGACCATGACCTCTGGCCATGCTGGAGCCTGATGATGGGCATGAGGGCCAGGTGTGCCGACTGAGGCTGGACCTGGAAATGAGCTCCCCTCTCTGTGGACCAGGACCTCGGGTCTCAGTGGAGCCTGCGCTTTGTGTGTTCAAGATCCCTTCCTTGCTAAGGAGTCAAGGACCTGGGTCTGGCAGTGATGCTCCTGCCCTCTCCCCCACCCACATTGCAGTCACTTGTCACCACGCCAACCAGCACTGCTCTGACGGAGCAGCCCCCAGGACGATCCCTGGCTGGGCCCTGTTTGCTGGTGAGCAAAGGCAATGTGCCCACAGTGTCCTTTACTGCCCCTTCCTTCCAAAGAGTGACTCTGACCCTGTCCTCCATCCTGTCAATGGTGGCTGCTGCTGGAAGATCTGAGTTTGCACTTCAGGGAGGAAGAGGCCCCTTCCCAGCATGAATGAAAGGCCTTCTGATTTCTGCTCAGCTCCCTCATGAGGAAAGAGATGGAAGCCCAAGGATCCTGACTCCAGCACACCAGCCACAAGGGCTACAACCCAATGACTAATCCAGAACATGAGTGGAGTGACCAGTGCTCAGGGATGAGGCTGGGTTAGACCATAAAGGGCACCAAAGACAGGCCATGACCTTGGATTTTGTCCTTCTAGGTAAGGGCCTAAGGCTGTACACTCAGCCACCTGTCCTAGCTGGAGTTTCTCAGTAGTGGCATGGACATTCAGGGCTGGATAGTTCTTTGTGACAGGACTGTCCTGTGCCCCGGGGGACATTCAACTGTGCCTCTGGCCCCGGCCACTAGATGCTTGTAGCACACGCCTCCCCCAGATGTGACAACAAAAATGTACCCCCGGGGGGCAGAATTTGCCCCAGTTGAGAAGCACTGGTCTGAACTATGAGGTTTGGACCTTTTAGTGTGGAAGACCCAGGTTCTGTCCATCTTGTTGTGGACTCCTCCAGCACATGGCCTGGTTGGCCAGGCTCAAGCTGGTCACAAGCTCATCTGAACACCTGCTAGCAGGAAGCAGAAAAGTCCAAATAAGCAATTTCCTTTTGAACAAGTGATGCAGCATCTGTGGGACCTCTGCTCACATCCCATCAGGGCTGACTCTGCCTCGGCCACGCCTTGCCCCGGGGGGGGCTGGGCAGAATAGTCTTGGGGTGAGGTGCTGGCCAGGACCAGCTTTCACTCTGTTCCCAGAGGAGGGGAAAGTGGATTTCACAGGACAATTTGTAGCCTTGTCACGCCCTCCCACCATGGTCCTCTCTGTGCCCTGCCCTTTGCCTGACACCCTGCCCCGCCTCTCACTGTGCTCCTACTGGCCCCTCTAGGCTCCTGGTCTAGAGGGTGCAGCCCTCACTTCTTGGCTTAGTACAGGGCGCCTGGCACACCCGATCAGCTCCTGCACTGACCAGACAGCCACTCCCACTGCACCCTGATTCACGTGCTGTACCCCAAGCTGATGGTGCCTCGGCTTTCACATTGTTCCCTCATCCTTGAATGCTCCTCCCACTACACCAGTTCTGAGGTCTAACTCATGCAATAGCAAAACTCAAAGAAGATAAATGCATATTTTTCTTTCTCACAAAGGAAGTCCAGATGTAGGCAAACTAGAGCTGGAATAAAGGCCACTGGTGCCTTCAGGGACCTAGGCTCCTGCCAGCTCGTTGTTCTTTCTTCCTGAGCATGTTGCCCTTTCTCTGGGTCCAAAAGGGCTACGAGAGCTCCTTCATCACTGCAGGCAAGGCTGGACTTGGGAGCTGTGATGCTGGAGGATGGGAAATGGATGTCAGGACACAGATCAGCATTTCTGCCACACTCACCTCCTACTCTGTGATCTGCCCTGATGTCCCCAGCAGGGGGATACCAGACATCTTCCCTGGAAGCAGAGCAAGGCCCAGCCCACGGCTAGGTCCAGAAAACCTGTGCTGAAGCAATAAAGGATCAGATGTGACACCCATACCCTCCCCAGCCACCCCTGCTCCTAGAGTGTCCAGTAAGACCCACACAGCGCTGATCTGGTCCCAGCCACTGACACAGGCCTCGGGAGGAAGGCGCAGAAGACAGGGCACATTGCCTAGTGCAAACACTTTTCTCCACACTGTGACTCCACAATGCCATCTAACTTCATGCACCATTCATGCCTCTTAAACCAAGTTACTCCTTAGAAAACAGGACTGAGGGGCTCCCTCCCCCAAGTTCTGCTGAGTGACTAGTCAGCCATATGGGGAGAGGAAATTCACCTCTGGGCTGGGACTAGTCCTTGAGAAGCCAGATTAACTATCTGAAACATAATCACAACTATAGCCATAATCCTATTTGCCAGGTTGATCTCCTAAAAGTTATGGGGTATTTGTTCTTTGTCTGGGGCACCAAGAGCCACAGCTCCAGACTGACCACCAGCTGTGGTGGTGCCTGGGAATCCACGGAACAGGACTCAGGAACAGCGAAGAGCCACTTGTGGCCGGAGCCCCTTGCCTTCAGGGTGGGAAGGCTGCCAGGGTCACACAGTAGCCACGTACTGATTCCAGTAGCCGAAGCCTGAGTTCTTATAGCAGGCTGGGAGCCAGCAGATCCAGCGTCAGTCATATGGCCTAGGGTCCCAGGCCTGGCCTCACCAGTTCCCTCTCTGCCTGAAACCTGCTGAGCAGGACCCTGGGGGAGGATATGCAGACCCAGCCTCCTCAGCCTCTCTCCAGGGGGGCTCCTCATCTCTGCCTGAGGGTACACACAGGCCACCCAGAGGCTATGTCCCAGGCACTAAGCAGCCTTCAACTCAACCCAGAAATGGCTTCATGTCTACGAGGCTTCCAGGCCATGGTTTGGACTATGAGTTGGGTTTGAACCCAGGGCCTCTGCGGAGGCCCTGAGGAACTCCAAGAGCCATTCCTCTCCAACGTGCCTCATCTAAAGGGGTATAGACATAGTGCTGGGAGGATTCAGGAGAGGACACTGTTTACGGCACCCTGCAGTGGCTCTCACAGCCGGCTGCTGGGTCCACAAAGAATAGCAAATGGCTGTTGGGGACATGGTCTGAACAGGGTGTGAGGGACAGTGGGGTGCCAGTCTCTAAGACTCTGAGGGTGCTCACCAGCCGGGTCACTGGGTGCATGACAGCTTAGTGAAGTCTGGCACACCATAAAGTCCCTTAGCAGGAGTGGCTGGGGCTTCCATGACATTCTCCTTAGAAAGCAGACCCAATGTGAGGAAGGTTTGGGGAGGGAGGTAGGAATCAGCTTGACGCAGGTCAGCACGCCTCTGACATACACAAGGAGGTGCCCCCACACACACCCCGCTGATAGAGCTGCTGGATTAACACACGTGCAGGTCAGACAGAAAGCAGTCGGGGCTGGTGGGCAAGACTTGGATTTTAAATCCCACATGTGGGGACAGCAGTGGTGGTGTCCTAGGGCCTTGCAGGCCACTAAGTTATTAAAACATTGCCTGTCTGGCAGGTGCCGCTTTCTCTGGCCAGGGAAGGGTTGTTCCTGGTGGCACTTTGATAGCTCAGAGAAATAGGTACAGACTTTATGAGACCCTGAGGCTTCCATGGTTCCCGATGGGACCCAGATGAGGAGCCTAGGGGACATCCCACAGGGAGAGTGCATGCAGGCTTCCCGCTGTCCAGGCAGAGCCCTCACTCATTTGAGATGAGGGTGGAGAGGGGGACTCATTTGCTGGCACTGATGGCAGCAGGAGGAGGAAAGGGTGGCATCAGCTGTTTGGTGGGCAGGCTATGCTGGCCGGGGCCCAGGGGCCCAGGGAGAAGTAGCAGGTGGTGCTGCCCTTGAGCAGAGATGCCACAGAAAGCACCAGGAGCCCATGCAAGGAGGCACGCACCAGGCACAGGTGTTCAAGGAGGGCTTCCTGGAGGACAGGAGCTGTCACTAAGTCCTGAAGGATGAGCCAGGCACGCAGTCCAAGAAATGGTACACCTGGCTGCAGAGCAAAAGAGTTGAGCAAGAGCAAAGCCCAGGCAGCCTCACAGGCCTCAGCTCTACGCCAGGGCCAGCTGAGTGACTTGCTCTCAGAAGCTTCAGTCCTTTGATCTGTGAAATGGGGTTCCCAGGAGATTCCTAATCTCAGCCACTTGTCCTATGCCCTGGGCTTGGCCCCCACCCTGTCTAGCCACACAGACTGTCCCCAGTGACCACCCTACATCCTTTCGGGCACACTGCCTAGAGCACCCTTCCCCAAGCCTCTTCTCCAGGAGATGCCTCAGACTCCTCTTCAGCCCACGAGGTGGCCTGCAACCAAGGAGCCCTCCTGGTTGTCCCAGGCAGCCTTAGATGTTCCTTTCCCTTGCCCCACACCCGCTTTGTCCTCTCGTCTCAGCCTGGACCACCCCCCTCCCTCGGTACTACATTTCTGTCTCTCCCGGGCTCTAGGAAGATCTGGGGCTAATGGCCTTGTGCACAGCGCCTCCCTTAAGACCTGAAGTGTGTTCAGGAGAGACACAGCAGAACTGCATGGCCAGGGCTACCTGGGCTACCGATGTGGCCAGGTAGAGGGCATTTGGGGCAAGTGCTGTTGTTGTTGATGGTGATGATGATGATGATGGCATGGGTGGGGGTGGTGATGGTGGAGGTGATGGTGGTAGTGGTGTAGTGATAGTAATAGTGGTGGTGGATGGTAGTGGTAGTTCTGTTGGATAACTGGATGGTAGTTGGTAGTGATGATACCATTGGTGGTGGTGGTGGAGATGTTACCCTTGGTGGTGTTGGTATTAGTGGCGGTAGTATTACCACTGGTGGTGATGTTACCGTTGGTAATGGTGGTGTTAGAGAATAAAAAGAAGAAAAATTTTCCTCTCCCAGTTTCCTGGCTCCAGTTCAAAACCTGGATTTGCCCTAATCAGGTTAGAATCTCTGGACCCCAGTTTCCATGGACGTGATGGGGGTGGTGAGTGGTGTTTTAGACCACCTCAGGGAACCCCCCAACTCTGTCCCGGGTTCCCCAGACCCTCTATCTAGGACAAGGGGAGGGGATCATTTTCTTCTTATTGGGTAGAGTCAAGATAAGGTTTGGGCATCGGTAGCTGGGCCAGGCAGAGGGCACTTTGGAATTCAGGTGAGAGTAGGAAGGGGGGGCAGCCTCCTACATGCCAGCGCAGTGGCCTATCCAGAGCCGGAAGCCCACAATGTCATCTGCAAAAGATGGCCTGGATCCCCGAGAGACAGGAACCCAGAGGCAGTTCTGGCATGAGGCCTTGTGACACCTGGCACCCCAAGGCCCCCAAACCTCCTTATTGCACCCCCAGCCAACCCCATTCCCACCTAATCACAAAACCCTAAGAATGGAGCCTGAGTATGTGCCTCCTTGCCTGGACCCATGGTCCCAGGTCCCACCTGCACTTTGAGGCAGTGACACAGGCGCCACCTGAGAAATAGAGGTCTTTGTCCCCAGAACTCACATAAGCAGCTCTTCAGTCCCAGCCAGGCTCTGGCCTCTACCTGGCCCAGGTCCCAATTCCAAGTCATTCCCAACAACTCCCAGTAGACCCACCAGAGGGCGCACTTTGGCAGGGAAAGGATGTGGTGGGGGAAGGGGGGGGCGGGCTGTGAGATGGCTGGGCTGCGCAGAGAGCATAGGACAGGTACAGGATGGGGAGAGCATTTTCTGGATTCCCCAGACATGGCTTTCAGATCTGGACTTGCCTTGTGATCCTGACAGTTCCCTCACTTATCTGTAGTTGTGCTTGCATAGGGAGGTTTGGAGAGGACTCAATGGGACTAGGGAAGCCCTTGCCTCCCCTCTACCCAGGGGAGACTGAGGCCCAGGCAGAAAACTCCCCATGAGGAGTGGTACAAGTATTTGAATCTATGGTCCCCATGGGGCTGAGGGGAATCTGCAGGCCCCGGAATTGCCCTACCCCTTGGGGAACAGAACCCTGGAAAGGGACTCCAGAGCCCTGAGGTGGTGAGGATGTGTGGATGGACTGTTCATCCCTTGTGGTCATCTGCGTGTGGTCATGTGGGCTGCTCCCACCTGCTGGCTTTTGTGGGTGTAGCTGCTGTAAACACAGGTGTGGGTCTGTTGCAGCCCATTGTCCTTCCTCTGGAGCAGTAATTTCCCCAGTGTGCCATGGCCATGAGAAGATCTTAGGTGTGCTGTGAAAATTTTTAAAGATCCTTTAAAATTATTTCCTAAAAAAGTTCAAAGCACTGAGTATATATATTTTTTAAAGTCAACCTAATTTAGTGTGCTGGGGAAGTTTAACTATGGGTTCAAGGACCCCATGAGGTTAAAAAGGTTGACAATCACTGCTCTGGAGCACCTATCTGGGTGTGGAATTGCTGGGTCACAGGGAACTCTGGCTCTTTGCTTAGCTTTTTGAGGAACCACCAGACTGTCTCACTGTGGCAGCACCATTTCACCTTCCCACCAGCAGCGCGCAGGCTCCAATCTCACCATATCCTCACTGATTTTTCTTTTCTGTTGTGTTTTATTGTTATTTTTGCATCCTGGAGGGTGGGAAGTTCTATTTCATTGTGCTTCATCCTTTTTATGGCTGGGTGGCATTGTGCACTCTTTCCTGGGGAGCTTCTCCCTCTCCCTCTTGAGAGATCCAGAAGCCACCCACACCCCCAGTGGATAAGAAAAGTGGGGTAGCCCAGGGGCAGGAAGGGGAGTGCTCACTCATTCAGCAATCTGTTAACAACAAGGACCTACTAAGGGGACTACTATGTGCCAGGTTTTGTGCTAGGAGATTTTGGGGATACCAAAATAAGCACCAAAATGTAATACTTTCACTGAGAGAACATGAAGGCCAAAAACAGGCTGGAGGCTGGGCTGGGGGTAGGGCAGGGCCTACAGACTGGGAAAGGAGCTGGTCCTTGGCTCGGAGCTTGGAGTTCCAGACTGGGCTGCTGGAGTCCAAGGGGACACTCTGTAGACTTCCGTTCCCTGCTCTGACTCAGAGGCCAGCTCCTCCCAGCGGGGTTCAGCAGGGCCACCCTGCTGGTTCATGGGCCTTGGAGCCAGCTCTGGGGTCACAGAGAAAGGGCCAACAGGCTGCATTCACAGGATGGTGTGGTCTGTGGTGAGAACAGGGGGATCATGTCACACTCTGCCTGTCCCTCTTGTGGCCCAGGATTGGCCTCACCGGTGGGCTCCTGCCCTTCCAGAGTGTTGCCAGGGCCGGGGAGCCGAGCTGAAGGCGCCCTGGTGTGTTGGGAGCAGGCAGAGGGGCTGAGGCCGCAAGAGCTCAGCCTCAAGCAGGTGGTGGAGAGACAGGAGGGGCGTGGGTAGGACCACACAGACCTACACAGTCCTCCGGACACAGCAGGTGCCAAGATAGGGAGTTACTGGCCCCCCAGGAAAGGGAGCAGAGGGCACATAAACTGACACCCAACAGGAAGGATCCAGGATAGAGAGGGACTCAGGCCACGTGAGGCTACTGGAATGGAAACCTGGATGACGCAACTTTAAGGAACCTGAAGAAAGCATTGTAGGCTGTGGTCACAGCCCATGCAAAGGCCCCGCGGTAGCAAGGGCAGGCGGGCGAGGGAAAGGGGAGGCAGAAAGATGGGCCTTCTCCCCAACACCAGTAGGGTCCCAGGCTCCGACCATTTTATGGCTGAAATAAACCAGTTTGACTTAAACTGGAGGCGACTCTCCGGGAATCCGGAGCTCTAAATCGCAGCGCCTGGGCAGCGGGTTCAACCCAGGACACGCTGCTCGGGAGAGTTCGCTTCCTGTGCAGCTGGGGGAGGGACGGCCTGGCACCCAGCCACCGCCCGCCAGCTCATTGTCTGCCTGCGGCGACCGGAAGCGGACGCTGCCCGGGCGGGCGGAGCCTGCGGGACCCTGAACCCGAGGCGCACAGCGCATGCGCATAGGCGGCCGGCCCGCGCCCTCCCGCCCGCGCCGCGGCCGTTCTGGCCCCGGCGGAACCCGAGGGGGAACTCAGAGGCTGAGCCCAGAGGCTTGGCCCCGACTCCAGCACTGCCATGCGGCCGGGACCCGCCCCCATCCTCCCACCCACCCAACTCGCCCAAGTTCCCCGGGGAAGATCCTGGGGACCACCCAGTCACCCAGCCTTCGGGGCTGACCCATCATGGCCCTGACTGTATGTAGGTGGCTGCCACCTCCTAGCCCAGAGCGAGGGGGAGAAGGCGGGAGGAGAGAAATGCCAAGACCCAATTTCCACGGGAAATGACTTCAGGCCACTCCTCCCCAAAGAAAAATAAGTCGGCTGCTGGGCCCATCGGAGTTTGGCCCCTCAAGTTTAGAGATTAGGGGGCACAGAGGTCAAATCTGAGAACCCATAAGTGTCCCCTGGGCACTACCCACTAGACCCCAAGATTCAGGGACCCGCTGGGATGTCCTTTGAGGAAAGATAGCTAAGGGTCAGCAGGGGAAGATGGTTCATTTCTCCATAGTTGAATCTGCTGAGATAGTGTGATCCTGCTGCATGGGGTAAACTGAGTCAGCTCAGTGCCCTGATGTCACCGGCCACCTACTGCATCGCTGCTTAGGTACGTGGTCTTGCACACCATCTGTCTAGGCAGGTATCCTTTGGAGGTCCTTTTCTAGTCTGGCTTGGCTTGTCAAGACCTCTGGGTCAGCCACGCTTCTGTGACTCTTGTAGCCACTCCTTGTCCTTACCCCTCACCAGGACCCCAGGATCCACATTATGTCATTTCCACCTACTGGGTTCCCTCTGCCCGGCTGGGAGTGTCTACTCCTGTCCTGTACTGAGAGTCTGAGACCCACTCAGGCCCAGGCCCTTGCCTCGGGATCTGTAACAGTGCCAGGCTCACCATCTCTCCAGAGCCATAGTGTGGGACATGGACCCATGTGGTTAGGGGTCTCATTTCTAGAATCTTCTTTTGTTTATCTTTTAAATATTGTCTCTGCCCCATTTTTCAAAGTATATTTCAACCTCAAAAATTGACCAGGGTCTCCATTATCCCTGCCTGAGATACCTTTCTTTACTCTGCTGCTGTCTGGGGTAAAGTGAAAAGCACCTCCCCACACCAGGTGAGGATGGCCATGCCCAACTGACAGAGGAGTTATTGGGTTCCAATAAATGAGAAATCAGAATTACGTACTCAGTGTGAGCATTGAAGAGTCTGGCATACCCCTCCCTGCATAACCTTCTGTGGCTCCCCATTGCCTCCCTAAAGGACTTGATACCAGCACAGAACACCTGAGCCTCTGGGATTTATCCCCCTTCCCCTCAGGGACACAGGAGTCCTGCCTCCCCACCTCTGCTCACACAAGCCCCTCAACTGATCAGCACATGTTCACAGGCTGGATTCAAAGGGCTTTCTTGGCTCCTTGGCCACAGACGGGCCGTCTGCCTGCCTGGCCTAACCTCTCTTCATGGCTATCTTTTGATCTGCTCTCTCCTCCACTACCTTCCCCTGCCTGCCCCTACTCAGGCTTCAGGTCTCACCTTGGAGCCCTTCCTCCAAGCAGACTCTCCTGGAAGCCCCCACATGTCACCAGACTGCTGCCATCACCAGGACAGAGACCTGAGGGGCAGCATCCAAGGAGAGAGGACGGTGCAGTGGTGGCAGCTCTTTGGCATAAGCTTCCCGCCTGCTGTGCTCAGGAGAGTGGGGGCCAGGCTGCCACAGAAGATGAGCAGAGAATTGAAACAGGACTAGTAATAGAAGCAATGCTGACAGCTGCCACCTAATGCCTGCCACATGCCATCCTTACATCCTTACACAATGCAGAGAGCATGGAGGACACAGAGGCAAGGCGGCACTAACTGTGCCGAGTGGGGTGCAGAGATTCCAGCCCACACTTGGGTGGGAGCATCTCAGGCACCTGCTGATGTGCTTCCCAGAGGGCAGAACTTCGCCTTATGGGAGGGGAGTGGGGGGATGGGAAGATGGATCTAAATGGTTATGAGGACTGAGGAGGCTGGAGGAAGGGGTCAAGGGTTACCTCCTCCAGAAAGGATCTGGGGGTAAAACAAAGATGTCACAGAGCAGGTATTTAAAAGTAGAGGTGAAAGAGGAAGGGAAAGGTAGGGAGGAAGCAGGTCTAGCTATGTGGAGCCTGAAATGAGCTCACAGCTTAGGCCAAAGCTCCCCAGCAGCATAGGCAAAAAGGGAAAGCAGCAGTTTATGCAAATTACTATTCCATAGGTATAGTTGGAAGGCACCAGGTCGTACTCCTGACACTCCCATCCTGGGAAGGATGCCACAGAGGATTGGAGATACCACAATTGGGGATACCTGGGCTGGACTTTGGAGTTTCCAGGTAAAGTAGACGGCCCCACTTACCTGGCCCTCAGCATTCATCCTCACAGCAGCCCAGGCACTTGAGGGTGGTACCCTTCTGACAGTACAGACTGTCTGAGGAAGTGACTGGTCTGCCTTTCCTTCAATGCTATCGTTTGGCTCTATTCTACAGCCTGGCTGGGTCTCTCCTCTTTGGTCGAGCTTGTGACCCTGTGATGGGTGCACTGAACCCTGGACCATGTTCTTGCCACCGTCATCCTATCCAGGTGCCCCTGAGTGCTGGGCCAACACTGGATGACTTAGCCCTGTGTCTGACACACCCTGGAAACTGCCACCTCTATCCTTTCCTGTGCCTGTCTGCTTGGGCTCCTTGCCTCCGAGCAGCCCAGGAAGGTGCTGACCACTGCCCCAGGAGTCCACTTCTGCCTCATGATGCTGCCTGGAGAACCAAGGGCTCAGGTTCCAACCGGGCACACAGGCCTCTCATATGCTGTTCACGAAAGAAAAAGTCACTTCACACCACCCCACCCCCTTGGCAACCCTGCTCCTTTCACCCTGGACAGTTGACAGCTCCATGAAGGCCAGGTGCCAGGGTGCCAGCAGCATTAAGGGCAGGGACACAGGGGTCTCTGTGGGGCAGTGAGTGCAAACTGTGGTGTCAGTTCAACCTTCGGTAGCCACTCAAGCCCACATAGGACAAAACGGTCTCTTTGGGGGCATAAAGAGAGAATACATTATTCTTAGTGAAGCATCACAGGAAAGGAGAAGTAAGAATCCGATGTATTCAACTTTGATATGAAGACAGTTAATGACACAGTGGGGCATGGGGGAAGGGAGACCAGACAGAGAAGGAGGGTGGGGGTGTGGGCAAGGAAAAAAAAAAAAGAAAGAAAATAGTGACTAATTCTCATATATATTGTATTTAATTTTTACCAAAGTATATTACTTAAACATTAATTTTTAATTCAACATGTTAATATGTTGTTTATTATATTGCATCCTCATTTATAAGTGAAATATGTTTGTAATTTCCCCTTTATAATAATATATTTTCTCCAATTCTAATATTGGGTGTATCCAGATTAAGTAGAATGATTTTGAAGTATTTCTTTTTCTATTGTCTATAAGATTTGTCGTGATCTGTTTTTTGAAATTTTATTTTACTTTTGTTTATAAATATTAGTTGTCTATTTTTTTGAGACTTTGGTAAAAAACAAAATAAGAAGAAGTTAACTGATCAAAGTATTCTATAATAGACATACTCCTATCTGACAATGTGAACGTTACTTTCTTTGCATTATTATTATTGCTTAATATTTCGTTGCAGCAATCGTCTGATTTCTTTTCTGAATGTATTTATCTTCAATCGTTCTTCATGAGGTTTTTGTTCTCAGTCCTTATGTTAAAAACATTGTTATTATCATTAATTTTAGCCTTTTTAATTCTGTGAAGGCAAAAGTGGAAACCTAATATACACATGTATAAGTAAGAAAAATAAATTTGAAAAAGACATAATAACTTGATGCACACACAGAAAAATAAAGAGATAATGCGTGAGTGTCTGCGCCAGACGTGGTGGTACACACCTATGGTCCCAGCTACTTGGGGTGCCCCAGAAAGGTGAGGCCAGCCTGGGCAACACAGTGAGACCCTGAGTACCCAGAGAGACTAGTCAAAGTTGCTGTGGGGCTTGTTCAGCACTGTCTGCTGCATTAGCTGTTCACCTCAAAACACAGGTGCTTACAACAGCTGGGATGTCATGGTCACAAGTTCTGTGGGTTCAAGCGGGGACACCTTGTCTTTGCTCCCCAATCTGGACGCTTCTTCACTCTGTATCAACTGGGTTCCGGGAGTGAGTGCCCCAGAGACAGGGCAGCAGGGACGGGCTCTTACAGTCCACCCGGACCTCACATGGCACTCCCACCACCTGCTCACAGAGGGGGGTCTCAGGCCCACCCAGCCCCAGGGGTGGGAATTAGACCCCCCCTTGATGGGGGCACAGTATGGTTGTAGAAGACATTGGGGAGATGATACAACAGCTAGGGGCCTTCATCCCCCTGGCTTCCAGGGCCTACTTCTATATCAGGAAAATGGCCTGGTGGCTCTGGCCGGTGCTGCCCTGTCCTAACCGACGAGGACCATTCTCTAGCAAGACTGCTGCAGTCTTGCTTCTTCTGGCCCTTGCTGGCTCCCCTCTTAACCCCTCCAGACCAGCTCTCCATCAGCTGCAGCCAGGCTGGCCCTGAGGACATGTCCACAGGCTCTCTGTGCTGGGCCTAGGCTCTCTTCCGCCTGGCCTAGGTTCAGGGGAGGCACTGGCAGGAAGCCCAAGGCTCCTCCAGCAGAGTCCAGGCTCTTGGCACTGCCCGCCCTTCCCCCACCCATGGCATTGGCCTCCACAGTTGGCCCCTTCCCATGTAGCACTTCCTGAGTTAGCCCACGCCTTTGTCCCTGTACTAAACATTCCTCAAGTGACCCAAACTGCGGGGACTCTCTGCTTCCCCAGGAATCTGAGAGGGTGGCCAGTGTTCCTGTGGCCCCACCGTCACCCACAGGTCCACTTGGTGGCTTGCCCCTTAAGACTCTCACAGAGTTGCATGGAGGGGACAGGGCAGTTTTAACTCCACAAAGTCTAGGGCCCGGTGGGGGAGCCGGCGCCAAGCAGACAGCTGAATAAACAGCAGCGGTCCTGTTTCCAGGCCCCCCGCAGCCTGGCTGCCCTAAACACAGGACTAGAGGCCACTCAAGGCCAAGGGTGGGACCATATCCCTCTGTGGAGATGTCAGCACCCCTCCCCCCAGCCCAACTTCCCCACTCCAGTTCCTAAGTCCCTCAGCTGAGCCTCCGTCCAGAGTGTTCAGACCCCACATCCCAGGCCCGGCTCAGCTTTTGCCCTGGGACCTTTTCGTCTCACTTGATGTTTCCAGCTGCAGAATGGACTAATAACACTCCCCCTCAGGGCATAAGGGCAAACACGGTAGTGGGTGTCAAGGGGAAGGGGAGATAGGGGAGGCGCAGGGTGGGGACCAGACTGCAGAAGGCTTGAGAGGTGCCCTGAAGACTTGAGCTGTCCCCAAGGGCTGGGGCAGCCATCACCATTCCTCAGCTTGGCCCAAAGAAATATGGAGAAACTCAGGGATCTAAAAGTAGACCTGCCATTTGATCCTGCAATTCCTCTACTAGGTGTATATCCAAAAGACCAAAAATCACTTAATAACAAAGATATTTCCACAAGATTATTCATTGCAGCTCAATTCATAATAGCCAAGTCATGGAAGAAGCCCAAGTGCCCATCGACCCATGAATGGATTAACAAATTGTGGTATATGCATATCATGGAATATTTTTTTTTTTTTTTTTT
>NW_003852402.1:3482929-3498714 GCF_000181295.1 Otolemur garnettii | reverse complement strand
CAAGTAGCTGGGACCACAGGCGCCCGCCACAACGCCTGGCCATTTTTTGGTTGCAGCCATCATTGTTGTTTGGCGGGCCCGGGCTGGGGATTCGAACTCGCCACCTTAGGTGTACGTGGCTGGCGCCTTAGCCGATTGAGCCACAGGCGCCGAGCCCATATCATGGAATATTATGCAGCCTTAAAAAATGGAGACTTTACCTCTTTTACATTTACATGGATGGAGCTGGAACATACCCTACTTAGTAAAGTATCTCAAGAATGGAAAAAATTATATCCAATGTACTCAGTACTACTATGAAACCAATTTACAATCACTCATACTTACATATGAAGAATAGATCACAACTATGGCCCAGGATGAAGGAGAGAGGAGGGGGGATGGGAGGGAAGGAAGCAGCTCAGATTGAGGGAGGGTGAATGGTGGGATCACACCTATGGTGCATAATGCAAGGGTACATGTCAGATCTATTAAGTATCGAGTATAAATGTCTTAACACAATAATTAAGTAAATGAGATGAGATATATATTAACTAGTGTGATGTAAATGTTCCTAATTCTATGTGAAATCACATTGGACCCCATAAATGCATTAATGTATACATGATCTATGCATTTATGATAAAATGAAAAAGAAAGAAACTGCTCTGGTGGCTGCTCCTGGTGGAGGGAGGGGCAGAGGCTGGAGGCTGGAGACTCTCCTGGGATAGTGCAGGGCTTCAGGGTCTGGGCCAGAGGAAGGCAGGTCTGGGGGAGGGTGAGTTGGGCAGATCCTGGGCAGGTGGGAACCAGGACCAGGCCTGATGGGCAGCACTACTCTCACTGCCCTTTTCCCCCATGTCTCTGGAATTCAGAGACTCAGCTTCTGGGGATCAAGGAGCAATGTCAGGAGTGTGCTCCCTTGAGGGTACTAGCCATCACCTTGGGGAGATTATTATTTTGATTTTATCCCCAAATAATCATATGGTGGCTTTTCTATTCCCTCCAGCTTTGCAGGGCTTCTGAGCTTTGAGGTAACCTCCTCTCCTGTCTAGATGCCCTGGGCTGGACACAAGAAAACAGGCCCAGGGGTAGAGTGGGAGAGACTCCACAGGGGTGACAGGGGGCCCAGACATCTCCTTTCTGCACCAGGCCCCATCTAGGCAAAGCTCACCTCATCCTCCCCCCCATAGCCATGGCCATCTGCCAAGGGGACAAACAGTTGGCTCTTCTCAGCCCTCTGGCCTCAAGCCACCCAGGGCAGGTGCAGACCTCATCCTGGTCTACACCAAAGCCTCAGTGTGCATTGGTTGTGGAGGGGGCTTCACTCCTACAGCCCCTCCACCTAGAAGGCCGTGCACTTCTTTAGGGTAAGGTGAGCTCCTCCTATTCTCTAGCCAAGCCTAGGGACACTGCCCCAAGCCTCTCAGGGATGAGTAGCTGTTTCCCATGCCAGGCTGCCTGGGAAGGGCAGACAGGTGACAGCACATCAGGAGGCCCCAAGAGCAGGGCCCCCTCAGCCTTCTTTGAATTTCTGGCCCTGGCTTATGCCATCCCGACCAGCAGTCATGGTCCCTAGGATGTATCTAGGGTTTCCTGGGATGTATCTAGTGTTTCCTGGGTGCTGTGTCTTCCCACAGTCTTTTGTGAGCTCTGGGAGGCAGGACTGTCACTAACTACCCTGACAAAGCACAGAGGGAAGTTGGGTGAGCTGCCTAGCAGTGAAAACCTGGCCCCAACTCTGCATCCTGCCAAGGGATGCTGGATAGTGAGAAGAGGACCAGCAGCTGGGCACGAGGGACTTCATTCAGAGGGAAGAGGGGACATAAATGACACTGGGAGTGATAGCAGGCACTGGCCTCAGGGGCGGGTCCCTCAGGGAGAGCCCCTGTGGAGAGGAGCAGTGCTCCTATCAGATCAGCAAGATGGCCCTGCCCGCCCCTTCCCAGGTGAGAAGCAGGGACAGATGCCTAGGGACCCACCTCCCCCATCCCACCGCTCATCTGCTTTCTGGGGGGTTCAGTGCAGCAGACGTTGGGCCACAGACTGGCACCTTGGACTCTGGCCCGGGTCCACCCCAGTTCTGCATCCAGCCCATCCTGAGCCTGGTAACTCCTCTCTACCTGGGCCCCATTTTCCCCTCCAGCAGCAGCAGGTGATGGCCCTTCCAGTGTAACACACTATGGCTCTGGGGGCCGCTGCTGTGTGCTTACCATGTGGGTATCTAGGCAAGGGCCCCGAGAGTCAGGGAGGGAAAGGAGGATCTGCATGTAGAGCTCAGACACATTTCATAGAGGCCGGGGAGGTGAGAATGTCAGGAGACTGGGGATAGGAGGGTAGCCCTGGCAGAGGTGCCCAGAGTGCAAGGACCTGTGCACGGGGTCGGACCAGGCACTGTTTGGCCTTCCCATCCCCCACCCGATGATGAGCAAGAATCCAACTTCAGGTTCTCAGAGGGTGATGGGGGGTGGGGTCAATCCAGCTTCTAATCCACCCCTTGGCCCAGAATGTGGTCTTGGGCATTTTGCTGGGGCTCTGAGCCTTCCTTCCTCTTGTGAAAGCTCCTCTCCTGGGTAATAGGAGCAGGACCCTGGCAGAGGCCTGCCTAAGGTGGGCTCTGCATGTGAGGGCCTGGTCCTAGGGCCTGAGCCAGAGAGGGAACGAGGCTCAGCCTGATTGCTCCAGGACTCAAGTGTGGCCTGGGTGCTGGCTCCACTCTGTCCGTCAGACACCTCTCTAGCGCCACTGCTGCACCCAGGGCCCTAGGTGGGTACCCCAAACAGACATCTTCCTGTTCCTGTGAATCAGGCCCTTCTCTTCCTCAGTTCCCTCATTTGAGGAGCTGGCTCTTGTCTCAGTGACCACTCCCACCCTCCCCTGCCTAATCCTGCCCTCCTGAAGCCCCAAGTGGCTGCCATGGGGGAGGGGAGCAATTTTCCACTGGAGATACCCACTTCAAACATTGCAAGCCACTCAACCCCTTCAGGATCTGCTCCCCCAAACCTAAGACTCCCCAGCCCCAGAGTGGCAGTCACAATACCTCTCTTTCATGTAGGTGTGTAATAAGGCAAGGAAATAATGCAGGTGACACTTTCAGCCAGGGCTTCCAGAGGGGGTGCCTGAACTGAGGGTGCCCCTAGCCCTATGATGTCCATGCATGCCCTATGGGTGTCCATGACCTTGTGGGTACCCATGGACTTGTGGGTATTTGTGGCCCCTTGGGTGCTGGAGACGTTGTGGGTTCATGGCCCTGTGGGTGTTCATGGCCCTGTGGGTGTTCTTGGCCCTGGGGATACCTGTGAACCTCTGGGTATTTGTGGCCCTGTGGGTGCACGTGACCCTGTGGGTACTTGTGGCCTTGGGGGTGTCCATGACCCCATAGATACTTTTGACCGTGTGGGTATTTCTGGCCCTAGGAGTGTCTGTGACCTGTGGGTGTTCCTGGCCCTGGAGGTGCCTGGGACTCTGTACTGGGCCACTATGTGTCACTATACCCACCAGGGGGCAGCAGAGGGGAGCAGTTCCACTTCAGGAGCCAGAGGCGGGTTCTCCCCAGCCTGTGCTTTGTGCAATGGAAGCAGGAGGGGGGACTACAGGGCCCAGTGGGGTCACTCGGGGCCAACAGAGGAGATGGGTGCGGACCCTGCACCATTCAAGCCAGTTGGGCCCTCATCTGGTCAGGCGGGAACACTGGACTGAGCTGTAGCCATCTCCTCCAGCACCAAAATCAGGGCAAGGCCCAGCAAGGCTGTGCCCTCTCAGCTGTCATCCCAGGGCACCAGACCTGAAGGGGTCTGAGGTCCTGTTGAGGTCTTCCCCAGCTCTGCTTCCCATTTGCACATGGGGAAATTGTACAGTTCGAGTTGGAGGGCAGGCCCAGTCGAGAGGCCTTGTTCCATCAGGACACCATTAGGTCCCCTGCTGGGCCCACCTCTGGTGGGTTACAACTGAAGCCTCCCCAAGATGTTTCAGGTGCCAGGTCACTGTAGCCGCCGGCCTCCTGCAGCTGCTGGTTTCCAGTTCTTAGTGTCCCTTCCCAACCTGGGAGGTCTGGGGGGTACTGGGTTGCACTGGTCCCCAGCCCCTGGCTGCGCTGCACAGGGTCTGGCAGGGAGTGGGTGAAATGTAGGCGAGGCAAGTGACTCACTCCTTGGGTCACTTCCCTGCTTAGTTCCCATCTCTTTCTCTGGGGCAGGTCCCACTTGCAGAGGGGCCTGGCAGGGCAGAGGGAAGGGGCTGCCACCTCCTATGATGCCACTAGAGGCCAGGAGAGGGACCCACAGGGTGGGCAGCACAGCAGCCTCCCTTGTGGCCAGCTCAGTGTGTCCCGTGGCTACAACACAGGAGGACAGGCAGCTGCGCAGTCTCGCCTTCTCTGTGCCAGAAAAGACTTGTGTTCCGGGAACAAGTAGCTTGGCAGGTTGGAGCAAGTGCACAGCTACCTCCCCCCCCCCCACCCCGCTCCCCAGTGCTGCACGGACACAGGCCTACCCTTGCCACCCAAAGTTGCAGGGGGGAGCAGAACTTGGACTCTCACGGGCACGGCCTCTGTCCACAGATAAGCCCAGGGCTCTGAGGATCAGGGCGAGGGTGCAGGCCTCAGTCTCAGCCTGGGGGCCGCACCAGTTCGAGGCCAGGAGATAAATAAATGGGAGAAGAGCTGGGTTCCCTGGCTGCCTCGGCATGCCACCCTGAGCCCCGGCCCCTCCGGCCAGCTCAGCCCCATTTGGCGGCATGCGGCAGGCAGGGCCAGGAGGCCGCGGCAGCCATCTTCCAGCCTAGCTGGGGCCCGGCCAGCAGCGCTTCCCAGCAGCCTCCTCCCGCGCTCCGAGCTGCATTACCTCATCGGGAAGCCATTCCAGAAAGGAGTGCAAAGCCCCTGGGAGTGGGAGTGGGAAGAGCTTTGCAAGGGCCCTCCTGGCAGCCTCGGTGCCAGACGAGGGCAGGCGTCACGCCTCCGGGTGTCTGCCTGCCGAGCCACCGCTGGGAGGGCAGCTGGCTTTTGTCAGCATTTCGGGGTGACTGGGCTGGGCTGCAGCAGGCAGGCAGCATGGCACTGCCTGTGCCAGCCAGCTACCAGGTGGGCAGAGGATTTATTCTGAGAGCCAGAACTAAACGGCCAGATATGAGGGGAAGCCAGGTATGAGCTAAATGGCAGCAGCCAAGCACTGACCCCTTAATTCTGGGCCTCATGTTCTCCTCAGTCCCAGTCCAACCTTCTCCCCCAGCTCCTGTCTTCCCCATCCTATAGCCACAAAGTACATAAGACACATGTGAGCACGTGGCTATACTCCCTGCTGCCTACTGATGTAAATAAGAGGCCACCCTGCCCACAGCCAGCCCTAAATGGTTCTTTCTTGAAGTCAGGGCAGAGAAGGGTTGGGGACTACAGGGGCAGTGGGGGTGCCAGGAGGGAGGACCAGTGTCCTGACCTGAGGGGCAGGCCCTAGCCCTCCTGTCCAGTTTGGATTCTAGAAAAACCTTGTGGGGCCTCAGTTTTCCCATCTATAAAATGGGGCTAATAATGCCCATACCAGAGAATAGTTGAAAGAACTTAAGAAATGGCATAGCAGGCACAGGTGGACAGGCAGCTGCAGGGATCCCATGGTAAGCGCCAGCACCAGCCCTCCTGGGCCAGCCTCTAGTCCTCAGGCTGTCTAGGCCAGAGGGGTCCTCTGAAACCACAGGACATTTTGGTAGACTTCCCCAAAGAGAAACCTCTTGCCTCAAGGTAAGTGAAAGTGTCCTCCAGCCCCACCCAACTGCCTAACTCACCATACCTCTTCCTAAACCCCATCCATCTGGAGAACTCCTACTCACCCTGCAAAACTTTGTGTGAGACGCCTCCCCCACCTGAAATGCCTCAGGTGAGCACACTGAGAAACAAAGAAGAATATAATGTGTGAGCATGTGGGCATGGTTCCAAAGTGAGGTGCATCACACTCATGGTTGTCCCTGCGGCTAATTAGAGAGATCATGACCAAGAACACAGCAGTGGGCAGGAAGTATTACTGGGGATAGGAATTAGCCAGGAAGTTTTTCTGGCTTGAGATTTAAACCCAACTTTGGCAGATGGTAGAATTTCCAAAGCAGAGAAGAGGAAATTGGAGACTGGTGTGGCATTTTTTAATATGGCTGCAAAGTCCTTGGTCCTCCTTCTCATTGAGGCGCTGTGGTCTTGCTTCCTGAGTCCGGGAAGGCTTATGACTCCTTCAACCAACAGAATGTGGCAGAAATACTGCTGGGTGACTTCCAAGGCTGACTCAGAAAGGGCCATGCAGCTTTCACCTTGGAGTCCAGAGTTGCCAAGTAAGGATGCTCAACCACCCTGAGACCTCCACACTGTGAGAAAGCCCAGGCCACATGGACAGATCACATGGGGTGTGCAGGTTGGCAGTTCAGCCTTCCAGTCTCATCCCAGCACGGGTACCAGCCATGCGAATGGAGAAACCAGGTTGGAAGCAGATCCTCAGGTGTTCCGGCCCCAGCCGTTTGAGTTGTCGCAGGTGCGGCCCTGGGTAATGGAGAGCAGACCAGAGCTTTCCCCACTGTGCCCTTTCAGGACACTGACCAGGAACTCGTGAGCATGATAAAATGGTTGTGGTATTAGGTTACTGTCTGGGGGTGGGTTGTTACATTGCACTAAATGGAACAGGTAAGAAGCTCAGAATTTCTCAGTGTGTAAAGCCACCCACACAGGCCCTGGAAGCAAGATTGTCCAAACTTGGAGTTCAGTCCCAAGGACAGATACTCTCTGCATTCCCTAGTCCAGCCTGGTGTGTGTGACCAGTACTAGGGAAACGTTCACTAAAGGAATAGTGTCCAGCCTCACTGCAGCCTCACTGGTGCAGCTGTTCCTGAGCCATCCCCAAAGCCTGGAGGAAGGCTCCCCACCTCAGAACTGTGGGGCTTCGCAGACCAGATCACTGTGAGCCCAGACGCTCTGGAGATTATGCAGGTTCTCTGCGGCACGCCTGTCTCTCTGGGTCTCAGTTTCCCTACCTATGGAATAGAGCGCTGAACTCTTAATCTTTCTGGTCCCACTTGCTCCTAATCCACCTGACTGGAGCTGGTCATTTCCTCTCATGAGTGTCTCCTCCCATGTCCTTCTATCCATGTGACTCTGCATGCCATGACGGTGGGGATCATGACTGCAACCTCATCACTGTATGCTCGGCACCTGGCTCCCAGCAGCTGGCCAGGGCAAAGGACGGATGCCACTGTTGTTTTCTGAATGAATCAATAAGTGAGTCAATCCACGGAATGAACAAAAGAAAAAACTCTTTCTATACCCATTCATTCAATCAATTACTCCCCCCAAACACCCACTAAGAATTCCCTTATAGCACCCCAAGGAGCCTGCTTTTGCTGCCTCACATGATGGGGGGCTCACCATCTTTTAAGATACCCTATTTCATATTGGGAGAGCTCTGATCAGAGAGTATTTTCCTGAGCTGGCCTCCTCCTTGGGCCCCACAGGGGAGTGGCTAGAGAAGGGAATGGGGCTAAGACAGAGGAAGGTGCCCTCAGTCCCCACAATCCCCAGAGCCTGTGTCTGGTGAGTGCTGAGAGCAGGTGAGGGGACTCCAGAGCACCAGAAACCCCTTGGCTGTATCAGCTGAGGTCCCAGGGTAGGCTGGGGCAGGGGCAAGGGCAAGGGCAGTGAGTCCTGTTCTGCCCAGGGCCCAGCTGGGGCAGGGCCAGCACACCAGGAGGTCTGCAGAGACTGAGAAAACAACTGGGCGGGAGCAGAGCTGGGCAGGACAGGTGGTCTGTGCTGTTTCCATGGCTTCCGTGCCTCTGCAGCCTAACTGGCCTGGGAAAAACAAGCCGGGCACTGAGCAAATAGCACCATGGCTGCTCTGGACAAAGGCTGGGCTGTTGAGGTGCTTGTGGCAGCCAACTGCGCCTCTCTGGCGGGACATTGGTTTAGACTAGGCCCATTGGGGCTGAGCTGCCAGGCCCACAGCTTGTCCCTTGGGTCCCTGGGGAACAAGCTGGGGCTGGCAGCAGGGATAGGGCGTAGGCGAGGAGGGGCCAAGGGCACAGGGGTAGGTAACAGCCCAGCTCTGCCTCTGGGGCGTGGTCCCCTTGCCCAGCCTGCCAGGGATTAAGATGGGAGGGGCTCCCTGGGTGAAGGTATAGAACTTTTTTCTCTGTCCCTGGGTGAGGCCAACAGCGCCTGGGGGGCCAGCAGCAGCATACGGACACCCCCAAGAGCAACCCATCAGGGGCCCATGTGGGAAGGGTATTTCTGCTTTTACTGTGGACAGATGCTGTCTCTGGCCTCAAGCCAGGCAAACCCAGAATGCCAGAGTGCCATACAGAGAAGCAGCCCTCACCCCACAGGGATGGAGATGGGGACAAAAGCCCTCAGCTGGGGCAACTCAGAGGCCGGCTGAGCCCAGGCACCCTGGGCAGTGCCTTGCACCCCTCCCTGCCCCTGCCCCTGCCCCTGCCCCTGCTCCTGGAAGCTTTGCTTCATGTTCAGCTTCTGGGGAGAAACAGAGCAGGACAGGAGCAGACAGATAGGTCCTGGAGTTCAGGGATAGGAGGTATGACCCTGTGTAGTCCCAAAAATTGTGACTGGGCAGGCGAGATAACCTGCTCCTCAGATGGGCACTGAAGCTCGAAGGACCCAGAAGCATAGGCCAAGGGATGCTGGGCTGAGAGGAAATAGGGAAGGGGGGCCCAGGCAAGGGGTGCTGCCCCAATAGCAGCTCCCAGACCTACAGAAACCCTGACCTGTCCCTTTGCCAGTGCCCCAGTGGGCTCCTGGGTCCGCCTCAAGCTGCCCCTTGACTAGACCACCTGCCTGCAGGGGAGCTGGGCCTGGGATTCCAGCCACAGCCTGGAGGCAGTGGGGAGTGGCAGCTACCCCACACAGGGGCATGCTCTGGGGAAGCTGACCCCAAGGTAGGCTTTGGCAAGCAGGAAGTCAGTCAGGGATGTGCTGGGCCAACACAGTGGACCTCAGAAAGGGGTGCAGGGTGGAGGCAGAGGTAGCAGTGTGGCAAGCCTGACACCGTGCCAGCTCTGGGCAGAAAAGACCAGGCCATACTCTCCTAAGGCAGCCACTGTTGGGTGGGGTTGACCTCCAGGCAGCCATGACCTTGAGCCTGGATGATCTCCGTGGCTGGAGGCCAGCCCTGTAGAGGCTGTGGCCAAGGGCTGTGCAGCTAGAGGGACTCCTCTGTTGGTGCGAGAGGCCCAGAGCTCCCACCTCTGGCACTGCCTGGGGCCTCCCTCCTGCCCGCATGTCCCTTGCATCCTGCAGGCCCCACACTTAGCCTCCTGCCACTGCACTGGTGCCCTCCGCAGTTGCCTGCTGGCGATCTGGGTGGGCTGCACCTCGAATGGTCATCAGCCTCATGACCATCTTGGCACCCTCACCTTTGTCTGCAGCCTGAGCCCCGGCACCTTGGTGGCCTTCTTTAGGGCACCAGGCCTCGCTATGCTGTACTCCGTCCACCCTGGCTACCTGGGAGGCATCCCTAGCCTTGGCCTCAACTCCCAGAGTACAGCCTTTTGCCAGCTCTAACCACTGGTAGCGTGGCACACAAGGGCTTGGGGTGAGTGTGGCAGTGTCCCTAGGCCCTCCGTGAGCATGAGGAGTGAGTGACACACGAGTGAGTGAATGGCGTTAGGGTCCGTGACCAGTTTCATTATAACTGATGTCGGTGGAGGGTTTTCACCTGCTTGGGGCATCCATGCCTTTCATTTCCTTTTTTTTTTTTGAGACAGAGTTTCACTTTTGTCACCCTTGGTAGAGTGCAACGGCATCACAGCTCACAGCAATCTCAAACTCTCAGACTCAAGCAGTCCTCTTGCCTCAGCCTCCCGAGTAGCTGGTATAAAGCGCCTGCCACAATGCCCAGCTACTTTTAGAGGCAGGGTCTCACTCTTGTTCAGGAACCTATGAGCTCAGGCAATCCATCCACCTCAGCCTCCCAGAGTGGCTTACAGGCGAGAGCCACTGAGCCCAGCCATCCATGCCTTTCTATACACTGTCCTCAGAGCTCCATGACAAGTGAACCCTGAGGTCAGAGGCTGCAAAACCCATGCAGAAAATGTGTTTGAAATCTGAGGGGAGGAAAGAAGCCAGGAAGGAGTAAGACTCACCCGCATCGTTCCAAGGAAGGAGTGCTGGGTGGCAGACCTGAGTAGGTCCGTGGGACCCGGAGCACCCCGTCCCTTCCTGAAAGGCCATGGGGCAGTCCCCTGTGAGTCAGGGCCCAAGTCAGCCCTGTCTGCCTTCCCAGCGTCCCTGCCCACCCTGCAGCCTGGGTGCTGCTCAGCACCTCTGTGGTCATGAGCTCCAACCTCTTCCAGGACACCTTCCCAGGGAGATAGGTCACCAGACTGCAGTGCAGGTCATTCTCAGATATCTACCTTGGGGGTGGGGTGGATAAAAAGAGGTCCCCTGGTCTCTGACAAGCCACCGTCTCTCCCTCCTGCTTCTGGGGCATCCTGCTTTCCTGCCACCAATGCTGCTGTGCTGTGTCGCACCCTCCCACATGCCTACCTGCTCATTCAGACCTGCTCATTCAGGCCTGCTGCACCCCACATCTTCTTGGGAGCCTCTTCCTATCTCTTCAGTGCCTCCCACCATGCCCTTCTCTCCAGCAGGCTCAACACTCTTACTTTTAAGGGAAAACTCACCCTTGGCACCACATCCACTTCTACAGGGGCCCCCTTCCCCCTCTTCCATAGCCCTATGCAAGTCCTGCTTATCTTCTCATTGGGTGACTGCTCCCTGACTCTCCTGCCTGTACAGTGCTGCCCAACCCAGCCTTCCTCGTGTTTCTGAGGCTGCCACAAGGAGGGTTGGGATGGAAGAGGCCTGGTGCTCTCACCTCACTTTGGGTGGGCTCTGTTGGGCTGGCGTGTATCCATTCCAGGGTGGGGCCTCTTACCTCCTGCAGCTGCCCCCTATCTCCACGGGGGTCAAAACCCAGGTGCGTTGGGATCAAGAATGCCTCCTGGGATGTCCCAACTCACCCCATGAGGACTTCCAGGAGCTGGTATGGGGCACCAGCCACTTCTGACCTCTGTCTTGCTCCTTGTATGGGAGGGCTGGGCTTCTCTCACAGTCCTGAGGGCAGAGGCAGACGTTAGCCCCTGGAGGGGGTCACTTCCAGACCCCACCAGATGCCCTAGCCATCTGGACTCCTCAGCTCACTACCTTTGCTCCCACCCAGACCTCAGCCACTGTCACTCCTCACCTGGGCACTGCCAACGTCCCTCCAAGCTATCCCCAACCCCAGCAGCCCAGAGGATCTTTCCTTTGTAAGATGTTCAGATCTCACAGGTCAATCTGCCCCTAGCCAGCCCCTCCGCAGTTCCAGATATCACACCAGCAACAGCCACAGTGTCAGGCTAGCAGACACCTTCTGTGGCTGAAAAGGGAGAAGCTGTTTTCATTTTACTTTATCTGATTATGAATGAGGTTAATCCTTTTCCACTTAAAAACTTTCCTTGTGTTTAATTGGATCTTTGTCTTTTTCCTTTCTCAGGTATACGAGCTCCTTTTTGTACTTAACACTGTGTCGTACAAGGGCTGTCCGGAAAGTATCCAGCCACCCCTTCTCATAGGGGCTGGCTGCCACGTGGCTGGATACTTTCCGGACAGCCCTCCTATATTATGCATTCTAATTTTTGTAGACAAAGAGTAATGTTAGAGGTAAAATCATGATTCTCATGCAAATAGAAAATGAACACCCGTTGAGGCTTTATTTAACTCATTCATTAATAAAGGAGCCAATGTGATGTTAAAACCAGTTCGGAGGAGGAGTGGAAGGACAGGTATGTGCGGGCAATCTGGAATGCAGACACGGATTTGCTAGTCGGTCCAAAACTGCTTCATATCCTATAGGGCAATAAAGTGTACTATTCGGGGGTTATCATTTCCACAGAACAGAGTCCAATTGTATCTCTATAGATCAAAATTAATTTTCATTCTACAGATAGCATCATTTGCCTTGTAATCAGTCTACTCTGATAGTGCTATCAGATATCACAGTTGATAGCATCACAGGTAAGGAAGCACCAGAGGGTCTGCTAGGCAGATGCCAACCAGCACGCCACTGACAGGGCACCCTGCAAACCCATCTCCACACCTACGTTTTTTCCTTCATGTGACTTATCTTTTCACTTTGCTGTCTTTGTCAGAAAGAGATCAGGCTTTTTGAATCTTTTTTTTATATACGGAGAATCTCACTTTATTGCCCTCGGTAGAGTGTCGGGGTGTCATAGCTCACCAACCTCAAAATCTTGGGCTTGAGAGATCCTCTTGTCTCAGCCTCCCAAGTACCTGGGACTACAGGTGCCTACCACAATGCCTGGCTATTTTTAGAGATGAGATTTCACTCTTTCTCAAGCTGGTCTCAAACTTTGGAGCTCAAGCAATCCACCCACCTCTATCTCCCAGAGTGCTAGGATTTCAGGAGTGAGCCACCCGGCCAGGCCCCATGCTTTTTAAATATTAAGACATCTTTCAATACATATAGAAATACAATTCTTTTCTACTAGATTCAAAGTCTTGTGTTTCCTATTTGAGTCTCCCAGGATGGCCCCCGCTCATCCTGAGGTAGTCTCCCCCAGGTCTCCGCCTCTCAGGTCCCACCCTCCTGTGCCTTTCTTCTTCCTCAACTCCTGATCCAGGCTTTCTGGGGAAAGGGCAAACTGTCTTCTTTTCTACCTTTTGATATAAACTCTATGTTCTGCTCTCTCTGGCCATCGACTTTGAAGAGCAAAAGCTTACTTCATTGGCAAAAAATGTCTTACAAACAGTTTAGCAATCCTAGTCCTCTTTTTTTTTTTTTTGAAATAGAGTCCCACTTTGTCACCCTGGGTAGAGTGCTATGGCATCATAGCTCACAGCAACCTCAAACGCTTGGGCTCAAGCGATCCTCTTGTCTCAGCCTCCTGGGTAATGGGGACTACAGGAGCCTGCCACAATGCCTGGCTATTTTTAGAGAGGAGGGGGTATTGTTTTTTTGCTCAGGCAGGTCTCAAACAATCCACTTGCCTCAGCCTCTCAGAATGTTAGGATTATAGGAGTGAGCCACTGCACCTGGCCTGTCCTAGTCTTTTTTAAGAAAATGTGGGGGGAATCAAGGGGGACATTCTCTCCCTACACACACAGCACGTGGCGAGTCCATTCTGGACTCAAGTCTCTTCTCCTTTTAGTTATTTGAACACAACTTCACCAATTCTGGCTGCCACTGCAGTGAGGTCTTACAGTAGAGTAAGGCAAGTTCCCACCATCTTACTCTTCTGCTTCAAACTCATCCAGGCTGCTCCTGAACTTCTCCATTTCCATATGAATTCTAGAATTGCCTGTCACACAGACCCCATTTTTTTTCACATTTCTTCAGACATCTAGTGTCAATTTCCTTGCATGTTTTGTGCTACTCCAACTGGACACAATTTTTATTACTTCTTCTAACTTTTGACTGCTAGCAAATAGGAACACCACTTGTGATGGATGAGGATCTTAAGTCAAACTGATGAATTTTCTTCTAGAAATGACCTTCCTTTATCGACTAGTAGCTTTAGGAATTTTTTTTCTCTCCCTCTTTCCTACCTATTGTGAAATTCCACTGTAATGCACATTGGTGTGGAATGATGAGATTTTAATGTTCGTCCTTCGTGTCTCCTGTTTGACATTCACCGAGCTCTTCCCACCGGCAGCCTCATCTTCCTTCAGTCCTGGGGATTTCCTGCGTCATACGGTGCAAACCACTAATATGTGTGGATTCCCTTCCCTTCCCAATAATATCCACTCTTGAAACTCTAATTAATGAAGCAGCCTCTAGATTCATCTTTCTTTTTTAATAAAAAGCCAGCTCTTGAGCGGCGCCTGTGGCTCCAAAAGGGTAGGACGCCGGTCCCATATGCTGGAGGTGGCAGGTTCAAACCCAGCCCCAGCCAAAAAAAAAAAAGTTAAAAAAAAAAGTTAAAAAAAAAAAAAAGCCAGCTCTCAATTGTGTCACAATTCCCCTTTATGGAACAAGTCATTTTTCCCCAAAATCTTTCAAAATTTTCCCTTTTCCTTTGACTTTCAGAAATTTAACTATGATTTGCCGAGGAGTGATTTTGCCTGTGTTTACCTTCTTCCTTGGGGTCAGTAAGTTAATGTTTTCCACTAATGTGGAGAAGTTTTCAACCATTATTCCCTCAAATTTCTTCTGTCCCTCTGTCTCTTTCCTCTCCTTCGGGGACTCCAGCCACACGCCTTTGTGCTACTTGGTACCGTCCCAAAGGTCTCTCAAGTTCTACTTTTTTTTCCTCCAATCTTATTTCTTTCCTTTCTTTGGGTTAAACACTTTCTGCTGATTTTCTTCGAGTTTACTGATCCTTGCTTCTGCCCTCTAGAATTGGAGGCCCACCTAGTGAACTTTTAAAAATTTCATTCTTACCCTTTTTAGTTCTAGAATTTCCATTAATCCTTTCTGCTTATCTGTAGAAATTCCCTGTTAACTCGTGGATACTATATTTTCCATTTATTCCTTGAATGTGTTTTCCTATGAACCTATTTTTCTTTAATTCTTTGAGCATATATATGTAATAGCTGCTTTGATGTCTGCAACCGCTAAATTAAGTTCTGGGTCCACTCAGAGTTCAAAGACTTCCTTTGTAACAAATATTTTCCTGTTTCTTTGTCTAATAGTTTTTGGTTGAAAATTGGATATTGTAGCTAATACATTGTAGCAACTGTGGAATCAGGAGCTGAGTCGGGGAAGGCCAACAGGGGCCAGAGCGCTCCAGGAGTCACAGGTGTGGGACTGAATGGCCCCAGAGTTCATCAGACTGTCATATTGCCATTCCTCTCCCCAGAAAAGTTTTTCCTAACTATTCTCACTAAATCTTTCCCAGAGTATAGACTTGGCTTAAGAATCACCTCCTTAGGAACATCTTTGGAATCAAGCTGCCCAGGTTAGGCCCCCTTGTTAAACACATTTGTAGGTACTTTCTACTGCTGCGGTAACTATGAACTTGTTGGTGTGCTTCCTTCTTTCATGTCTATCCCGCCCACCACCCTAGAAGGGAAATGAGAGCAGGGACGACCGTATGTTGTTACCACATGCCTGGTGCACACAGAAACTCAATAAATATTTGTTTAATGAATTAACATTGCCCACTTTGCTCGAGGACATTTTTGGAATTTGCTTGTCTCACCAGCGACACATAAAAATATTCATTCTCTGAACCCTCCCTGGTACTTACAATCTTTTATAAGTATTTTTATAATCTTTTTATAAGGTTTTCCAACCTAATCGCTGAAACTTTAGCTTCATTTGGATCTTTTGAAATTGAACACTTTTCACCGATATATTAGCAATTTGAACTTTCTGTGAATGAACTTCCCAATTCCTTTGCCAATACTTTGCCTTATTGATCGGCAAGAGGATTTTTGCATGTCCTGTAAGATCCATTTTGTCTGGCACATAGTTTTTCCCAGTTGTTATCTGCCTTTTGATGCTGCTTATACTGTCTCCCTGCCGTGGAAAAAATCATATATATGTTCTTCATTACGATGGCCCTGACACGTCACTGCTTAGAAAGGTATTTCTCCATCACAAAATTAAGTCCATATTTGCTTGTATTTCCTGTTAGTGTATTGTGGTTTCATTTTTTATTTTTTATTTTTATTTTTATTTTTTTTTTGAGACAGAGCCTCAAGCTGTCCCCCTGGGCAGAGTGCCGTGGCATTACACTCACAGCAACCTCCAACTCCTGGGCTCAAGCGAGTCTCCTGCCTCCGCCTCCCAAGTAGCTGGGACCACAGGCGCCCGCCACAA
>NW_003852402.1:3476903-3482509 GCF_000181295.1 Otolemur garnettii | reverse complement strand
CTGTGGTCCCAGCTACTTGGGAGGCTGAGGCAGGAGACTCGCTTGAGCCCAGGAGTTGGAGGTTGCTGTGAGCCTGATGCCATGGCACTCTACCCAGGGGGATAGCTTGAGGCTCCGTCTCAAAAAAAAAGGGTTGCTAGTTGGTCCAGCCCTATATAAAATGTGTGTCCAAAGAAGCCGGGGGCAATGGTGTATTGTTATTCCCAGCTATTCTGGAGGCTCAGACAAAAAGATAGCTTCATCTCAGGAGTTCAAAGCCTACCTGGGCAACAGAACAAGACCCCATCTTTAAAAAAAAAAAAAAAAAGGAAAATGTGTGTATCCCAGCAGAAAAAGGGGTAGCCCACACTTTAGTCTCTTTCTAGATTTTCTGTTCTATTTATTCACCTTATTCCAGGGATAGCCCCATAAGTTTTTGCAAATGTTTGTTTTATGATTCATTTCACTATCAGATGTTAATTCCCACTTGAAATTATTTATTTATCTAATATTTATTGAGTGACTATTTTGAACCCAACACTGTTCTAGGTGCTGGGGTAGCAGCAATGAACAAGGCAGACAAAACTTCTGTTTTCAGGAAACTTATCTTCTGCTCGGACACCTAATGCTCTTCCCTCCAAAGTCAGGTGAACGGCAAGTGGCCAGTACTGTCAGTGGCAGAGTGGGAGATGAACCCTGGCACCTGGCAGTGGGTCACCTATTAAGAATACAAAGGTCCAGGAACCAAGGGGGTGCTTAGGTCCAGGACGTGGGATTGATTTCTCCCATCAACCCCACAACCTGAGGCTTTGTTAAATTTGAGATTCCAGTTCCCACAGGAGGATTCTTCCATCAGGGGACAAATTCACAAGTCCACTGATCATGGGGCCTCAAAGATCTCCTGGTCATTTTGGCTTCCTCGTGCCAGTGCGCCAACCAAGATGTGAGCCACCATCCTAGCATGGTCATTGTCCCAGCTCTTCAAGAGAAGCTTGGCTTGAGGGCAGGGAGTTGTTAAGTCTCAAAACCAGAGAATTAACTGGAGTGCCTCTTGGCACTTCCAAGGTGGTAAGAGAGGTGACCCAGGCAATGGCAGTGACTACACCAGCAAGGGAAATGTGACCAAGGGCTCAGATCCCTGCTGATCCCATTTCAAACTCATCCCCCTGCCCTCTGCAAGCCAGCATCTAGAGCAGCAGTTCTCAACCTGTGGGTCACATCCCCCAGGAACTGTATTAAAGGGTTGCGGCATGAGGAACTACTGCTCTAGAGTGATGGAAGCCTTTTTCTGGAATTGTGTTGGAGGAAGGAGATGATGTGTACGGGTCATGACCTCAGACCAGCTGCAATAGTGGGGACTGTAGCTTGTTCCACTAATAAGCTTGTTTAAGAATTTATAGACTAGGCATGGTGGCTCATGCCTATAATCCTGTCACTTTGGGAGGCTGAGGTAGGAGAATCTCTTGAGACCAGGAGTTCAAGACCAGCCTGAGCAAGAGTGGGTCCTTGATTCTTCAAAAAATTGAAACAATTAGCTGGGTGTCATGTGGGCATCTGTAGTCCCTGCTACTTTGGAAGCTGATGGAAAAGGATCGCTTGAGCCCGGGAGTTTGAGGTTGCAGTGAGCTGTGATGATGTCACTGCAGTCAGCCCAGGGAACAGACAGAGACTCTGTCTCAAAGAAGATAAAAAGAGAGAGGACTCTTAGTGCTTACTGCTGGCTGCCACCTGGAAGGGGACTCTGTGGCAGATTAGACTTCATCAAAGGCCCAAGCAGATGCTTCCAGGTGTGACGCAAGGGGCAGACTGCCTTGGACACCTCCTAAGCACCATTTCAAGGTTCTCTCAGCCCAGCTCTGGCCGATCCCACCAGAGCCAGTTTCTCAGTGGTTTTGGCCAGCTTTGGACAGGTGTGACCAGATAGCACCCTACCTTGGGCGCACACTAGAGATCTCTTGCTTCTTGTCCTGGCGCTTCTCTGGACATGTGATTGGAACCCGGTGGGATCCACTCTGTGCCCACACTCACACCACCTGGTGACAGTGGGCAGCCATCATCCCTAGGGCCACCCTTGAACAGTGGTGAGCTGAACTGATGAAGAAATACCCCCCTGTCTCCGAGCTGAACAATGCTGGCACGTATTTCACAAGATACTCCAGAAGACCCCACAGGATCAAATATGAGTCTCTGATAGCAGTGGCTGACTTGATCCAACATCCCGGTATTGGTTTTCCCAGGAATCTCATTTCCAGCTGAAATATCCGCAGGCAGGTTTTTGTCTCAAGCTTTGCTTCCAAGGAAACCAGACTAAGGTACATGCCATTGTGGACAGATGGATTGCAAAAAACGAGCTCACAGATTTAAATAAACATAGTGAGAGTTGTAGAGAAATAACATGGAGTGATGCGATGGCACTGTGACTGTGATCTGTGCCGCCCAGTTGGAGCCACTGTCCATATTGTGACTACTTAAATGTGAATGTTAACTAAAGAAAATTACAAGAGACTTGAAATTCAGCCCCTCGGTCGTGTGAGCCACACTTCAAGTGCTCACTAGTCACATGTGGCTTGGGCTGCCTTATGGGGCAGTTCAGGGGCAGAACATTCCACAGAAAGTTCTTCTGGACAGTCCTGCCCTGGATTATTTGGTCAATACCGCCCAGGATTTTTGTTCTTTTTGTTGTTCTTGTTGACTTTACTAGATCATAAGTACAAAATTGCAGATGTAGACTCAGTATCTGTCCGGCTCCACTCCCTGTCTCTAGCAACGTGGCACAGAGACCAGCACAGAAGCCACACGAATATCATTTACAGAACGGAGGAAGGAAAGACAAGAGAGGGAGAGAGAGAGGAGGAGGAGAAGCAGAGAAAGGGAAGGAGCAAAGGAGAGAAACCCAGCAAGCTCCCAGCCCCACACTACATGGAAGTTTGGGACCTCGAGCCTGGCAACCAAAGGGAATGAGGGAGCAGAAGCCACCCTGGGTGTGGGGACATGTATCAGGTCATTGCAGGCATTTCCAGAGCACTTACTATATGCTCCGTGCCGTCCTAACCCTTTTGCCTGCAGTGTCTGTTGATTCCTCCCCACACCCTAGTTGTTATCCCATTTCACAGAGGAAGAAACTGAGGCCAGAGAGGTGAAGTCCTTGCTGAGGAGCACAGGACCAATAAGCAGTAAGTTGTGGTCAAGCCAGGCTTGCTGGCTCCTCACCATCTTCTTAGCCTCACCACAGACCAGGACGAGGATGGAAGGGTGTTTATAACAGGAGCCGAACGTGTGAACTTCCTTCCTTTTCCACTGTGCCTGGGAGGCTCTGAGACTTTGCCATCACCCTTGGGCCAGCCCCGGCCGGTCCTGCCACCCCAGCCAGCCCCTCTGCCTCAGACCCAGCTCCAGAGTGATGGCAACCAAGGAGGGAGGTCACACCACTGCCAGCTGGAGCCCTGGCTGCGGGTCCACACAGGAGCCCCATCTGTGACATCAGCACCACCAAGGTGTCCCCCAGATGACACAGACCAGACCCTCTGCATGGGATCTGTGAGGACCCGCTGAGACCCAGGTGTTTGCAAGGAGCCAAGATGGAAAGTCTGACCCGCTCCCTCCCGGAGCTAGCGTGGGATGGCTTTTCCATTGCTAATTTCCGAGGAATCTGGTGAAGTAGTGGAAAGACTGAGAGGGCGGGGGACTGGGTTCTTGCCCTCCCTTGCCCTGGCTTTCCACCAGCCCCCAGGGCCTCAGTCTCCCCTCCTGTCCACCAGGAACCAGGGGCCATGAGGCCCAGGGCCCTGTCCAGTGCTGACTCACCAAGATGCCCAGGTGTCAGGGAGACAGGCAGATGGCGGACATCTGGGGTTGCAGCCTCTAAGGGTTTTGTTTGTTTTCAAAATGTGTCTTTGGGAGTGAAGACAGTCAACCATGACTTACGAATTTCATCTCTGAAGTCATACTTTACTATTAGGAGTATAAGGGACTTGAGAAGTCAAAACTGGATCCTCCACCCGCAGCCACACTCTGGATGTCCTGGCTTTGTCTCTGGAGAAGCCAGATTTCCAATGAGTGAGCACTCAGAGATGGCCGTCAGGATGGACTGTGGCTGGGGCTTTCCTCCTCCACCTCTAGGAGGTACACACTGCTGTGACTTCCACTCTGCAGTTACTGAACTCTCTGACAGTTAGGCCACCCCTTCCCATCGCTTCCTCCAGGAAGCCTTCCATGACCCCCCAAGTGTATGCCAGGCGTCCTCCAGCCCCTGGACTGCACCTTCGGGCACACTGGGCCACACTGAGTCTTCCTTTCCCTACCTGGAGCCCCTGCTCTGAGAGCTGCAGGCCTGGCACCTCCGACCAAGATGGCACCGAGCCAGCACCTCAAGGATGTGCCCACGACACCTTCTTCCCTGATGTTAGGGGGACATGGCCAAGACCTGGTGCTCTGCAGCCCACCAGCTTCCTGCCTTCAGAGTCAGAATCAAACTGCCCGTCTGCTCCTTAAAAGCTCCCAAATTATGGGACTGAGAAATCAGCAGCTTTCCAAGCTGCGACTTTTTTACTCAACTCACACTCTTCCTCATCTCATCCTCCTGCTCTGTCATTTCCTTTACACCTGACCAATCTCTGTATTTTATTTTAATGTTGGTATTTCTGGTCTTGCTGGCCACCCACAAGGCAGAATATATATAAATACAAAAAATTAAGAAAATTTTCCCAAGGAAGGAATTTCCCTAAAGTGCATTCTGAGTGTTTAGATGTTCTTTCTCCCTGGAGTGCTCCCCCTCCCACAATTTTTCCTCTGCCTGAAGTGCTCTCACTCTCCCTTAAAACCCAAGTCAGGGAGCCTCTCCCCGGCCTCCCCCACCTCCACTGCACCTTGCTCACCCCAGGCTCCCTCCCCGGCCTCCCCCATTCTCCACTACACTGTGCTCACCCCAGGCTCCCTCCCCGGCCTCCCCCATTCTCCACTGCACCTTGCTCACCCCAGGCTCCCTCCCTGGCCTCCCCCATTCTCCACTACACTGTGCTCACCCCAGGCTCCCTCCCCGGCCTCCCCCACCCCCACTGCACCATGTTCACCCCAGGCTTCCTCCTACCACTTGTTTCTTTACCTTCCCCCGAAACTTTTCTGTCCCCAACCAGGCTCTGAGCCCCCCAGGGACAGCTCAGGGACTCATGCCTTTGGAAGGGGGGATGTCTATCCTAGGGCCTAGCACAAAGGTGGCCTTAGTGAGTCCACTGCTGGAAACCAACAATACCACAATGCCAGTACCTCCCTGCACCTACTCCTGATCCTTCCTCATCACTTACATCTAGGAAAGCTGGAAGGAGCCCAAGAAATTTTCCCCACAGCATTCCCCAAATGCTCCAGCATTTGACACCTGGGGAAACCAAGGCCCAGGGAGGGAATGTGTTGCCTGAGGTCACCTCGTCTTAACTTCTTCCTCCTGTCCAGGGGCCTTGCCATCTCAGAGCAGAGCTCCCCAGCACCCTGGCAGAAACACCCCTCCACACACACACTCCCCACACAGGTGTGCATGTACACAGGCCTCAGGCCCCCCCCCACACACACACCTGGGCTGCCTGGGGGCCACTCCACACACACACTCCCCACACAGGTGTGCATGTACACAGGCC
>NW_003852402.1:3465022-3476161 GCF_000181295.1 Otolemur garnettii | reverse complement strand
CACACACACACCTGGGCTGCCTGGGGGCCACTCCACACACACACTCCTCACACAGGTGTGCATGTACACAGGCCGCAGGCCCCCACACACGCCTGGGCTGCCTGGGGGACCCAGACAGCTGACACTCACTCTGCAAGATGGGCATGCAAGAATCACAGACCCCTATTTAGAGAGGAAATCGAGTCTTAAGAGGTCACTCAATGAGTTGCGTGTCAGTGGCAGCAGTGGGACTTTGAACTCGGGGCTGTGGCTGTCTCCTATTGTAAACATGTCCAATCCAAACTAATAGAAAGTGCTGGAATCACCTGACCAGGCACATGGACATCAAAACCAGCTTCTGCTTCCCACCTGGCATATGTGCTTTTTGTTTCCTGTCTGTTGAGTCACATAACGCAGACCATATCTACATCTAAGCAGGTTGGGGTGGATGCTGTGGGACCTACATCTGGACCTGGCACAGCTTTCTGGGCTCAGTTAGCAACTCATGGCGAGGTCCCTGTCCTTGTACAACCATTTGTAGGACTGGGAATACCCTGCTGACAAGCTGTGGTCACTGTGATGGAGATGCCCGCCTGACAGGGGTTGTAGCACTGTCGATGAGAAGAATAGAAAGAGAGGTCGCCTGGGCTGTCCGAAAGACTGTGCCCCGGAGAGAAAGTGTGCACAGGAGGCTGTCCTGGGGTGGCACAAGTTCTTTAGGGCTAGGAGGTTTATTAGGGCCACCTTTATTTTGTTACTGATCATTTAGGACTCAAAAAATCCATTTAATTAAAGAAAGGAAGGGAGAGCAGGAGGGAGGGAGAGACAGTCACCCTCAGGCACCTGAGACCTTCGGGCCTTGTCTGGGGCGCCGGGGCGCGGGAGCGCGGCACAGACATGCGCGCACGCACCACACCCGCGGGCACCGCGCGTCCGCCGGCCGGAGGGTCGCATTGGCATTCCGCGCCGCGCCCCCGGGTGCGTGCCCGCGCCGTTCCCAGCCCGCGGCGCCGCGCGGGGACAGTGGCGCATTGTTCGCTTGGACACCCCGGGCAGCGCAGCGCCCTCGGGGCTTGGCGCGGCCCCGCCGCGATTTGCATGCGCTCCAGTCACAAAGGTTCAAGGTCAGGAGCGCGGGGCGGCCGAGCCCCGCCCGGCCCAGGCGCTTTTCTTCACCCCGGCGGCGGGAATTCCTCGCCGCCCGAGCCCGGGCCGCCCCTGAGCGTGAATGGCCGAGCACCGCCACCGTCTGAGGCGCTTTGTGTCTCAGGCCCGGCCAGCTGGGCCCGCGAGGGACGTGCCAGCTCGGCCGACGGCGCCCCCGCGCCAGCGCCCCTCGCCCATGCTAATCAGCCTGGCAGCCCGTCTGGGCGGGCGGCCCGGCCGGCCAGGAGCCCCTCAGTCCCCTGCCAGCACCCCTCTCTGGACCCCTCCCGCAGCCTCCCCCTGCTGCCAGGAGCCCCTCCATGACCTTAGCTGCCAGGTGACCTCCGCCCCACTCCACCTCCACCCCTACTGCCAAGAATGCCCTCTGCCCCGTAAGAAAAAACAGGTCCAGGAGGGGAGGAGTGGCTGGCCAGGGAGCCAGAGGCCTAGGGCCCTGCTGGGGCTCTGACACACTGTGTATGGACCCTGGAGCACCATCTCCCAGCCTCAGTTTCCCCTGAACAATGAGGCAGGTGGCCCTGATGGTGTCTAGAGATGGCGAAAGTCCTCCATCGTGGTCTGGCCGCCTCTGCAGCCTTCCAGCCTGGTGCCTGGGGACAGCTGCACCTCCCTCCTCCAAGTGTCCAGTGAGCCGATGCGGCACTGGGATTGGAGCTGCCCTCAGAGCACTGTGACCAGTGGCCGTCACCAGAGTGCACCTCTGTCACTGGACTGCCCCCTGCTCTGGTCACCTCGCTAGACTGCAAGCTCCATACAGGCAGGAACTTCCAAATTCTCACGGCACAGTCACATCAGGAGGCATTGATTGGCTTCCTAATTGGATAGGTGGATGCCAGCCAGTGCAAGTCGCATTGTGCCATGGCAGATGGGGACAGACCACAGCACCAGCATTTCCAGTACTTGGAAAGAGGCTCAAAGCCATTCGTGGGATGCAGGAGAGGCTCCTCCTGGGAGATCTGAATTAGGCCTCTGAGCTCCATTGTCCCCAAGAACATCCCTATCCCTGAACCTGTGGGGAGGCTGGGAAGTTGTCTTCCTGCACAAAGCAGTAGGAGGGGTGGGTGCCCCACCAGCAAGCCAGTGAGGCAGCCAAGAGGCTGGGGCTGCAGACCCAGGGCCTCTGGGCACGCACTGGGTGTGGGGATGGGATGCCAAGGGCCCAGCCCCTGCAACATCTGTCCTGAGGGCCCCTGTGGGAAGCCAGCAGCCCACCTAACAGCAAGGGCAGCCCTGGATGCTGAGGGGTGTTTCCCTGGGGTTTTCAGCAGCAGCCAGGGTGGAGCTGGGCCTCACAGCTAGGCAGCCCTGCCAGCCACCGGCCCAAGAAGGAGGGACCACGTGGGTGGTTACATGGGGTACCAGCTCCAAACAGACCCTCAGGTGGCAGAGCTTGATCTGAGAGTCAGAGGGACCCAGATTCAAATCTCTCTCCAGCCCTAGCTCACTGTGTGACCCTTGTGGCTTTCCTCGTTCCCTGCAACCCTCATCTATAAAGTGGGCACAATTATATTCACTTATTTAGGACCCTGCATGTCACACTTCTTGTCTTGGGAGCTTTGCTCTGTGATGTGTCCCCAACTCCATCCCTGCTCAACTAGCCACATACCACTACAGCTGTTTCCCTCCATCCCAGCCTCCTCCTGCATGTGGTGCCCCTGCATGTGGACTGCCCCCTCCCCGTTCTCCCCCTGCCAAGGAGTCTGTCCTTGCCAAGGAGGTTTAGATCCACCTCCTCCAGGAAGCTGCCCCGGATCCTCTTCTCCTCCTCCTTTTTCCATCTGCCTAGGCTTTTGATGCCATGAAAAGGAATTTGGCTCCAAACTCAAGGGTAATAGGGAGCCACTGCAGTCTCTAAACAGGGAGCAGTGACCTAGTGACTCTCCCCAGAGGCCTCAGCAGGGAACACACAGACCGGGGTTCTCAGACATCCGGAATTCACAGCCTGGTCAAATTTCAAAGGAATATCACAGACCTACTGAAGATTGCCAACTTTCTATTTTTCCATGTTGGGGCTTTTAGAAAAATAATTAATTATAATTTCCCTTTTGGGGGGAATGTTTTTAAACCAGAAAAAAAGAAGAAGAAGACAATCTCAGGACAAAGACCATTCCTTTGTGCTGAACAAACATAGCCTTGTGAAAAACTTGCCACGACATCCTTATATTTGTCATTTTACCCTAACAGTGGCAAATGCGATCCTGGCTGATCCCCAATCAGGGGTAGGACCTCCCCATGGACTCCTTTCCTGCCTAAGCCACTGGTTTCCTGAACCCCATTAGACCAGCTGCCTCTCCTGACTAGTCCCCTGGCCGTGGGAGTCCTCTTACCTGGCACTTGTCAGAGCCTGACCCACATGAGCATCTGGCTGGTCAGTGTGATGAGACCCAGCCATGGGGAGGCCCAAGGGGCAGCCTACAGCCACGACATCGGTCTCTTTGACTATAAAACAGAAGGAAGTTGGTGGTGGCACCTGTGGCTCAAGGAGTAGGGCTCCAACCCCATATACCAGCAGGTGATGGGTTCAAACCCGACCCCAGCCAAAAATTGCAAAAAACAATAATAATAAAATAAAACTTAAAAAAAAAACAGAAGGAAGTTTAAGAGAACAGAGAAGAGGGGACAAAGCACAAATGCTCTGTCTGTCCCCATGTGTGAGACAAGAAGCAAGTGTATGTGGGCACATAGGCTTGGGGCCTTCTCACCACAGGCCAGCAGTCTCTGGCCACTGAGCAGGAAGAGATGCCTGGCCAGCCCAGGTGGAGCATCTGCAGCGGACCTTGCAGAGTGTTTTAGAAGGAGATCCTCCTCCCCTCCCAGGACAGGCTGTGATGTGATGGTGGCCACCATTAGAGATTAGCATTGCAATGTGGCACCAGCTCCTTTGGAATTGGGAGCCCCGAGGTGATCACTGAGGACAGCTCAGCAGTCAAGACAGGCCTGAGGCCTCTTCCTCAAGGTCATACAGCAAATTAGTGAAAGGGTTACACTGGAAACATAATTGCTTTCTTAGGTGACTCAAAATTGTCACATTGTTTCCAGCATTCTTTTGCCTTTTAATCCCTCTATGTCAGGGACAGATTTTAGTCTGTCCTCTTTCCAAACAAGGCAGTATCTGAAATGGGATGGTCTGACAACTTTCACTCACTCTACCCAGACTATGTCATCCTGGGGTCACTCCTGCAAACATGATGTGACTGGACATCCATGTCAGGCCCTGCACTGAGCACTAAAGATGCTGAAGACATGGGCCTTGCTCTCTGTAACCAAGGGCAGGAAGAGCCAACATCATAGAGTGGCTTGTCATCATCAGGCAGCCATCCCAGAAAGCTTCCTGGCGGAGGTGGTGGCTGAGCACATGGTGAGTACTCCTTGCTGTCAGCGGCTGTGGTCACTCACAGTAGGAAGGGCGGGAGAAGTTCTGACCAGGATGTAAGAAAGGCAAGCAGTTCTCTCTGGCCTGGCTGGTCGGTGATGGTATCAGGCTGGAGAGGGCAGCAGGGGGCCAACCCTCTTCTGTTCTTAAAACTGAAAGGTTAAGGAGGGTGAGGACAGAAGACATGTTTGGGGAACCACTCGGAGGTAGCAATTTGAGACTCCGCTACCCAGACAGGGAAGGTCATGTGTGGCCTGGGAATGGGAGGATGGGATGAATTACAGGAGGCTTTTTGGGAAGGTCAGAACTTTGTGTGTCTTGTGTCCCTGGGGGCCTTGCCCACAGTCAAGACGGACAGATGTGGAAAGGGTGCCCAAGTCAGCCTCGGTTTTCAGCTGCCTCTGTGTGACTGGGCTGAATATGGTGGATGGCCTCGGGTTGCCATGAAGTAGGGGGAGCCTGAAGGCAGGAGGCTGCAGGGAGGCTTGGTCATGAGCACTTCATAGTGCAGTCCTGATTCATAGTAAAAGTGTCCCTGAAACTGTTGCCCCTGAGATTGTGGACACCACTCTCCAAGCCAGAGTGAAGAGCCAGAAGGTTCTGGTGGAACGCTGGGGGGCATTCCATACCCCATGCCTGAGAAATGGTCTGACAGCTGACAGCTCCAGCAAACAAGTGCTAAGAGTATTTAGTGGTCTCCAGGGGCAACTAGGAGTGGAGCCTTCTCAAGAGCCCGGGAACTTGGGCTCAGGGTGTTTTCCCCGTAGAGTTCAGAGCCTAGATCCTCCCTGCCCCACTCTCTTTGGTACTGCTCAGCAAAGATGAAAAGACAGGAGTTCAGAGTGGACAAAGCCCCTGAGCCAGGACCCACCCCCAGCAATAGTGTTCCTGCTGTGACAGGTCTCCTGCCAGGTAGAATAAGACATCTTTGTGTAAGAAACACCCACATACACTCACAGGCTGTTGGTGCTAGAACAATCTGTTCACCCTTCCTGGAGGGCCAATTGGTAATACTATGTTTAAGAGCCTTTCAAAAGTACATCCTCTATGAAGTTACAATTATTCTCCTAGGAGTACCTTAAGGGAATTATTAGAGACATTCAAGTAAGATGTTCAGAGAAGCCCATTTGTAAATCACCTAGACAGCCAACCCATAAAGAACTAGGTAAAGAAGTTATCTAAGGGACAGCTGAACAATGGATTCTTTTCAATCATTAAAGTGTGTTATGGAAACATTAAAAGATGAGGTAAACTATTCGTTGCATGTTAGCAAACAATGCAGATAATAAAAACATGATATATGACCACAATGATTAAGTATGTATTATGAATAGAGAAGAGCTGGGCAGATATAACCAAGTTGGGATTCTGTGTATTTGTTATTTTCTCATGAGTGCTTTACTATGCTTGTAAATTTGTCCACAACGAACATGTATCTTGTGTGTGTGTATAGTTCAATGGCACAGTAATAGAAGATCAAGTTCAGTGCTCGCTTCAGCAGCACATATACTAAAATTGGAATGATACAGAGAAGATTAGCATGGCTCCCTGGGCAAAGATGACATGCAAATTCGTGAAGCGTTCCATATTTTTATGGAAAAAAAAAGAAGATCAAGTTCAGATAAAGATCAATAGTGACTCACTGCTTCCTCAAAGCAAGATTCTGTCTCCCAGCTTAGAGATTATTATGGAAAATGTTGGCTATGTGAGGCCTGGCTGGGCCCAGCTGTTCAGAGCTGGGCTATGCAGACTGGCCATTCCCAGCCCTGGAGGAAGGGTCACCCGTAGGAGCTTATTACTTGTGCAGGCCTTGTTCCCTTCAACCATTCTTGGAACCGGAATCCAAGAGACACATTTCTTTAGCAATGTCTTTGTGTGTGTTCGTGTGTGTGTAAATATACGTAAAATTTACCATTTCAACAGCGTCAAGCACCTTCACATTATTGTGCAACTGTCACCATGATTCATCTCCACAGCTTCTTCATCATCCCAAACTAAGCCTCGGTAACCGTTAGGTAATATCTCCTACGGTCCCAGGCCTGGTATCCACTGCTCCACTTTCTGACCGTATGAGTTTGATGACTCTGGGTCCTCACCGTGTCCAGCTTACTTCACTTACCATAATGTTTTCAGGGTTCATTCATGTTGTAGCATGTGTGAGAACTTCGCTACTTTTTTTTTGGCTGGTTGGGTTTGAACCCGCCACCTCCGGCATATGGGGCCGGCAGCCTCCTCCTTTGAGCCACAGGCACTGCCCTAACTTTGCTACTTTTAAGGCTGAATAATACCTCACTGTGTGAGATACCACATACCACATTTTCTTTATCCATCCATTAATCCAGAGATATCTGAGTTGTTCCCATCTTTTGTCTATTATGAATAATGCTTCTATGAACGCAAATGTACAACTCCTATTGGTGTTCTCGTTTTCAGTTGGGGGAATATATTGACCAGTGGCACTTCTGGGTCATATGGTAGTTCTGTGTTTGATTTTTTGAGGATATGTGCTATATATACATGTATATGTAATATATACACCACTATACTATACTGTTTCCATAGCAGCTGCACATGGTACACTCACACCAGCAATGCACAAGGATTCCAATCTTGTTACATCTCTGCCAACTCTTGGGTGCTTTTTGTTTTGTTTTTAAACCCAGTGGATTTGAGGTGGTTCCTTGTGGTGGTTTAGGTTTGCATTTCCTTAATGATTAGTGATGTTGAGCATCTTTTCATGCATTTATTGGCCATTTTTATATCATCTTTGGAGAAATGTCTGTTCAAGTCCTTTGCCCATTTTTAAATTGAGTACCTTGTTGTTATTGAATTGTGGAAGTTCTTATGTATTCTGGATATAAGAAGTTTTTTCTTTTCTTTTTTAGAGACAGAGTTTCACTTTGTCGCCCTTGGTAGAGTGCTGTAACATCACAGCTCACAGCAACCTCCAGCTCTTGGGCTTAGGTGATTCTCTTGCCTCAGCCTCCCAAGTAGCTGGGACCACAGGTGCCCACCACAACGCCCAGCTTTTTTCTTTTGCAGTTTGGCCAGGGCTAAGTTTGAACCCACCACTCTTGGTATATGGGGCCATGGCCCTACTCACTGAGCCACAGGCACCACCCAAGAAGTTTTCTTATATATATGGTACTCTTGGGTCAAGCCACTTGTTAAAAGACTGATTTGTTAATTTTTAATTTGGAAAACATGTACAGGAAAAAGGATACAAGAAGCATCAAGGGATTTTATGCTTTGACTCAGCAATTCCACACCTACAAATTACCATAAGAATTTTTATGGATGTACACAAAGATTTAGCTGCAAGGATGTTTATCATAAAAGAAGGAACTAGAAACAACTCCAATGTCCATTAATACCATATGGGTTAAATCAAATTCTGCCCTGCCCAACACAGGTGTGTGTATGGTCATAAATAATGCTGTGGATGACACTCGTTAATGATGTAAGACATTTATGATACAGCCACGACAAAAAGACAGAATTGCACAGCAATACTTACAGTATGATCTATTTTTGTTTCAGATATGTGTATAATTGTGTATAAAGGAAAAGAATGCCAAAATGTTAACACTGCTAATCTTGTGTGGTGCAATCTCAGGTTATTTTTATTTCCTTCTTTGTGCTTTTTTTTCAATTTTCCAAAATTTCTGCAACAGACGTGTGGCTTTGAAGTCACAAGAAAAATAGCTTATGTAGTGTTATCCCGACAATGTGAATATTTACATACTTACAAAAAAACCCCAACCCAAACCAGGTTTGACTTGCTAGGGTTTCTTGCTTTCTTCCTCTGTACTCGCCTATGTCTTAGAAATTTCTTCGCGGCTTTATAGTTTTATCTAGTTTAGAAAGGGGGGCAAAAGACAGGAAAAGTTGTTAAACTTTCAAAAGTGAAGCCCAGTTTAAGTGAAAGTCTGAATTAAATGAATCACGCCGAGATTCCGCCGCTGCTACATCACGCACTAGGCGCCGCGCAGGACTAACCCGGGCAGAAGCCGGAGGGCGGGGCGCAGTCAGGGCCGCACAGAGGCCCCGCCCCGGCCCCGCCCCGGCCCCCGAGCAGTCGGAGCTGGCTGCTCAGAGTCCCGCCCACTCGACTGGGACGCTACGTACGCACCGACCGCGGCGCGGATGTGAGAGACCGCCACTCAGGCCCCGCCCCCGGTCGCTAGAGCTGCGGCCCCGGATCCAGCCCCGCCCCCTCGGCTGCGGCGCTGCGTCCGCACGGCCCGGGCTTCCGGAACAGGTCGCGCCGAGGCCCCGCCCCCGCCGCTCCCCGCCTCTTCGGCAGCCGTGCTGCGCCTCGCCTTGGGCTTCCGCCTCGGAGGGCGCGGCTGCGCGGCTCCCTGACTCTGCGGCGCGCGCTTTTTGCTGTCCTTTGACTCAGGTCCCCATACGCGCGTGAAGGCCGCAGAGTCGGGAGGCTGAGATTTTGCCCCGCGGACGCGCAGCCGGGCCAAGACCGCGCCTGTAGGGGCAGCGCGAGAGGGCTACGGCGTAGAGCTCAGGCTGACCCTGCGGGCGGGGCCGGGGCAACAAGAGTGACCTCAGAACCCTAGGCTCCCCTTTAAGTTATGGTTACTGTTAATCACCCTCTTTTCATAGCGAAGCAGGTGTGGCCCAGCGAGGCATCAAAATCCGGTGCTGGCCAGGGTCTGCCCCAGAGCGGAGGGGTTGCAGGATCCCCCCTTTCTGCTGGCTGTGATTCAGAATAAGCGGTGTCAGCGGGTGCTACAGTCCGAGTACTCGTTCGGTGGAGTCTGAAGACCCAGAGATGACAGCAGCTGCCATTTGTTGAGAAGCACTTCAGTGTATTGTCTCAGAGCCCCTCCTCGCAGCTGTATGACGCTCAGCTACCCCCTTTCACAGATGAGGGGGCCGGCAGAGGGACAGCTTGCCTACGGCCTGGAGAGAGAAGGGGCACAGCCCGGGTTTGGACCCAGATCCCTGACTCTGAATCTCAGTGTTTATCCATTGTGCTAAGCTGGCATCCTGTGACAATAATTCCCCTTCAGTGGGCACAGCTGGCTGCCAGCTCTGTGACCTTAGCTCACTGCTGCCTCAGGGAAGCAGGAAGATCCTCTCCCCACTCTGAAGGTACCTGGACCCTGTGAGCTCCCCCCAAGGAGCCTGGAGATCACCACGCACCTGTTACGTTCACTAAATATACTTTGCCTCCCAATGCTCAGGGGTGGGAGAAGATGCACTCTGTCCAGTGTCTAGGACAGACCACAAAAAAGTAGGTGATGCCCAGAAGGCAGCTTTGTTGGACCAGGTCTGCTAGGCCAGTGGTGCAAGGGATGTGTGCATGAGAGAACACCCAGGACCTTCACACACACTCAACTGGCACAGATACCCTCCATCCCCCAGTACTCTGGGGCTGTCTCTGCCCTCTGCACCCACCCCTCTGCCTGGGCTGTGCAGAGGGGCCAGTCTGCCTTTCCGCTGTGGCTTTCCAAGCTGGTGTGGCCCTGCCCAGGAGTCCAGGCCCAGCACTGCTCACTTGCAGCAATCCAGGTCTTGTAGTCTCTGAGTGGACCTCTGAGAGGAAGCTGCACATTTTATTTTTCTTTCTTTCTTTCTTTCTTTTTTTTTGTTTGGCTCCATATTAAAGAACAAAGCATGGGAACTGGACAGGCCCCTCTGTAAACAGAAAACACATGTTTTCTTGAGAGAATAGGCTCTTCCTTTCCTGGTTTCATCTCCCATGGACAGAGGCCTCCTTAGTTAGGCCTGCCGACTTCAAGAACAGTGAGACTCAGACCCAGGGCTAAGAGGAAGTGGTTCTTCTTTGCTCCAACACTCACCTTAAATGGGGGCAAGAGAAGGTGCTAGTGGGTCTTCTCAGCAGTGGGGTGAGACTGGGGTGTGAGCTGAGGAAACAGGCCTTTTGGACCTGAACAGGATGGGGGGTGATCTAGACCATTTTCATCCTCCAGACACATGAGAATTGTTTTGAGATCCACTTGTACCAGTTCCAGATGAGCATGTGTTCTTCAGAACCCACTGGGCACATGTGGGCAGAAGAGAGGCCTGATGTCTGCAAAGAGTAGACACTGAGTGCCCACAGCTGTGTGGCCTCAAACACGTTTCTTAACCCCTCTGAGCCTCAGGTTTTTTCATCTGTAAAATGGGATAACAATATTTGGTTGTTGAGTATTAAATAAGATAATAAGAATAGTCCTGTCAGACACATAACTAGGAGCTAAGTAGGCAAAACCAACATTGTCTCAGAGTCCATGCTAAGCTATTTCCACACCCCAGGAGTTTCTACAGTGGCCAAGGAGCCCCCCTTCTTCCCTTCCCCTTTCCTGGGCACAGCCACTTCGAGACTGGCTGTGACACCTCTTTGGAAGCAGCCGTCATGGTGGAAAGTGGTTCCTTGGAGTCCAGGCTCCAAAGGCAGTTTAGAAAGAGAATCTTTGGCTCAAGTGGCTAAGGCACCAGCCATGTACACCTAAGGTGACGGGTTCAAGTCCAGCCCAGGCCTGCCAAACACAACAATGACGGCTGCAACCAAAAAATAGCTGGGCGTTGTGGCTGGCACCTGTGGTCCCAGCTACTTGGGAGGCTGAGGCAGGAGACTTGCTTGAGCCCAGGAGTTG
>NW_003852402.1:3405461-3464949 GCF_000181295.1 Otolemur garnettii | reverse complement strand
AAAAAAAAAAAAAAAAAAAAGAGAAAGAGAATCTGGACTGGATCATCTGGATTGGTCACTACTGGTGTTGGTGGGGGAAGTGGGGAGAGAGAAAACACGGAGATACTCACAGATACCCCCAAGCTCAGTGGATGGATCAAACCAAAGCTAGCCTAATTAACACCAGGCTGCCTTTCACTCAGCCTACAATTTAATTTTAATAGAAATCTCTTTTTGTGGGAAAACTATGCACATTTCTGACACAGGCCAAAGTAAGCTTTGCTCTGTGGCAATATTGTGGCCAAGGAGGTTTCTCCGAGGTGCAATTATTGCTAACTGATACAGGCTTGAGAGAGTAAGGCAGCACACTGTCCTGGAATATTGGGACTTAGAGGTTCAGTTTTCCTCCCAGCTCTGTTCCTAACCAGCTGTGTGGCCTCTGCCTCCATACCTCATCTTTCTAGCCCTTGGTTTCCCCATCTCAGGTGCTTGAGGAAGGAAATAAACAGACTGAACCATATGTGTGGGCACTCATAACATGTCAGTGACATTGTTCATTAAAACATTAAAAAGCATTAACTGGCATTCACAAAATCCACAATGGCAAAAAACCCCTGGAACAACCTGTCTACTAGGAGGTAAATGGGTAAAAAACTTTGTAGGCATACAGTGAAAATCTACAAAGTAACCAAAAGCAGCAAGTTATTGATAGACAACACAAATGTGTGTCAGGTCTGCTGAGCAAGAGTTATTACTCCATGATTTATTTATTTAAATAAGTTTTTGTTATTCAATCTATACTCAATTACATAAAGGTAAAACTAATCCACAATGATAGGATTCAGATTGGTGGCTGCTGGGAGCCTGGAAGGGAGAGACTGCTTGCAAGGAAGGTCTGGGGAACATTTTGTGGTGAAGAAAGTTTCTTTCTTGATCATGTAGTTAGAAGTTGTATACAGTTGTCAAAACTTATCAAATAGTACAAGTGGAAGAGAGCTTACTGTGTAGAAATTATACCCTAATTAAGTTGATTTAAAAATAAATTGGTGTTTTGGGGTTTTTTTTGAGACAGAATCTCACCCTCTGTCACCCTCTGTAGAGTGATATGATGTCACAGCTCACAGCAACCTCAGATTCTTGGGCTGAAGTGATTCTCTTTCCTCAGCCTCCCGAGCAGTTGGGACTACAGGCACCCGCCACAATGTTGGCTGTTTTTTAGAGAAAGGTCTCACTCTTGCTCAGGCTAGTCTCAAACTCCTGAGCTCAAGCAATCCACCTCCCTCAGCCTCCCAGAGTGCTAGGATTACAGGTGTGAGCCACCATGCCCAGTCTAAATTGGTGTTTAGATTTTATTTTTCAAATCTTGCAGAGAATAATAGTTAATGAGATAAAATGTTCACAGCATATTAAACAAAAAGATTCTAAAATACTCTATAGTATTTTATTTACCATATAAATACATACAGCCGTATGCACATAGAACCTATGGTATGATCCCATCTTATATACGTAGTGTGTGTGTATATATATACACAAACACACACACAGAGTTTGGAGAATTTAGCAAAAGGATTTTCAATAAAATGTACCCAGTAATTACTTCATGGGTAATTTTATTTTCTTTTTTGTGCTTTTTGTAGGTCCAAATTTTCTGTAATGTTCACTTTTCTTTTTATAAATGAATTAAATAAAACCAAACATATCTCTTTTCTTTTTTCCAGTGTAGCAGGCGGGAGACATGGGACTGGTCTCCAGGACAGGGCAGTAAGGACACCCCAGTTCCACAAAAGGGAACCTCCTGGCAAGGCAGCAGCGGACTGGGGGTATAGGGGACATGGGGGAGTTTGGGGCTCGCTTTCCCATGGCCTGGCTCTGTGAAGAGTTACTCCTGAGTGCCACTGTGCCCCTGGGCACTTCTGGGCTTCTGATCTCCTAGGGAACAGCAGCTGGGAAGGGTTCTATCTCTGTGTCTACTTTCCTGATTGGCGTGCTGGGACCCAGTGCCCCTGTGTGCCTTTGCCCAATGTGCTAGTCTCCTGTGCTGCCTGGGCCAGGCGTGGGTTGAGGGGTTGGGAGTCAGTGTTCTCAGCCCCTGTGTCACTGGCCCTGCTGTCTCCCCCTGACTCAGGGACTGAACACTGTAGCTCACTGCCCTCTAAGTCCGGGGTTTTTGTTCACCACCACCACTCTCTCCAATTGGGGGGAAACCCAGAGATGAGAAGTCACTTGCCTAGAGTCACCTGGCCCGTAGCTGGTGGAGCTCAGGTGTGACCCCACAGTTGGATTGTTACTGTCTTCCAACTTCAGTTCCCAGGAGCTCCTGGGCCCCAAAGAGCAGATTAATAGTGCGGGTTTGGGGCTCAGGGGCTGCTTTCCCTGTGTCTGCCCTCTGTTCTGTGTTCTTGTGTGCTCAGTGGACCTTTCAGCCTGGCTGAGCTTAGCGGTTAGCTGTGAATTTCCCTGAGGACAGAGGACAGGGCTCTGCCTGCATCTGCAGCTGTTGGGACCCCTGCATTACCAATGCCCTGCCCCGACAGCTGGCCTCCGAAAGTGACAAGGAGGCTTGCCCGCTTTGGTTCTTTTCCCTCCCTGACTAAGCAGACTCTACAACAGCCTGTGGGAGTTAAAATAAGAGCCTGAAGCTGGTACAAAATATTTTGTTTAACCACGTCACAAACGGGAAAGCGAGCAGCAGCAGGTTGAGAACACTGCACAGGGCAGAGTTTTCTCTCCTAGCACTTCAGGGCTGTGAACAGGCGGCCAAGAAGGATGTGTCGGACATGTGGTCAGCACGAGAGGGTCGGCACAAGAGGGTGTCAGCCCTCCTCACATGCTTCTGGGAGGCTTCGCTGGGGTTTCCATTTAAAAATAAGTTGAGGGCAAAGAAAAAAATGTTTAAAAATGTAACATATTTGTGTATTGTTTTCCATAATTTTTTTTTTGGTAGAGACAGATTTTCACTTTATTGGCCTCGGTAGAGTGCCGTGGTATCACACAGCTCATTAGCAACCTCCAACTCCTCGGCTTAGGCGATTCTCTTGCCTCAGCCTCCCGAGTAGCTGGGACTACAGGTGCCTGCCACAACTCCCAGCTATTTTTTTGTTGTGGTTTGGCCGGGGCTGGATTTGAACCCACCACCCTCAGTATATGGGGTCGGTGCCCTACTCACTGAGCCACAGGCACCACCCTGTTTTCCATAATTGTAAAGAAACACACTGTAATGTGACTGTCTGGAGGCCTAGCAGTAGAGTTGCGAGGAGGGAACTTTTTTTCCTGTATTCTCTAGACTTTCTACCCCGTCTCATCTCACTTTTGTAGTAAGAAGAGGTAAAATAAATACACTTACATTAAAAGTAACCAAACGGCACCTATGCCTCCATGTCAAGTGGACAAAGGCATTGTTTCGTTATTGGATATTTGGTCTGTGACAGGTCCCCTGTTGCACCCTATCATCATGGTGGGCCCTCAGAACACCCTGCAGGTGGGTACTGTCTCCTCTGTCCACAGGGAACCAGGGATTCAGTACCCAAGGGGCCAGGCTGGGGGCTAAACAGGGATGATTCAACTCTCAGGACTGTATGGTTTTCATAATTACTTCCTACCTCTTAAATGTGAACATTTTCCCTAGATGTGATGATCTTAGTTAAAATATTTTTATCTTGGTCAGCGCCTGTGGCTCAGTGAGTAGGGCGCTGGCCCCATACATCTAGGTTGGTGGGGTTCAAACTTGGCCCCGGCCAAACTGCAACCAAAAAATAGCCGGGCGTTATGGTTGGTGCCTGTAGTCCCAGCTACTTGGGAGGCTGAGGCAAGAGAATTAAGCCCAGGAGTTGGAGCTTGCTGTGAGCTGTGATGCCACAGCGCTCTACCGAGGGCGACAGACTGAGACTCTGTCTCTACCAAAAAAAAAATATATCTATATATATAAAATTTAATAAAAGAAATAGAATTTAATAAAAGAAATCACAGATGTTTACATTTTTACCCATGACACTTAGGCAATGGCCAAAGTTAGGCTCAACTGCATAAGTTGCAGGGCCTCAGAGAAAAATGAAAATGTGGGCCCTTTGTTCAAAAATGATTAAGATTTTTGAGACCAGGTCATAGCCAAGCATTGAACATGGGGCCCTCCTTCCCAAGGGCCCTGTGGGACTGGGCAGGCCACATGCCCACAAAGCCTGTCCTGGACAAGGCATTGATAGTTTATGAGAGAATTGGGGTGACATCCCCCTTTTGGAGAAACTTAGCACCAGTGACTATGAGTCAGAAAGTAGATAGGTTTAAGCTTCAAGAAGATGTGCAGTTTCTAATGCATTTTCCAGTGTTGAAAATACCACGTGGTTGCAGCTCAGGAATGGAGTCCCAGTGAGGACATCCCGGGAGAGAGTGAGTGAGCAGCACCCCCCCCCCCGCCGCCCCCAGTCTGCATGTGCTTTTGACACGTCAACACTCTGGCCCTGTGCCCTGATAGAATGTCAGCCACTTTTCTGTGAGGCTGCAAGGCTGACCATCTTAGGGCTTGGCAAAAAATAAGAAAATCTGATGCCAATACTTGTTATTGTGACAACACCGTAAAACTTCATCCTACTAGGTAAACTTTTTTCCCCAATGAAGCCCTTGGTGGGAACTGGGAATGAACTATCAGCTGGTCCGTGTTGCCAAACACAGTCCCACCCAGCACCTGCCCAGACCAGGTTGGGTCCTCAGCCCCAAGTCAAGTTCCAGAAGTTTCCAAGTTGGCAGGCAGACCATCAGGTGCTCCTGGGGGCTGAGATATCTTCTAGGAGCTAGATGTGGAAGCCCAGAACAATTTCAGGAAGGATCATGTTTGAGAAGTCCTTTGAAAGGACTTAAGAGAGAGAAGCTTGGCTGGGTGCATTGGCTCATGCCTTCAATTCCAGCACTATGGGAAGCCGAGGCAGGAGGATCACTTGAACTCAGGAGTTCAAGACCAGCCTGAGCAAGAGCAAGACCCTATATTTACTAAAAATAGAAAAACTAGCCAGGTGTGGTGGCGCACACCTGTATTCTCAGCTACTCAGGAGCCTAGGTGGGAGAGTCACTTGAGCCCAGGAGTCTGAGGTTATACTGAGCTAGGCTGACATGACTGCACTGTACCTGAGGCAACAGAGTGAGACTCTGTCTTGGGGAGGGGAGGAAATAAAAGAGTTTCTCCAGCCCTTTGGGGCACCAGCCACTTTTGTGGGACAAGAAACAACACATTCTTCAAGCCCCATCCAGGCCTCCCACGGTCCCTTGTTCATTTTTCTTTAAAAACTAAGCAAAAAATCCCACTCTCCCCAGTTCTGGAGTAGCAAGCCTGGTCCTGAGTGTTTCCCCATAAATATGTTTTTTGGGGAATGATACGCAGAAAAACAGACACAGAGGGTAGTGTAGGGTTCCCCCAAGGCCTGATGGCAGCTGGACCCTTGTACCCGTCGGTGCCTGTTCTTGTGCCTGCAGGGCCTTTCAAGTCTCTAAGGACTGACTTCCTTGGCTATTTTTCCAGATCCCCAGGCCTGGAGCCACTCATTTGCCTACCCCACCCCATGTGCCCCAAGGACCCTGTACAGGGAAGGTTCAAAGTCAGGCAGAGAAAAGAGGGAAGAGAGTGGGGGGGTCCCAGCCAGGGAGCTGAGCCTCAGATCTGAGCCGGCCACAAATCCTCAGGGAAGCTGGAGAACCATGGACTAGAAGCAGGACTGGGCAGGACCCAATAAGAGCCCCTCCTCCCCAGGCACCCGGGTCCCACCTGTCCCTCCACTCCAGGGATCTCAGGCTGACCTAAGTCTGGGTGCTGTGGGGACAAGCCAAAAACTGTGTCCGGAACACTTCCAGGGGGCAATAAGACACCAGGGTGCCCCCAGGAGGCAATCCCAGCGACCAGAACAGAGTCAAGTGAAAGGACCCGACCCGGCCAGGGTGTGGGACCTGCCTGTCCATCTTTTAAGAAAAAATAACACAGAAAAAGCTTCTGTGTGGCATTTCAAGTCCTAGAGATTTTCAAGCCGCGGCCTCTCTGCGGGCTCCTCTCTTTCCTCCCCTCTCCCTGGCCTGCCTTCCTCCTTCTTTCCTTCTTTGTTGCCAAGCTCAGACGTCGCTGCTGAAACCCAGCCCAGCGTCCGCAGCCCGGAAACTTCCAGCTTGCGCGACTGTGCAGCAAGTTGGGTGGCGAGGCCAGGGTGACAGCAGCGCCTCCTGGCCAGCCCCGGCGGTGACCCCGGGCCGCGGTCTCTGTGGCCTCACTTTGCCCTGGCTGCGCCCCGGGAACCGCGGACAGTAAGCGGGGCCGGACGTGAACTTGACCCCAAGCTCCTGCGCGCGCGCCTGGACCGCCGGGGCACTCCGGGATGACCTGGTAAGCTGCTGCCCCTCCCGCCCCCTCACCCTGGGTGCCCGCCTGCAGGTCCATGCGGCCAGTTCGGCTCCGCTCCTGCCGGGAGGCAGCGCCAGTGGCGGCGCCCAGGGCGCGCGGCGGGGGCTACCGGCGAGCGCACGGCCCAGCTCCGGCCCACCCCTCCCACCCGGGAAGGCAGCCTCCTGGCCTCCTCACAAACAAAGACTCGGGAAGTTTGGAAGGGAATCTTTCCCGACATTTTCCCTCCCCTCGGGCTCTGGGCTGCCGCCATCAGGGCTCTTAAAGGGGCATAAGATCACTCTGGCTTGCTTCTCCGTGGATTCCCCCTGCACGTCGTCTGCCCTCCTTTGGCTAAAGGGAAGACCCAGGGGGCACCGGTGCCCCTGGGGTCCTCAGGTCTTAACCCTCCAGGCCCGGGTTGCATACAGGCAGCATAGGAGTTGAGAGCCTGTGCGTGAGGGTCCCCAGCAGCACAGGGAGGCAGCCTCCTCGCCCTCCCAGGGAACAGGTCCTGGGGGCTTGGGTGGACGTTGATGCTGATCCACCCCACCAGCCTGAGTGGATTTCCCTGGGGCCATCCTGGGTGACACCGCCCTATCTTCTCTGTTTGGAGCAGCCACAGAGCCTAGTGGGCATGGTGGCTACTGGGGACACAAGGCAACTATGGACAAGCTTGGGGTTGAGGGGTGGGGGGGGAGGAACCTGGAACCCTGAGGAGCATACAAGGGGACACTGTCCACAGCCCAGGCCTGGCCCACCCTCCAGCCAGCTTCTCTGCACCCACCTCCCTCCCTTTGCCTGAGACAAGGCCTCTGTTCCTGTGAGTGGCCTGATTCCTGGAGGGCACTTGTGAGGTAGGAAGCCACCCCACCTGTGGGCTACGGCAAAGCCCTGATGACTCACAGAGTTCTGTCCTGGGCAAGGGGCTCTGAAAGCCTCTGAGTTTGCCGAGATGCCTCCAGCCACCTGGGACCATATGGCAGGGACCATACGGCGGGTCTTGCTTCAGAGGCCTCCACTAACCTTCACCTCTACCCCCAGAGTGACCAGAACCCCAGAGTCCAGGGGTAGTGGGATAGCACTGAGCAGGAGTGAGAGGTTGGCTGGACACCCACCCTCTGACCCTGAACTCTTTCCAGTAGGGTCTCATATGGGCAGTGTACAGGGGTCAGGCAGGGCACAGAGGGGTGTTTACAGGGACTGTAGGAACAGGGTGCCCCATTGGTTCCTGACAGTTGCTGCCAGGAAGGTAAAGGGCTGGAGCTGCTAGAGCTTGTATGTAAAATGTCCAAAATCTGAACACAATGTAGGGCAGAAGAAGCACATGCCTGGGTTAGACCCAGCCCTGCTGCCCACCCTGAGGTTGCAACCCCTCTGTGCACAAGAATTGGTTAGAGTTAAAAGGAGGAAAATTTTCTGGTGACCCTGGCTCTGCCTGAGATCTGAGAAGGAAATCTTCTGGATATGGGGAACGGGGAAGAAGGAGAGTTTGTACTTCACCCAGGACCATGGAGTAGTGGCCTCCACAAATGCAAGCTGTCTGGGCAACTAAAGCTCACTTTAAAGCTCACTTCCCTCCTTAAGACCATATTTGCCTGTTTTAGCCTATTTGAAATAATAATTAAAAAAGATACTCCCTAAAATGAGACACCTGAGCTGTCCCACCCCCAGATCCTCCAGGGGAGCTTCTGAGCCCAGGAGGAGATGCAGAAAGTGAGCCTGAACTTGAACTCTCTTTTTATCCCAGCTGCAACTGTTGAAAGCCTGAGCCAGGGTGTCTCTGCACTGAGGCAGACCTACCTTCACCTGCCAGCACCTCCTCCTTCCAGCTGGGGAACCTCTGTTCTCCAAGCCTCAGTTTCCTCACTCATAAAATGGGCTTAATAAGAGTTCTGACTGAGTTGTGATGCCAGGGAACTTGACAATCTGTGTGCACGCTAGCACACAGTAGGCACACAGTAAATGTTAGCTTCTGCTCATCTCCTGTGGTCCTGATGAACCCTGGCTGCCTTCAACACATCACCTGCTCTGGGCAGCTCAGGAATTTCTCTCTCCCAGTCTCATGTCAACTCTAAATTGTTTGCCTTTCCCCACCTTTTTGTGTTTGTTTTCTTATTCTAAAAGAAAGTCGCCAATCCCCTCCCTGTAGTCCTATGCTGAGCAGTAGGCATCGGAGGTGGGTCTGACAAGACCCTGCCTTCTGAAGCTGCTGGGTCCTTGTGCAATCACTGAGGCTAATACCACAGAAGGTGTTCTTGTGTAGCGCTCTTGCCAGTGGACATATGGTCTTTGTTGAATGCCTCCAGAGACAGGCAGCTCACAATCTCCGTGGCAGTGTTGCTGTGGAAGCTAGGAGATGAAGCCTCCCAGTCATCCTTGAGCCTTAACTGGTAGGACCAGAAGTGAGACAGGTCTGCAGGCAGTGGCTCTGAGTCTGAGGCATCTGATTTTACTGGAGGAAACGCACACCTTGTTAGAAGGTTCTAAAAACTTGGTGAGGTGCTGACTTCAGTCTCCAAAAAAAGCACAGCAAATGATGGACGTAGGGTTTCACAAAACAGAGCCCAGTTTCCCCTTTTAGCTGACAGCCATGTAGCAATTCCAGGACTATGCTGGTGACCCCCTTACTTCCTAACAAGCAAGCTGCTGTCCCTAGAGGTAACGTACATGCTTTGATTTTCTGGGGTTAGATTTCTTGGGTCCCTAATTTTGGAAAACCTGAACAAAAGAAAAGGAGTCACTGAGTGGAAAATAGACTTACTACAAAAAGCTACTGCTGCATTTGGGAAGCTGAAAGTTAGACCAAGGTGTGCGGAAGGCCAAGCCCTGCACCAGAGCCAGCTGTGGAATTTTCAGGGTCCAGTGCATGATGAAAATGTGGGGCTTTTGTCGGAAAACAGCCAAGAACTTCAAGAGACGGTGACAACAGACAGTAAACTGAACACGAGGCCCTTCTGAGCACAAAGCCCTGTGGGACGGCATAAGTCACAGACCCACTAAGCCAGCCTTGTCCCCTGCATGTGCTTGTGCCATCGAAGGAGCACAACTCCTTTTTTTTTGTTGTTTTGTTTTTGAAACAAAGTCTCTCTCTGTCGCCCTAAGTTTCACTGTCACCGCGTCATAGCTCACAACCTCAAACTCTTGTGTTCAAGTGATTCTCTTGTCTCAGCCTACTGAGTAGCTGAGACTACAGGCGCCCACCACAAACACCTGGCTAGTTTTTCTTTTTTTAGTAGAGATGGGGTCTCACTCTTGCTCAGGCTGGTCTCAAACTCCTGAGCTCAAGCAATCCACCTGCCTTGGCTCCCAAAATGCTGAGATTTTAGGCTTGAGCCACCGGCCCGGCTAACTCCTCTTCTTTTGCTTGGATTTGTTTTTTGTTTTGGGGGGGGGGTGCCATTACTGCTGTTCTGTGCTAATTTTAGAATATTTTGAATCCTCACAAAAGAAGGAAAACATTTTTTAACCACGTATGAAACCAGACTCAGAGATAGCCATGGGAAATACCTCACCAGCTTCGGTGACAACATACCATTTTAAACCAAATTAGCATCTTAGCATCTTATTAGGCATATCAGCTTATCTTTTGCTCATCACAACTCTTTACCTAAGTCAGAAGATACTTTTCTACAAATTGATTTTAATGATTGCTTTGGATGGTTTCCTTAACTAAACCCTTATTACTGGAAATGTAGGCTCTTCCCAATTATTTCCAGTTTTCCCTGTGGTAAATGGCACTGCAGAGAGCGTCTGTGTGCACATTTCTGATTATTTCCTATGAAAGTGGAACTGCACTTTGTGGTGGGACTTCCTGTCAAGCTGTGAGGGGAGGCCTTTAGCTCCAGAAGGCCTTGGGATTGTCTCTAAATTCTACCTTGCCCAAATGCCTCAGCCCCCGATGCTTTGTGCAGTGATGGTCCAAGGCCATGGCCCTGGCATCTCATTTTCATTTTGAGAGTTTTCTCTCAAACCCTCTACCCCCGGTTGCCTTGCCTGGCAGCACAACAGAGACTTGAAGGGGTCCGGGAGAAATATCATGAGCCTGCCTGGGTGATTGTGTTTATAGCCACCTGTGAAGTGCCAGAGGTGCTGGCCTGGGCATCTGCCTGCCAGTTACTCGGAGTTCTGCCAGCCTGTTGTACAGAGGGCACATCAGTGATTATGAAGCAGAAAACGGCCTCTCATTCTACCATGCTACAGAGAGGTAGGGGGTCCACGTGTGGCAACACAGGCTGCCTGTCCCACAAGCCCGTCAGGCCAGGGTTGAAGCGAGAGAAGGCTGAGGAGGTGCCTACCTGTGGGAAGAGGAGAGGATGGAAGGCAGCAGCCAGGAGGTGAGCTCAGAGCCCCTGTAGGAGGGAAGCTCCATGATGTCTGTCACCTGGCAAAGGCTCCTGAGGGCAGGGATGAGGTGTGCCGGCCCCTGCGTGCAAAGAAGCGAGATGTGCAGGGTGAGAACGTCAAGGGCCATGTCCTGTGTGATCCTCTGTTCCTTCAGGGGCATCTGGGTGTGTCAGGGGAGGACGAGGAGGATCCGAACAACTCACTGCTGAGTCAGTGGCTTAAAAGATGCACATTTATTATCTTATAATAACTCACCCAGGTTCTCAGCAGGCTAAGGCCAAGGTTGAAGCAGGGCTAGTTCCTTCCATTCTCCATGGGAGAATCTTGTTCCTTGCCTTTTCCAGCCGCCAGAGGCAGAGGACGCCTGTGGTCTTTGGCTCGTGGCCCTTTCTTTCACCTTCAAAGCCGGCAGTACTATCTCTCCCTTTCTCTGACCCCAAATGGGAAAGGGCCTCTGCTTTTCAGGACTCCTGTGATCAGATGAGGCCCGCCTGGATAACCTAGGTTAACCTCCCATTCCAGGTCTAACTGAATCACAGCTGCAAGGGGACAGTGCTGGGACATCTTGGGGTCATTATTCTGTTTAATGAAGATAGTAGTATCAGGGAATCTGAGAGCTGAAGAAATGCCTCCTTTCCTCCTCCTCTCAGCAGCTTTGAGTCTAGAGCCATGGACCCACACATGGTCACACCCAGAAGAGTCTGAAGAGACTCAGGCCTCAGAGGCTTCACCCAGGATCACAGGCCAGGCCCAGGGTCCTCGCACATGGGCTCCCCCTTTCCCCTACCCTGTGATGTGCTGCCCTTGGGCCTGGAGGGACGCCAGCTTGAGGACACCAGGGAGCTCCATGCGTGGGGGAAGGGAGGAATGCACATTTATGGGCAGCTTCTGTCTGCCAGGTGCCACTTTATCCAGATTCCCTTCTCTTCCTCCCCAAACCCCAGGGAATGTGAACATTAGTTTCCCATCTTGCAAATAAGGAAGTGGAGGCTCTCAGAGGGGCAGAGAAACAGAGAAGAGTCTGCTTCCTACTGAGAGCCAGTGGAGCTGCAGAGCTGGTAGAAAAGCAGGTGTGAATGAGACATCACAGCAGGGGAGACTGTGCTGAGATGTCAGCTCATCCCTCCAGAGCTCTGTGGCTCAGGCCTTTGGGCTTACTGACAGGCAGCTGAGAAGCCCTGCAATCATACCTCTGCTTGTAAAGCTGGATAAATAGGCTCAGAGAGGTGTGTTAATTTTCCCAAAGACACACAGCAACCTGGAAACATACTTTTGACCCTGTACCCCGCCCTATACCATGGCAGAGTTACTGGGTGCTCGGTTGAGAGGTGGCCTGTAAGGTGGATAGGGTCTCCAATACGGAAACACTTAGCTGTCTTTCTGTAAAAAAAACCTTTCTCCAACATGAACTTTCACCCTAGACAGGGACCAGCTCAGTGCATAGTAGGGTGGTTAGAAGCTCTAGGTTTGGAGTGGGGGGTGTTCTAAGTTCCAATCCTGGTACCACCACCTTGGTGTGACCTTGGGCATGGTGCTGATCTGTGTGCCTGCGTCTTCCCATCTGAGAAATGGGGGTGAGTAGTGCTGCCAGGGCCCCAGAGGACCCCTAGGAGGCTCTTGCTGGATAGTTGATCCTTCCTTACCCCACAAACACCTGCATACACTCAAGGGCCACGGGACCCAGGGCCAAGTCAACTGTGGAGGCCCTCAGGACATACTGTCCGTGAGGATCTGGGTTATTTTCTCAGCATGAGCAAGGCTGGGTCATCCTAGATTTGTCTGGACTTGTTCTGACTCCAACCTTTGCCTGCCACAGGGACAGAAGATTTGGGATCTCAGGAAGGTTCTCTGTCAACTGGATGCTGCTCTTGGTCACCTTGACCCTAACCCTAACATTATCATTCCCATTTCACAGATGGGCAGACTGGGTCCAGGGATGCCAGTTAACCTGCCTAAAGCATACAGCTGGTAAGGGGCAGGACTGACCCTGGAGATGGCTGGTGCCTAAATCCAGGGCTCAGTGGGGCCTACCTCTTCCTTAGCACCACTTAGTCCACAGCCCTTGATTCTTTTCAGAAGGGTGGCCGGCCTTCCTTCCCTGTCTCTGGAACAAGCTGGCTGCTCTTGGGGACAGAAGAGCCATGGGACAGCCCTTTGGAGGAGGGGGGTTGTGGGAGTGTAGGGGGATCTTAGAGCCTCCCCCAGGGGAGAGGAGCATTGCAGCTTGTGGGGAGGGTGAAGAGGAGTCTGCCCCAGTTGGAAATGTCCCACCAGGGGTCTTTGGGACATCCTTTTCTCTGCAGCACTGGCATGGCACATGTTTTGACCTGAGCAATGGTGAGCTCCTCCAAAAATGAAAAGAAGGAGGAGAACCCTCGGGGGCAGCATTTGAAGCTGGATGGCACTTGGCACAGGAAAGTGGGTGAGGGTGTGCACCCCAAGGCTGAGCCCCATGGCAGGTGCTCTCTCTCCACTGTCTGCTGTGGCCGCCACCTCCTCCCGGCCTGGCATGGGAGGAGTTAAGCTGCAGCGGGCACCTTGGCACATCGCGCTGCCCAGAATGTCCGGCTCCCTGCCCCCACTGCTTTTCTTCCTTTTTGCCTTTTTCCTTCTTAATTAATCATACGCTGCTGCCCAATTTAAATATGGAAATGCCCAGGCCGAGGCGGTGCAATTATTCATGAGGGCCTGGCCGGCTGTCCGTGGCTCTCGGCTGTGGGGAGCATCATGGCATCGCCTTCTTTCTGATGTGTGTGAAATTATGTGCACAAAAGACGCCTCCTTATCTGGGTGTGTGAACTAAATAAATAAATAAGGGCTTTTGTTTGTTTGCCGGCTCCTGCACAGGGCTGTTTTGACTAAACCGCTCATGTTGTCTGCGCTTTTATGGGACTCGGGGGACAGGGAGGCAGGGGGAGCCCCCGCAGGCCGGCCGGGGGCTGGGGGCGGCTGCTGGGCACCTGGGGCCCTCTCCCTCCCCTGGCACCACCCTCACCCCCACACCCCCCATACACACCCTCGCCGGAAAGTTCGCCTTGCCCAGGCTGGGCTCCCAGGCAGCCTGGCATTGTGCCAGGCTTGCCACCAAGCTCGGGCAGCAGGGTGGGGCATGCAGAGCACCGAGGATGGGCCAGGCGCCCTGGGCACCAGCAGGACCCAAGGCCGGGGGCCGGGGGCCCAAAAGGTGAAGGTGGGCTCAAGGGTGTATGCTCAGTGGGCAGGAGGTGGGAGGAGGCCTCATGGGGTGGGGAGGGGCTGGTGGAGGAGGCAGGCACAAAGGGGGCAGTGCCAGGCAGCCGCGCTGACGCAGGCATCGCTGCTGCTGGCCTCCCCGCGGCCAGGCCTGGCCTGGGCTCCGCAGGAGGACGCGCACGCGCGTGCATGTGTGTGTGTGTGTGTGTGTGTGTGTGTGTGTGTTGGGGGGGGCAAGCAGGAGCACAGGCACCGAGCTGTGGTCGAAGGACCAGCCACAGCCAGAGGAAGGGCCGGAGCGAGGCGAGGCGAGGCGGGGCCCAGGGCTGTCAAGGAGAAAAACATCCCAAGGCCTGCAAATTGCTGCTCTCAGCTTTTTTTCCCCCCTCCTCCTGCTTGGGGAGAAAAAAAAGCAGTGCTTCCTCTGGAGGCGGATGCAAAAAGGATGCAGAATTTTAACCATCTCCTGCACTGGCCAGTCCTTCTCTGGCAGGTTTAGGGCCCAGGCCTGGTGGAGGCATGGAAGGAAGGGGAATGTCAAAAGCATGAGAGTCTTTTTCTGGGATATGTGGGAAGGCTGGGCTTTCTTGGCACCCACATCAAGGAACTAGGGCCTGTAGCACCTGCAGCAGGGGTGTGAGGACCAGAGGTCGGGGGTATTTGGGGCCCACGAGGGGCCACCCATCACTGTGCCAGTCTCTGTCCCTGCTTGCTGGGCTCCGCACTTGGTGTTAAACGTGATGCCAGCCCCAGTTGGGGACTGTAGTGCCTAAGATCCTAGGAGGATCTTAGTTCATGCTGACTTGACCCCTTCAGCTACAGTGGGGTCCTGGGTCTTTCTAGTGACAGATTTTTGTGTTTTAAAAATAATGTGGAGTGTTTTCTAGCAGCTGTCAGGGGCTTCACACATGGTACATCCAGGGCAAGACTTAAGGAATGAATTCTAGGGTGAGGAAGGTGGTCTGGTCACCGGACGCATGGCAGGCAGCCCCCAACACAGGATGGGAGGCTGTGCCCCTGGCTGCCGAATGTAGGACACTGGCTTCTGGGTGAGAGCATGAAGAGTGGTCCAACGAACAGCCCACAAGACACAAAGCCTGGGGCCCACAGAATGTTTTAATTTTAATTTTTTAAATAAAAAAATAACTAAAAAATGAATATATAATAATGAATCCTGGTTATACTGGTCTTTAATCTAATGCAGTTGTAAATGTAATCTAATATTTAATATTTATAGAAGAGAGAGCCCAGGCAATGTGCTCAGGTCCGGGAAAAGCAGATTTATCCTGTGTTGGTTCAGTTGTCCCAAGACAAAGGGTCAGATGTCTGGCTCTGGGCGGGGGGTTGGGGGGGTCGGGCCCCTATGTCACTCTGGCCTCTATGAAGGCTAGATAGGACAGGTTGCCTCAGCCTGCAGTGGAGGGAGTAGAGGTGAGCCAGGGTCTGTGTGTGTGTGTGTGTATGTGCATGCATGTGCATGTGTGTGCATGTACACATGTGAGCATGCATTCATGCTCACACAAGCAGGCATACTTCTGTACACACGTGTGATTCCCGGACATCTGAGTGTGGAAGTCCCAACTCTTGAAAAAGGTGAATGCCAGGCTAGGACCAGGTGACAGTGTGGCTATTAGGGCCTGGTGCTCCCGACAGCAGGTGGGGAGTCAGTGTCTCTCTGGGAGAAAGCAAGCAGGCCTTCAGGTCCACCTGGCCCAGGCCGTGATCTAGCACAGTGCTGTCCAGACAAACAAGGGGAGCCTCAAACACAAGCCATATCTATAATTTTGCATTACAGTTTAATCCTAAAAGTCATTTTAGTCTAGTATAAATACCCCAAATGGTATCATTTCAATGTGTCCTTCCATATTTTGCACATTCACTTCTCCACTTGGGCTTTCCACATTGCAAGGCTTCAGCTGCCACGTGTGACCAGGCTATGGCATGGCGAGGCAGGCTTGGCACCTCCCCACCTGGAGATGGGGAGACTGGTTTTCTGCTTCTGTTTTACTGGTGGCCCTTCTTGGCCAGGGAATTGGATGCTTCCCCTGGTTTGTCAGGGCCTTAGCAGCCCCGAGAGCTGAAAGAATGGATGTTGGGGCTGCAGGTTCCAGAATGAGGGGGGCTGCTGGAAAGGCTTCTACGGTTGTGCTCCCAGACGCCAGGGGACGACACAAAGGGCTGACTTCAGGCGCACAATAGTGGGGCGGTTAGTCACAGTGCCAGGGCAGCGGGCAGGCAGACAGAGCCCCCTGTGTCTGCGCCTGGTTGGGCTGGGCCCTGCGGCCCCCATCTCCCCAGCCTGCTTCCCACCCCACCCCGCCTGTGAGCTTTTGTTTGCACCCCTGCCCGCTCCTGCATTAACCCCCTGCAGCCTGCTGCCTACCTGGCAGCCTGGTGGGGCTTCCTTGCCAGGCCCTGGTTTTCCATCAGCCATCCTGGCCAGAAGCTCCTTCTAGAAGCCAGACTCAGGCCTGCATGATTTCATTGGCCTGACTTGGGAAACAGGCATCCCAACAGCCCCGTCGCTGTAGCTGGGCAGTGTTTGTGAAGCCCAAGGAGAGATTTTCATATTATTTAGAGGACCCAGTGTACTGGACTCCCTACTTCAAGATCTCATCAGCAAGTGACAGTGCTCCTCATTCAGGGACTGTGCATTTCGGGGAAACAATGAAAAGCCAAAACTGTGAAAAATTAAGGAGTGGCCCTGAAGCTGCTGTCTGTAACTGCAGTTTTAAAGTGAACAGACTGATATAAATATTTTAATTCTGTGCATAGATAGATGGATAAGATAAAATAAATTAGTCATATTCTGGCCCAGTCTGGAAACTGAAAACAGGACTGATGTTGTTAGCGTTTGCTATTTACTAGTTACGATTAAATCTTTCCTTTTAGGTTGTGATTCTAGAGCCTCAGAGATAAAGTGAGCTGTGTTATTATGATTTGATAGTTAAATTATTGACACCTGGAGAAGGTAACAGCCCCCAAAAGATATAAAATGCAGTCAATAGTCTCTCTTTTTAGTTTAAAAATAATCTCTGCAAAAATTCTGCATTTTGGCTTTTCTTCACTCCATTGAAGTGGCGTGTGTTTTTATTTTAGGAGGTAGGGATGTTTTGCTGTGCCTGGTGTGAGATGGGAGATAAAATAAGGTGTCTTTAGAATAGGCACATATCTACTTTCAGGTCGAAAATGCCACCCTGCCAGACCATCTTCTTGAAGGAAATAAATGTCTTCCAATTTATTTATCTTACCTGTTGATTATATCTTATAATTATTTGTTTTATAGTTTAATCCTTGGGTAGAGCTGAGGTTGTCTTTGGAATATAAAAGGCCTTAGTCTGTCTGGTCCACGAGACATGGTGTGTCTCCGTTAGAATTATTGACAGCCGGATCGGGCCCCGTTGGCTCCCAGGACAGAACCAGGGTGCGTGCGGCAGCTCAACCCACCCGGCCTTCAGAAACAAGTAATGGAAGACGCGTACTCAGCTCATATCATTTTGTTCTGTTTTATTTTAAACCACTTAAGATGATTTTAGCACAGAGTGCTGTATCTTACTCGCATTCTGAGAGCCATTGGGTTTTCAAGCTAGTGTAAAAATTTTTTTAAAATCCTCATTTAAAAATTGCCTTTTCGAGCAGACAAACAGCATGCAAGTTTGCTTTTTAATTCACTTTGAAAGAAAGATACTTAAGAGCAGATACATTCGATGTGGAGACACTTTTCAAAACAAAGGTGACAAAAGAGGTGTTCCACACAGGCACCAGGAGTGCTCGGATGGCTCATCCCTGGAGGTTCTTCCACAGACACATGCTGAGTCCTTGTCCCTTGTCCCCAAAGAGGACTGTGGCAATCGGTTCTAATGTCATCTTGTGGAAGAGTCCACATCTGGCTGAGACACTGGCATGCTCAGCCGAGCTACTTCCCAGAGAGACCCCCAAGCTGAACTGTGCCCCTTAAGTGATTGAGGACCCACGTAAATGTTATTTTAAGACAAATGCAACTCTCCCTTTTCTAACTGCAGTTCACCCTGACTGCAGGTACCACCTCAAGTAATGGAAAAATTAAAAAAAGACGCACATCAGAGCCCCAAAGAAATTGGCCTGAAAGCCACTGTAGGGACATGGGAGACCTGATCAAGTCCTGGGGCTCTGTGCTCCCCTTGGCCTCAGCTTCCCAGATTTAAAATGAGAACAGCACCCAGCCCAGCGCCCTGTCAGGGCTGTTGCTGGAATATGACAACAGCAGCCGGTATTTGCATGGCAAAGCCACCCAGTTTCATTTTCTGTTTGAAAGTTCCTCCAAAAGGTCCAGTGCTATAGACGTGTGAACTGCTGCGGTCCTCTCAGTAACTTTTCTGGCAATATATGATGATTACTGTTTACGATGATTATTTTATTCTTAAGTGAACAATCACTGTTAATAATGATTATTTTATTCTTAAGTGAATTCTATTTGACTTAAAACAAATGTAATCGTACCAGTAAGATAGTCCTTTTCTGATCATGAAAGCAACGTATGCTCACTGTAGAAAATTTGGAAAATACAGAAAAATGCACATAAGGGAAAAACTGTTCGTCATTCCTCCCACGCAGAGAAGCTCTGGTCACATTTTCCTGTGTTTCCTTCCAGGCTGCCCCAGCTGCCGAGTGGCTCTTGTCAATTCTTCTAGACTCTATCCAGATAACCCTACAGCTTTTCTGCTCAGTCTTCCTCGCCGCCTTCACCCTTCCATCCCTGGGTGGCAGGCTCTTCTCTCATCTTCGGGGAGCTGGCGCAGGGTCTGTGTGTTTTGGGAGAAGAGCTCAGGCTCCACGGCACCCAGCCTCCTTGCCCTGCTTTTCTGGGTGCCTTGATGGGGCAGGCCAAAGTGCTCACACGGCCCTCCGGCAAAGCCAGACCTGCGTGCAGGCTCAGGGTGTGGAAGACCCAGAATGGGATAAACCCATGCCTCGGAGGTGAATTTGCTAGGCTTTCCCCGGGCAAGGGAGGGCTGGCTGGTGGGAGGACACAGGCAGGCTGACCGGACAGAAAACCCAGGAACGCTGCAGCATGAGGGGGAATAGAAAGCAGCCCTGATGTTTGAATTTTTGGCAAAGAAAGACGCTGGGGCCAAATTAAACAAATTACTTGTTAGACGTGCAAAGTTTCATCAGAACCGTTGAGATAATGTTTCCAAGGTGTTCGGCTTTATGGCTCTGACTTACAGGCATCCCGTGGTTGAGGGTTAGTGTCAAGTGGCTTGGTAGATAGAGGTCCAGCAGGGGTTTAGTGCTAGGGCACAATTCCTGAATACCATGTCATGATCAGGTGTGTGCCTTGGCTGGTCCTACAAATCCATCAGGTGAAGGTTCCAAAGGAACCAGGCCTCTGGAGGGGGAAACAAACTGATTTCCATATTGCTGTCCGGAGTAACTGTGATCCAAAGGGAATTCGAGAATTGCCACGTTCATCTCCAATAGGATAAATGGTGCCCATGGGGTCTGCCTTAGCCTCCTTAGAATAATGCAGAGACCTCAACAGCTCAACGATAGATCATTAGAGATTTATTAATAACCCAAGTTGCAGACAAACTTCACAGGCAAGATAATAGGTTGCAGTGTCAGTTATAATAGAGAAACATTAGCAGGAAATGAAATATGGAATAATGGGGGCCATGACAACAAATTATCGTGCAATAAAATATTGGGATATTGTGTTACCCTTAAAATGGTGTTGACAGTGTTTGTAATAGCACGGAGAAGTATGGGATACGGCATTTTTCCTAACAGTGAGTTTGTATGTGAAGTATGTAACTGTATACTTTTCACAGAACAATAGACGGGAATAGAATAGAACGTTATTTCTGGACAATGGCATATAGGTGAATTTTCCTTTTTTCTTGTATTTTATACTTAACCCACATTTTTTATTTACTAAGTTATCTATGTCTTAAATATCTTCTTTATATATTTTTTCATTTATCACGTTTCAAGGGAATCTTTCTTTATATTTTATTCGTAAATTGCTTATACTTTAAACTTATTTGCATCTTCCTTAAACATATGGTATTTTTATAATCAGGGAAGAATCATTTTTAAAGACTTGTGATTAGAAATATAGACAAATGGCATGTTTGCCTCCAGTCGCTGGGTAAATGGCATGTGCAGAAGTGTTCGTTAGGCCAACAAATATGTATAGTGAATAAATATTATCCATTTTTTAAAAAAAGATTTATATGTTGAAAGTTTATTAATCAAATACTACGCGAGTTCCTTAACCAAACATACATGCTTGTACACCAGAGCATAAAAATCTCCATTTAGATTTTATGAGGACTTGAGAAGTGTTTCTGTCCCTTAAACAATAGCTTCAAGAAGGAAAAAAGGACGGTGTTAGTAGGATCACAATCCTCCCACGCTTGGAGTTTGTGCTTTATGCTTCTCAGGTTTGAATTTTAAGGCAATTTCAAAGATTCTGTAAGTTCATTACTGGATAAGTAGGTAGATCGTGGATCCTGGGTTCATAATGTCAGATAAAACTGTGGTCTTTGCGTGGAGATCTTAGTGGTTTATTTATACTCACCAGTTGGCCTTCTTTAACCAAAACAAGAAAGAAAACAATTATTTCCTTTGACTTGTACTTCCCTCAAAATACTTCTCGGCATCCTTAAATTACCAGCAGATGCACATCTAGGGGTTCATCACTTGTGTTTAGAGGCCAGAATTTTCCTCTTAAACCGTCACACTACAGGATTTTGTGATATGGAAAAATCTGTCCATATTTCCAATGAAAATTCCTTAGCTTTCAGGCAAGTGTGATCGACTTCCCTGCAAAACGAATTCCCAGCACCTGCATTCACGGGAAGGGGCCTGGGACAGAACGCAATGCCCCGGTTGGCTTGAGAAGAGACCCCTGCTCGGGCAGCCCGCGGGGACTTCCCACCGGCCAGCAGAGCCTCCTCTCCCGCCCTGAGCTGCTGCCGCCAGCGCGGAGGCCCGAGCCTCAGTTTCCCCGACAGAGCGCAGAAGCGGGGTCAGCGTTGGGGACTCCGAGGAGGAGACCACGGCAAGGAGGACCCTGCGCGCTTCGGCCCGGCTGGGAGGTCCCGCTGCTGGGGCCGCCGCCGCCCGCCCCGGCCTCCAGGGCGCGACCCTCTAATCCGCTTTAGTCAATATATTGTGAGCTTTACTTGGGCAAAGTAAACAGGGCGGGGAAGAAAGCGGCGGCCGCCGGCCCGCGACTCCTGACCCTGGGGTCGCGCCCTTTGTTCGCCCTCAATGGGGCAGCCCCGCCGCCCGGCCCGCGGCTAATTGGGGCGCGTGCCGCAGCCGCCGCCCAAGGCCGCCGCTCGGACCTCCGACCTCGGACCCCAGACCACTGCCTGAACCTAATCCCTGCTCGACGCAGACCGGGCCCGCTGTTCGGACGTGGACTCAGACCCGGACCCCGCCGCCCACCCCGAGCTCGGGCCTCCTCCAGCGACCGGGCCCCAGACTCAGACTCCAGGCCTCGGCTGGGACCCCGGACCCCGCGCAGGACCCGCGGACGGCAGCCCGGCCCCGGCCGCCCCGCCCAGGCCGCCGGCTCCGACCGTGCTGCGGGCCGGGGGCTGCCTGCAGGAGGCGCCTGAGGCCTCCCCGCCCTTAGAGCGGGGACACGGCGGCCGTGCCCCACGCCCGGTCCGGAGCTTGGCGGAGACCAGCCCACGCCTCCCGCCCGGCCTCCAGAAGGTCCCCAAGCAGCTCCCGCTGCCACGTGGGGACCTGTCACCTGCGGCGGCAGAGGCCATGGCCATGGCCATGGGCGATCCTGCTCCTGCTGCCCCTGCCTTGGGAGCTGCATCACAAGGCCAGGATGAGGCAGAGGGGGGAAAGGTTTATTATTCCTCGTTTTTCTTTTTCTGCTCTTCATTCCTGCCTGGAAGGCTGTCAGATAGGAAAGAAAAGACTGTGAATGTGAAATTCAGAATCCCCTGGAGAGGAGACTGGGAACATTCCAGGACCTCTGTTGGGGGCTCACTGTCCCCCGGACTCTCTTCTTCCCTCCAAGCCACCAGGGGTGGATCTGGTGAGACCAGGATGCCCTTGACACCAAACCCAGGCTTTCACCATTCCACAGCTCCTGTGTTCTTTGTTGTTTTCTTCAGGTCTTGGATAAGGTTATAATTTTTATCCCAAGAAGCTTTTGAGACTTAAGCTCCTTGTAATTTTTAAGAAGGTTTTAGTCTGTTTTTTAAGAGGTACTTTTTCTTGTAATTAGGTGCAAAAAGGAAACAAGAGAAAGGCGTCCTGAAAGGCTTTGACTTTGAAAATGGACAAGTGGCTTCTCGTCCTTGGTCCCTGGGGCAAGGCCCTCTGGCCTGATGCTCAGTTATTTCATAGTTTTGTTCACCAGCTTTAAACATTGCTGGGCTTTGCCAGGAAGACTTTAGATTGTTGCGTTTGTTTCTGACCTTGTGTTTTTATGGGGTGGAATGTTCTAATGTGGAAATTGGCTTTGGGAAGTCTTGGTGATGAGGAGTCACCGGATGTGCCTTGCTGTTACAAGGATGGGAGCCAGGTGAGGGTCCTGCAGAGTACCATGGCAGGTGCATCAGCAGCTTCCTGGGTGCGCGATGCAAATCTCTGCACAGAGAGGAAAACCCTGTGGTTGCCACACGACCCAGTTCCCTCTTTCTTTGATCCTTCCTCACTTCCGCTCCCCTCACAAGCTGTATCTTCCTAGCCTTTCTCCTTGCTGAGGAGCAGTAACTGGATCTGATCAGCATCAGTTAGCCTCTGTGGAATCTGATGTCCAGGGCTGGGACCCTGGCCATGCCGCTGGGAAGGAATTGCCACCATGAACCAGGTCACTGGCAGTGCTGGCTGGCAGGAGGCCTTGAGGGTTCTCCCAGGCCTTCCTCATCACCTGCTCGGTTGTTGCTATTCAGACCATGGGGCAGTTGCCTGCCAGGTTCCCAGAGGGCTTTAAGCAGGGGTGAGGTGCATGTGGGCCTTGGAACCACCCTGGCTGCTTGGCCAAGGAAGCTCTGGTTTCAGGGTGCTGGCTGCAGACTAGGGCAGTGGACAGAGGAGACTGTGATCTCCTAGGTCAGGCAAAGGGCTTCATTATGAGGACTTTGGCAGGCCCAGCTGGGCACTTGTGCCTGTGATTTTACACCCAAAGTCTACTCGGCCCAGTCCAGTTTTGAGGGGGTGATCAGGATGTACCTGGCAGGGAAGAGTGGGTGCCTCAGAAGACTGAAACAGGCTGTGGGGCAGAGGGCAGGGAATTACTAAAGTTGGACCCGGGTCAAGGCAGTTCTGGGTCCTAGATTTCAATGGAGCTCTGTTTTTCCTGGAAACTGTTCTTACCTATAAAATAAGCCCATGTGTATATAAGGGTAAACAGATGGACGGTGATGTTTTCCTTAAAAAAATAAAAAAAAAACAAAGTGCCTGATCATATATCCTGTTTGGTGTCCCAGGTCTGTGCAGATTCAGGCCAAGTCACTGCCCCACTCATCTAGGCCTCAGTTTCCCCACCCTTCAAAGAGGGATGACAATCTTGTTTTGTCTGGTACACAGGTTGAGGATCAAATGAGATAAGGTGAGAACACATCATAAATTAAGAAGTGTTTGCTCTACACATGTGAGGTCCTACCTTTACTACCTTAGGAAAAGCCCTCTATGATGAGGCCATTGTTTTAGGATTAAAATATTTAGCAACTCACATGGTGCCTGGCACTTATTAAGTGATGGGATGTTTTTGTTCATTTGAACTGTGTTGAAACTCTCTGCATTGGCTATACTGAGGATGTGGCCTGAGCACATGAGAAATTGGGTCAGGATAGAGAGAATCCTTCTTCCCTTGAGGCCTTTGAATATGACAAGCAGGCTCCCAATTTCGTGTATTGGAGTCAGCAGTTTGGAGGCTGTCTTGGGACACACACCCAAGAGCACTAAGTGTTGTCCCAGGGTCCATGCCCTCACTGCCCTGTCTAGCTGGCATTGGGTAAGCTTCTGCAGGGCCCAAACCCCAGCCTTGTCTCCAGATTTTAGCCCCCTCCTCTTCCCTGGGAGATCAGGCTTGTGGGCTCTGAAAGCTGCCTGGGCAAAGAACACACCAGGGTTCATGGCCCCCTTGCCTCTCCCCCCAGTAGTGGCTTTGCTGTGTTTGTCCTAATGATGATGAATGAGGTCAGCCTGTCTTGCCATTCACAAAACAACTTTCTGTTGCAGGGAAGGCTTTTCCATATGAGCTCGGACCCCCTTCTCTATGGCAGGTTATGTTTTCACTGGCTTTAGGTGTTCACACATGTGTATGAGAAAAGGTTAGAGACCTTCACTTGGGTTAGAGACTTTGCACCAGGACCCCAAGTTGTCTCCCAGGCTTAAGGGCAACAAAACTTTTATTGCTACACACACACACACACACACACACACACACCACACACACATATCCCAGGATATTATCCTTGTGGAGCTAACATTTAATGTTCTAAGCATTAAAGTTTGAGGCACCAACAGGCTGTCTTAAAAGGCTCATTCAGCCTGTCTGCCTTGGAGCTATTTTATTTATAATTCTTCTTGTCACGTCAAAGAACTCTGTGTTTCTTGCAGACTGTGTTTGGGTGGTTGAGTGTTTGGTTTTTGGCTACAGCCAGTTAATTTTTCCAAATCTGTAGGTCCAGGTGTGTGTTGACAAGTTTTTTCCCAACTCAAAAACTTTCCCAGTGAGTCGTGGAGTCCTCCTATAAATGTCCAGTGTTCCACATGTGAGGGAATTCCAATTTCGGAGGAAAGCAAGGGGCAGTGCAGCCAGCGCCTGCGGCCACTGCCTCCTCACACAGAAAGTCAGCTGAACAAGGCACACTTGGGCAGCAGAATCTTGTAGCATATTTAGAATAGAAAGGTGAAAAATTGATTGATGGATAAGGTATTAGCAAAGGCACAAACCCTTGATGATAATTAAAAAATCCCCCCTTCTTGGCATCATTGAAAACCAGGCACAGGAGCCAAAATACCTGTCCACATATCCAGTCATTTTGAAATACATTTAAAAAATATACATTCATCACGTAAAAATTATTTAGACTTTTCTTTTCAGAGTTAGTGTCTATTCTTGTCTGATTGCTTACACTGCCACTTTTTGATGGTTAAAATAAATGAACTTCATGTTCTTTTAAAATTAGGAATTACACAAAAGATTGCTCTATGAAATAGTAAAAGCATCCATTGGTTTTCTTTTTTAGTATTTTTCTTTTGCAGCAATTAAATATTGTCTTATAATGATAGATTTAATTCAAATATTTCTTTACATTTTGTAGAAATGGCATGTATGAAAAATCTGACCTTAACCTTGAAGTTAACTAGATCTAAAAGCTAGGATAGTTTTTAGTACCCTACAGGTACTCCCACAGTCAGGAAAATGAAACTATCTTTATATACGAAGTAAATTACTCAAATTTGTGTTGTGTGAAATAATATTTGATTAAAAAAATAAAATGGAACTATTTCAATAAATAAGACCAGTGTAGCCAAATTTCAAACCACTTGTAATTGACAACAGCCCTTCCCACCCTAATTCCACAATCAGCATGAATAAATTCTTTTTGCAGCCAGATTAAGTTTTGTCGCAATTATTTTAAAGAAGTAACCTGTGAAGTCTTGATTTTAATAAGAAGTTACTATAGTTGCTTGCAACTTAGCAATGAACAGAGTTCCAAGGCAGTTTTTTCCTCCTGTTTTTTTTTTTGTTTTTGTTTATTTAGAGGAATTATAATTTACCTAGCCCCCGAATACGTGTACAATAAAATGCTATAAGTGGCACATAAATTTTTAGAAAAATGTGAATATCTCAGTTTGTGATGATTTCATTTTAGAAATGTAGAAATGAGTGACTAAAATCAATTCAGTGCCCACTTGTCTTTGAAAAGCAATTTTTATTTTATAGAAAATTTAGTTTGTAACTGTGCCTCTTTTCTTTCCTTGTTTAAAGCCAAGAATCTAGCTTCGGCATTTGGTATGTGCCTGTATATAATAATATCATCCTTAATTCATATTTTTCTGAATTTTTTGGTTACTATTTTGTAGTGGAAAACAATAATTTTAATTCCTCATCTGTGAGAGTGCACTTCTCATCCTCATACGCACACATACATATGGTACATTCATGTTTATGTAAGATTGAACATACACTTATCACAGGCTACTAGTTGTTTTATGCTCCTCTTGTAATTGAAAAATAATAATTAACTCCTTAAGAATGCTTTCAGCTACGGTTTATCTTACAAGGGTACAAGTGAATCTGTCTAAAAGCAGAGTATGAATGTCTTAATAACTAAGAAAATGACATGAAGGCTACGTTAACCAGTTTGAGGAGAGTATTTCAAATTGTATATGAAAACACCACACTGTACCCCATGATTGCATTAATGTACACAGCTATGATTTACTTTAAAAAAAAAAAAAAGGAATGCTTTCAGGGTTGTTAGACTTTTTTTGGAGATATATGCACAGGTAACACAACACAAATATCAATGCGTGGACTTCCAGAGGACGTTAAAGATGATAAGCTCATGGAAGGTTTCTAACCAGACGTGAATGCCTGGATGTGGCATAACGCCCATCAACCATAACAGAGCACAGGCGCGACACTCACCCTGGTCACCTGCAAGCACACTTTTAAATGATGTTTACTTTTTTTTTTTTTTTAAAGGATATAAGATAGAAAAATGGTATGCATGTGCTGGGTTTGTTTGTTTGTTTTTGCTTGAGGGTGGGTGCACTAATGCAATATCCAGCATTTACTTTTGTCCTTGAACATGCTTGTCCTACAGCCAGAGTTTCATTATTGTTACTAGTAAACCGACGTGAAGTTTGACATAAAGCCGAGTGAAAGCAAGCAACAGATTTTAGCTTCATTATATCTGGAAGTTATGGATGCTTGCTTACATTTATTTAGCCAGCCTGAGATGCTATCAAGTCTGAATTATCTTTTGTTGTTTTATTTCTATGAAAAGTAATATAAACGCACACATATACATATATACACATGTGTACCCATGGTAACATATCTAGGTAACATACAAAGTAACATATGAAAGCTAATGGGTTTTGTGCATGAATAATTGGGAATAGAAATGAACCTATCATTAAGTAGTACAAATTATGATGAAATAGGCACATCAAAATGGACTCTCAAACTTGCAAACTACTTTGAGACAAAAGCAAAAGAAAAAAAAATTATAAGCCTGGTTTGCCTTTATATTGAGTCCCCAGAGCTGCTAAGCAGCTCCTCAAAAGGCACATTGTCTGGGATGATCGAAGTGGCACCTTACCCTGAAGCTGCCGCAAACTTGCAATCTCAAGTTTATTAGACCAGCTTTAAAAACAACATTATTCTTGGATGCACAAGTTGAATGTTCAAAATCCAAGTGAAAATAATTTTCATTTACACTCATCCTACTTGCTTGAATTAGACTAAATGCATCTGTTTACTAAGACTTTGTAATGCTTTGGATATTGAAAATTTACAACTATCAAACCTCGGCATGTGGAGAAAGGGAAAGTAAAGAGAAGCACCCCACGGCCTCCTGAGGCCGGACCTCGGGCCAGAGGCTGGCGGAGAAGGCAGAGTAGCAAGAAGTTGCCAGCTGCATTTCCACTGGACAGATCTGGGGAGAAATCAGGAGAAAATGACTGTGTAAGACTGACATCATAAACATGATAGCCTCGGATTTATTTTCAAAACATTTGACCTTAGGCATAGTTGTGGCCCAAGGGCAAAACCCAAGTTTTTCTTCCAGGAAACTTACTTGTCACAATGCTCATCAACATGCAAATTTTCTAGGTCTCCTTGTTGATAATTTTAGCTTACTTTTAAAAAAATATTATTTACTTTGAATAACATAAAGTGATAGCAAATAGACAAAAACAAAACCAAAAAACCCCCCTGAACTTGAGTAATACCCAATGGAATTACCTGAGTGCTATTACTGTCCCTGAATGAAGCAGAATTTGATTTGAGTTTATGACCAAATTAATTGTATAGCCTTATTAAGTATAGGGGGAATTTTTTAAAAAAGAGTATGCGTTCTTGCATATTGTTCTGATGTCCCCGATTTCCTGTTTTACCAAATAAAAATTGGAAGGTAGGAAAAAAGCATTAAATTAACTCATTACTGAGTGAGAGAAAGAAAAAAAATCGGCTAATAAAAAGAAGAAGGTTAGCAAGCCGGTATGATTATATAATGATTTCAGGTGAAAATTACAAAGCTAATATCCTGGCGTGTAGTCACTGCTTTCAGTAATGATACAGTTGTCAAATTCGTATTTGTGCCAATGGAACAAAGTTGTAACGGCATAATAGAAGATAATCTCTTTTTCTTTGTGGCTTTTTTAAATTCAGTGTTTTAATCCACCCATTTAATCACAAAACATATATCAAATTAGTTATAATATTTATAGCATTTAGGATGGTGATTATAAATAGATTATAGTGTGGTGGTTGGATATGGTCTTTTTTTTTTCTTGAATGTATCTCAAAGCTATGCAGAGTTTGTAGAGTGTGTACTTGAGAACAGTTTTATGTGAGGAGAGTAACCATATTTTTATGTCCAGAATCTCCATTTGGTTATTAACAAGCTTGCTCATTATTTTGGAAAAACAAAATTTGGTATTAAAAGGGCCGGGTGATGTTTAGCTCTCTACATTCTGCCTGGTCTCTAAAGCATCTTTGTTCTTCTGGAGTTGCTAAACTTGCTAAACCACAAAATATCTTTAATATGTTTTTTTAAAGTAGGTGAACCATACAGTCAAGATGGGGTGAAAGGGGGATTTATAATGGCAGTTAGCGGTTCAGTTTTTCCTCGGTGAGGCCGGAGTAGGATGGGTTGGCAGGCACATCTGTGGGACTTTTGGGGACTGCCCGACACACACTCATCTTTCAGGAATGTGTTCTCTTACCCCACACTTCCTAGTTTGGACTGAAAATTTTAATAGTGAAGAAAATTATAAAGGACTGTGCTAGACAAGGTTGTTTCCCTGCCGCATTGTTAGGAGGTGGGCACGGCACTCCCGAATGTTGGGCTGTAGAAAGAGCTGTGTCCTTTCCAGAGGAAGGAGTGAGAGCTCCCGGCTTCCAGCTCTGTGCCCATAGCCCTTGAGACTGGGGGGCCACACTCAGGAAAAGAACGAAACCCACCTAACTGTGAGACACTGTGAGTTGCAGACGGCTGTGGAAAGTGAAAGTTGGTCAAGATTCTAATAAAAAGATTAACTGGAACATTTCGACGCCATTTTCTAAAACAGAGTTTTCTAATAGGAAAAACCAAAAACAAACAACAAAAAAGTTGTCCCTAGAAAGAAGAGGCTGTGGCAAGATTTTAGCCCCCCCCCCCAAGCAATTTGGGAAGTTTTCTGGGTTTTTCCTTTCCCTCCCCCCAAATTGTGCATGTCATAGGTGGTGGCAGTGGTGTGTGTACAGGGAGCGTCTAACACAATTTAAACTGGGGTCTAGGACGCCTTGGAAGGCAGGTCAGTGGGCAGCCCAGGCCCTGGCAGACCTGCCCATCCCAGCCTTGCCCAGTGGCTGGTTCCCCCTTTCCAGACAGTCCGATCCAACGTGAAACGCAGTTTCCTGGGAAGCAGGGCACGCGAGAAACTTTTGAATTTACCAATGGCATAAAAAGTATATATATTTTTATGACAACGGCCAAGTTTCAATTGGTTGGCAGAAATGGCGAGATGTGACGTCAAGGGGCACTGGTTAGAATGCCAAGGCCGGCAGCGGGGATGAGGGGGTGGGGAGAGACAAGCACAGAGAGACATTGGGATAGAACCCAGGAGGCCGTGTTTCTCTCGGGCCCTGACCGTCAACAGGCTATCGCAGGCTTCTGGGGACAGTCAGGTCCATGTGGCTTTGAGCCAAGACATGTTTGGGCAGGGGGAGCAGATCTGAGAACAGTGACCCTATGTCCACGTGCGTCCCTAAGAGTTGGAGGCCCAGGCTGGCCCCTCTGTGGTTTGGAAATCACTCAGGTGCCCCTGCGGAGCAGGCAGGAAAAGACGCTGTGGCCTCCTTGGCACTCTAACCAGTGTCCAGACCCTGGAGCCCGGCCGATCCTGACCCCTGGGAGGGGCCCGGGAAGGAACCGTGTGGCTCACGGCCAGCAGCGTCGCCATCGGGCTACGAGAGACCAGAGCCGCGGCCTTGAACTTCTCCCCGCAGCTCCTGCGCCCTGAATCGGGGAAGCAGGAAGTTGTTTCCACGGGGAAGGAAGAGAGTGAGCTCGGAGCTGGGCAGCTGCACCATGCCCCAACCCATCCCACGCCTCCCTGGGCACTGTGAGCGCCCCCTCTAACTCTGCCAGACACCTTGCGTGCCCCTCTTACATCTCTGGGCACTATGCGCTGCCCCCACACCCCACTCGCCAGATCCCGTGCGGCCAGCCCCACCCCCAACCCACTGGGCACCGCGCCCCTTGCTCCTCCGAGCCAGCGGTGTCCGGGAAGCTGCCGCGGGGTCGCCCATGAGCGCGCTCCTCCTAGAGTAAAGCCTGCTGCCACTGTCGGCCCCGAGCGCTGTCCCGGGGCCTCGTCTGGCTCCCACGGGGGCGAGCCCGGGGACCCTGGCCGCTATCCACGGCGCGCACTGGGCTTCGCGCGCAAGGCTGCCAGCAGGGCAGGGACCGTCGGTCCGCCTGGGGACCCCCAGCCGGGTCCGAGCGTGCGCGCGCGCCCCGCTGCCCGCAATCATGGCAGCCGGCGCCTCGGAGCGCAGCCGCCAAGCGCGCCCCAGCAGCCGCCTCCGTGCCAAGGCGACGGGAACGGGCCAAGGGCTCGCGCCCGCCCTCTCTCCTCTATCGCTTGGGCCCTAGGGCAAGAAGTGGAGGACAGATGGGCCTCCGCGGCACTGTGCCTCTGCCCGGAGAGGGCGGGCGGGGCCGCGGGGCGGGGGCGCGCTGGTGGGGAGAGCCCGGGGCGGCGTGCCCGCGGGGACGCGCACGCGGGGCTGCGGGGCGAGGCGCGGGGCCCGGGTGGCGAATCCGCTGCTCATGCCTACTGCCCCGCCCGCGCGCGCCGTCCCGGGGCGGGCGGGGGGTGTTACCCGGGAGGGGCGGTGCCCGGTCCTCACCCGCAGCGGGCACGGCGGGGGCCGTGGGCGATCTCGTTGGTATTCCGGGTGCGGCTGTAGCCCTGACCTCTCGGTGCAACGGGGTGCCGGGCTCGCGGGCACGGCCGCCGCCCTCGGGCGGTCTCTCCCGGCTGCAGGGCCCGCAGGAGCCTCGCTTACCCCGTCCCCTCCTCCTTGGGTCCCCCGTACCCCCTCCCCCGCTCCGATCCGGCGGCGAAGGGGTGGGCAGGGAAACGCGCTCTCTGGGACAGGTGCCAACTCCGAGACAAAAGACATAAAATAGGCGGCAACGGGGGAAGCGCGGCCGGCGCGCTCTCGGGCGGGGACTGCGGCGCCGCAGGGGCCGCATCCTCGGTGCCGACCCGGGAAAGTTTGGGAAGTCGCCGCGGCGGCTTCGCAGTGGCTGGGGACGCGCGGCCCGGGTCGCCCTCCGCGCCGCGCTCGCCCTCTCTGCGCCGCTGCTGAATAATTCATGGCGCGGCCGCCGGCCATTAGCATGCACCGGGCGCGCGGCGCGTCTGTGCCAAGCCGCCGCCGCATTCGGCGCCCGGGCAGCGCCAGACGAGCGGCGGCCGGGCCCACGCTGTCCCCGCGCCTGCCCGCCCGGCGGCGCCCATTGTGCTCCGAGCCCGAGCCGCCGGGCTGTCCCTAAACCTGCCCGCAGCCTGCCGCACGCCCGACGGCCGGGCTCTGCAAGTTCAGGCCCGCGCCGCCCGCCCGCCCGGCGGCCCCGGAATGCCAGTGAACTTGGAGAAAGTCGCGCGGCGTGTCGGCCGGCCCTCCGCGGCAGGGCGTAGGCGCACCCGGGCCAGCGCGCTTTCGTTTTCGTCTGGGACAAAGGTCCCTCACGGCGCCGGTAGCGGACCGGGTCCTGGGGGCCGCTAATCCACGCAGGCCAGTGGTTCAATTCAAGGAAGCAGGAGCCCGAAGGAGAGGAGCGGGCCAGTTCGCAGCGCGCCGCGGGGCCGAGGAAGTGGGGCCTGGTCCGTGCGCTTCGCCGGCGCCCGCCACAGCCATACCACCTTACCGAGAGTTGCGGTAGCTGGCACCACTCTGCTCTCCTCCGCTGCGACGCAGGAAGGAGAGAAGTGTTTGGAACCCAGGACTCAGACCGATGGCCGCAGGCCTATGCAGCGGTGGCCACTGTTAGCGCAGCGCTGGCTGCGGCGAGGCGCGGCGCGGTCTTCCAGCAAGGGCTGGGCTGTCGAACTGTGCGTCCCGGGTCAGAAGAAGACTCCTGAGGACGGTAAGTGTATTTCTCACTTTCACTACTTAGTGTTTCAGTATCAATGAAGGGACTTCTAAGAGGGGCTCCGCTGTAGGGCAGGCCTTCTTCCGTGGACTAGGGAACACACATTGGTTTTGAACTTAAAGAAGCAGCCTGCAAGAACTCCACGGTCTTCATTTATCTGGATCTTGGGATCTGTGAAATACGGCTTTACTCTCAGGTGTGCAGTTTATTTGCCAGAGAGAATTGTGTTGAACACATGTAATAAGCGTTAGCAGGCATCTTAAACACAATGAAAAGAAAAGAGAAAACATCTGTTTTTCGGTTAGATCTGTTTGGGAAGGTTATTAGGAATCTACAACTGTTTCTTGGAAAACTGAAAATTTTTTTTACTTCCTAAACATATGCTACTACTTTTTTTTTCTGCTGGCTTGACACTTGGGGAGATCTGATTTTGGGGGGAGAACCCTTGGTCTGGCGTTGGTGGCATTTGGTTGAGTGAAAGGGCCCGTGTGGAAGCTGTTTATAGTGGCATAAAATGAAAACAACTCATAACTTTTCATAATAAATGCCCCTTTATAGGTGGCTCACACACAGGCTGGGCCACTGGCCCTGGGGAGTTTGTAGGGAGTGAGAAAGGGCTGAGGGAATGCTTGCTGGCCATAATCAGAAGGTTTTAATGTAACACTGAAATAAATTTCTTCAAAGTTGGGTTTCAGAAGTCAAGGCAGGTTAGCAATAGCTTCATTTTATTTTAGTTGTTTGGGATTTTAGGAAAATGTGTGCTGTACATACGTGTACCTATCCTGGGTAAAAATGAAACTGGAGCTGCAGGGGATTAAGCCTACTTTTTAATTGCTCTACAGGTGCGATTTCCCCTATACTCTTCCCCAGCTTATTGATGTGGTTTGGATAACCTTGCTGGGGGCTTTTGCCACAAAATAATGGGGTGAGGAGGCCTGTTTCCATAACAGCCTGGAGTCATGAGCTGGCACTTGGGAGGCTGTTTCCGGGAACATGGACTAAGGCCTGAATAGTCGAGGCTAGCCTCATGGCTCCCTCTCCCTGGGCACTCTGGTCTACCCATCTGGGGAAAGAACCTGGAGGAATGAGGGGATCATTTCAGCAGAGTCTGGCCGGCTATGGCCAGAGGCTGAAACTTTGCTTCACAACTTGAAGAACTATCCTTGGCCATCTTTTTGCTTAGACTGCCCACGACCCCCCCCCCCAATGCTTTATCCTTGCCCTGATGTGAGTTTTAATTTATGACTTTATCAGAGGTCATTAGTGGACATGAAACTTGGGATGGGACATTTAGGGGTGTTCTCAGATTCAGGGGCGCAGTTTTAGGTGTGCTGCTGCAGATGGGAGCCACTGCCTGGCGTGGCATTGGTGGCGATACGGTTAGTAAAGCTCAAGTTCCACTGAGGTCTTCTCTGCATAATGCCAGAGATGTTTCCACCAGTCCACAGAATGCTGGTAAGGTGGTGTCCAGTGGGCAGGAATGGTGCTGTGTTCTGCAGAGGCCTTTCGGCATGCCCCAGGATTCAAATGGACCGTCTCTTCTTCTCAACAGGCGGGATCCAGGCTGGCAGGAAAAGGCTGAGCTTCCGAGGAGGCAGTCTCGGGCCACTTAGCAAGGGCTGCTATTCACCAAGCTCCAGAGTCCCATCTCCTGCCACAGAATAAGCTGCTACAATGAGCTTGTCGGAGTAGCAGAACCTTCCTACCCTACGGGGTAGAGATTATGCAGCAACAGTGGAGCCAGCCCAGAGGACGGAGGCCCTGCCTGGCCCTGGGAGACCCTGTCTTGCCTTTGTCCACGTTCCTTACAGCCAGTTCAGTTCAGATGGAGACAGGCTCCTGAAAGGGGCTTCTTTCTATGTTAGAAGAGCCCATCCCAGCAAAATTCATTTTTGAGGGCACACACAAAAGAAGAGGCTTTGAAAATGAAACTTGTCAGTTTTTTATTACTTCTGTATTTAATATAAAGAATGTGGTAAGCAGGGGGCCAGAGGCACATGGACAGTGGTGTGGGCTGGTGGGAGGATAGTTTTCTGTTTTGTTTTAAACCAGGGCCAACCTCAGGATGACCCTCGGCTTATGCTGGGGCCTTGCCATGCCCAGACCCTCCCAGATAAGGAGTTCCCAGGTGCTAGCTGGGCTCAGCTCAGGACAGTGTGTGACAGTGGGACCTGGCCCCTCCATATCAGCTAAGTCTCATGCGTGCTGCTTGAACAGGTGCTGGCCAGCAATTTGCTTTGCTCAACAGGATCAGTGTGGTGCTTTGCAGCAGGGTTACTTTTCATGTGTGCTTTGCACCTGGCCAGAGCAAACTCTCTGTATTAAACCCGTCTTACTTGCTCCTGTCCCCTGAAGGGCACTGGGGCCTGTCCCAGGCCCGTGTGAGTGAGGCCTGACCTGAAAGCATTCTGTGTGGCACAGGGAAAGGTGGGCAGGGTTTGTCCACCCAGACCTTGTGCCCAGGCAAACCTCTTGCTTTGACTGAGACAGTCAATGTTTAGCAAAGGAAGGGGCCCTTCCAGGCCAGGCAAGAAACATCTTAAAACTACCCTGTTTTACCTGTGTATTGTTGCTGGGTTTTGAAAGTTATTTGCATATTTGCAGAGAAAAAAGCATACTTCTGCAGAAATCTCCATAAGCTAGTGTGTCCTAGCTTAGGTCAGGGCTTCAGTCTTTCCCTGCCCCTGGCTCACTGTGTGACCCTACACAAGTTACATCACCTTTCTGAGCCTATATCCTGAGCTCCAAAGCAGGAGAAATACTACTGACCTCAGAGGAGTCAGACATTTCCACGCACAGTTCTCAGTGTGTGGTCATCAGGAGGCCATAAATGGTTACTGCTGTTGTTATTGTTATAAATGACAATTGGTGGGGTTTTTTGGTAATTATTATTGTAGTTTAATATCATTTTATATTATTTTCTAAATAACAGAGAATCCAATTTTAGTTTCCCGAGAAAAGGCACCAAGAAGTTTACTTTTCCTGCCCCACAGGTGGTAGCAGAAGTGGACCTTGATGGTGTTGACAAGGTAGACGAGTAGGATTTTGAAAGGACAGCATGTTCCTGGACACAGGGACTCAGTGTGAAGGTGATTGCCCAGCTGCACCTGAACTTCATATTGGGCACATGGGATAAGATGAGGGTCTGTGTGGGAATTCGGGAAGTGCTGATGGAGGAGGTTACCCTTCCCAGCGGCAGGATGGGAAGCGCACCTGGGTGCTGGCCTAGGGACCTGACATGTGCTCTCCCTCTTTAGGGGTGGGGAAGGACAAGGGCAGGAGATCCTGATGCAAGGTCCACAGTGGCCACACCAGCCACCAGCATCCTTGCTGGAAATGCAAGTAGAAATTCGGTAGGGAGGTTTTGCCACTCTGACAAGCTCATTGTTCTTTGACCTATTACAAGAGTATTTATCAAAATGCTTGCTTTGGAGAATTTTATCTCCTAGCTGGTCATTTAGGAAGACCCAGCAAGATTGCCCTTTCTCAAAACATCTTGTCGGGACAAGAACGAACCCTAAATGGCATTGGTCATGCTTTATGAGGTTGTAGATCCGAGGAGGGAAAAAAAGCAACAATTGTCTCCAAGCAGAGACAATAGATCTTTTATACGATATATTTATTTCCAGGCCTGACCAGTGTTCCTTTGGCTGGGACAGTCCGTGGAGCTGGAGTGTCCGGGTGTCGTGGGCCCTGAACATGTAGTCGGGCATGGAGATTTATGGAAGAAAAAGGGAAGTGTCTCGACCCAGAGTTTCACCCATGGTTCTTGGGAGATTTCAGTGAGAATGTCTGGTTTTCTTTGTTGAGAGGAGTTTAAACTTTCACAAGTTTATTTATTTTTTTCTTCTGTGATCTTTTTTAAAGACTGCAGGGGCATGCTTTCACGGATGGAAAGGCAGCTAGGTTTTGGATTGTGGTCAAGATGGGGGTCCCCCTTGGGCCAGGCCTGGTCAGCCTTTGTTAGCTGGGTCCTGAAATGGAAGTGAAAGAAACAGGGACTAGGAAAGGAAGGGTCTGTCCCTAGAGGGTTATGGGAGGCCATCGAAAAGCAATTTTGGCCAGTTTTTGGTTTTCCAGGGTTGCTTACTCTTGCCTAAATCCCATTCTCAGATGAACTTGGGAGTAGCCTATAGGTTATGGGAGAGATGGCCTGGCTTGGGGAAGCCACGCACGGGCCCTCAAGGACCCTTCCTGGCTGGAGAGGGTGTTTCTTGTTATTGTTGGTTTTTATTTGTTTTAAACTCTCAACAAACGTGGCCCAGAGTTAGGGCTCCATGAATATTTTTTGGATTAATAGAATGAACAGAATTTCACCCTGAGGCCTACACATGCACCCTCCTGCCTGGCCTCTTCGCTGGCATGCTGCTGGCAAGGAGCGGCTACCCGGCAGCTCTTTGGTGGCTCTTGAGTTGCAGGGAGGGGTCCTGCAGCCCACAGCCCTGGGAAGCAAGGCTGGAGCCTGGGCTCCCACGAGACTGGAGGAGCTGATGGTGCAGGGGCTTGTGCTGAGAGCTTGTGGGGTGCCCGAGGAGCACTTCTGCCACCTTAGGGATTTTGGTTTGGACTCCCTGCTTGACCCTGGAGGAGGGCAGACAAGGGAGTGGTCCTGATCAGAGTGGAGGATGCGGGACCCTGCCTGTCACAAGGCATTGTCGTCATTTTGTTGGCAAATAATATTTGGCTTCAAAAATGAGGTTTTATTTTTAAAAACTGCTGTCACATCTTTTATTTTTTTTAAGTGCTGGAACCTCATAAGTTGGTCTGTTTTTCTTTCTACATTAACCTGCCTGAAAGACTGTGATGAGGAGAGCCGTCTTTTGGGGGTGTCCAAGATAGCTTTTGAGGCCCTGGGTAGAACTGATAAAATTGAAATCACAGAAAATAATGAAATCCTGTGACATGGAGCAGAAAACCCCTAAAACTAGGTTTCTGTTCACTTTTGTGTGTATTTTGGGGGGTGGTGGAAATAAAATTCAGCACAGTATTATTGTTGAATTTTGGATGGGAAGGAGCCACCCTCTCCCACTCGGGTGGCATTGGGTGGCTGTGCCGAGGCCAACGGGGCCTGGGACTCCCTGTGCAGCTGGTGGCTGGGGCATCATGGAGATGGGCCTGGGACTAGCAGTGTGGTTATTAGCCTGAAATGTATAAAGTAAAAAGGCCAAACAAATTTTTTTCAAGAAGTGATACAATTTTCTCTCCAGATTAAAAAAAGAATGTCATCCCTGATGCCTTTGGCTTTGGAATATCAGGGCTGGGTTTTTCTGTGGGACTGGGTGTTCCTTAACTCGGATTTCAGATGGCAGAGAGAGCATTTAGCTGAAATATTTACCTGCTGATTTGGGCTCTTAAATTTAGAATCCCCTTTCATGTGTTTAAGAGAGATATTTACATTCAAATCAGCCTTTTATAATTACATTTTAAATTATAATAAAATGGTGATGCCAGGGCTCTAGTTTTATGTATATTTTAATAGTAAGAGAAGCTGTCTTGAATCACGTGGGGGTTGTACATCATCCAGACCACCCCCCATGTGGGTTCTGGCCTGGAGGGACACACCTGTGTCCCCAGCATGTCAGGTTATATGGTGTCACCTCTGGGGCCCTCTTGTTGGTGAGGAAGATTGCACACCTCACTGCGTACAGTTCCCTCCGAGAAGGGCCGGATTTGGGCTGATGTGCTTGTGCCCTGAGTCCCACGGTGGCCCGCAGGCCGGCTTAGTTGCAGTGGGGTGGAAGCCATTGTCTCACAGGCAGCCGGCTGGGTACAGCAGTGGCTGCTACTGGCTGTGGCAATCCTGGGGGGGGGGGGCACCTCTTCCTGCCTCCTCTTCTATGGCAGGATAGGCCCCAAAATGGCCCCGACTTCAGTGGCTTCCCGTATGCTGCCGGCTGGCAGGGCAGGCACCATGCCGTGGAGCATGGGGGGACCATCTCCTCCAGGGCCAAGCTCTTGGCAGCCCTGCCAAGCCGTTGCTGGAACGGAATTCCCGGCGTTCCTGGTCGGGCGCATGGCATCGGAATCCTACCTGCTTTGTCTCTGGCATCAGCTGGCAAGCTGGTCACGTGGCCGAGTGCGTGAGACCAGAGTCCAGGACCATAGGCTCCTTCTGGGCGGCTCCTCTCTCACTCTGTGCCCCCCCCTTTGGCTTTCGGCATGACCGTCTCTGAGCAGGCGTGAAGCAGTATTAAAATAAAACATAATCCAGGCAGCTGAGAGAGCTCCTGTTCCAAGAGGCTAAGGCGGCTTGTAACGGTCCACCCAGACTGGCCTTTACGTCAAGTCATCCTGGACAGAAAGGCCCTAACATGTCCCCTGCACCAGAGTCAGACCCACAGCTGGGCATGAAGCTCCGTAGGCAGTGGCCCAGGTGGTGGTCACTCCACATTATCCCCTCTGGCACACAGCTGGCCCTGCCTGTCCCCACACATCTGTGGAAGGTGGCTCAGCTTCCTGGGGGCCCTCCCCACTCTTCCACCCAGCCCCATTGCTTGCCTGCACAAGGACACCCCAGTGGTGATCTGCTGCAGCTCCTGATCACTTGAAGGGCAGAAAGGGGACTTGGGCCAACAGGCTGGCCTAGCAGACCCAGCCTGGATACCTGAAGGGTGGGCAGTGGAGTCTGGAGAATCTCCAAATAAGAGCATCCTCACTGAAACCTCAGGCCGGCTGGCTGGGGTCAGAGGGCACACAGGGATGTTTCCCTGTGGCGATGGCAGCACTGGCTTTGGTGAAATAGAAGGATTTGCAAGGAATAGTGGGGTGACGTGCCTGGACGCCACCTTTGGTGGTCTTCCTTCTTGTACATCACAGCTGCCTGGCCCCCGTGGCCCCTCTAGGCATCAAGTGGTGCCTGGGTCCTTGGAGCTCTGTGCGTATTTTTTGTTCTCTCATCTCACCAGACCTGAGTGGTAGGAACCATTATTCTGATTCTTCATACAGATGGGGAAACTGAGGCTAGACAAGGTCTTGTGGCTCACCCAACTATGAGGTGGCCAGTCCATCACAGAGCCAGATTCAGATCTGTGGCCTGGACTCCAGGCCGAGGCAGCACCAGCCGCCATTAGCTTAGAACGGGGCGCACTCTGAGGGCCTGCAGCCCAGACAGCTGCTGGGGTGAGGGCACCGGCCTCACCCATGGGGAAACCACCAGGGTGGTGGCGCAGCCTGCTCCTCAGAGAGCTGGAGTGGGAACAATGCGGCTTCTATCCCTGGAGCGAGCCAGGCCGCCTGGACTCCAGGCCCCTCTGAGCAGCCCGGCCAGGCAGGCGCCCGCAACATGGCGCCCGGGCCTCGCCGCCCGTCCATGGGGCCTGCTGGCGCCTTGGCCAGGCCCTGGCCGCCCACTCCCAGTGTCCTCCCCGCCAGCCGCTGAGTGGCCAGACGCTTGGCTTCCTCCTCCCTCTCCCGCTCGGCCAGCCCCCTCCTTTTTGGGTGGTGGGTTTGGGGGCCCGGCCCACCCGCCTCTGCCACGTCTGCCATCCTCCCGGCACCCATGAGCATCTTTCAAAAATTCCCGGTGGGCGGGGCCGAGCCGCAGCGGCCGCCTCTGGCCCCCCCTCCCCGGGCAGCCAGTGCCAGATGAGAGCAGGAGACAAAAGTAGCATTTTCTTCGTCCTCCTGGGCTGGCAGCAGGGCCTTCCCCTAGCGCCACTTGGCTCCTGGCAGCCCTGCCCCCTGGTGCCAGGGTCGCTGAGGCCCAGCCAGGATAGAAGGACCGATGGACGGGCAGCCAGAGACCAGGGGCCCGGGGAGGGACAGGAGGGACTGGCACTAGGGCAGCCTGCTGGCCGGCAGGACCTGCCTTCCTTCTCCTGCCAGTGTGACCAGCCGGGCCAGGGACATCATTTCCACTTCCTGGCTTTTGAGAAAGCACCTCCGTCCTCCGGCACCCGGGGTAAGTCACCTTCTTTGCTTCTCTGCTGAAGACGAGCGGGGTGCTGCCATCTTGTGCCCCGTGCCTGTCTCGTTTCCTCCCTCTAATTGGTTCTCCAAACTCAAAATTCTATTTCAGACACCCCCTCCCCCCATCCTCAGTGAAGTAAGCTCTGCCAAAACTGCGGGGAAAATGCAAAAGCCAAGCCCATTTACTTTTAAGATCTGAAGCTACAGGCTTTAGAAATCACAATCAGAATGAATGTTTATTATTTCACAGTAGCTGCATGTTCAATTATAATTTGAACAAATGTTTCTGGAGGTATTAATAGCCATGGCCTACTCTTTCTTGCCTAGTTATGTCAGTTTGTTGTGGGGGTCTCATTATTATTATTATTGTTATTTTAATTCTTGGCGGCACCAGGAGTGGCAAAGGGAAAACCACCAGAACCATCCACGGCTCCTCCCTGCAAACTCATGGGCAGGCAGGGCCAGGCGGGCGCACGGGAGGGAGGACTCTGCATCTCGGAACAGAGGCCCTTTTATTTTGTCCGGCATCTTTAATGCTACCATGTCCACAGTTTAGGGATCTAGTTCTTTTTCCCTTTTCGTTTTATTTTATTTTATAGGGTGGGTCGGGGAGAAAGCAAGCTCTTTTTGGCTCTCAGGTCAGCGTGGGGGAAATCTTTAAGGCTGTTCTGAGCTTTGTTTTTTGAGCACTTATTTAAGCCCGGCCAGGAGCAGGGGGGTGGGGGGTGCCACCTAACAGCACCACTGTGCCTGCCTTCTAACTGCTCTGCCCACAGCTCTGTGTGGAGTACATGTGGGCACCTGTGGGCACTGTCCTCTAGACAAGCCTCAGGGAAAACCGCACAGTCCCGGGTCCTACCGCCTGTGCCCTCATCTCATCCTAGTTCTCACCGGCAGAGTTGTCAGCTGACACACCTGGGCCATCCGGGGCCTGAAATGTGGCTGGTGGAGCTGGGAGTCCCTCAAAGATCTTTGTGCCCCCTGCCACCCCACCGCTGCCTGTGAGTGGCTACCTGAGTTTCCCTGTTGGTTCCTGGTCCTTCAGAATTGCTGAACCTTTTTATTGAGAGGGAGGCTTTGTAGAGTGCAGTTCTGTACCCACCTCCACACTCCTGCAGGCTGACAAAAGCATCCTCGGGAGAGGCCTGACTCCCCACATTTGAGGGTAGCCAGGGTGTTGATTTATGGAAAATGGAAAATCGAACACAGAAAGTTCTACTTTGTACTAGGAGGAAAATTCCCATGTAAATGCATCTTTGCTCTCCTAGTTCAGAGGCCTGTGGGCACGGGGTGTGCGGGCCTCGGGCTGAGTGGCCGTCCAGAACAGTCACCACCAAATGTAAAAACAGAGCTCGGCTCACACGAGGAGTACCGGCGGCTGCTTTTGTTCTTGGAGGAGCCAGCAGTCGATACTGGAGGATTTGGGGCTGTAGGAACAGGCATATACAGCAGAGATAATTAAAACATTTTCATGATTATGACAGCCACATTCTGCTGCTGCAAGCTGGAAGATTCATTCCACCCAAATATTTAGCAAGCATCAAATAAAACACTGGTGGCAAAATAACAGTAATAGAAAAAAACCAGAGTGTAATAAATTTTAAAGGCAAAAGACTTAAGAGGATAGAGAGATGCACGGGGAGGAAAGAGGGGTATTAACCATTTTTAAAGAATTTATACTTTTAATAGCTGCCGAATCATCCTTTGTATATATGTATATATTTTAGTATAATTAATGTAGGTGAACAGATCCTAAATCCTGGAATGATAGATAGTAAAAATTTTCTTATCATTAATTCATCTTCTTTTTGGACAAAGTAGGGGCAAGCAGCAGAAAAATCAATTAATTTACATAAACGAGCATTTTCATTCTAAATTAGCATTTTCATTACAACAAAATTTGTCTAACATTTTAAATATATGTGGTTAACACATTTTCCTGTGTATGCCTTACCTGGGACAGTTGTATCTGACCAGCTATCATCTTAGTTTTTTAATGTGGGTAAGACTTACCACCCTCAAAATCAGTAAAATGACATAGATTCTTTTTTCTTAAAAAAAAAAAAAAATCAGGCAAAAATCTTAGCATTCTCCATGGTACCTAGTGTTTCTCAGCAGTATTTCTTTTTCTTTCTTTCTTTCTTTTTTTTTTTTTAAAAGTACCACGCAAAGCACTTTTCACATCATAGTTTCTATATAAATTCCACTATAGACTGAAATTATACATTCTCACAGCACAGATGGGCTGGTCTGTCATTACGGCGGCTGGGTACTTGTTGGAACACACAGCATATTTCAATTGTGGAGTCGACAATTTCGAAGAACTGAGGTCAAAATAAACAAGTGGAATTTGTGTATAGAAACAGACTTATTCAGTGATCTTCTAATCCCTTGAAAAATTCTGTAGAGGAACCACCACCACCTTCATTAAACTTTAATTTAATTTTTGATCTCATTTTTTAAGATTCCAAATGCCCTATATGAAAGAATCTTAACATGTTTTAATTAATCACCAATTTTTATCTTGTTTTGCAGCATATACAGAGTAACACTAGTTTTAAATTTAAACTTGTAAGGTGTGGGAGTTTTGATTTTAATATCTTGATCTCTGTGGAAAAGATGTTAAATCTCTAGTTCTGTGTTGACTTACACATAATTATTTGGAGACCTTTATGAAAAATCAGATGGTAAATATTTAAGATGGTCTAAAGGTACATTTAAATTCAAACTTTAAAAAAAATTAGCAGGTAAACTACATAGAGTAGCTATAAACGTAAAAAAAATTATCTCACCAAGATAACAAAGTGCAGAATTTATTGGTCCGTATCAACATACTTGAGGGCAGAGCAGTTTTTATAGCTACAATAATTTGCAAATGATGATAACTGTTTATTTTGCAAATTTGCTCATATTATGATGCAATCCGTTGAGGCTTCTTTCTTGTCCCTTATATCTAAATGTTCGCCTCTCTGATTCTGAATTCCAGAGTCAGGCCCCGCAATTGTGCCTTGGTGGCCATGAGGAGGAGGGCGCTTCCCAGCATTACACCCTGCAAGCTCTATTTGTTCATAGAAGTGCTTTGTTGTGGCTTGTTTATTTTAAGGAATGTACCTGTTGGCAGAGGTGTTAGTGAATAATAGGAAAAGTGAAAAGTTGATAGAATTTGCCGGAGCCATCTCTGCTGTCTGATTTTTTTAACCACTCTGTCCTTTCCAGTTCTGCTGTTTTAGGGCTGGGCCCATGTGGCAGCTCACGCCTGTAAGCCTCGCACTCTAGGAGGCTGAGGTAGGCTGATCCCTTGATGGTACTTATACACAGAAGTATGAGCATGTAACACACACACATCACAGGTGTCCTCTGTTTCCTCCTTGACCGATGCTAGGTCAGGTAGTGGTTTTCTGGAATGGTCCCCGAGGAGGTCATTCTCCCCAGCCCAATGCCAGCCAGCATAGGAGGTAGGCAGACCTTAGGAATTTGAGACTAGTTCTGGTCTGTTCGCCTGTTGACTTCTGCATTGGTGTCAGGAGCAGTGCACTGCTGCTCTGGGGACCCCATAAGACAAGGCATAGTAATAGGCCCCAGCCGGCATGCCTCGGGTCTCGGAGCAGTGGTGGGTGTGTATCTGTGGCACTGGTCATAATGACAGTAGTGATGATTCTCTGCACCCCTCCTGCATGCAGTGGCACCTTTCACATTTGGGAGAGCCCCAGCTCTGCAACCCAAGGCCTGGATTAAGATTGAGTTGTCTTTGTTTCCAGGCTGTGTTGCTCTCTGGGCCTGGCCTCAGTTTCCTTATCTGGGAATGGGGACAGTAAACATAGACCACAAGGAAAGCTTGGTTCTTGGCGAGCATCCCACAGTACTATTACTTCCTTCTTGTCTGAGTCCCAGAGCATGGCCTGGAAGGGGGTTGTCATTGTCCCATCTCACCAGGGTGCCAGCCTCAGAAAGGCCTGGTGGGTTCTCAGGGATGGTGGCAGCGCGGATGTGGACGGCATGCCGTGCCTGGTGCTTGTGCACAGAAGTGTGAGCATGGAATAGGCACAACATCTCAGGTGTCCCCTGTTTCCTTACTGACCGATGCCCAGGTCAGTCAGTGGTTTCCTAGGTGGTCCCCAAGGAGGGCATTCTTCCTAGCCCAAAGCCAGCTGGAGTAGGCAGTGGGTGGACAGCCCATCCAGGTACAGGACTCAGCAGGCCCGGGGGAGGCCCCTGGGCTGGGCGGGCCTGCACTCTGGGCCCCGGCCAGACACGCCGCTGTCTCCTCATGCGGACACGCAGTTCTGGGCGCCGGCCATTTGCAGACTGGGAGGAGTGGAAGTGAGCCTCCGGGCCCAGGAGAGGAAATGGCGGCGCGGGCAGGCCCAGAACAGGATCTGGGAAGGCGGGCCGAGGGCCTGAGGGGGAGCCATTAGAAGCCCTGCTGCCAGCCACTCAACATGCTAGCAGCCCCTCTGCAAGAATTGACCAGCAGGACTGGGCCTTCCCGAGCAGGCCTGTGTCCTCCCACGGTGCACATGGCACCTGCATGCCAGGGTGTGGGGGAGGAACGCAGGCCCTGCTTCCTGATCGGGGACATGGTGGCCCTGGGGGTGGTGGTGGTGAGGAGCTGTGAACACCTGGCATACCTTTAGACCAAAAAGACCTCCATAAAAACGGTTCCCGCTACAAGGCCTGTGTCTTCAAAACAGGGGTCATGGTGTCAGCCTCGGGAAGGGGTTGGAAGTATCAGATGAGGTCCTTGCCTGGGAAGGCCTGGTTGAGGGGTTTCTTCCCTCATTGTGGCCTGGTAGGAGGAGTGAGCTCCCTGCCCATCTGAGCCTCAGTTTCCCCCCATGGACTTCTGGGGGATTTAACATGATGATGGACCCAGCATTCAGCTGGATGCCTGGGCAGCGCCCGGGTGGGTGGGTAGAGTTGTGAGTGGTTCCTGGGACAGGGTCCGGTCCCAGCATTGGGCTTCTTAGCACTAAGCCAGGTGGGATACAGGTTTCTAGCCAGGCCTACTGTCCATCGCAACCCCCAGGAGAGACCAGCCAGTGTTGGGGCGGTTGTGTGGGAGGCAGCTGGGCTGCTCTAGAGTTTGGAGGGAAACTCTGTCCCAATTTCCTGGGAGCCCAGCCCTGCGCCAGGATTCCTACAATGGGTGTGCCCACGCTTCCAGCCCAGAGATGCGGGGAGGCATTTTGGGATTCTGCCTTCCCACCCTGCCAGCCATGGTTGTGCAGTGTCTTTCCACTCGATCGGCCAAGGCCTGAGGACTCCCACCTGGGCCTGGTGCTTGAGGTCTCTAATGAGTAGTTCCCACTCCACCTGCCTGATGCAGTGGATGCATGCCCTTCAGAGTCGGCCGGGGCCGCATTGGAGGACTCAGCAGCACAGAAACAGTGCCCTCAGCTCCAGCCTTTTTGTTGTCAACACGTGAATAGTAAGTTTCTCGTCACCTCTGCCCTTAGTGGAGACTCTCAGCATCTTGTGGACGGCCCATGAACAAGGGTCTTAGGCCTTAATCCTGGGTGCTCTGGCACCAGGGGTAAGCTCACCTCAAAGAAGGTGTCGCACTCAGATGACCCAGCCCTGGGCTCACCTTGAGGTACCAGTGCCAGGGCTGGCTACAAGGGGTCAATCCTGGGGCCAAGCAGTGTAGCAGGTCCCCAGGGTACCCAGCCTCAGCCATGGGCCATGTGGGAGAGGTGGCCGCTGCAGTCAGTGTCCATCTGCCTGGGTGAGGGAGGCCTGCAGGGTAGGACCAGTGAGGACCCCAGGGTGGTGGAAATTTCCTGCCTTGGTCTTGTAGACAGTTGGGGCCACATTAAGTTTCCCCAAGGGAGCACCAGCCAGTGTTGGCTGTTGGACTCAGCTCCTCAAGGCTGGACGGTATTGACCTGTGTTGAGCCAGGTACTTTGTATCCCTTTTTTTTAAACATACATTTTTCAATTTAATATGCCCAGTTCAATTTCATTTAAACATTCACTCAAGGCTATGACATATGCGTACTGTTAAGGGTTGGAATACAGAGTTGGTGGGACAGACATGGGCCCTGCGCAGGCAGAGGCTCCATAAGTGTGATTTTCTGTCTGACAAAACCAAGGCTCAGAGAGGCTAGAGAACTTGCCCAGAGCCACACAGCTAGTGGGCAGCAGAACTGCAGCCTAACCCAGGTCTTCCCTTGGCTGAACCTGAGCAGCCCTACATGGGGTCCCTGTTGATTTCCAACCTCTCTCTGATCCTGATGTTGGCCGGTTCTCCCATGTCACCCAGCATTAGGCAGGTTTTCTCCTTCAGCCTGGGGGTGGGGGTGTCCCTCTAGGTCTGGGGGTCTGAGAGTCTGAGAGTCTCTCCCTGGCTGGGTGGCCATTACCCCAGTGCCCAGAGCCTGCCATTTGAGGCTGAAGAGCGCCTTGCTGGCACCCAGGGCAGTGAGTGTGGAGCCACATGCCATGGGGCAGCAGGTGGCAGGAAGGAGGGAGCTCCGAAGTGGTTCTTTCCTACCCGGAGGTGGGAAACTGCTTAGGGTAATTTGCCCAGTTGCCGAGTGCCAGGTCAGGACACTCTCAGAAAGCCAGCTCTGTGTGGGCCTATGGGACCATGTGAGGGCAGGGGGCAAGAGAGCCTTCAGCAAGACCCTGCCCACTCGTCTGCAAGGCTCCCTGAGCCCCGGGGTCTCTTCATGTTTCAGAGTGGCTCCGATCTTACTTCGTTCTGCAGGGCACCACCTCTCAAAAAGGTTCTGGAGGTTGGCCCTGGGGAGAGGCCACACACCACCAAGTGACCGGGTCAGGCAGACCTCGTGGAGTACCAGGTAGAGTTGTGACCAAACTCTGTGCCCTGTACTCCACAGACCTGGCCCGTAGACATAGTACCTCACTGAGAGGTAGATTTGGGTCAGCAGCACGCATGGGCACCCTCAAGGCTGGCACCAGAAGGGAGTGAGAACTTAGCTGGGAGCTGGGAAGCTGCCTGGAGGAGGTGGACCTGCAGCCCCAGGCACTTTCCCACAGCTGACCACCAGGGCTGTGGCTGCAGGGCCCCGTGTCCAGCCCCCAGGCCTGCCACGTCCCAGGGCCCCACTGCCAGGCACCGCCCCACGCTGGCCCTGTGCAGGCCACATCTGCTTTGGCAGCCACGCCAGAGCTCCACCTCCTGGGCTCTGTCCCCATGGAAACCACAGTGGGGGGGCTCCTACTGCACTTGGCCCTCTGACTGGTTTCCATTAGAGCCCGCCTGCTTTCCTTGAGCCCTGCCCTTGAGGTTCAAGGCTTCCCCCAGGATTTTTTTCCCCGAATTTGCTGAGCACCAGCTGGTCTGTGCCAGGGAACCCAGTAGTCTGGGCCCCTCCTGTCCTGGCTGGCACCCCTGGCAGAGTGTCTGATTGGTTGTATCCTGTGCCCAGAGTCCTGCCCAGCCCTGTGACTGACTCCCTGGCCCTTCTCACCAAAGGCCAGCAGCTGCTAAGGTCCTGCTGGATCTGAGTCAGGGGTCTTGGGCTTCCATCCAGGTCAATCCATGGAGTCACTTTGGGACCTTGAATAAGGCCCTGCTCTCTGGGCCTCAGTTTACCCATCTGTGAAATGAGAGGGTTGAATTGTTTCTTAAGTTCCTTGCAGTGCCAAGAAGGAGCAAATGAAGCTGCAGTGACACAGGCTCTTCTATATTCTCAGGACTGGGATGTTTGTCTGTTGTCAAAGAGTTGGGTTTTTTTTTAATTTAAAGGAAGGAGTCATGGAATTTGATGGGAGAATGCTGCTGAGGGTCCAGGCCCAGGGACTGGACATGGAGCCTGTGGACTCATAGCATGGCAGGGGTGGCCTGTCTGGGCAGCCAGAGGCCTGGGCAGCTGTGCCTGTGGCCTGCCTTGGCATCTGCCTGACACCCGGTGACCTGGTTGTGAACACCGTGAGTAGATGCAGGAACCATGCCCACAACAGAATCCAGAGGGCTCTGGAAAACTACCCAAGAGTTTTCCAGAGGTCAGAACTGTAGGCAGAAAATGAGATCTAGCTTTAAAAAAAACCCAACCAGCTCCTCCCCAGGGAGCCCAAGGAGGCTTGGGAGAGCAACGTACTGCACGGCTGAGTGGGAGACCCTTGCTGCCCTGCTGTGGTGGTGTGCATTATACTGTCCGCAGCATGTGGCCCCGGCCCCAGTAGCACCACGACTTTGCCATGGTGGTGTGCACTGTACTGTCCGCAGCATGCGGCCCCAGCCCCAATAGCACCCCAGCCTCGCCATGGTTGCGTGCACTGTGCTGTCATCAGCATGTGGCCCCGGCCCCGATAGCACCTGACCTTGCCGTGGTGGCGTGCACTGTGCTGTCTTCAGCGTGTGGCCCCAGCCCCGATAGCACCCAACCTTGCCGTGGTGGCGTGCACTGTGCTGTCCTCAGCATGCGGCCCCAGCCCTGATAGCACCCCGACCTTGCCATGGTGGCCCCAGCCCCAACCACATCCCAGTGGAGAGATGGGTAACAGTGTTGGCACTGGGGGACTTTTGGCCTGACCTGCCAAATGGCTGGTGTGGTTCTTCCCCGAAGAAACTCTCAGCTCCCGCTGCCTGTGGTGGATGTCACAGAAATAGCCTCTGCTGAGCCAGTGCTGTCATGGGGACACTTTGCAACTCACAGATAAGAAACAGAACTTTGGGGGTTGCAGGCCCCCTCAGCAGCAGGGAGTGATTTTCCCAGAGGCAGGCAGGTTGCTCTGCTCCTGGCCTCAGCATCCCCATCTGGGAGATGGGGGAATGACCCTGACCCAGTTGATAAGATGGGGGTGGGGTGGGGATCAGGCTGGGAAAATGGCAAGAGGCACCCACCCCAGAGTCCTTATCATGAGCAGAGCCAGTCACATATCTCAGAGGGCCACAGGGCCATGGTGGAAAGGTGGGGACAGGTTCACCACTGTTATGATTGCCTGAGATTGCTGCTGGGAGCCTCCAGAGTGACCAGTGCCCTGCTCTGGTGCTTCAGGTAGCCCAGGAGGTGGTATTTCCTCTTCCTCTCCTTGCTGGAGGGGTGTCTGAGCCCATCCCCCACGTAGCTGCCTCCTGCCCCCTACCTGAGAGGGGCCAAGAGACCCTGGGGACATTGCCACTGTAGCTCAAAGGGCAGGCGTGGTGGCATTTTCAGTTTTCCGTCCTGGGCAATAATGAGGCTTTGGTTTGAATGGCCACATCCCGCCAGCCGCTGCCTCCGTGCCCTCTCTCCACCCTCCCAATAAAAGTGGGCTGCAGAGTGAGCGTAGACAGCCGGCTGCAACCCTGGCCAGGCTTGATTTAGACATACGGGGAGCCTGGGATGATGTAGGAAATGAAGGAAATTTCCCCAGGGAGAGGGGAAGAGAAGATAGAAGAGCTTAAGTGCCCACATAATTATTAAGCCAGCGTGGTGATTTACGGCCCAGCAGGCCGCCCCCACCGTCTGCTCCGCCCCTGGAGACCCACTACTGAGGAGGGTGGGCGGCCGGTGGGCACTGCCCAGCTCCCGAGCTCCACTTGGTCTCCTGGGTACAGCCCCTGAGTAGGGGTCCACAGCTCATCTGTGTGCCGGGCACTGACATTTGTTGCCTGGGGCAACCTCATAGAACCCCTATGGGTCACCAGACCCATCTTACAGACAAGGGAGCCGGAGGCCCTCTTAAGTGGCAGAGCCTGAGCCAGGCTGGCTTCTTCCCTTAGCCAGGCCTTCCTCTCTGCCCACAGCTATGTTCAGGGGCCTCGGGCAGACAGGCAGGGAGGTAGCCCATTAGAACCAGGGACGTGGGCAGAGTGGTGGTGGCAGTTATCACAAAGCAGGCCTCTACTGACTATGCTCTGTCTCCCCTTCTCAGGGCTCTTGTCCTTCCCATACCTGAAGTCATCTCTCCTTTGTGACACTCTTGAGGCCCCCACCAACCAGCCCTATCGGCCTCCATAGCCCCATCTTCTACCTCTGCAGACTTAGGCCTAGCATCACCCCTTCCTGGAAGTCCTCCCTGCTTTCCACCTGCCTACCGCCCTACACGCTTGCAACTCCACGCTGGGATGGTCGCTTCTGCGTGTGTCTGCCCTGGGGGACTGTGTCACAATTAACCTCTGGGCCATGGGGCCCAGTGCCAGCCTGGCTAGGGCCAGGCTCTGGGGGAACATTTCCTAAGTGAAAGAACCAGGAGAAGAGACACTGTGGCTGCCTCAACGGTGCTCAGTGCCACTGCACAAGCCACCAGGTCCGAGGCACTGACCCAGTGCGTTTACAGCTGCCCCTTCACTGCATGGCCTTCCCTCAGGACTGAGCAGGGGGCTTGAGAAACCACACCCCATTCTGAATGGCATCACAGTGCCTCATGGACAGGCTGGTGCAGCCCCTGGAAGGAGGAGCACCCTGAAATTGTGGGGGATTGACAGCTGCATGTGTCGAGCTGCAGGGCAACCCTGGCTACTTCCCCAGGGACCTCACTTGGGGATATAAACCACTAGGGGTGGCCAGGGCAGGTCAAGGGCCTTCTCAGATAACTGGGTGTAAAAAATGGGGACCTCTCAGTCCAGTCTGTTGATTTAGGCGAGGTGTGTCCAGTTTACATATTTCCCACATGGTCCTACCTCTGCACTGCAGCCCAGGAGGTCCTCCTCCAGGAAGCCCTCACAGACTGCTGGGCCCTCGCCTGCACTCCAGTGGCAGACACATATGGAAGCAACTATCCCAGCTTGGAGCTGCAAGCGTGTAGAGCAGTGGGCGGGTGGAAAGCAGGGAGGGTTTCCAGGAGGGGGTGGTGCTAGGCCTAAGTCTGCAGAGGTAGAAGATGGGGCTATGGAGGCCAACAGGGCTTGTTGGTGGGGGCCTCAGGAGTGTCACAAAGGAGAGATGACTTCAGGTAGGAGAAGGACAGGAGCTCCAAGAGGTGGGAGACAGCAGGGTCAGTAGGGGCCTGCTTTGTGGTAATTATCACTGTCAGCTCAGTCCTTGGCCAGCTTGTCCCCTCTGAAGGGACCCATTACAGCCACCTAGACTCTCATCTTCCCATTTTTCACCTTTCCAGGTCTGTGATGAACATGTTGTTGGTGCCCTGCAGCCTTCCAAGGGCCTGGCATCTTAGTCTAAAGGGTCTCAGGCTGATTAGTGAAGGCCTTTAAACAGATGCGCCTCGGGGAGCTTGCTGCTGACCAGCGGGCGGAGGCCTGGGTCACACCTCTGTGAGCTTTCTCATCTGCCCCATGATTTCTTTGCCCCCCACCTCTGCTCTAGAATGTTCTGAGGGGCCAGGTATGGAATGGCTACCTCAGGTCTCAAAACTAGAAGCACCCTCCACTCTCCAGGATTGGATGTCGGGGTTAAGCAGCTGGGATTATGTGAGCTGGACTGGGTGCGTGGGAAGCGTTGCGGGAAGGTGGAGACAGCTCAGGGCCATGTGCACATGAACCCCCCGGAAACACGGTGCTGTGAGCTGCACATGGCGGAGGATTCTATCTGCTGCTGCTTTTCTGTTTTTCTCAATTTCACAAGATTGTGTTACTGAGCACCCGTTCCTTTTGCAGTGGAAAAAAAACTTTTAAGTTACCAAATGAATGACCTGGCCAGAGTGATACCAGCTCACCCAAAAGATCACTGCAAGTCCTCTCCCTACAGGGACATTTACAAAACATGCAGGAGGCTGGGGGGTGGGGGGCAGCACCTGTCTGTCAGGATGCACTTGGCCATTTAAAAGGAGCTGGGCCAATTTGAGGGGAAGGTAGGGTGTCCACAGAGGGCCATCCATGGCTAGCTTTCCCCCTGTCCCACGAGGCTGCTATAGGGCAGAATCCAGCCTTGTGAGGGTGCTGGATTCAGATGCTTGGGAGCATGTCCCGAGTCTGACTACTGGAAATGACATCGTAAAGAAAACAACTTGGTTTTCTCATGCCACAACTAGCAGCTGTCACTTTGCCAGCCAAGTTTGCAGGTAGGAGTTTGAATGGCCGCAAGTCTGACTGTGGCTTGCTTTTCCAGAACCACTTTGGTAATTAGCAGAATTTAGGCAACTGCCCTGTGAGAGGCCCTACGTGTACACAGGATGCGAATCTCACCTGTTCATTTTCACTTCTCCTCTGAGGTCGGTCTCACAGAGTAGCTGTGAATGGTTCCTTTTCAGACACAAAACTGGGGCTTAGAGGTGCAGCTTCTGGAAGGCAGCACAGCCTGGAAGGTTCTGTGCAGCCTGGGTTTGGCTCTAGGGCATACACCCCTCCAGGGGATGTCAACTCAGCCACCATGTGCCGCATCTTCTTCGGGGGGTTGAGCTCCCGTGTGCCCTGACCACAGCAGCCACTGTGATAGCTCTCAGCCCCCAAAGTCCCTCCTGGGGCCATTGTTGCCAAAGTGAAGCGGCTGAACCAAGGCTGCAGCGCGGTTTATGCATCTGACACAGGAGCCGGGAGAAGGAGGTGGCAGGCAACCTTGCCAGTGCTTCTCTGACCTCTCCCAACCAGTCTGGGGCTCCTGGGGAGTCTCGGGCATCAGACACCATCACCCAGGACCAAGTCTTGGTCCTGTCCACGGTGTTAGCCACATAAATGGAGGAGGTGCTGTGTGCAACTTGGAGGTGTTTCCTGTGCATGCAAGGAAGACATTTCTCCTCCATGTGATCAGTGGGAGGGACGAGGTTTGATGCTGGGGACAAGTGAGGACAGAACTGAGTCCTCAGGGAAGCTGTACACCCGAGGGCCTTGACCCTGTAGCTTGGCCAACCTTAGAGTTCATTCCCGGCACTCAGAGCTTCCTAGCCCCACAGCCTGCCCCCGGCAGCGTCCATTCAGGTCCTGTTGGCCACCTGCTATTGTGCCATTTCAGCCTCTCCCCAGACCCCTCCTGCCATAGGCCTAGGCTAGAGTCAGCCTGTTGTGTGAAGAGTGAGGGAAGGAACTTCTCAGACATTGGAGTGTGGAGTGATTTCCACATAGACTTGGGCACCTGAGAGCAGCTTGTGGGCACTGCTGTTCGCCAAGCCCCTCCATGCCCAGGCAAGGAACATGTGTCTCTAATCTCGGGTGTAAATCCAAGGAAGTAGCATCATTGTCCCCATCTAAAAAGAGACTGAAGCCCAGAGAGGTGAAGGAGCTGGTCTAGGGAGGGTCACAAGGGCAGAGGGCAGGTGAGAGCCCAGGGTTGCTCAAGGGTGGGGTGAGGCAGGGCCCTGTGGGTTTGGGGGTCTGTCTCCAGAGCACTTGGCCTGGCTTAGTGCTGGTTCTGACAAGTTCAGCACCAGCCTCGATAGGCTGAAAACCATGCCAAGAGTCCAGGCCAGTCTGGCAGTGCAGGTGAGCCCAGTGTGGGGCTCAGACTCTGAGAGGGGAGTTTCAGAGGCTCTGAAGGCAGATGATGCAACGTTTGTCCCACTCAGGAACCCAGTGACTAAAAACTGGCAGAAGGGAGGGGCCAACCACTGGACAAGAGATGGTGGTCAGGCTGTTGGGTAAGACACTGCCTGGGCACCAGTCGGGGGCTCCCCACACAGGGCACTGGCAGGCACTCAGCCTAGCTCTTCCATCACCGTCACTAGGAAGGGACCAGAGGACCTGGGGGAACCCTGTCACCATCTTCTGAGTCCCACCATTGAACGACCCCAGGCAGGTGTCCTGGAGTTTCTCTGGTGTGAGAGTTTCTAGGGACGAGCCAGGTCCCCTAGGGCCACACCTGCCCTGGACCTGGAGCCCCATTCACCTTGTGTGGCCAGCAGGGGTCTAGGGCCTCTGGGGTTGGCGCTTGGGGGTTACCCTGGTCCTGGTAGGCTTCTCAGTGACCACCTCTCCCCCCAATCACACCTGTCCTGTCACACCTCCTTGGGTTCTGTGGCCTGGAACTGGGATTTCTGATGCCAGCATCACCGAGAGATGAATTAAATGAGACTATTTACAAAAGAGAGGGGCCTCTGTCTCTGGGCCTGCAGGTGCCAGGGTGTGCTGGCCATGTGATGCCCTCTGGGCCTGTGAGGGCACATGCTGTGTCAGCCTACCTCCCTATCTGGGGGGCCCCAGCCTGTGGTATTAGTCCTGGGTAGGCCCCAGAGCTGCTGTCCCATCAGCTCTGGTAAGGGCATCGGAGCTTGTCCCAGACTAGGGCAGCAGGTGAGGGGGTTCACCTAGACCTCCCATCTTCATAGACACAGGCAAGTGGGTCCAGGGTTAGTAATTTGGGCATCAGGGCACTACCAGGCCCCAAGGGATTCTGATTTTGGTCCATGTCACAGGTGGGAGAGGTGAAAATGGCAGTGGGGTCCTAGGCATCTGGGGGGGTAGTGTGTGGCTTCAGGGTAGTCCCTCTGGGGGGCTTGTTCCCTCTGAAACATCAGGACAGCAGTGTGCTCGAGGCCAGTGGGTCCCATAGGCTCTATTTGAGAGGTGGCTACAGCCGGGCCAGGGCTGCCCTCCCTCCATCACCTGCGCTTCTGTGGGACCCTCATAGCCTTTGGGGGCATAGACTTTATCACCACAGAACACTGCATATGAGACTTTTGTAGGCTCCCACCCCCATTTGCAGAGATGTCCCCGGGACGGCCAGCAGGTCCCTGGCTCAAATGACTTAGGAAACTGACTCAAGGAGACTGAGATGTTGGCGAGAACTAATTAGTGGTCATTTGCTCCCTGCCCGTGTCCTGCACAGCTCTCAGCTCATTTAGAGGGAGAATGGCCTCCAATTGTCAGGTGGTAGAGCTTGGGGAGGGCCTCACTAGGCCACCTGGCCAGCTGAGAATTTTTGCAACCAGGGTCCATGGAAGCCAGGACCCCTAGGTAGGTTCCTGAGGGTGTTGGAGAGAAGATGTAGGCTCTGGAGACCTCTGGAGTGGGGTGGGGGAGTGGGGTACTTCACGTCACCCCACATACCTCCTAAGTGCCAGGCACTATGCTAGGCCCAGTGACATGAAGCCATGTAAGAGTCCCTGCCTCGGAGCTCTCTGGCCTCAGAGGATCCAGGGAGAACAACTGTCTGTGAGTTGATTTTGAGGGACACCCTCCAGCCTACTTCTAGAGTTAGGGAGATCTTCGACCCAGGAGGGCTTCCTGGAGGAGGTGACCTTAAAGAATGGGTAGGATTTAGGCCTTTGATGACCTGGAGGACATTCTGGCCTCCAGGAACAGTGGGCGTCAAGGCATAGCTGGAGCAAGGGGGCAGGGGCTTCCCTGAGCACCAAGACAGAGTGACCGTGGTCTGCCCTGAGCAGGTACCCCAAGTCGCAGCTGGGCTGCCTCAGGAGCCTGTAGCCGAGTCTGTTTCTGAGTATGTGGGTCAGGCAGGAGCAGAGGCGGAGTGTGGGAGGCTTTCTTGGCAGTCAAGTCCGTAACTTCTAGGCTCTTCTACACCTCAGCTGTAGGGCTCAAGGTGGTAGGGCAGTCGGCAGGTAGCTGTGAAGGGTGGGTGCCTCAGAGGCAGAGGGAGATGGCCGCACTGACCCTCCCCAAGCTCCGAATCCTGAGCCCCCAGACCTGCTGAGCTGACTCCTTGGTCTCCTGTGTCTTGCAGATCACCGCCCATCCCAGACCAAGGCACCATCTAAGAAGGCGGGAAAAGCCTCCAGAACTCCAAGGCCCAGGAGCTGGGCAGGAAAGTGCTCGCCCCAGTCAGGAGCAGCCCAGGAGGTGGGTGACCTGCAGAGAAGGGGAGGTAGACTGATGTTTTAGGAAATCCTGGCACCAGCCCTGCCCTTGCAGGCCTCACTTGGAGCCAGGCTCACCTTCCCAAGTCCTCAGAGGGCTCAGTCTCACCCTCAACAGGTGGTAGCCACCCGTCCATAGGCCTGGCAGCCGGAGAGTTGAGCAGAGGATCCCCAGGTCTGCAGTGTGACTGACACTCATAGCTGTGCCAAGTGATGGGCTCACCTGGTCCCCAACCCACATCCTCTTTGCTTCTGATGGGCCAGGGAGCTGCCCTGTGTCTAAGGCCTAGGGCGAGCCCCAGGCTTGATGAGGTCCCTGCTCTGACCCAGGTCTTAGAGCAGGACAGGCGACAGAGAGCAAATGAGGGACGTGCACCCTGCACACCCCCAGGGGCCCCACCGAGGACTTTACCAGCAGCTCTCTTTCCTTCCAAGGGCTCACCTCATCTTCTCAGACACTTCCCCAGTTGACACCTGAAGCTTAGGTGACTGATCGTCCTCAGTGATATAATTTGGATGTCGATGAAAACCAGGTCTACCCAGTCCTTTCCTGGGCACACAAAACTCTGTGCACGCATGCACGTAGCACGCACGTGTGCACACAGGCTTCGGAAGGCCCAAGGGGCCAATGTCCTCGTACACGCATGCAGGTTCAGCTGGGTCTGCAGCCTGCCTGCTGTCCCCTCATGTCAGCCACTTGCTGTAGCTGCAGGAGCAGGGTCTCTGAGAAGTCAGGGGCTTGCCAGGTCTCACCTTGGGAAGTTCATCTGACACCATCCCTGAGCCCCTCCTGCACAGAAACTGAGGGATGCTCCTGTCCATGAGGAGCCACCCCCCTTGAGGGGTCTGAGAAGGAAGGGCAAGGGCAGCCTGGGCGACAGGTGACTGCAGGATCTTTGAAGACACCCGGGAGCTCAGCAAGTGAGAGGGTCACTGCCCATACCATGGGAGCACACAAGTGCAGGCTGTGACCACTTGAATGGGGAGTCGGTGTGGCTGTGGAGGTTGGGGCAGGACTGGCCACCTCGCCTCCCCACTGTTGCTGTGGCCCGGGGCTATATATCCCTAGGACCTCAGGATATATAGCATGTAAGTAGAACAGCCAGCATTTGAGCTGAGGTCCCCTCTGTCATCTGGGGCTCAGCCTTGCCCACCAAACTCTGCAGACACCACTCTGGGGCCTTTGTCTGCACCCAGGCCCAGGCCACCAACCTGAACCAAGAGAAGGTTAGGACAGCTTGAGAGAGGAAAGAGACTCCAGGGGACCCAAGGAAGGTGGGTCAGGATGGGGTGCACAGGGGTGAAACATAACAGGGAGGGGAAGGACAGAGTTTGTCTCAGAAACTGAGACTGTCACAGGAGACCAGCCTGAGAGGACAGCTGGCCCCAGATGTCCAATGGGGGCCTGAAGGGTGTTGGCCAAAATGATTGGCTAAAAGCCAGTTCTGCCCATGGACCCCCTTCCCCCACACCCATGCCCCAGCACATGCAGCCCCCCAACATCCCATGGGCAGCAATGATAGCGCAGAGGGGCCATGAGAAACCAAGACCTCACAGGCACGTCTCACATGGGCTTGGGCACAGAATGCACCTCTGGGTCTCTGACCCCAAAGCCCAGACAAATTTGTGCAGGAGGCCACAGGGTGTGTCCCCAGCAGTGTGACAGGAACTCTGAGGGTCTCCTGGGCCCAGCAGCGGGTGCCTTGTGCTGAAGCTCAGGATGTGAAGGTCTGGGATTAGGGAAGGACAGGCCTGAGGGGGAGAGTGGCCAGTCCCCGGGCTGGGCCTCAGCATCCTCATACTCACAGTGGGTAGAACACCAGGCGGAATACACACAGTAGGTACTTACTCGGAGCTCAGGTGACCTGAGTAACTGCCACGGTGGCCACACACCCTCTGTTAGGACCACCTGCAGAGGGGGCCTCCCTATCCCTGATCTGTTCTGGCAGAGATGGGGGCTCCGGGGGTCATAATAGTCCAGCTCCATAATAGTCCACCTCATTGCCTGATGCAGTGGAGGGCCTTCAGGCCACCGGCTTGCACCGGGGGACACCATGGAAGGTTTGGGAGGGCAGTGACTCACTCAGCAGGGCTTGGTTTTTTGTTTTTTTAATTTTTTGAGGTGGAATCTCAGTCTCTTGCCCAGGCTAGCATGCCATGGCATCATCAGAGCTCAGAGCAACCTCAGACTCCTGGGCTCAAGCAATCCTCCATCCTCAGCCTCTGAGTAGCTGGGACTACAGGTGCCTGCCACACCACCTGGCTAATTTTTCTGTTTTTAGTAGAGATGGGGTCTCACTTTTCTTCAGGCTGGTCTTGAACTCTCTACTCAAGGGGTCTACCCACCTTGGCCTCCCAGAGTGCTGGGATTACGGGTGTGAGGCACCATGACCAGTCCAGGCTTATTTTTAACTGACTATAATTACTTTCCTTAGAGTCTGCCCAGACTTGGCCCAGGATGCAGGCCCAGGTTGGGCAGCTCCCTTGGGCTTTCCTCGGCCCTCACTGGAGGATCCATCTCACACTCTGGGGGGTGAGAGGGAGCAGCGTCCCTTTAGCCACATATGAGGCATGTGCCCCAGTACCCCATCTTACTCAACAGCAGACAGGAGCCACAGCCCCTATCAGCGCTATGGCCACATTTAACACCTGGTACTGGCTGGCTTTCTGAAGGGACTAGTCTTACTCCTGTGGTGCACTGGGTCCTGTTGACAGAGAGGCAGCCCTGCCCTTCAGGAGTCAGGGAAGATGTGGGTGCACAGGAAACCAAGACGTGGGGAGTAGGGACGATGGCCTGACACTCATGGCAGGGCCTTGTTGAGAAGCCACAGCTGCTGGCTCCAAGGACTATCTACTGTTTGGTGTGCACAGCCCCGGGGTACCACAGCACAACCCCCAGCTGGCGGCTCTGCAGAGGGACGGGTGGACTCCACCTTTCCTCCTGAGGGTGAAGGGGGCGTTAGCAGTTGGCCTTAGATGAGGAGTTTAAGTTGAGGAGTGGCAGAGATTTGTTCTAATACTAAGTACCTGGATGCCTTTTATTTACCCAGAGAGAAAAAATTAAAGCCGTAAATTACTTTGCATTTGATCTTTCAGTCCCTGTTATTCTACAGAAGCTCAGTGACATGATGGAGCTGTGTCCCAGCAAGCCATGGTCAGTTGAAAATGCAGTCAGTACACCTGACCTACCGAGCATCAGGGAACGCTGACACACCTGACACCGAGCCTGTTCCATAAAGAAGCACTAAATATCTCAGGTAATTACTGAATACCATGCTGAAGCCCAGCTGGCTTCTCCTGAGTTCCTGTCACTCTAGCACCATCGTAAAATCAAAACATCTTAAGTGGAACCCAGGACCCTGTGGGGAGGCTGGTCTGTGCTGCTGGGGAGCAGCCTCACCTGGGCGAGGCACGGGAGGGAGAATGGAGCCAGTAGTCTGGTCCTGCCCAGGGCAGTGTCTTGGCTACTGTCATGCAGAATGACAGGGATGGTGGCACCTGCTTGATGCTGCCACATGTCACTGAAGTGACCCCCACCCCCCTGGAAGCAGCTTCCGTACAAATTGTGCTTTCCAGGGTTTTGACAGACTCAGCTAGTGGGTCCAGATTAGCCAGTGAGCCCTCAGCTGTAGGAGTATCATCTCCCCCAGCCTAGTGGCCCCCTGAGGGCCTCACTGCTGGCCACAGTCCGGCCCACGGGCCCCAGGCTATTCGCCTGCGCTGGCCCCCGGCTCCCAGAGCAGCCCTGTTTGTCCTCACT